>NC_091454.1:123130053-123775053 GCF_027789765.1 Dendropsophus ebraccatus
TGACTTGTTTTCAACCTACTGTACTCTTAACTCTACTCTTTATTATCTCAACATTAGAGAAAATAAAACTGCTTTGCTACAAAGTATGAACCAAGCTTATTTCTTCTTATACACCATACATCTTATCCATTGTTTTTTAGGTCTGCAAATATAATACCGTAAGCAGTAGATGGTTTTGTTCATGTTGCTATAGTTACTTCCAAGGACAGGTAAAATAAAGCATTGCATCTATGAATGTGCCCACAGTGATATCAGTGCATCACGTGATAACACTTTTCCCTGATTCTTGATTGTAGGTTGTTTTCACATGTACAGAAGTTTATGGAAATTTTTTTCATCTTGCTTGATTTATATTGATAGATATTTCTAATATATTATATAGAAATGCAAATCATCTAGCTTTAATGGATTAACAGTACTAAAATAAGAGATACTGTACCACAGTATGTAACACAAATGAACTACCGTATTTTCCGGCATATAAGGCCCTGACTTTCAAGAAGATTGTCAGGGGTTTGCCTTCTCATCAGAGAAGCTTGGAGATGCTTAGACGCTAGTAGAGCTTCGGAAGAATGACAGAGTCTTTGGTTACTTTCGGAGCCTCTGCCATTCTTCCAAAGCTCTCCCGGCAGCAGAACATCTCCAAGCTTCTCCAATGAGACACTTGGCTGCTTGGGAAAGCAGCTTCTGGGATTCCCGGCGCAGTCAGTGTACAGTATGTCACACTGCCTGCGCCGGGAATGGGACAGGATGTGCGCGGAGAGTGGGAACATCATGGCTACCATGGCTATAATATTGGGAAATTACTTATGGTTTTACTACAAGAATAAACCTACCCGTACTTTCCAGCGTATAAGATGACCCCCAACTTTTCCATTTTTAATATAGAGTTTGGTTTATACTTGCCATATAAGACATCAGCGAGATATGAGAGGCAGAGAAGAAAATATGGTAAAACCGCAACTACCGTATATAAAGGGAGGGATTTAGCCGTTTTTGAGTTCCGCTACCATATCCGGCGACCACAGGTTCTCCAGTCCGTTCCCAAAGTTTTTCAGCAGCCGCCCTATAAGACGACACCCGGCGTATAAGACGACACCTGACTTTTGAGAAGATTTTCCTGGGTTAAAAAATTGTCTTATACGCAGGAAAATACAGTATTTGGCTAGGTTCACACTACGTAAGTTTCCGGCCGTAGAGCACTCCGTGAATAAGCGGCTGGAGATTTACGTAGTTTGCGTACAATGGAAAGTATACGATCTACGGCTGCACAGTTAACATTACGTAAGAACTTACGCCCGGATCGTATGCGGCGCCGTAAAAAATGAACCAGACCATTGTTTCGGGACGGAAATGCTGTAACTTACGCCCGTAGCGTAACATGCGGTCCCGTACGGAGTGGTGATTTCTTCATTTTTACACTTTGATTTGCAGATCCAAAAGGTTCTGTGGGGTGTCCGTGGCTAGTCGAAGATATCCCAGTAAAATACTGCTGTCAGATCGCTACGTATGCCGCTCGGGAAGCGTACGTAGCTTACGGGCGTAAGTTCGCGGACAGTACGTAGCCAGCCGCAACCTGCGTAAATCCCGGCCGGAGTTTTACACGTATATGTCCGGCAGCGAAAAATATGCAGCCGGACATATACGTAGTGTGAACATAGCCTTTATTTACATCTAATTACAGCTAGCCTTTACTGACCCAATATTTTAATCTTCTATTATTACCAGGTCAAGACGTTAGAGGGATGGAAATACATCTAAGGCTATGTTCACAACATATTTTACCAGATATGTTTTGGAACAGCTGTAAAATGGCCGCCATCCAAAAATATGGCCGAAAAAATGAACATAACATAAGGCTAAAGAATATGTATACGATCTATATGATAAAACAACCAGATGTGAAATAAGTGGATCGACCTTTACTGTGCTACCAGAATAGAGATCTCAGAATACAAGTCTGACTACTCGAAATGTGACCATCGATTTGAATCCACTATTAAAATCTGACTAATATACTGCATTGTATCTTCCACTGGTACAAAATATACCACAATATCAACTAAACTACAGCTATATATATGATTAGATTACAGTATTGCCATATTTTAAGTTTATTCCAGAAACAGAAACTCTCCTGTCCTCAGTTTGGGTGTGGGTTTTGCACCTCAATTCCAAAGAAGTGAATGAAGTTGAATTGTAATACCACACACAACCTAGGGACAGGGGTGGTGCTGTTTTTGCAAGAAAGTACCTTGCCTTTGTTTAATCATGGGTAACCCCTTTAAGAAACCAAAGGAGAAAACTAAATAACACATATTAACAACTGTCTAAGTTTAATAACCTCTGTGAGTTTTGTTCAAAAGAATACAAGAGGACGTGTTACTGGGGGCCAGAACTATCTGAATTACAGAGAAGACTGTCAGTGAATTAAGTGAATTGTTACTCGGGACATCAGAGAGAATTTAACAAAGCCTTACATATGCTGTTTGATATCTGTCTTCATTTATGAAACTGTTAAAGTACCAATTATATTTCTAAATTAAGAAAATGCTGCTTATTCGGCTTTTAACAGTACAGTAACTCATTAAACTCTCCGCCAATCTCCTAATAAGCACTATTTGGAGGAATAGCTCATTTCTCATCAAGGCATTGTTTGAACATTTGACTTCCCCAAGCATTCTTTGCAAATTAATAGCCTTGCTGTTAAACCATCATTGTTTTCCCATGCTTTTACAAGATGTAGACATGGCTAATGTGATGTTACAGTCGTAGGTATGAGTGAAGTGAGACCCAGACTGAAACATAAGCAGGCGGTGACATAAAGCAGACAAACTGATGCATTGTCATCTTCCTGCTGTCCTTCCTACTGTATGTTTATCGTTTAACCCTGTATCCCTTAAGACCACATAAGCTCTATGGATGTGTTGTTTTGGGTACATCCATTAAAGGCTATGTTCCTACTACGTATAACACCGTATGTCGCATAGCAATTCCTGTATTGGCTGCAGGAACATATCTTTTTACAATTAATTTGCGGGCCCATTAACTGCAATGTAAAGTACGGTCCCCAGCGTCCGGAAATAATAGGCATGTTCTTTATGTTAACCTCCATTCTAAAGGACAGATGTTAACCCTTTCATGACCTGAGGTCATTGATGCCTCAATGCCCAGGTCATTTTTGGACATCAGCTTATGTGATCATAATGATCCCATAAGCTGATGTCCCTGTGTCTTCCCCCTCTCCTCTGTCCCCTGCTGCTGTTACCATCTTGTGACAGCAGCAGGGAAGAGAGGCGTGGGGACAGAATTCACTGCCTTCCCTCCCGTCGGCTTCCGTAGCCAGAAAACTGGAAGCCTGAGGCTTTTGATTTCCATGGCTACCATCGGGACTCTTCAATCACTTTGCAGAGCCTCGATGGACACTGGCAGAGAATTCTCCACTTGTAGAGGGAGAATTCTCTGTCAGGAGCTGACCGCAGTATCTATAGGGTTAACTCTCAGCACCGGAGCGTGGCTCCGGTGCTGAGAGTTGCAGTGGGTCCCACCGCTGATGACATCCTGGATCCTTGATTAACGTCGCTACAGCATCAGGCATAGGCTGAAGCAGCGTTAACAGTGGAGCAGCGGGAGGAGGTTAAAATAACGAAGTGGGAACAAGGTGGGCAGCATTGCATTTAATTCAAGGCGATGCCGCCACTGCAGAAAAGAAAAGACACTGATTTCATTGCAATCAGCATCCTATCTTTTCTGAAAACCAACGTAGTGGGAACATAGCCTGGGCCTTGTATTGCATAAATGAGAATGTGTTCAGATGTATAATGTGTCTCAGCATGTTTTAAAAAAAAACTGTTCCATTTGATTGTACGCACCTCATGTTGTGTCATGTAGAAAAAGCTTGCTCCACATTTGTTTGTTTGTTCCACTAATGACACCAATAACCTACACTAGCCAACATGCCTGCATTTCGAGACTTAACTTCTGTACCTCCTATAATAGTGCTGCACCCTTAGGCTATGCTCCCGGATGGCAGCCATTTTAGCGCCAAATGACGTCCTTCTATTGGTAAAGACAGCTGAAAAAAATGTTCATAAGCATTATTTGTGTCTGTCATTGCCAACAGACATTATTCAGAAAGACAGGCGGCATTTTTACATAGTCAGAACACAGACTAATAGTCAAACTTCTGCTATACTAACGCACATAAGGAATCACAAGCAAATGCCACACTTTAAACAAAAGTAAATGTATTCCCCTTACACAAAACTCAGTTTATTTTACATTTGTATTCTCTCATTTAATACAATTAGTATTCTCCTAATATGGTATCATTAAAAAAAACTAAGTCTGGCAGTTCTGTGTGTCCTGGCCTTCTAAAAATGTCATGCTGACTGCAGAAATGAACAAAGAATGGCTGCATTTTATATGAACTGCATCTGCCACAGCCTTCTTACTGTCTACTGCCTTCTATAGATTCTGTAAGCCAAGTATTTCTTGACAGTGGTGACATTTTCAATGTGTTACGTGTTTGTCGTAATAATGAAGCTGGCTATGCTTGGCAGGCATTACATGGCTTCAATTTCTCCCTGCTGTCTTTTAAAGAAAAATGAATGATCTATCTATCTATCCATCCATCCATCCATCCATCCCTTGTTACTGTAACTGGGATGATAAATCCTGATGTATATATCTAGAAAGCTGTAACAATTTTTTTTGTGAACCATCTGCAACAGTTTCAGTAAATTATTAAATAAATTAGACATTACTATAACATGCTGTTGTTGCGTTCTCACAGGTCCATGCATGCTGAGAATTAAGGTAATTTTCTTACCTTCATTCCAGAGCTCTTGTTTGAGAAACCTTCACTTTATTCAATACGCAAATTAGCTGATTTGGTGCACTAGGGGGTGGGACTACCACCCTCAGTGCCCCGATCCACCCTGACAGCCCACCCTACCTAATGAAAATTTAACCACGGCATTCATTTGATCTGCAACATGGTTTTTAATAGCCAAGCAAATTGTGAAGACATTCTCACAGAAGTCAAAGAAAGATACATTTTCAGGCAGAATGTGCTGATTTGGACATGCATATCAGTATGAATTCTATATATAAATCTGCATTAAATTTTAGCTGGGTGTACATCCCCTTAGACCTTCAATCTCCACTATAGACTGTATAGGAAATGCAAAATAGCCTTGTTCTCTTTTATATTGTTAAAATCTTCTCATCTTAATATGGACACATAGACAGTCTGTAATGGTCAGATTAAAACATATCCTATGTATATTTGGAGGAAAAAAAACAAAACACCTT
Source organism: Dendropsophus ebraccatus (assembly GCF_027789765.1). Classification (NCBI taxonomy): domain Eukaryota; kingdom Metazoa; phylum Chordata; class Amphibia; order Anura; family Hylidae; genus Dendropsophus; species Dendropsophus ebraccatus. The sequence goes on from NC_091454.1 coordinate 123,135,370, forward strand.
TATCATTCTGAACCATTCTACCTTGCTGAATCGGCATGTCAGGGAAGAGAAATTTTTACAGACAGTTCAGGTCTATGGTTTCAAGCTGCAGGTCATAGCAGAGCAGGAAATAAAATTACTCTTATTTGTGCAGAATGCTAGGAACTTCCATGAGGAAGTGATGACCAGACAGCCTACAGCCATAGTCTCACTAAAGTCAAGTTCTGCTAAATGAATCCTGACATTTGCCTTAGGAACCAATGCAGTAAATTCTTTATTTAAATATTGTTGCGCTTTTCTCCACATGTGCTTATAATAGTAACACTACATCTTAAGGCCAGTGAGCTATAAGCATTTTAGTAAAACAACTGAATGCATAGACAGACATCATATCCCCATGGTGTAGCCTACCAATAATATGTGTTATTGTTAAATGGAAGTTAAAGATTTACAGTATTGGGCCCCTTTAACACATCCACAAATGTGAACAGTGGACCTACTCATTTCTATGGCCTCATCCATATGTGTTAAGGATCTGTGTTAGGGGTGTGATCCAATACAGTAACACAGTACATGCTATACAGGAAATTCAGAGAATGTACCAGCAGGTAAATCTTATGAGAGAAGCTACACTGGAAAAGAAGCAGCAATTCCTAATCCAAAGTATGAAGAAAGTATACAATACATACATACATAAATAGAACCATTAGCCATGAAATTGTGGCCTTCACAGTCTATTCTATTATCAAGGATGACAAGAAATACAGTACAGTTTATAGATAGGTCATGACTACATCTATTGAACAGTAGTTACTCATGTCCTTCAAACTGATCTTCTTTTTCAGTTTTTATTTTAAGTTGGAGAAATGAGAGCTACATTCTTGCGATGGGTAACAAGGACACTTTTTCTCTCTGATGGTTTTGATACATACAGTATGTTGCAAACTGGTTAGTGAAGAATAATACAGCATTGAGTTTAGAAGCATCCTGGAAGCTGGTATTAAAGGGGTTATCCAGCGCTACAAAATATGGCCACTTTTCCTCCTCTCTTGTGTCCAGAGTGGACGGGGTTTGGAACTCAGTTCCATTGAAGTAAATGGAGCTTAATTGCAAACCACACCTGAACTGGAGACAAGAGAGGGGGAAAAGTGGCCATGTTTTTTAGCACTTGATAACCCCTTTAAGTCCCTCAATAGATTAGAAGAGTTTCCACAGATTCCCATGCCCCCACAGCGCCATGCTATGAGCTCCCTGACTGCTACCGAGTTCCAGTTTCTCCTTTTTTCCGGTGTTGTTACGACCTGGCGGGAAGGGCCTGCTAAGTCAGTCAGTGACTGCAGCGGTGTTCTGCCCCAGTCACTGAATGGCTGAGTATGCAAAAAATCAGAGCGGCACTCTGTGGTAAATGGGTGGTGCACGAGGAAAGGAGCGTAGTCCCAACAAAATCAAAAAGTAGAAATCCCGGCAACTCACCACTAGATCATCATATAGTATAAATTTCGGTTCCATAAACCAAGTGTGAACAGTGTAACAGCAGAACGGGTTTCGGCGAAGCGCCTTTGTCAACTGCCAATAGGCAGTTGATAAAGGCGCATCACCGAAACGCCAATAGGCAGTTGATAAAGGCGCATCGCCGAAACGCATTCTGCTGTTACACTGTTCACACTTGGTTTATGGAACCGAAATTTATACTATATGATGATCTAGTGGTGAGTTGCCGGGATTTCTACTTTTTGAATGGCTGAGTGGCCATTCTTGAGTCCAGGTATGACATTCCAAAAGGAGGATATCCAGGAGCCTGGCATGGGTTGAAAAGCGGTAAGGCAGCATTGCAAAGGCATGGAGACAGGTAAGTACAGCTTCTTTATTATGTTCCCACACCCTTCTGCCTGCAGACGATTTGTCAACTTGGCCGGAGTTCTCCCTTAAACTTGTTAAATGAAACTAAAACAATGCTAAAAATGGAACACAACAGTTGTCTTTGTATATGATCTGATTTCCCAACAAGGCAATGTCTTATTTCATCCATGATCTGTCAAACCGAATAAAGATGAAATAGAAAATGTCTAAATCTAAACCTCAATTTTATCGTATATGCATGACTCACTGTACACTATAACTTGAAATCACCTGAAGTTTAGCTGACATTGAGTGAGCGAAGCAGTCAGGCTTTAAAAGCTTTTGTCATAAGATATAACACAAGCATATTTGAAAGATGACTACACGTACTGTTTTTCTTGTGCTTGATCTTTCACATATGCTGAAAGACTACTTATATGCATATCAAAGTGTCTGTGTCTGGAATGATGAGTAATATTAGTATTATTTTAACAAACAAATTTTACCATATTCAATTAAAATGCAGATGGACATCCTAAATGAGTTTGGGGGGGGGGGGGGGGCAGCCCTTAAGCACTTTTTTTTTTTTTTTGCAGAGTTCAGAACAAGTTCAGGAAAATGGCAGACACACATTTAAAAAAAAAAATCCCACCAGTCCGCGCTCTCCTGATGTCCTCCTCCAATTCTTCAATGTTTTTAGCTGCCTTCAGATCGTTCTGTCAATCACTGACTGAGATGGGAAAGTACTGCATCCAGTGATTGGCTGAGTTGGATGCTACTCTTGTCTTGAGAAAGCCACCGGCCGTGGCACTGTGCCATCTCAGTTAGTCAGTGGTTGGAGTGGTTAGAGTGGGCTGTCACTCAACACAAGAGCAACAGCCTGCTCAGTTAATCGCTGGCTAACTGAGACTGGACAGCACTGTGGCCAGTGAATAGCAGCCAATCACTGATTGAGCTGGTACAGCACCGTGGCCCGTGATTAGCTGAGCGAGCATCACTCTTAAGAGTCAGTGATTGGCTGAACAGGATTTTGGAGGCCGCAGAAGACACCAGACACTTGCAAACATTTAGCTGTTTTAGAGCAGTTTGTTTTACGGTTCAGTTCATATGAACCCGAACTTATGTCAAGGTTTGGAGAACCTGCCGAACTTTTAAAAAGTTTTCTCATTTTTACCATACACCAATCAATAGTGTGCTCAAGCAATAGGTGGAATATCATGAAGTTGAACTTTTGTTTCCGTTGGACTCATGCTGCAGGTAACATTTAAATGCTGTATTAGAAATTCCATTTCCCCTTAGCTCAAATGGGGTTATCATAATCCCCTCAAATTTTCAGGGAAGCAAAACTTAAAAAAAAATTTATTAGCAAAAACCTGCTGATAATATGGATAGAGATTTATTTTCTGTCTGTAAAAGGCCTAGTATAAAAAGGGAAATTGCCAATGAGAGTTGTGAAATATTGAATGCTCGTATAGTTCATGCACTGTTACAAACTGGCAATTTTGTTTAAAAAGAATGAAGTATTGTTGCTTTCTAAATCCACGTCATAATCTGGTGAATTCTGCATTGTTCACATCCCCCCATAAGCAACACCTGCATGAAGTTTGTACATTTAAAGGAGAAGTCCAGCGCTTGCTAAAATTTTACAGCCTGCAGGGGGAAGGAGAAAATTGATTACAAGTAGGCACTTACCTCTCCCCGTGCCCGAAGTGAGTGGCGGGAGCTGCCTCAGGACCCCCACAGGGCTCTGGGATCTACAGGGTGTCAACCTCATGACCCAGCTGATGGACTGCTGCTTAGCCAGTTAGTGACTTGGACGGGATGCTGCCCCAGTCAATGATTGGCTGAGTGGCCAGTTCAGCTGTCGAGACAGGCATTTTCCCCTGAGTCGTGACATCATCACAACTCGGGGGAAAATGACTTCTGGTGGGGGTCCTGTGGCCGCTCCCAACGTTCACTGCAGGCATGAAGAAAGGTAAGTTCCTACATGTAATCTATTTCCCCTTCCCTCTGCTGGCTGCAGGAATTTAGCAATTACCAGACTTCTCCTTTAACACTTGCAGGTGTGTGTTTCCTCCAGGTACTCCAGTTTCTTCCCAAACTCCACAACATACAGGTGAATTTGGAATTTAGATTTGAGCCTCGATTGGAAAGGGATCAATAAAGCTGTAAAGCTGCAATATAAGTACTATATAAATAAATGCATTATTATTATTCTGTTAGTGTTTTTTATTTATAATTTGTTTTCCTTAGTACTTTATATTTTTTTTATACTCTAAACACATACAGATAGGGTTCTTTGAAATTAGATTATGAGACCCACTGGAGTTTACAACTGATGATTATTTCAGTACAGCATTGCAGTTTACAAAATGTAACTAATAAAATTGATAGGGTACTAATCATAATAAACCTTAAAATGATGAATTATTTCTTGCAGCAATTTTATGTTTTGTTTTTTTACTTTGTGAAAAGCTAAGCTTCAGTATGTCTGTATACAGCGGACAATTTTGTGAAGAAAGGTGATACACATATGGCTAATAGACATGTGTTTCAATGCAGAAACCATACTTTCTTACTTGTTTTGATCTTTAATATATTGTATAATTTAAATATGGATCAGTACCTCGAGTAAGTAAGAACCCATAGAAAAGTTAAAACAATTTAAGGGTGCTCAATTTAAGCTCATATTTCTTTTGTGTTCTGAACTCTTGGTCAGTTTTGAGAACAATTCTTCTCTTAGATTTCATTATCTTCTTTCCTTCCTGAGTGGTCTGTCTCATGTTATACTCATCACTCTGAACTACTCAAGCACACCTCTGATTTCAACCAAAAGGAGATGGGGAATATGTTTTCTATATTACAATTTCTTTATGGCTGGACTGTCTGGGGAACCTGTAAATAATCCAAGCAACTCTTTGCTTAGGATCAGCTTGTTCCCTTGACTGTATTACCTGTCATAGTTGAGTTGATAGCTGAAAAATGAGACACAACTTGAAAATGAAAATACAAATACAGTGGTACCTTGGTTTAAGAGTAACTTGGTTTAAGAGCGTTTTGGCTTAAGAGCTAACAGTTTTTCAAAACTGTGACTTGGTTTAAGAGCATTGCTTTGGTTTAAGAGCTCCCTATACTGGATGAGAGGGGGAGTGGAGGAGGGGCATGGTCTGCATAGCGGGGTCTACAGCACTGTACTCTGACCCAGGAAGACTTCATCACCTTCCAAATCATGGCAGATCCACTTCAGGCTGGGGCTTACATCAGGGGACAGGACTGTGGAGGTAATCTCTCCATAGCTGTAACCCCTCTCTCCCCGGACAGAGAGTGCTGCTATACTGTGCCCACATCTGCTCTGCTCATTCCTTCATGCTCCCTGCAGTCTCTCTCAGCCCTTGTGTTTCCCATCCTCTCTATTACTGTACAGTAACTTATAATATCACATATTCTGCTGTTTTTGAATGTTTGTTTGATTTGTTTTACATGTTATTCAGAATAATAAATCATTATTTTTGTGGTACGGAACCAATTGTCTGCATTTCTATGATCTCTTATGGGAAAATTTGGTTTGGTTTAAGAGTCGATTTGGATTACAAGCACGGTCCCGGAACGGATCATGCCATGGTCCTAACAGATCCACTCAATCATGGCCATCTTCTACAGCAATTGCTTTTTGGCCATGAAAAGCATTTAATTATTCAGGTTTAAACACGGACATCTTCCTTTTTTCCCCATAATGTTTTATCTATCTAAACTGAGAGGAAGTTAACAGGGCATTTTCTCATTGGTACTGTTTATAGGGCACTTCTTTGGATATTCGGTAATGAAGGTGTTTTTATAGGATGTTGGCTAGAATTTGAAACTTGGATTTATGAACAATAATTTAGTGCTGCAGAATCTCATTACATCTTCCTAGAACCCATCCCCATGTTCTCCATATCATGGGACAACTGTCCAGTGACTGACTTCTATATCCCAGGACTTCCATATACAAATTGGTGGTCTCATTCAAATGGTGGATCGCACATGTCCTATTTGGGTTTATGACCTTTATCATAGGTCACCTATGCCATCTATTACTAAGGACGATACTTACCAGACATCTTTTAGAGACCATTCAGAGAGGCCTAATACCGAGCTATTCTCCCAGATCATCCAGCAGGACAGGAATTTATCCTCTATTATGAAGATATGACAATGAGGACATTGCATGAATATCGCTTTGCATGCACCCATATTCCCTGTTGAACCCGTCTACCTTACTATTCCAATAAGGGGGAAATGCGTTGGAAAATAGGGTGATGAAATATTACTTGCTGGATTCCTGGCTTATGCATCGTTTACCAGGTTTCCCTATAGGACAACACTGTCCAATGATTATATGTAAATATAACAGCACGATAATCTACATGCTGGCTGTGTCTACAGTGTATTCTTAATGCATATCAACCTATAAGACATTAGCAGCATTATTTGTATCAATCATTTTTCCATTTCTTTCTTGTCTCCAGCTTAGGGATAGCCCCCTGACAACGGCAGCGTGGGGACACCCATAACGGGGGTGGGGGCACATTCTAGTTGTGAGGCAGAGACATACTAGGTAACTGTATATATGTAAATAAGTGTTTATTTTTTGTCTGTGGCTTCATAGCAGGTGGGGGCTGGCTGCAATCAGCAGCCGGCACCTCACCGTTAATGACACGCTGCAGCAATCGCACTGCAGTGATTGCGCTGCAGAGTGACATTAACTCCTTAAACGCTGCAAACGCGGTGCAGCCGAGGCGTTTAAGTGTAAGTGACAAGGGGAGTCCCCTGTTACATACCGATTGGAACCCCCGCAGTATGACTGCGGGGGTCCCGATTAGAGGTTAGCGAACCGGGTTTGGGTTCGAATCGATCCGAACCCGAACAATTGGCATTTGATTAGATGGGGCTGCTGAAGTTGGATAAAGCGCTAAGGTTGTCTGGAAAACATGGATACAGCCAACTTCAGCAGCCACCGCTAAACAAATGCCAAAAGTTCGGGTTCGGATCGACTCGAGCTTGCTCGAGGTTCGCTCATCTCTAGTCCCGATCGTTAAAGCGGACCGCCGGAGTTGTCTTACCTGCCTCCGCGCGGTCCGATCGGCGATCTGTTCACTGAGCCTGCACAGGCAGGCTCAATGAGCAGATCGCCGATAACACTGATCAACACTGATCAGTGCTATGCCTATGGCATAGCAATGATCAGTGTAAAAAATTAAACTAACATATGTACAAGTCCCCCAAAGGGACTTACAATTTATAAAAAACGTTAAAAATCACTTAACACACTACCTCAAAACCCCTCCCCCAATAAAAGTTTAAATCACCCCCGCTTTCCCATGATATAAATAAAACATATAAAAATAAATAAACATATAATATACCGTAAAGTGCGTAATTGTCTGATCTATTAAAATATAACAAGCGTCATTGCGAACAGTTAACAGCGTAGACGAAAAGAGGGAAAAACTGTGCGGATTACAGATTTTATGTTACGTTATATATAAAAAGAAATTAATAAAAAGTGATCAAAACATCCGATCTTCACAAATATGGTATTAATAAATGACACCCCATACAGCCCCATAGATGAAAAAATAAAACCATTATAAGCGTCACAATAGGCCCATTTTATTAATAATTAATTGCCAAAAAAAAGGATTTCATTAAAAAAATATATATATAACATTAGAGAATCTGTGTAAACCTGCATATGGTTGTGTTCGGACTGACCTATAGAATAGTGGTATCATGTCGCTTTTACCATACAGTGCATTACGTAGACACAGCAACCCCCCAAACGTTACCATATTGCATTCTTTTTTACGATTTCACCTATTTATATCTTCATAAATAATATATTTGGGATTCCGTCATACATGTTATGGTAAAATGAAAGACACCATTACAAAGTACAACTATTCCTGTAACAAACAAGCCCTTACATGGCTTGTAGATAGAAAATTGAAAGTGCTAGAGCTCTTAGAAGGGGAGGAGGGAAAAACGAAAGCGCAAAGATCAAAATTTGCTCGGTCCACTGGATCATTTTGGGCCTGGTCCTCAAAGGGTTAAATTGAGTGAAAACAAAACATATAAACACACTGTATGGTCCAACAAATGTCACACTGATTCACACACTACATTTTACAGAAAGTATCTGTGCTTACGATGACAATGATACAGTGTATGGACAGAAGTAGAGCTGGGTTAACACTGTATTTGCAGTCCATTTAACGTTTCCATTTTTAAATGGTTACTTTTGCACACAACACAGTCAACCACGTTTTGTGTACACTAAAAAAAAGGGGGGGGGGATGTAGTTTAATTGTAATTTTTTTTTTTTTATGGTAGTCAATGTGTAAATGGATCCAAATGGTTTGCATGCAATTGCATCCGTCTTCCCCTATAAAACATGTACATTAAACAGACTGCAAAAACGCAGAGTAAACCCAGCCTAATAAGTATTTCTTAATTCCTTGCAGTAATGAGGATTTCATAATTCCTATGTATTGACAATTAGAAGATAAGTTGACCCTATTATGCCTCATCCTATTTTCACAGACCTTTTTCTACCACTTTGCCCCTGGGAAGCTTGTAGGCAGCTACAGGACTAAAACATACTGCTGAGCATCAGTATTTTCTCAAATAAGCATTTTACCTATAAATGTATACCTATCAACAATATGTTGGCTTATGTCTACACAAATTAATGTAATGTGCAGTATACTGTGGCTAAATTTTTTTGTCGCAATGCTGTATGCTAAAACGAACCTACAATGATTCACTTAACTAATGTTACTCCAGCAGTGTTAACAATAAGCTGTGTGATATACTGAAAATAGGGTTTTACACCTATGACTATATAAGTACATACGTAAAGGGGTTAAAAAAAAAAAAAAGACAAGCGTTTACCAAGTTCAACCGATAACCCTACTTTGTTGATTCAGAGTAAGGCAAAAACACTCAAAAGACAGATGCCCATTGCCCCTATCCTTCCCGACATTAATATGGTGATCACAATATAATAAAATAACGATGATAAAAATAATAATAATCTTCTTGTAAATAGCAGCAACAAATTCTGCAGCAGTTTACAATTATGAGGGAACATAGACAATTAGACATTACAGATTCAGGGCCCTAGGGCCCAGCTAGCAGAAGCTTATGATCTATATATTGTTTCCAGTTCCTTAACTGAAATGTCCTATTATTTGACTGTTGTAATGATCAAGTATGTCAAAAATAAAGAGAAAAAAATGTGCCTAAGGTTCCTTATACATGGGCAGATAATTGATGATCCACACTTATCACACTTATCTAAAGAACTATTTATACAACTCTGTTCAATAGTGGGCCCATAAGCACCCCCATCCCCGGCTGGCGGTTTTGGTGGATGAAAACTTGTCTGTATGGCATACTGCTTCCTAGCCCACAAGTTACAAGTTATGTTATCTAGTGCCTTAAGAACCAATTTCGGTATTAAAGTGTGTGGCTGACCATCATCCAGCAAAAAGTTACACCTGTCTCAGGTGTAACTATAGTATTGCAACAGATTTAACACTGGGAGTTCCACAACAAAGCCTTCAGGGGTATTCTATAGTGTAATTTCCTATGTCCCTCTATTCTTGCAGTGGGTTTTCATTCCGCTGTAAGAATGTAGCCCCTGCCCACTTAACCTAGCCGCTGCTGGGCTAATACATTACCTGTCTATGTTCCAGCTGCTTCTTAGGCTCCCGGCTTCCTGACGTCCCGCTGAACCAATTAATGTCTGCGGCAGGACAGCACACTTATTGGCTGAGGAGGACATCATGGAGCCAGGAGCCAAAGAAACAGGCAGGAACATGGACAGGTAATGTATTAGCCCAGCAGCAGCTAGGTCAAGTCGGCAGGGGCTACATTCTCACAGCCGAATGAAAATCCACTGCTAAAGAGGAGAGCCAAAGTAAATGACACTATAGAGTATTGCAGCGGACTTAGTCATATCTACTGCATTATTGTACATGTAAAGGTACCCTCAAGGTCACTATCTACCCACTGGCTTACTTACAGCCATGTTTTCTTGCTGAGAGGTTTTTGTCTTTGTCATAAGTAAAGCCACAATTTCAAATCTAAAGCTGGTTTCAGATAAGAATAACATGGGCACTTTATTGTAGATGGCCGACCTTGCCCAGTCACATACAGTATTTAGCAACTGGATGTGTAAGCATCATAGACCCCTATAATGCTCTTAGTCTTCAAAATTTAACCTATGGTCAGGTCAGAATTTGCATCTGTATTGCAAAGAAGAATATGCATCTGTGTCACGCTGTTTTGAAGCTGATCTCAGGGTGGACAAGGGTGCATAATTGTCACAGCCGCGGCGGCGGCCCGTGTTCCGGGCCACCGCCGCGACCTCCTCCTGCCCCATGCAGCCGCCGGCGTCCCTGTGCAGGGACCCGGAGCTGCTGCTAGTTCGGCCCCTGGGGGCGCCTCACCTCTCCTCCGCTCCTGTCTCCGTCTGTGCCGGCCGGCGCGCGCGTCCCCGCCTCCTAGGGCGCGCGCGCGCCGGCTGTCTCAGATTTAAAGGGCCAGTCCGCCCTTAATTGGTTAATTGCACCTATCACTCCCTATAAATTCCAGCATGCCCTGTCCCTTGTGTTGGAGCCTCTACATGCTTCCCATAGCGTTTGGCCCAGCCCCCTGTTGTTCCTGTTTCCTATCCGCTACCTGGTCCCAAGTCCTTGTTCCTGATTGCTATTCGCTACCTGGTCCCAAGTCCTTGTTCCTGCTCCCCTGTCACACCATTGCTCCTGTGTTCAGCCTGTCACCTGCGGTTAGGCCTGCAGACCTCTGCCAGCACCATCTCCTGCCTACTGCTCCTGCCACGCCTCGCCTGCCGTCACTAGCAACCAAGCCAGGGGTAGCGACCTGGGGGTCGCCTGCCGCAGCAAGTCCATCCCGCCTTGCGGCGGGCTCTGGTGAAAACCAGCGGCCCCTTAGACTCCGCTCCCTGGTGAGGTTAGTGCCATCGCTGGTGACGGTCCAGTGGATCCACTACTCCAGGCGTTACAATAATAAATTGTGACATTGACTTTTAGAATAAAAAGTCATGAATTCCTTCATAAAAAGCAGCAAAAAAGATACAATTTTTGTCTGAAGAACTAAAAAATGTTTTCACAGAGAGTGCTTGTGGTCAGCAGCACTAGTGAAACCACTCAACCTCAGAACTTACTGCAGATGAGTTATAAATCATTACACTATAAGGAACAGGGCAGGAGAAAATAGGATAAATGGGTGTTGTACACATTATTATGGTAACCTTATCAGTTCTGGGTCATTCTCCTTATTTAAAGGACCTGCCTCTGTAATTATTCGGCTTCTGTTGGAGAGAGAGACGGCTGTTGATGCTAGGCTAGTTACTAGGCAACCACAGCTGCAGAGCCTCTAATTGGCAAATAACCAGATTCCGATTTCAATATTTTTGATAACTCCATATGGCTTTATGTCTTGTTCTGTAGCTTCTGCTTCACTGTAATATTATAAAATAAAATATAAATAGATGAAATAATTTAAGTTTCATGTATATGTGTTATTAGCACTATATTATTAGTACTTTATATTAACATATTTAACATTGTATTTCGTCCATATAAGTACTTCATATGCAATTTATTTTTGTATTTTACTTTTACATTTTTGTGACTGGTAGCTCTTTATTTCTGTATTCTCTGCATACCAAAAAATTACATTACTTTAAAACCTGAGGGCTGTGGATTGAGAAAACCAAGGCTCTGTTCATATCACATCTGTGATGTACAGCTGGCATGTCAAATGTCATAGATATCATTAGTACATCACAAGCACATGTCAAAAGGGTGTTCTCAGTACAAGTTGTTTTTAATATGCATATGCATAAGTTATACATCTGGTATCCAGATACTGAATGTGGTACAGTATAAGCATATTGTTGTTTAGGTCTGGGGCACACAATGAACATAAGCCCTGAAGGTTCTGTGTGTGTGTGTGTGTCTTTCTATTTCCTTTTGTATGTGTGTATACTCACGTTCTTACTTAGCTATGTTCAAATAGTGTATTTGTTATGACAAGAACCGCTGTTGTTGGTGATTAAAACAATGTCCCTTCATGTCACAGAATAATGCGCTGCATTAAACTCTATGAAAACAGCGTCCGTTGTACATGTGCTGTATTAAACAACAGTCGTTGCTCGCTACAGCAGCACAAACAATTATTTGCAGCCATTAGTGAACAAACAAGTGCCGTTGTTCATACTCTGTGAACACAATGTATGACTGTTCTGACGGCCAAACATTGCACAAAGTTCTATGGCTAATTGGATTTGCAGGCAAACTCAAATGTTCCCCCAATCCAAATAAAAATAAAATAATGTTCATCTGGCCATTATAGCAGTATTGGCCGGATGAACATATATTTTTTAGGAGTTGCCAACACATATTTAGATTGTATTCTTCTATTTAGCTTAACAGTACAAACATTTTTTTTTAAATACTTTCTTTAAAAAAAGTTAAGGTATAAGGATATAAGAAGCAGGCAAAACATCAAAGTGCGCTATTGAATCCAAAAACAAGTCTTAAAGTTGTGACATGCAAAGGTAAGGATATCATGCCCGTTATAACAAGTATACAGCTACTAGATGTTCATAAACTAGCAATACCTGTACATAGTCTTGTTTACAGCTAGAGAGGTAAAAAACCTTTTTACTCATGTTCAGGTGTCATAAGTACATAACTTATTATAAGAGACAGCTCTTGTTCACATAACCCCTTGCCCCTACAGCCGTTTTTGGCAGCAACTAGGGCAGAGGTTCATAGCAGTAGAGGGACGTGTTGTTTTGTTTGGCAAGTTGTATATTTTAAAACCTAAAGTATATTTTTAAATGATAGATAGATAGATAGAGAGAGAGAGAGAGAGAGAGAGAGAGATAGAGAGAGAGAGAGATAGAGAGAGAGAGAGAGAGAGAGAGAGAGAGAGAGAGATAGAGAGAGAGAGAGATAGAGAGATAGAGAGATAGAGAGATAGAGAGATAGAGAGATAGAGAGATAGAGAGATAGAGAGATAGAGAGATACCTTCATTTTGGCAAGTTGTATATTTTAAAAATTTGAGTATATTTATTCATTTATTTTTAATATTCATATACTTCTTTGCATTAGTGGGTTTATTTGATGTGCTTCAGTGTCATTATCAGGACTATTTTTGATTATCTGTATGTAGACAATATTTTTTTCTTTTACTGACAGCAAGCAAAGATGTAAAAAAAATAAGGAGGAATACAAAGTATAGTAAAAAAAAAAAAAGTAACATTTTAGAATAAACAAGTTTTTTTTCTCCCCAAATGCTTAAAAAACCCTTTGAAGATACAGAACGCACAATAGCTCATGCCATTAAATAATAAATGATTAGGCTGTGGTTGCCTAGGAAAGCATTGTTTTTATATGAGACTTAAAACTTCCACATTCCGCATTCCACATTCCACATTCCATTGCATTCTATACAGCTGTTTTTTGTATCCATCCTAGTGCCTACCAGGAAGGACCCCTGGATCTGACTCTGCTGGTACAGCTTATTGATATACCCAATTATAGGGTTGTGCCTATACCTGAGCAAAACTCACTAAGGTAAGCATTCTATCCACCTATGTTTGGCTTATCTGTGGATGTACTTACCCTATGGTGGACTACTTTTTGTTTCCCCTTTTTAGCCCATCATATATTTATGTATTTAATAATGAGTAGACATCTTTTTTATAATTCAGTACTACTTTTAATAACCATGATACTTTTATGATACAGTCCATGCAGTTTCAATGGGTAGCTGAGTAGGAGTTAAACAGATACACAAAAGTATCTAAAATATTCCAAGTCATGTAGTACTGACTAACAGAGAATTAGGAAGATGGTTAACACTGAGCTGTAACCATAGGAACTAGTTCTGAAGTAGCTTCTGAAAGGGCAAACACATTAATAGTGCTGCTGCCCAGAACTCGGAAAACACTGAAATTCGATAATCAAAATCAAAAGAAGACAAGTATTGTCTGACCTTAATTCAATGTAAATCTTTCAGAAACCAGTGAGCAGCACTAAAAGGGCATCCCACCAAATAAAATGTATGTTTTCACCTTTTCCAAAAAGACAAAGACAATTTTAGAGTAATAAACCACGAAAATCGCCAACAGAAATGTAAACTATGTTTAGAAATAATACCTTTAAGAAGACACACACATAAAATTACAGCTCTATTTGTAGAAAATAGATCCACTGAGCTTCACTTTCCTCTGAATTGTGAAATACTCTGTGTGAGTATAGCCTTGGTGTGAATCTCAAATAAGAATGTATGCCATTCTTGGTTGTAATCATTTAAAGCCCTTATTCTATATGGTGTGAGCACTGCCAGCTTATATCCCATTCAATGGAAAGCATTCAATGGAGTGCATTATTAGATTAAAAATAGGGTGGTATTTTACCTTTATTTCATTGTGTATGAACCTAGCATTAATATATGTTACAACTACAGTAGTGCACAATTTAATCTTTGCTGTGTGTAGTTCACATTGAGGCATTATAGTTTATATCATAGAAATCTTTGAAAATACAGAATTATGTTCACACACAGTATTTCACTCCAAAACCAAGAGTGGGTTAAAAACACAGAAACTGTGTGCACATTTCCATTATAGTTTTTTTCTGTTCGTTCCACTCCTGACTTTGGCTACAAATACTGATCAATATACTGACAGAAACACTGGGCAAAACACTATGGGCCACATGTATCATCCGGCGAACGGATGATTTTTGGCGGAAAGTGCCGATTTGCGTATTTTTTTATTCGCAAATGGCCGATTTGCGAATAAAATATTCGCAAATCGGCACTTTGCGCCGAGTACGCCAGGGGGGCGGAAAGGGGGCGTGTAGTGGGCGGAACGGAGGGCGCGGACTCAGAGTACGCGCGATTTACCATCCGTTCCGCCCAAATGTACGCCGAAAACTTACTCCAGTCCTCAGCTGGCGTAGGTTTTCGGCGGTGCGCACCGGCACGCACAAGATTTATGTAGAGGCAGTCCGCCTCTACATAAATCTCCGTAGTGCCGGAGCTGCGGGGGCATTTATAAGTCCGGCGTAAAGAACGCCGGACTTAATAAATGCCCCCCTAAGTGTGAACATAGCCTTTGTTATGTTAATGCCCGTTTCTTTAATGTACCTGCTTATTATTTCCGGATGCTGTCCACTGAACAGTATTCGGAAACAAAAGTTGTCCAAACAATGTAATGCGCAGCGGCGGCCGCACTTTGCATTGAAGTGAATGGCTAATTAATTTGTGGGTACACCCAATGGTGCCCGCAAGTCAATATTAAAAAAAGGAAAGTTCTTGCAGTCGATACAGAGGTATCAGCTGCAATAACGTCCTGAATGCAGCCCGGTGACAGGCAGTTTAGCAGTGTTCGTTGCCATACAACGGCCACTATTAAACGCAGTGTGAATATAGCCATTAGGTGAATTATAATAAGCTTTGAATCCACCTACTAAAGGATAAGTGTGCTTAGTTTTTTTAACCCCTTAAGGACAGAGCCAACTTGCATTTTTGCACTTGTTTTTTTCCTCCTTGTGCTTAAAAGGCCATAGCCCTTGCATTTTATCACCCAGAGACCCAAATGAGCCCTTATTTTTTGTGCCACTAATTGTACTTTGCAATGACAGACTGAATTTTTTCATAAAGTACACTGCGAAACCAGAAAAAAAATCAATGTGTGGTGAAATTGAAAAAAAACCCCAAAAACACATTTTGTTTACTTGGGAGGTATGTGTTTTTGCGCCGTTTGCCCTGAGGTAAAACTGACTTGTTATATTTGTTCCTTAAGTCATTACAATTACAACGATATGTAACATGTATAACTTTTATATTATGAGATGGCTTGTAAAAAATTCAAACCATTGTTAACAAATATATGTTCCTTAAAATCGCTCTATTCCCAAGCTTATAGCGCCTTTATTCTTTGGTCTATGGGGCTGTGTGAGGTGTAATTTTTTGCATCATGATGTGTTCTTTCTATCGGTACCTTCATTGCGCATATGCGTCTTTTTAATTGCTTTTTATTACAATTTTTCAGGAGTTGATGCAATCAAAAAATGTGCAAATTTGCACTTTGGGATTTTTTTGCGCTTACGCCGTTTACCGTGCGAGATCAGGAATTTTATAAATTAATAGTTCGGGCGATTTTTTACTAATATTAACACTTTTTTTTTCTTTTACACTTATACTAAAAGCCCCCCTAGGGGACTTCTAGTATAAGCACTCTGATCTCTCATTGATCTATGCTGTATATAGTAATACAGCATACTGTAGATCGATGAGATAGGCAATTGATTGCTTTCGGCTGTCAACTTTGACAGCTGCATCTGATTACTTTATTAGCGGGCGCGGCGATCGGATCGTGCCCGCTAATAGCCACGGTCCCGGGCTACATGCGGCATCCGGGACTATGGCGGTTCAGAGCGGGGTCACCGCGCGGCCCCCCTCTGAACTCCCCGGGGCGGCCACAGGGCGTAAATATACGCCTTGTGTCATTAAGGGGTTAAGGTCAAAAAGCTGCTGTAAATAATGATTGTGCTCTTTATTTACAGCTGTAATTGTCAAAATATGGTCATATTTTCACCTCAGAAAATATTTTGTGAACACAGCCTCACAGCAACATGAAAAAAAAAAAATATATAACCAATCTGACAATACAGACACTGCTAACAAAAGTCTAGAATTTTATACCAGGGAGATAAGTGCATTACCTGCCAAAGCAGCTGCACTTCACAATTCTGCATTCAAAATACCTGGCCTGATAATACCGATGGATTGACTATGTACGATCATCTCCCATGGTGACAAAAACTTCTAATGGACAGTAGCCACCTGGTGCCAACATTTCATTAACCAGGGCTGGTCATCATTGCCTCCAGTAACATAAAAACAGCAAGCTATACCATATATATCAGAGTTTCAGATATTGTGTGTTTACCCAATTTAATTATAAGTGACTACATTTGTTGTATGCACAGCACGTCAGGTCTCATATAACCCCGCAAGACCCTCACTGTTATTGTCGACTGCCCTGATGAAGTCACACAATAATGGGCCAGCAATGTGTTGGAAGGATACCTATTAGTTTTTGTGTATAATTACCTGGTTTATTCTATCTATTACCAGTATGTTTTATGAATATCTTATCTGGTTACCTTACTCACTGTAGTGCATCTGCATTATGATTACCTGACAGAGCCTATCTATTATCTATCAGGTATCAGTTGCATAGGCCTGGGATTTCAGGTGCTATGTTTGTACATTTGTTTTGGTGATTGGGATCACTATTGGTGTGTCTTTAAAGTGTCGCTGTCAAGAACAAGACGTCCTGTGCATCCCAGGCCACCTGAGCGCTCATAGAGAAGGCAGTCATGTGATTAACAGACACACTGAGCCGTGACTCTCTGCACTGGCCGGAATTCCTGTGTCTGTTTTTTTCAACCAGCAAAAGTCTAAAAATCTGCCTTCCGGAGACTGGCCCTGGATTTCTGGTAAGTACAGCTTTGTTTTACAGCATGATAACAACAAAAAAATAACAAATGTATATTGCAAACTTGCTTTTTCACATCTACTGTAGATTTAGATATATTGATGCAGGGAATATTTCTTTCTTCATCATGTATACCCAATCATATATGACTTGATTAGAAAAATAATCATAACTGAATTATCCCATATTATACAATGTACTGTATAAATATTTATCTAATTTATCATTGACACATGTTCTAATATAACTGTAGCATTAACAAATTTTGGAAAGAAAATATATTTTGCATGCTCCAACGCCTTTGCGGAAATTAGAATCAGAAGATTAAAGCAAATATTTATAAACTAAGAGATACGTAAGTAGGGCATCACATTATTAGTATGCGCCAACTAATTGCTGATAATTATATGTGTATACAAAATTATATTTTGGATAACACATTCATGAATACCAAGATAATTTCAATGCAATTGACAAGATAAAAGTCATTAGAATATTAGATGCTTAAACAATTCTAAATTAGAGATGCCACTAAGGATATGTCTTGTGAACTTTCTTAATTAAAATTAAAACAGGATCTTAAGATGGATTTTTTTGAAAACATGGCTAACATTTTGATTTTAACTTGGAGAGTTATTTATCACAGTATGCTAAATACAGTGCACATTTATTTTCCATCCTGGCAAATGGTTAGAACAGAAAAAAACACATAACACATACTGTATAGGTACTTGAAATAGTATACCTGAAATGAAGGAATGTAAAATATTAAAATATTTAAATATCAAAATCGACCGCCTTTTCTCTATTTTGGACGTTGTGTGAACATAGCCTAACAAAGAAGTTTGCACAGAGCGTTCCACCATCTCTACTACCATTGATAGATTTTAGAACCTGAAATGTTAGCACTGTGTTTTAGATGCAGTGCAATACTACTATTTGGATACTGTGTTGGTATTTTGTCTGCACTGCATGGGCTATGTGGCTGTTATAATTGTGTGCTGCATGGTACTATGATTTCTGTACCTCATACTGTCATTGTGAGTTACTGTTACTGAGTTACTGTAACTCATCATAACCTTTTAATACACTGTCTGTAGCTTTAAACAACTCTAATAGGCTCAAAATCTAGCCTACATTCCTTAACACAAATAACCAAAGAAAAACTTTCTACAATAAATTCCTATTATAATGTAATTCGTAATATAATCTCTCAATAAGTTTTTCTACAAACTTCCAATTTAAGATTTCAGAATTACAATGATATCCGATACGACTAGTCTCCCTTTATGTGGTTATACCTCTGTGATGCCATAACTTATCCTACCAATTCTGAGACTGTTTTTCGTCACATATTGTACTTTAGGTAAGTGGTAAAATTTGGCCAATATCCATAAAATTTTTGAGTGAAATATGTCCATATTTCATGAAAAAGATAAAATTTGTATTTTTCTTATTTTTTTTATTTTCTGCAGTCACCATACGGGTTAAATCATGTGATAATTTTATTGCCAGCATCATTATGCATGCGGCAATACTAAATATGTGTACTTTTTAATTTTTTTTTTTTTTCTACATTTATTATTGCATTGGGGGCTATATGATTTTTTTATGTTTTGTACTTTATTTTTTGCGTGTGGTTTTTTTTTTAATACATTTTTCCTTTCCCCCATGGGGACTTCCCTATAGGATTGCCTAATAACAGGCAGATTATAGTGCAATGCTGATCTGCATTGCACTGTAAGCTGCCTGTCATAGACATTGCTCATGAGACTTAGCCTTAGGGCTGAGCCTCATGAGCTTCTGTAGCTATGACACAGGGGGCCTCAGGGAAGCCTCCT
This sequence comes from Dendropsophus ebraccatus, assembly GCF_027789765.1. NCBI lineage: Eukaryota > Metazoa > Chordata > Amphibia > Anura > Hylidae > Dendropsophus > Dendropsophus ebraccatus. The sequence continues at coordinate 123,154,622 of NC_091454.1, forward strand.
GTTGTCATAGCAACCATTGGGGCTGTGTGATCACTTCCCCACAGCCCTGATAGTAAACAGAGGGGAATCCCTACTCTCTCCTCCACTATAGGTGCTGCAATCACACTGATGGCAGCATCTATAACTGACAGCATCATAGCTATTATTTTGAATTATATTTTATTAGTTCAGACAATATTACATGCGGCGATACCAGATCTGTGTATTGTTTTTTACAATACAATTTCATATATAAAATGGGCTTGATTTAAACTTTTACATTTTTTAGGGTACAAACACACACACCGTATACGCAGCATATTTACTGCTGCGATACGCAGCAAATACGCAGCAGATACACAGCAGATACGCAGCAGATTAGATCTAAATAACTGAACACAGCATCAAATCTGCACCATCAAATCTGCTGCGTATCTGCTGCATATACGGTGTGTGTGTTTGTACCCTTAAAGGTCCCCCTATAGACCTTTAATAGGCAATCATCTGATTGCTTATAGTGGACTGAAAGTTAGATTGGTGCACTGCTGGCAGAGTCTGGCTGATCCAAGGCTCTATTTGCAGAGAAACTTAAGCACAGAAGGTAAGTATAGACCTCTGTCTGCAGAAGAGACTGATCGCCGCCGTCGCACCCCCCCCCCCTCCCCCAAATTACACTGTCCACCTGTCATTTTGACATTAAAATGCCGCTGTGTATAAAGTGGCCATGCGGCTCTGTCTTTACAGTGCTGCAGAGATTTAAACAGTTTCCCCATTACCGGCATGATGTTGATACATCGTGCCAGACGGGGAAACAATCCAGGACGGCCATTCACCACCTTCAGGTCCGCAAAATTTACAGATGTCTGAGTGCAGCCTTAGTATTTCAGTTTTAATTGTTTTTTCAGATACGGAACCTTCTTAGCATGTGCCTCCTTCTATATTTATATCTTGATTATAAATGTTTTCCTAGTTTACATTTGAAATTTTACATAGACAAGTGTGGTCTGCAACTGACATATTGCTGCTATCAAAGTGATTTAGTTATTGTCTAAAAAATATAACCAAAATTATTCATAGAGGTCAAATGAGCAATAAATATGACCTTAAACTTCTTTCCATAAATGCTTGCTTCAGTAATGTAAACAGATAGCATGACAGATTTACAGTGCATCATAAAACAGCGCTTGCTTACTTTCAGACACATTTGGTATTTCAGTAATGCCTAAATAGCATATTACACTTATTAGAAAATCTCATTAAAATAACGTATATATTCACTTAGCTCAGCAATTATAAAGTGCATTAAATAGTTGTCGCCACCATAATTTCTAATAATAACTAAAAATTCTAGTTTTATTGTCAGATGCATTTATTCGTATTATATAAAGATTTCTGCTATGTGGGAGGCTGTACATTTATAATATATGACACATTTTTTTTTACTATTTATATTTCCTGTTATTCTGAGATTTATGGTTTTAGGCCAGCTTCACACATAGCCTATCGCAGCGGATTTTACCCTGCAAAATCTGCTGTGATTCCCATCACTGTCATTTTGAACAGGTTTACATACTCACAGCGGAATTTTCACTCTGCTGCAAGTATGTAAAGTGCCATTCCCCTTAAAGGGGTACTCCGACGGGGGGGCACTTTTATGCTGGGACAGGGGAGGAGGTGGCCGAGGGAAAAGACGTCCACTCACCACCCTGGTTCCAGCGGCAAGTCCCGCATCGCGCGTCTTTTCCCTCGGCCACCTCCTCCCCGATCCCAGCAAAAAAGTGCCCCCCCCTCGCTGGAGTACCCCTTTAACCTGCTGATCTGGTGAATACCGCTGCAAGTATGTAAACCTATTCAAAATGATAATGAAGAAATCACTGCAAACTCGCTGTGTGAAATCCGCTGATTTGCTATGTGTGAAGCTGGCCTTAGACTTATTTATAATGGTCATTGCTTCTTTTGATGTGAAAGCTTTGTAAATGCCCACAGTGTATAATCTATGCAATAATAAACCAGAGCTAAATACTAAAGACACAGGTCGCAGTACCTGTAAGGTATTTAGTATTTTATATAAAATTATGAAATTAATATTTTAAATTTTTATAAGAATATTTGCATGCAAAATTTGACATACATATTACTATATCAAAAATATATAAAAACTGATGTTCACGTACTTTATACCTCACAAAAGATGCTGAGTGGGGAAACTGCTATAACTGTTAAAAAATGCTGGATCACCAATAAAGTCTGAACGCTATCAAGAAAACTAGGTATAAATGGACACTGATGTATTACAGGGCCCTTGCTTGTGCTACACATTGAAGCATAGCGGGCAAATTGACTGTGTATATCTCAATTTTAAAAAGAAAACTACAATAATTAAGACGGTCACCAAATCTGAATGGCTCTATTTAAAAACTGTTCACATACAGATGTTGTTTAAAGGGAATGTATCATCAGGCCTGGGCTGAAGCACTGGAGGCGGGCCAACCCACCCCCAGTGGGAGGAAACACCCACCCCTCTATGATAGGGCTCCATTGCTGCTAATAGAGCAGTGTCATAGAGGGGCTGGGGTTTCCTCCCACTGGGGTGGGTTGGCCCGCCTCCAGTGCTTCAGCCCAGGCCTGATGGTACAGTCACTTTAACTACAACAAAACAGCCAAGTAGCCAAGTGTATTTTACATTTCATGCATCTTCACTATCGTCCAACAGAGATTCAGGGGGTATGACTACCACTGTACCATATTGCCTGCCATGTCATGGTGGGTCCAGCACACAGTGTCCTGACATTAGTCAGTGACAAAATGGTTTGTGTGATGGGAGTATAGCTGGAGGGAGTGCTGAGTGCAGGTGAGAAGTTGGAAGCCATAGTATACAGAAAGGATTTAGCACCAGCATTCCATTTCCACTCCTACACCTGCAAGCCCCAGTGGTGCTTACCAGCTAACAGAGTTAGGCTTAAAGCACACATCTGTGTGCAGCCTGTGATATATAGCCCCTGTAACAGCCGCATTTCATATACTTAACACTTATCTGTAACAGGACTCTCTGTATTAAAATTCATCATGATTCAATGAGCTCTCAAATGGCCAGGGTACTACACTACTGGAGCGACAAAGCAATGTCAGGTCAGTAGTGCAGTGTTCTGGCTGGTCAGAATATCACTGCATCATATAGAGTTATGATGCAGAGAGTCCCATTACAGTATTCAGTCCGTGGTATGCATGTCACTATGGGATGCACATGGATAAGTGTTCTAAATCTTACAGTCCACAATTCACAAGTTACAATAAAGGTAGAAGATCTGCGCCACCAAACGCATATTTCAAATATGGCAGGACACGTCTCTGAAAACGTCTAGGAGGAATTTTGACCCTTGCTGGCCACAGTAGTAATTAGAGATAAGCGAGTACTAAAATGCTCGGGCGCTTGAATTGAGACAAATATTTCACAATGCTCGGGTGCTCGTTTCGAATAAAGAAGCCCATTAAAGTCAATGGGAAAGCCAAGCATTTTTGCAGGGGACCAAAGCTCTGCACAGGAAAGGTTGCGTGAAAACCTGGAAACCTCAGAAAATGATGGAAACAACATGTAAATGGACAGGAAAAAGCAGGGGCAGCATGTATGGACGCCTCTGGGGCTGGCTAATCGCAACTTACACCAAATTATGGGCTCCCGGCTCTCTCCCCTATGTTCCTGTACCTCCTCCCTCGCTCCAACTTCTGTTCACTGTTAGGACAGTATTTTCCTGAGTTGATTGATGTCCATCAGGGGTCAAAGTAAAGCCTAGGACCCACTGATGCAGTAGCTGTACTTTGCTGATCCCTGTCTCTGTCACCGCGTGCACAGGACACTGCACAGTGAGGATAGGTATAGCTGAACTACAGATCCCAGCCAGCCAAGAGAATGTCAGCAACAGGACAAATTGATTACTGACAGCAGTTTTGGGGGTAGGCGTATAGAGTACATGTGTAACTGGTGCTGGTTCTTTTTTGAAGGCACCTGTTGCACAGGACACTGCACAGCGAGGATAGGTATAGCTGAACTACAGATCCCAGCCAGCCAAGGTAATGTCAGCAACAGGACAAATCGACTACTGACAGCTGCACTACAAGTCCAAGCAAGCAACCAAGAGTAGAAAAAAAAAATTATATATATATATATAGAAAATTTTAAGCCCTTAGAAGGACTTTTGGGTTCTTCGCGTCGGATTCCTGCCTAACCACACACTAATTCCCTGCCTAACACTCTCCCTGACAGACAGCAGCTCTCTCCCTATGCTTATACAGCCTGCGTTTGACGCGAACATCACGGGACCTGATTCTTATATGCCCAGGTCATCTGATCTGGCCAGCCAATCGCTGCTATCAACATGTAGGGTTCCCTCGTGATACTACGAGCTACCAAAGACTCTCCTACATGATGATTTGCTAACAAAAAATGCTGCCAAACATGCAGGAACAGGAAGATGCCATTGTCTTAAGTAGCGCAAGATGCTCGTCCGAGTAACGAGTACCATTGAGTACCCTAATACTCGAATGAGTACCAAGCTCGGACGAGCATGTTTGCTCATCTCTAATAGTAATGTCACTTGTGTAATGTAACATAGCATCTGGAAAATGGACTTTAAATCTCATGGTTAACAGTTTGCACCAGCGTGAGTCGCCATTGACCAGGGCCAGCTTCAACATGCATTGCTGGGAATCTATACTAGCACCCAATTCACATACCAACAAGCCAAGTATACAGAAGAATAAAGTAAATGATCCAAGAGCTACATAACAAGCCCTCTCCCAGATAACGAGAAAGGTAACGCTTACTAGCTGTCACGACTGCGGCGGCGTCCCGTGCTCCGGGCCGCCGCCGCAACTTTCCCCTGCCTCATGCAGCCGCTGGGGTCCATGTGCAGGGACCCGGCACTGCCACTAGTTCGGCCCTGGGGGGCGCCTTACCTCGCCCCGCTCCTGTCTCTGTCTGTCCCGGCCGGCGCGCGCGTCCCCGCCTCCTAGGGCGTGCGCGTGCCGGCTGCCTCAGATTTAAAAGGGCCAGTCCGCCCTTAATTGGTAGTTGCTCTGGTCACTCCCTATATAATCCCAGCATGCCCCACCACAGGTGTTGAAGCCTCTACATGCTTCCCATAGCGTTTGGCCCAGCTCCCTGTTGTTCCTGACCTCAGTCCTTGTTCCTAGTCCCTGTCCACTGTCCCGGTCCCTGGTCCCTGTCCGCTGCTTAACCATTGTTCCTGAGCTCTGCCTGCCACCTGCGGTTACGCCTACAGACCTCTGCCTGCATTAACATCTGCCTACTGCTCCTGCCACGCCTCGCCTGCTGTCACTAGCAACCAAGCCAGGGGTAGCGACCTGGGGGTCGCCTGCCGCAGCAAGTCCATCCCGCCTTGCGGCGGGCTCTGGTGAAGACCAGCGGCCCCTTAGACTCCGCTCCCTGGTGCGGTTACCACCATCGCTAGTGACAGTTCAGTGGATCCACGACTCCAGGCATTACACTAGCAGAAGAGTGCACCTCTGCACACCATTGTACTGTGCCCTGTTATCCTTGTGTCAATTTTTAGTCATTCACTTATCTCCCTCCAGTGGCTCAGACATCACATACACTTTATACACTTCCTGTACATTTTACTATTGCTAATTAAAGTTGATGTTTAGATGAAATGATAAGCAACTGTATAAGGTATACAGGTAAATTCATTTTATCCCAGCCAAAAAGTCCAAAGACTTCCTCTTTTTAATTATTCTTATTGTTATTATCATCATAACTACTATTACTCTTTAGTTCTCTTTGCTGGAATTATTAACTTGATTTTGCAGTTTTAACACATTTATTCTAATCATTCTGCGTTCAGCTCTGCTCACACTTGTATCTTTTAATAGAAGTGTGAATATGCATGTTTTTATGGGCAGAGGAGATTTGACAGCTGGTATACTTTTTGGATTAGTATACCACTGGCTTTAATGTGAAAACAACAAGAAAAAAAAAAAAAAAAGAGGAAAGCTTGTATCTCTCTAAAAACAGAAGTTTCTCCTTATATTTATTACACTGAAGTAAATGGACTACTAATCCGGCAACTGATGCAGGACAAGTCATTCTTCATTAAACCAATCACATTCACAAAATAACTGGCAAGTCTTTATATTTATTAAAAAGATTGTACAAATGCTAACATGCTCCTTAAAGTGATACGATCACCTGTGCGCTTTTATTGGCACCACCTGTTATAGACCGTGTCACTAAGTCGGGGCTTAGCTTCCGTCTCCCTGCCTCAGTCCAGTACTGTTAACCAGACTTGCCATGTGATGCGTCAAGTAAAAGGGGTTCAATGGACATTAAGCCCAAAACTGTCTGTAGCTGATAGTGCCAATAACTGCATACAGGAAAACAGTTATCACTTTAACCTTGTTGGTTGACTATTGTTAAACTATAGTTTAGAACATATGTAAGGAGTTTTCTGGCTAACAGCATAGGACAGATGATGACCTCAAAACTAAGACTCCCAACAATAAAAATTATGAGGGCCCTGATCCCCAATTACTAATTACAAGCATGACTAGAGCATTTAGGCAACTTGTACGCTTAAAGAGCTGCGTGTTTCAAAAACAGATTTTCATATATCCTATTATGCAATTTCTGTAAGGTCGGTGTCTTGTTCAAGATCCTTATCACATGGCCACAGTAAAGAGCAGTTACATAGAGCAGCTCCTATTCTGGAGTACCTGTCCTGTATGACATAGGCAATTAATTTGTAAGAGCATTGTACAAAGCATAAAGGGAATCTATCACTAGAACTTAAATGAGGGCAGCATAAACTACTGATAGAAGTGATGATTAGATCAGTATATTAATCATATAATTTTGTTCAGCTATTTTCCTAATATGCAGGAAAATAGGATTCTTGCCACACCCTTTCCCCACCCTTCAGCTGTTGATTGAAAGTTGTCTGTCTGTACACAGCATGGATAGTTAACTGCCAATCAGCAGCTGGTGGGTGGAGTTTTCTGCTGCTCATGAATATCCAGGACTTCTGGGCTTATGCACATGAGAGTACTACTTATTGTCCATGTTATTCAGGAGGATCTCTCTAAATCAGCTGCACAGGACAATGTAAGTGATAAATCATTCTGTTCAGCTTCTCTGTCACTAGTTTATGCTACACTTTGTGCAGCATAATCCTACTGACAGAGTCTCTTTAATTTCCTCTGAGGTGCCACTGCAGGAAAATTAAATCATTGCTACCCAACTTCCCCACATATTACAGTTTATTACTCGGCTCCTAGCTGTGAGACCCTTTGAGGCTATGTTCACACATAGTAAAATAATACCAAAATACTACACTTCATTAAAGTCAATAGGAAATCAGCTGGCAGGGCACACACAGTTTAAAAAAACAACACCTGAAATTGAGTATGACTGTAAACACAACAAGCATGCCCTTTTTATTTTACAGCCGTGTTGTGAATTATTTTACTGTGTGTAATAAGCTGACTTATATGGCACACTGTTAATACCTTTCTAACCAATTTATATTTTTTGTAACATAGTACATATTTTGACAGTATAATTTGTAATCAGGGTTGATCAAACCACTGGTAGAAATGGAGCCAGTTTTAAATATTGTATGTTAAAAAAAAAAAAATTCAAAATATAAGAAATATTATTTATAAAAAGTGATAAAGTATTTAAATACACAATAAATTAACAAAGGAAACATTCATAAGAATAAGAGTAACTTACAGCCCTCATAAATATCTGTAGGGATATGAACAGCAGAGTGTTGGTACGAGGTTTGCCGGCGAAAGACAGGATCATCTTGGAACACAGGCTGGATCCGCTGACTTATTGATTCACTGTCATTCTCTGACTAAAAAGATATGACATATAATTAGTAAAGAAAACCAGTCATGCACAAATATCTACAGTGTAATATACAGCATAAAAGTATCAACAATATACTGTCTATGCCAGTTATCCAATCATACATAAAAACTGAGTAATATAATCTAATAAAATCCAAACAAGCTGTAAATCTTGATTGTTCCAGTTAATATGTGTGTCACGGCTAGGGAGACAAGAGACGGTACGAGACAGAGGGCCCTGAAGCTGGACCCCACCAATGTCCATGCCTACCTGCCACAGACAGCCCTAAAGGGGCGTGGACAACCACGGAGTTGGTCCCTACACTGAGCAAGTGCAACACAAAAAACCTAGACAGACAAACAAACACAATGGAGGATAGTCAGCTAGCCAAGTCAAAACCAAACGGGCAACATAGTACAAAATCGAAAAGAGATCGAATGGTCGGAGGTCAGGCAGGAGGTCAGAGAATGGGCATAACAAACACCAAGGATATTAGGAAAAGCAATTCTGGGAAAGGAGCAGGGACTAGTATACACTAATAGCCATCAAAGAGATGCTGGCTAACACTATAATTTATACTGGATCAGGAGCCCAGACCAAAAGCTCATTGGTCCAGCCTCCTGAATCCAACCACATTGCCGCTGAAGCACTACAGTCTGAATGGCAGAGCAATCTGTCACTTTGCACGCTGCATGGCCAGCTGGCTGCAAGTAACGTGAGACCCGCGGCGCTTTCGGTTGCCAGGGACGCCATCGGGTCTCCATGACGTCACTCGGCTCTGAAGGGGGGGGGGGCAGACCTGTGCCTCCGCTCTGGCTGCCGGGGTCGAGCCCAGAGAGGACGTCGCTGGATTGTGTCTAGGTAAGTTACTGACAGTTTGTGCGCACACTAACCTAACCGCAAAAGATAATTTTTCTTCAAAATGAAAAGGGAGCCATATGAGATACATAAGATAGATATGGAGAAGAGCAATTGATTTTAGTTACAAAAGATTTGTCTTAAAATGTTCCTAACTTCATTCTGACCCATAGAGAAATACTGCCCTACTTCAAATAGCCCATGCTAGGGCAATGCTATAGCACCAGGTAGCCACCCTTTAATCCTGGGCATATGAAGCCCTTTCAGTAGTTATAAATGACCAAGTCCTGTAAGGGCCCTATTATTCGGCTGATTATTGCTCCATGTAATAGAGACAACAATCAGCCAATGACAACGATCATCAGCTGATCGTGTCAAATTATCTGACACCAAAATCTTTGGCCACAACCGCGCATCTCTATGTGTTATAGTGATGTGTGGCCGATGGCTAATGATGATTGAATAAACTGTTCATAGATTACCTCTCCACGTTCCCGCTCTGAAGCTGCAGCCACGGCACCGGGAAGCAAGCAGAGGGCTGGAAAAGAACGGGAGCGTAGAGAGGTAATGTAATAACAGTTTAGCGCAAGGGCTGCAGGGACATCGCTAACAATGTCCGTGCAGCCCTTGCTAAATGATTATCGAGCCATTTAATAGGCTCAGTAAACAAGTGCCAATCTAGCAGATCAGCGCTCGTTTACATTATTGATCGGGACCTCACTGGCTGTCTAACAGGACCCTAACTCACAGAAAACACTCATGTAAACAACATAGACAGTAAAATAAATACATTCTTATTGGTTGTTTAGCATTATCACATATCCTCTTAACCCACTATGTATTATGTAGATATTCTTCAATGCTTTTCATATCATATAAGTCTTAGGCTGACTAGCAAAGATGAAGCATTTTGAATATGGAATTTTATTTATAATATATGTGTTTAATTATAATAATCCATCACATCAGGTTACCCTCATATCCTTCTCCTTATTGAAATAAAATAGTCAACATACCATACAGATAAAATATACCTATAATCTGCCCCATGCCCCTGATCTCCTAAAGAAATTGGATATAGGAGTCACATAATTTTTTAAATAATGCAAGTATTTTATTTGCAGAATATATCACTTGACCCTTAGAGGAAGCAAACATTAAGCAATGCCTGTTGAGAGAGAATTTATACTCAGCTGCTACACAAACTCTTGAACCCAATCACTACCGTGCCAGCTTGCCAAGATTAGATGGCTCACCTTTCTCATATACGCACACAGAGAATAGGCTTTCAGGAAAATTAGATCTCAAAGCAATGTGTAAAATGCATTTAAAGGAAACAGTTTTCCCTGCAACTTGTCACAATCTATGAATCTCGATCAGAATTCAGGATCCCCCATAAAATCCCACAGGCATAAAGTAAAGTTCTTAACCCCTTCCCCTGTCACACATTTTGGCCTTAATGCCCAGGTATTTTTTTTTCCATGTTCACCTGAGCCAATGTGTGTGTGTGTGTGTGGGGGGGGGGGGGGGGGGGGGTGAAGAGTCTAGAAATCCTAGAATTATTTATTTTTATTTTTTACTGCATTCAGTATTTTTTGCTCAGTGTACCTAATACTGTATGTGTTTTTATTTTTTTACCCGGCCTTGCCAAATACCCGGCTGTTACATACACACCTGCTGTTACATACCAGCCTGCCCCCTCAGGGGAGGGGCCCAGGACAGTGAGAGGGATGCTGCTTCTATGAAATATTTCATCTTCCTGCCTATTATCTCAGGGCACTTTATCTATATAGTAAGAAGTGACTGATACTACAGACAGCACTGCACAGACAGTGTCAGAGATGGATTTTCCCCTGCACAGTCCTGTCTGCAACCCACAGCCTTCTATAGCCAGTGATTTACCAGGCTGTGAAGTGTAGAAGGCATTGTGCAGAGGAAGATGAGACACAGCACAGCAGCCCTCTGGCATTTGGCCGAGGGTATGTAAATCAGACTAAGGGTGCCTTCACACCTAGCGACTCTCAGCGTAAATTACGCTGCAAGTCTGTCAGGTCCTTGCAGATCACTTTCACTGCATACACGCAGCGGTCTGAACGACCGCTGCGTGTATGTAATTCTGCCGGCCCCTTAACCCCTTCAGCTCCTAGCCGGCTCCCGCTCCCACTCCGCTGTATACATCACCTCTCCTCGCTGCACAGGTCCCGGCGTACTGCTCTCCTGCCCGGCCAATCAGTGGCTGCAGCAGGGCAACACACTGATTGGCCGGGTGGTAGAGCAGTACGCCGGGACCCGTGCAGCGAGGAGAGGTAATGTATACAGAGCGGGAGCGGAGCAGGAGCCGGGCGGCAGCTGAAGGGGTTAAGCGGCCAGCAGAATTATATACACGCAGCAGTCGTTGGGACCACTGCGTGTATGTAGTGAAAGTGATCTGCCAGGACCTACCCGACTCACAGCGTAATTATGCTGCAAGTCGCTAGGTGTGAAGGCACCCTAAATGGAAATACAAGAACACCCACCTCCAAAAATAGGGAAAAGCATACCAATTTTACCTGATTTAATAATAAACTCACACCAGCTCAAATATGCCTACCTAATAAAGATCTCAAATACCTATCCAGTAAACATCTCAGTAACATTGACACCTATATAAGCACAGAAAAATGCATCCATAAATTATGCCCTACAAAGTATTTTATAAAGCACCATCTAGGGTGTAAGTGTAAGTGCTTTTGTGTGATTCATGACTGACAGTAAATGGAAAAGTGCAGAGCTACAAAATGAGTATTGCCTACAGCAACCCAACTCGTCCCTCTCTTTGTAGACAACGCATCATTCTTTGAAGTCCCAGAAGGCACTGGTTTTGCCCAGCTGTACATCTGTAAGGACTGGTCGCTAAGAAAGACAAGATGGCAGACACAGACAGTGCACCCTAAGCTCAGCCCCGCCCACTGTCCCTAACTACTTGCCGCAATCTACCCTAAAATGGCAGCGAGCAACTGGGTGGCGGTCCCTGGCCTGGATACCTGAAACAAAAGACAATACAAGACAAAAACCCAATAAAGAATAGTCGACAGTTCGGGTCACAACAATCGGGCAGCGCAGTACAAATCACAATCCAATAAGCAACGTCAAAAACAGGCAATATGGTCAGGGGCAGGCAGCTAGCAAGGATGGTCAGAAATGCAGGCAAAAGGGTAAGAATAAACAGAGCAAGAGTAGCAGAACCAGGCAGAAACAAGCTCAATATCCTGCACTACAATGAGCCTCAGCCAAACACTTATAGGGAACAAGGAGACAGTTCCAGACCCCTTTTGGAAAAGGCTCCTGGTTCCAAACAGAATCACCTGTGGATCAGAACTGGCAGCAGTGTAACTCCTTCAAGGCCAGAGCACACAGCAAATGGGAGGGGATAAACATCATACTAGAAATAGGCCAGTGTTCAGACAGGGTTCAGGTTACTGCACAAGACATACAATAAACACTGAACATCAGCGCCATCTCAGTCGCACAGCACGGGCTGAGGGGCGCACAGACTTCATCCCAGGCACATTTATGATAACATCATAGTCCTCCAACTGTGCCTATTCCTCTCCCCCAGCACTCCTGCCAATTCCCCACCCAAATGACAGAGAAAAAAAGCAAATAATTGTATAACAGTTAAAAAAAAAAAAAACAGAAAAAGAAACAACCAGAAAATCTAGAAATTATAAATGCGTCCAGCCTTTGATATATGGGGATAGGGAAGCATACGAAAGGCAGAAGGTCAATAAGGGCCCTTGAACACTGAGCAAAAGAGGTGGAATTTATGAGCGGAGTCCGAGCGGTGGATTCCGCTTGTCATTCTGCCTGTTTTATTACTTTAATAGGATTTCTCTTGCGCGTCTGCTCTCCACCCAAAGAATAAATATGTTCAGTGTGCAAGGGCTCTAACAGTCTTCTTTTGGTATGTGGAGGACGGCTGGGTGGATTGAGAGTGTTGTGACTCCCAACATGAGGATCGGGGGACTATCTATAGCTTTCTATAGTATAGAGCTAAAGAAATTAATGTTAACAGGACAAAAAAAGAGATGTATGTAAAATAGCTCCCCTCCATAAAGAAAAGAGCTCCCTTGTATGCCAATGCTTAAAGGGAATCCGTTAGTTCCCGGGCACTATCTAAGGTGCTGACAGTGTGCTGTAGCTGGCAGCCCCCCAGTAAGCATGGTGCCTTTTTGGTAATTTTCCGTGCAGCGGATTATGTACAATTTTATGTCTCCTACTGTCACAGAGCAGTTGTTCGTGCCACACTTGTCATGCATCCTCCTCCATCTTCATTAATAATCGATGCTGCCTGGACTCCTGCTGGCTCAGCTGTCAGATTGCAGATCAGTCCTCTGTAGGAAGGTTATGTCTGAAAGAATCTCTCCTCTGTAATGTGTTGGAGCTGTGGTCTAGGGGTAACTCACCTGTCTAGAGACCTGACAGCAGTTCATTCTCTGGTTCGAATCCCCTGATGGAAATTAAATAGATGTCTTTTTTTCCTCATTATTGTAAAATTTTTAAGGCTATGTTCACACACACAGTATTTTTGCTCAGTATTTTGGTCAGTATTTTGCAACCAAAACCAGAAGTGGATTGAAAACACTGAAATGCTATGTTCACACACTGTTGAAATTGAGCAGATGGCTGTCATTTAATGGCAAATAATTACTGTTTAAAAAAAAAAAAAAAAACGTCCGATATTTGCCATTAAATGACGGCCATCTGCTCAATTTCAACAGTGTGAGAACATAGCCTTTCTGTGTTATCAATCCACTCCTAATTTTGGTTCAAAATACTGAGCAAAAATATTGTGTGTGAACATAGCCTTAAAAATGATACAATAATGAGAAAAAAACACATCTATTTATTTCCATCAGGGGATTCAAACCAGAGAATGAACTGCTGGCAGGTCTCTAGAAAGGTGAGATACCCCTAGACCACAGCTCCTACATATTAGGGAGAAGAGATTCTTTCAGAGATATACTTCCTACAGAGGACTGATCTGCAATCAGCTGACAGCTGAGCGAGCAGGCGGGGCAGCATTGATTATTCATGAAGAGGGAGGAGGATGCATGACAAGTGTGGCACAAAGAACAGCTCTGTGACAGTAGGAGACATAAGATTGTACATAATCCACTGCACCGAAAATTACCAAAAAGGCACCATGCTCACTGGGGGACTGACAGCTACAGCACACTGTCAGCACCTCAGGTAGGGCCCGGGAGCTGACGGATTCCCTTTAACCTCCTAAAGAGCCATGAACCTATGACTAGGAATTATTAGAACAGCCAGTTACCCATTTGTTAAGAGAGTTACTTCCAATAGGTGGCACCAGAGAGCAAGATGATTTCTTCTGGAGAAGGTTTACTGTCCACTGTTTGTATATAAAGCTATTTAATTACACATAATTTGAAAAGTGAGCAAAACTTTTTTTTGCTGAGAAGAAAATTTCATATCACAGAGCTATATTTCCCTCATATAAGATTACATGGGTTATCCAGCAAAATTTATATAGATTTGTAATTTAATTCTATAAAAAAATCTCATGTCTTTCAATACTTATCAGCTGCTGTATGTCCGACTGAAAATGTTTTATTTTCAGTCTGACACAGTGCTCTCTGCTGCCGCCTCTGTCTGAGACAGGAACTGTGCAGAGAAAGAGATTTTCTATGGAGATTTGTTGCTGCTCTGGACGGTTCCTGTCTGACTATATTCACACAAAGATTTTTTCAGCTCCATTTAAAATGACGTCCATTATTTTGAGTCTAAAATAACAGACGTTATTTAGCTGTCTGGCCTCCCCTTAGTGCAATGACGGCTGTTGGTACATTATTCTAGTTTGGGGTTACTAATTGGCATTTGGGTGTGGATTAATTGAAAAGTCCATTGAATTTAATAGTAAAAACGGAGAAAGAACGGTTAAAAAACAAAAAAATTGGGTCTGAACAACTAGCAAAAATGTCCGCTGTTTGCAAAATACGTCCGAAAATAATGATCACATTCATTATTTTGACGTCCACGGTAACAATGTCCGTTATTAAATGCATTGTGTGCATTGGACGTCCGTCTTCCCATTGACTTCAATGTATTGCCATTGCAGTCAGTTAAATGGACGTTATTTTAAATACTGTATTTAAATCGGCTGCCTTTTCTCTATTTTTGACGTCGTGTGAACATAACCTTTTGGTCAGAGATGTCAGCAGAGAGCACTGTGTCAGACTGAAAAGAAAACAACACTTCCTGCACGACATACAGCAACTGATAGGTATGGGAAGACTTGAGATTTTTACAAGGAAGTAAAGTACAAATCTATAAAAATTTTCTGAAACCAGTTGATATGAAAGAAAAAGATTTTTCACTGGCTAACCCCTTTAAGTACTTCAACACAGATCCCTTTTGCAGTTTCCATTGTCTTAAAAGCTATGTTCACGCAAGTTTTTATCCTCTCCGTTTAAAAAAAAAAAAAAAAAAAAAAGACTGAGAATGAGTTCAAAATGACATCCGTCATTTCACTGTTTGGCCACCTGTCAGTGAAATGACAGCTGTTGATATATTATGTCCTAGTTTACAGTAGGTGGACTAAATGGCTTGAATGCAATTCATTGCATTGAAGCTAATTACATTGCAACAACAACAGAAGTCTTTTTAAATAGAGAAGGTGACTGTCTTTTTTCTTTTTTTGACATTGTGAGAACATAGCCATACAGTGTTAGGCTATGTTTACACATCAAAATTAAAGAAAAGGCGGACGATTTTGATATTTAAAATAACGTCCGTTTTTGCAGCGATTTACTGACTGCAATGCATTAAAGTCAATGGAAAGATGGAAGTTCAATGCACACAGTGTATTGAATAATGGATGTTTTCAATGCGGACGACAAATTAATGATCATGACATTTATTTTCGGACGTCTTTTGCAAACAGCTGACGTTTTTTATTAGTTGTTTACACAGTTTTTCTTTTGTCACCGTTCTTTCTCCGGTTTTACTATTAAATTCAATGGACTTTTCAATTAAGCCACACCCAAAGGCCAATAAGTAACCCCAAACTAGAATAATGTAAGCCATCTAGAGGCTATGTTCACACAACATCAAAAATAGAGAAAAGGCAGCCGCCTTTGCTATTTAAAATAACGTCCGTTATTGCCGCGATTTAACTGACTGCAATAAGAATGCATTGAAGTCAATGGAAAGACGGATTTCCAATGCACACAATGTATTGAATAACGGATATTTTTACCGTGGACATCAAAATAATGAACGTGATCGTGAACGCGGACATTTTTACTATTGAATTTAACAGACTTTTCAATTAAGCCACAACAAAAGGCCAATAAGTAACCCAAACTAGACTAGCCTAGACGTTATTTTAGACTCAAAATGACGGACGTCATTTTAAACGGAGCTGAAGAAACATTGTGTGAACATAGCCAGAGGGTGCATTGCCACCTAGAGGACAATAAATACCTACTTGTTGAACAAAAGACTGCATGCAGATATATTATATCATTACTCTTGTTTGTTTTGTAGCATATATTTTTGGATGAGCGTTAGAAAAGAAAATACATTCTATTTATGGCAAAAATATATAGACATTACGGGGAAACAATCTTTCTGCTGTGTTTTTCATAACTAAAATGGTCTTAGGGTAAAACTGAACATTTTCGAAAATATAATCCTCAGATGCAGCAAAAACAATTAAAATACAACCTCAACCAATTTGTCTCACAAGCTGGGACTGAAATTCAATCAAAAATGGCACAGAAAACTCCCATAGGAGGCTGGGCTACAGATTAATTTTTCATCTTTTCTCAGTCATCTTTCATTTACTAGAATTCTCAGTTGCTTTATGCAGGCTTGAGAAGGAGGAACATTACACTGCATTTTTTTTATCTATATTACAAGAATTTTACAATATTCACTTACTCAAAAATTCATACTAAAATGATCTTTCATATGGTTGTAAACCGTGAGATATATACGATTCGGTCTCATTTTCTAAACACTGCCATCCAGGCTTACAACACTGGCATCCAAGATTCTGCGTTAAGCTTATGCCATCTTGATGGCACTGTTTGCCTAAAGCTGTGCACACACAGGGAAATTCAGTTGGTTTAAAAGTAAAATACTGGTCATTTGTCAGCTTGTTGGCAGTAAATGAGAACCCCAATTAGATGAAAAATGATTGCACAGACAGAATATAGACTATCAGGCTATGTTCACACTTTGTAAGAGAGCTGCCGTTCCGTGACCCGGACGGGTCACGGAATGGCCGGTCTCTGCTAAGATCATCCCGACCGGTACTTAATTACCCGCCGGATGAACTTTATGGTCGTAGCGTTCTGATGCGGGGCATCAGCGCGCGACCGCATCAGGACTTCCCATAGGACACAATGAAGTAAGCGGCCGGAGCCGCTCGCTTCATTGTGTGAACTGACAGGGTTTCCTACAGCCGCAATTCACTGAATTGCAGCCGCAGAAAACTGACATGTCAGTTCTTTGGGGCCCGGCATGGGATCCCGGCCGGAGTGTATACGATTTGTTTACGCTCTGGCCGGGATCCCATTGAGGAATAGGCAATGTTCCACGTTGCATAAAGTATGGCAACAACGGCTGTACTTTTACGTAGTGTGAACATAGCCTCAGGCTGAGTTCACACACAGTATATTTCAGTCAGTATTGTGGTCCTCATATTGCAACCAAAACCAGGAGTGGATTGAAAACACAGAAAGGCTCTGTTCACACAAAGTTGGCCGCCATATAACGGTAAATAACTGCCATTATTTCAATACAACAGCCATTGTTTTAAAATAACAGCAAATATTTGCCATTACATGGCGTCCATCCACTCAATTTCAACATTGTGTGATCATAGCCTCTCTGTGTTTTCAATCCACACAATGTACAATGGCCGTGATTTATACGAAAATATATGTGCCATTGCCGCCTATGGGATCCCGGCCAGAGCGTATACACATAGGGGGAGATTTATCAATAGGGTGTAAAATTTAGACTGGTGCAAACTACCCACAGCAACCAATCACAGCTCAGCTTTAGGCAGTGCTTAAAGGAAAGAGGAGCTGTGATTGGTTGCTGTGGCCAGTTTGCACCAGTCTAAATTTTACACCCTTTGATGCGACCAAAAATGCACAATTTTGCACTTTGGAATTATTTTGCGTTTACCGTGCGAGATCCGGAATGTGATTAATTAATAGTTCGGGCGATTACACGACCGGCGATACTAAATATGTTTATTTATTTGTTTATTTATTTATATTTATAAAATGGGAAAAGGGGGGTGATTCAGACTTTTATTAGGGGAGGGGGCTTTTTATTAATAAAAAAACATTTTTACTTTTATTTTTACTTTAACTAGAAGTCCCCCTGGGGGACTTGTATATAAACAGCACTGATCTCTCATAGAGATCAATGCTGTGTATATACACAGCAAATATCCATCAGATCGGTCAGAGATTGCTATGGCCTGCTGCAGGCCATAGCAATCTATTGCCGAGCCGGGATCAGCGTCATTCTGACATCAGATACGTCATGGGTCGCTAAGGGGTTAAAGGGTTTAAAAAAATCTGACTCATTTGAACATTCAAAATCCAGTTTATTTTACAGGGTTATTCCAAGAGCAAAAATGATTACCTATAGACAATGGGGGTCTGACTGCTGGGACCTCCATCAGTTCTTAGAATAAAGGTCAATTGTACCAACAATCACGGGTTAGACTTGTAGATAGCATACATATCTAGCGTCTGATTAACTCTCTATGGGGCATTTAAGTGCTGAACTTGGCAATGTTTAACCCCCTGGGACCGGGCTAATTTTCGCTTATGCAGTTTAGTTTTTTCCTTCTTGTGTTTAAAAGGCCATAGCACTTCCTTTTTTTACATACAGACCCACATGAGCCCTTATTTGTTGCACCACTAATCGTACTTTGCAATGACAGACTTAATTTTTCCATAAAATCGGAAAAACTATTATTTGTGTTGTGAAATTTAAAATCAAATTTAAAATTTATGTCCCTCAAGTTGGTACGATTACAACGATATGTAACTTATATAACTTATTTTATTTTAAGGCTTTTTAAACCTTTTTAAAAAATGAAATGTTCCTCAAAATTACCATCCTTATAACGCTTTTATCCTTTTGTTTATGGGGGCTTTGTGAGGTGTCATTTTTTTGTCCATGCTCTGTACTTTCTATCGGTACCTTGCTTGCTTATATGCAACTTTTTTATCACTTTTTATTGCAATTTTTCTGGTTTTGATGTAACAAAAAACTCTGCAATTTTGCCCTTTAGCGGGTTTTTGCACTTAGACAATTTACCGGTGAGTTCAGGAATATGATAATTTAATAGTTCAGGCGATTATGCATGTGGCGATACCAAATATGTTAATGAATTTTTATTTATATAATGAGAAATAGGGAAAAGGGGGGTGATTAAAACTTTTGTTAGAGGAGGGGATTTTTTATTAATGAAAACACTTTATTATTATTTTTTACAGTAATAAAAAGTCCCCCAATTAGGGAGATGTAACACCCTGCCCAAACTTTCTGGTCCACATATTGGTGGTTACGATATATGTAGGTGCTATTAAAGAAAATGTGTCAATCGCCATCAGTTTTTTTTAAACTATCCATCTCTACAAGCTAAATTGGGAGTATTTTAAATGGCAGCAATTTTGAAATGGTCCAATTCTGAACCAGGGCTCATAGGTGTGAATGTGGGTCATGGTTTTCAGTCCATGTGGGGTCTAGGAGCTGGTTATCATTGTTTTGGATCAAGTACCAGTAAAACCTTCACTACTTATAAAATATGACAGCTTTGATTGTGTGCAATATTTACTAATAAAAGTTTAACAGCCTTTTACGTTATTACACACAATCATTCCTACCCCTGTTGTTACCAAACTTACCCCAGTTGTTACCTATCCCTTCCCCAGCTGTTGCCTTTTCCTTCTCTTGCATCCCTGAAAAGGTTCTGGTTAGAGTCCGGGTTATTGAATTTTATTTTTTACAAGTTCAAACTAACGGCTTGAACCCCAATATCTATGGGTCTGCTAATCACTAATGATGACCCATGGCTGGTTCATAAAAACATTGAAATATTTTTACTTGCATGGAATAGGTTACCATGTAACAAAAGATAAAGAAGTAAAATCATTACTGAAAATTATGCTATTCTTTAAAGTAATTTAAAGGGAGAAAAGGGTAACTTTACATAAGTAAAAATTTAAATAGGAAGTATAATTTGGTGCACCAAATAAACAGGCTTACAAGACCTGCAACACATTTTCAAAGTGTTCAAACATTTTAGACATTGTTGTACCTTGCTTGACATGGAAATGAGCTTTTCTAAAAAAGGGTGTGGCTTCCGATAAAACGGAAACAGCATTTATAGGAGCCAAAAATTTGCTACTTTTGGCTCATAAACTCTCTAATGGATCTAGTGTAATTTTTTTTATTAGAAAGTTCAAAGATGCAACAAATTTTCAAACAGCTTGGGGGTGGGGGATTTATCAAGCTGTCTTACAGTAAGATTCTTTTTGTTGTCTATAATAGCAAATTACCGGTCAGCCTTTATTTCTCATATTGCACTGGTAAAGTTTAATCTTAGCTGTAATTGGTTATTATGGGCAACAAAGAGACTTTTACTCTAAGAGAGAGCGATAAATATCCTATTAGTCTGTTCTAAATCTGGAACTTTGGAATCTAAATTTACTTTGTCGAAGAATTACAGTTTTATGGCATTGAACTAATATATGAAAGAGAATAACCATGTTTTTTCTTATCCAGCGTAACACCTTTTAACCCCTTCCCGACCACTACTTTTAGAGCAAAGTGGTTTTCAGTAAACTAGACACAAAGTTGTCATAAAAGAAAGGAAAAGAGTGGTATATCAGGAGATCAGGAGTTTGCTAAATTAATTATTTGCAAAAAATATTTAACTTTTAACTATGTTAGTTAAGATGAGAGTACCCCCAATAATATCATGCCAAGGTGAATAGCTAAATCTCATGGGCCAGCACCTAACTGGAGCTGCAGAAAGTACCAAATTCTGATGCTTAATTAAGGAATACACTATTACCAAAATCAACAGAGAACAATAATTATAGTCAAATTAGAGTTTGGACACACTCATTCTACTGGATTTTGCTCTTTCAAGGATCAATATCTCATACTGTTGAATTGTACGAATTGCAGATTTATTTATCTTTTTAGATATTTCTACGTTTTTGTATTCTTTCTTACGTGACAACAATGGCCCATCCTGTCCAAAACCTGACTGTATTGTGTTAACTCGTATTTCCACTAGCATATCTTCATATCTTTTCTAGAAGACTTTATTTGTATTCATCCATTTTTACTCACTTTAAAAGACAAACTGTCATATGAAAATGACATTTTATCTGACAGTATTTTTTGACAGTCCATATACATTCTGAAATATTAGTTTCCACATTGAGCATTACAGAACATACAATAGGCTAACAGTTCCTGTTTTATACATCTCTATTTTCATGTGTTGTGCAGGTTATAATGTTATAGATGGATCATCACTGGCCTAGGAAGTTATACTGTAATGCCCAGATGATATATCTTTTTCTACTGCTGGATATTAGGAATTAGGCTATGTTCACACAAAGTCAAAAATAAAGAAGAGGCGCCCGATTTTGATATTTTAAAAAAAGTCAGTTTTTACCGCGACTTAACTGACTGCAATGGCAATACATTGAGGTCAATGGGAAGACAGACATCCAATGCACACAATGCATTGAATAATGGACGTATTTAACGCGGACGTCAAAATAATGAACATGATCATTATTTTTGGAAGTCTTTTGCAAACAGCGGATGTTTTTTATTAGTTGCTTACACACAGTTTTTCCTTTGGCACCATTTTTACAATTAAACTCAATGGACTTTTCAATTTAGCCGTATCCAAAGGCCAGTTAGTAATCCAAGAGTAATGTGCAAACACCAGTCATTGCACTAAGGGGAGGCCAGGCTGCTAACTCAAAATAACGGACGTCATTTTAAATGGAGCTGAAAAAACATTGTGTGAACATAGCCTTAATGTAATTTCAGAATATTTTATATCACAATGGTTTGTATATTAATACAAAGAATGAACCTGCTGATAGCGACCTCCAGCACTGGGGACACTGAGGAGGAAGGTATGTGTCTTATCTTCCTCCTCTGCACCGATCCTGCGCTGTTAAACTCAACTCTGGAACACCATTAGGAGCACTGGCACGTCATCCTGCCCGCCCCCTTCAATTGATAATCAATAGATAACACAGCAGTGTTCCTAACGGTGCTCTGGAGCAGAGTTCACCCTGACTAACAGTGCGGAACTGGCGCAGAGGAGGAAGGGAAGACACATATCTTCATCCTCAGTGTCCACAGCGCTGTAGGTCGCTATCAGCAGGTTCATTCTTTGTTCATTCTTCCTCCTCAGCATCTCCGGCGCTTTAGGGGGCTATCAGCAGGCTAAATTTGTTTAACTTGCTGATAGTTCCCCTTTAAAGTGCCCTTATACAGTAAAAGTACCCCCTTTGTGTCCTTAATGTAAAAGTGCGGCCTCAGTAACCTCACATGGTAAAAAAACAAACAAAAAAAAAAAAAAAACACTCAGTGGCCTTTGATAGTAAAAGTGACTCAGTGATCATACAACCAATATATATATATATATATATATATATATATATATATATATATATATAGAGAGAGAGAGAGAGAGAGAGAGAGTGTAAAAGGGCCCTTTCAGACCCCTTATATTTAAGTAGCCCTACATAAAATATTCTCTTTAGGCCTGTGGCAGTACTGGCACAGCAGGGGAGTATTGTTACATGACTACATTGCTCTGCCTATAGAGCCTTCAGTGGCTTTGCGTTTCACTAGAGTCTTTAACTGTATTGTAACCTTCAAACTGCCCCCTATGTATTCTTCTAATGTGATTAAACTGCAATACAAGATTCCTGACAAATCTAAACCTGTGATATGGTTACAGATGGCAAATCACAAAGAACATTTCCAGCATAAAGTTCAATCGGTCGTGTGTGACTTATTTGCATATTGTCAGTGCAGCTTTTTGTAATTCTTACAAATCCTAATTTACATGCAACTCACAGCCACTTACATGCAGCTGTAAGTTGTGCATATTTTTGTAGTGTAACTTGTATAAAACCCTAACTGGAATGTTAGCAAAGTTACACATATGAATAATGCAACATAATGTTGGGCCACATGCTACAGGATCCAGGTCTAATCAGTACTACCCAATAAAGAGACATCATTTACACCAAGTTCCATGAACCTATCCCAGTCAAAGCAATTCTACATTGGTAATTAATATTCTCTGATACGTTGTACAGTATAGGTTTTTGTCAAATAAATATTCTTTGTGATCAAAATACTTTAGAACTTAAAAATTGTGGCTTCTTTTCTTTATTACTGAACACATGATGCACCTAACTAAAATAAATACATAGACTGGAGAAATCAAGCATGCATCTAGAAGGAAAAATTTATTCTATTTGGGCACTACCAATAGTCACAGGAGTCGCAGGTTAATTGGAACAAATGTGATTGCAACAGAAACTTGAAGGGAGATGAGTCTGGACTGCACAGTACCAATACCTTAGTGGCTATTTTCACACCTAAGATATAGAAAAATCAATTTTCAGTAATAACACTTTCAACTGAATAACCTCTTCAGCAGTGTGGAAAGCTTAAACCAGCTTCCACCATAGGGATTGTTGTTAAATCCTAGTAAATTCCTACTAGTTAGATTGATGTTGATGGTGGAAGTGTAAATTACCGACAGATTTAAATACTGTTAAAAGCACTTTTCTCAAAATAACCAGTCAATGACCAATTTCAGCTCTGATCATTAATCATGTAATGTACCCGCTCTAACTAGATCACTTGTAATTAAAAGGTCTATAATGTTTTTCCATAGACCAAATCTCCCAAATATCTAACATAAAAGTATGACAAAATAATCCCAGAATAGTATTTCTGTATACTCTTTCAGGCTAGGTGTCTTTTTTTTATTATTCATCATTTTGAGGTTAAATAACGTCTGTTGAAATTATGGACGTTGTTTCGAAGTCATAAATGTGCTGCCATTTTTTTTCTTTTTTCTGTTGAATGTGGGGGGTGTGGCTACCTCCTGTTGGCTTGCACTCCACCCATGTCCCAAGGGTGCTTTGGCTCCTATCTGTCCAGTTGTAGGCTTATTCAGCCCAGGAGAGGCCATTGCTAGGGTGAAAATGCTAGAGTAGGGATCATGTCCCTTAACATTGGCGACATGGTACACTCTGTTTGATCAAATAGTTTGCTAAGATCCTCACTTTTTAATATCTACAGAGCAGGTGTTTACCGTGTGTACGCTGGGAGGAGTATATGAGGTAAGCCTTTGCACCTGTCAATTGCTGTTGCACCTTCTGTTATTTCGAAACAACAGATGTTGCTTGACCTCAAAATTACAGATGTCAACAAAGAAGGTCATCAAAAGGCTAAAAAAGACGTTGTGTGAACCTAGCCACATAGTGTAGTGTAGTGTTACTTAGTTCTGTTGCAGTACTGCTAACAGAAAACACAAGTTAGGTTGCTCTTACACAGTGCAGTTTTGCTTAGGTTTTGTTGCAGTTTGTGCAGCAGCTTTGATGGCAAAACCAGGTGTAGATAATAATGAATTAGATAATAAAATTAATAAATGCTGCCCATACTCACACTCTTATGCTACGTTTACACAAAATGATAATTGACCCGATCGAACGATTTTTTTTTTCATAACGATCAGCGTTTAGATGGTACGATATATCGTATGGAAAAATCGTTTTGCGATCATTTTAAGATTGCGCGCCCGCAGCCCGGCCCGCCCGCAGCCCAGCCCCCTGCTCGCAGCCCCGCCCCCCGCAGCCCGGCCGCACGGTTAACCGCAGCCCCCTGCGCCACCCCCGCCACTCCGATCGCCACGCCTGCCGATCCGTTCACCATCCCCTCTCCGATCGCAACCCCCCCGCTCCGATCGCCCCCGCCGCCCCGGCCATGAGCATACCTTACCTGCTCCGTGTAGCAGGTGTTCGAGATCCCCGGCTTCCCTCTTCAGTGCATTGATTGGCTGAAGAGGGGAGCCGGGAATTTCAAACGGCTCCTCTTCAGCCAATCAGTGCTCCTCTTTAGCACTGATTGGCTGAAGAGGAGCTATTTGATATTCCCGGCTCCTCTCTTCAGCCAATCAATGCACGGCAGCACTGATTGCCTGAAGAGGAGCCGTTTGAAATTCCCGGCTCCCCTCTTCAGCCAATCAGTGATGCCGTGCATTGATTGGGGGTGGCGATCAGAGCGGCGACGGCGATCGGGGTGGCGGAGGTGGCGATCGGGGCGGCGATGGAGCCAGCGCAGGGGGCTGCAGATGAGCAGGGGGCCGGGCTGCGGATGAGCGGGGGGCCGGGCTGCAGGTCTTTCACGTGATGACTGTTTACACGGAACGATCTGCGAATTTTTTGCGAACGACGAACGACGATTTAAGAACAAGTTAAAAGATCAAAATGAATGATTTCCCGCTCGTCGTTCGATCGTTCGCTGCATTTACGCGTACGATTATCGTTCAAATTTGATTGTTATCGTGCAAATTCGCACGATAATCGTTTCGTGTAAACGCAGCATTATTGTATCATCTAACTCATTATTATCTACAACTACAATTACATGGAGAGCAGCTCATACAGGCTATAAGGAGAGAGCAATCTTCCCAGTGCAAACTTTTGACTCCCAAACACACAAATCTCATATTCAAAATGTATTGAATGAAGACTCTATGAAAAGGAATTGGCCAATCTGAATCAAATTTGATGGCCAATTTGAAAGAATACCTCCAACATTTTGGGTGGTTTTCTCTACTCAATGGTAACCCATAAGAATCTCTCAAACACTTTACATTATGTCACTAGTGAATCAAATAGTTATTGCTTCAGCAGTACCCATAGAAGAACAGCTTCTAACCACTTCTAAGTGGTTAGTGTGACATACAGGTACAGAATGGTGGGTAAAGTGTAGTTCAAGGTACATGTTCTTTAATTCCTTAATGACATAGGAAATTTTTATTTCAATTGTACAAATGTACTTTGCATTGACATCCCTTTCAGTCTTCAGAACTGAAAAAAAAAACATGTTCAGAGTGTAGAGTAGTTACAAAGATCATCTCTTGCCCTGGAGGATCTGTTCTGATACTGAGGGGAGACTGACTGGAGTCAATTCGACAGATCAGGTCAATTCGGCAGACTATCGCTTCATGTAATAAAGACAACGGCCTAAAATCATCAGCTGCCAGGCGTGCATCACTACATTTCAGAAGGACACACGTGTGACGGCTGATGAATGTGTAAAGAAAAAATAATAAGGTTATACATACCTCTCTGCGTCCCCTGATGTCCTGCGAGCTTTGGCCTACTCCCTCCAGTGTCTGAAGTGACAGGCCGCTCAGCCAATCACTAGCCACAGCACTGTCCCGGTGATTGGTGAAGCAGCCTGTCACTTCAGACACTGTGGGTAGGGGGCCGAAGCCAGCAGGACATCAGCGAGCATGGAGAGGTATATATAGCTTCATCATACCTCCCAACTTTTTGGACAGCCAAAGAGGGACACTTGTGGTTGATTTAGTTACATTGATTACATCTGGAAATCTACAGCAGATCCTGTATGTATGACTGCAACCTTAGGTTCCAGTCACACATAGTAACCCTGTCTGTTATTACGGATCAGCAACTGCAGACGGGATTATAGATGTAACAAGTGTCCTTGTTTTGACCCGCTGTCAAATAGCTGACATGGACGCACAATTGATTAATAATTTCTTCTGTTACGGATTATGTCCCCAAAACAGATACTTAATACCTACAGATGTGTGTATGGGGCCATATAAACTGCATGTGTGAGAGGGACCATAATGTGTCAGGAATCTGCAGTAGCCTGTGTGAACTGGACCTGGTGTTTTGCATTTGTGTGCCATGCCCGATTGCTTCTCAGCTTCTGGCTATGCAGGAGTTAAGCTGAGAAGCTTCTGGACTTGATTTTACACCTGTGATGTTGCTGTGATTGACGGGTTTCTCTGCCTGTCTGTACCTGGGAAATCAGAGCGCTGGGTTCAATGGGGATCCAGACCGGGCTCTTGGTCAGCATAAACCAAAGCTGAGGCTGAGTCCCAGCGCTGGCTATTTAGGTTAACTCCTGGTCCCAGCTCCCCCATCTATTCCTGCGGACCCCTCTTCTAATTCCTCTGTTTGACTCAATTTATAATCTGACCTTCTGCCTGACTATTTGACAATCCCTTTGCCTGCTGATTTTGTACTGCGTTGCCTGTGTGGATTTGACCCGGCTTGTTCACCATTCTTTTATGTTTGTTCGTCCGTCTCGTTCTGTGTGCAGTTTATCAGCGTAGGGAACGTCTTCGTGGTTGTCCACGGCCGCCTAGGGCCGATCGAGGCAAGCAAGCAGGGACAGTGGGTGGGTTTAGACCTAGGGCCCACTGTCTTGTCGTGTCTGTATGGCCCGATCCTGACATAATGTCTCTTGATTTATCTGAATACAACAATTTTTTTAGATCCATCGTGCACCACATGATGGAATAATGTGCAACTTTGGGCCTATTATACAGTAAGAAACCCAACACATTCTAGAGCAACATAAACTGTTTATTAATGCAAATCTGATTCCTAAAAGAGGGACATGTAAAGGGCAAAAAGGGACAGAGGGATGGGGGTCAAAAGTAGGCAATGTCCCTCCAAAAAAAGACACTTGGGAGGTATGCTGTATTATTTTACATTTACTGTATAACACAAGGGCTGCACGGACATCGCTAATGATCATTGCTGCGCGGTTATCGTGCTGTGTATGGGGTCAGTAAGCAAGCACCAATCTAGCAGATCGGCTCTTGCTTACATAAAGTCATCCGGCTGTGTAACACAGCTGTTAGGTTTTACTACAGATTAAAATGAATCCCTAAGGTCCCAGAAGGAGAGCACTTTATGACCAGCCAGTTGTCTAGGGGCTCCTGTAACACAAGTGCAGACGCACTGTTCCCATTCATTATATGGTAATAAAACCTCCTGTGTCTACTTGGCACCATACTAGCTTAATCACTGCCCTTTTGTAATCCAGTAGCCAAAACATTAGTTGCTAAACTTAGCATTTTATGCATTGCTTGGGATAAAAGTAAGAATAATGTAAAATTTGAACTTGATGATTTATAACTTTGAAGAGCCATCAATTTCTTCCAGCACTTGTGTAAGGCTGAGAATGGATTGTGATGTCTCGCAGTGATACATTTCATAGGTGTAAATGCTATTTCATTTGCAGTGACGTGTCAGAAAAGGTTTTTTTTTTTTAAATGAATGTTGATCTTTCAATCTCTAGCAAGCCAGAATCTGATTTCTTTTAGCATGGATCTTACAGAACGTGACACATGAAAATGTATTAGTTACTCCACCATAACACACAGTACAATTTATGCCTAAGTGTTATTAGAGAGGATATGTGCATTGATTATTATGGACAGATATAAGCTACATATGAGAACATCGAGATATAACAAAAGTAATAAAAACTAAACAAACAATGCAGACTTACTCAAACAAGAAAATAAATAAATGTCCAGGGAGAGAGGGGTTACAGCTATGAAGAGATTACCTCCAAAGTCCTGTCCTCTGATGTACGCCTCAGCCTAAGTGGATCTGCTTTAATTTTAAGGTGAGGGAGACTTCCTGGGTCAGAGTACAAGGCTGTAGACCCCGCTATGCAGTCCATGTCCTTCCTTCACTTACCCTCCCACCCAGTACAGGGAGCTCTTAAACCAAAGCAATGCTCTTAAACCAAGTCACAATTTTTAAAAACTGTGAGCTCTTAAACCAAAACGCTCTTAAACCAAGTTACTCTTAAACCAAGGTACCAATGTATAGTGAAGTGGTCCTCTGCCCACATAAATCAGTGCGGTCAATTAAGCATGGAACCCTTGCTGTGGAGAAACGTGTGCAGTTAATTAAAGGGAGAAAGAGAGGAAGCACTAGAGCTATTAGCAAATACTCTGCATAACTGCAGATCCAGATGACTTAAAGTTGTCTCAAATTGGATTATGTAAGTAGAATCAAGTATTGGTCTGTCTTTATATGAAAGTCAAAACATTTAGTATAAGAGAAATACACAAAGATGCTAGGAATGATTAGCATACGCATGTATATCTTAAAGTGATAGTCACCCCTGTTTCCACATAAGGAGCTCTCAGCACCATTCTTAAAGGGAACCGCTGTATACAGCTCCTGCAGCAGCCAGGGCACGTACCGGCCGCAGCTGCAGCAGGAGCTATATAACTGACTAGACACGGGCGGGGAGTCGTCCAGATGACTACCTCCCCGCCTCTGGCTGTCACGCGCCCGGGGGATTAAAGTGCTTTTTTTAGTTATACAGCTTCTGCTGCAGCAGAGGCCGGTATGTGCCGTGGCTGCTGCAGGAGCTGTGTACAGCGGTTCAGGGAAACATATGAGCCTGATTGGGCTGATTGGTTCCCTTTAAGCTTATTTGGGAACATTTCATATCTTACCATATAAAGGATTTTCTTTGTGGTCTCTCCCCTCAACAAATCATTGATGGTGGACAGGGGTGGGGCTTAACAGACATAGAACCCCATAACTCCACCCACATTGGCCCAGTAGGCCCTGCATTGGAGTCATCGCCGTCTAGGCCCACCCTCTCAGTAGCCACTGGAATAAGTCAACCTAGAGGCCTGAGCCCCGCCCCCTCTGCAGCCATTGGAATGGGCCGACCTGGAGAGGGAAGGGACCAGATCTCTAGGTCGTCCCATTCCAATGGCTACATGAAGCCCCATCCCTATGTGAGTATTTAAACTTGGACCGATCAAAACTTTTGATATGTCTAAAAACATTATCTTCTGAGAGCACATTCCCTTTCAAGGGGTATTCTCATGTCAGGTAACATAGTTATAGGGCCAGTTAAAGGGAACCAAACAGCACTGTATACCGCTATTCTGAGCAGCCTGCTGCATGTACCGTCCGCGGCTGCAGCAGAAGCTAAATACCCGAGAAAAAGAGGTTTAACCCCTTAACGACCATGGGCGTATATATTTACGCCTTGCGGTTGCCTCGGGGAGTTCAGAGCGGGGCCGCGTGGTGAACCGCTGCGATCCCGGGTGCAGCAGGTAGCCCAGGGCTGCTGCTATTAGCAGGCACAGTCCGATCGCCATGCCTGCTAATAAAGTAATCAGATGCAGCTGTCAAAGTTGACAGCTGCATCTGATTACTTACTTCCATCCGTGGTGGTCTAGTGGCGGAGATCGCCCCCCGGGACGTTGTCCCAGAGGAGAGATCCCCGTGTCTTCACCTGGCCAGGATCTCTATACTCAGCACTCGAATGCTTTTGGCTGCAGCAGCCGAAACCAATCGAGTGCCTTTCTCATTGATCTATGCTGTATATCTATAAAGCATAGGTCTCAATGAGATCAAATTTTAATTTTGTGTTTTCGTTTTTTCCTCCTCCCCTTCTAAGAGCTCTAGCACTTTTCATTTTTCTATCTATGGGGCCATGTAAGAGCTTGTTTGTTACAGGAATAGTTGTACTTTGTAATGGCATCTTTCATTCTACCATAACATGTATGACGGAATCCAAAATATTATTTATGAAGATATAAATTAGTGAAATCGTAAAAAAGAATGCAATATGGTAACTTTTGGTGGGTTCCTGTGTCTACATTATGCACTATACGGTAAAAGCGACATGATACCATTATTAGGTATAGGTCAGTCCGAACACAACCGTATGCAGGTTTACACAGATTCTCTAATGTTATATATATATTTTTTTATGAAATCATTTTTTTGGCCAATTAATTATTAATAAAATGGGCCTATTGTGACGCTTATAACAGTTTTATTTTTTCACCTATGGGGCTGTATGGGGTGTCATTTTTTTCCACCATGATCTCTAGTTTTTATTAATACCATATTTGTGAAGATCTACCTTTTTCATCACTTTTTATTATTTTTATTTTTTTTATACTGGGTGTACCGGTATGTCCTTGGTCATCTAGGGGTTAAAAAAAAACAACAACTAACCTCACAAAAGAAATATTTTAACATACATACTATTTTTTAAAAAGGTAGGGAAGCACTTTAGTAGCTCCCTCCCAAATAAAAAAAAAAAAAAAAAAATAATATATATATATATATATATCAAAAAGAAACTATGCTTGCAGGTATCCATGGAAACTGACAATTATATTACCATTCAACTTGAAAAGCATACAACACGCAAAGTGTAAACAAAAAGCACAAAGCACAAAGGCATGAGTTGTACTAACAAAAAAGAAACGTTGAATTGGCAATTTTTTTTTACTGAATAAAATGCTGCCATAATAATGCAACACAGAGCAAACATAGATGATAGATGGATGCCAGACCAAAAAGAAGCAAAGGCCTTAAAATATAATTAAATGTGCATCTATCTATCTATCTATCTATCTATCTATCTATCTATCTATCTATCTATCTATATCATATGCCTAAGAGAAACCTTGGTATTATTTTTATAATTCTTGCATATTAAATCTACATATTCTACAAATAATCAAAAATGCATGTACACTTGTACATTATTGAATTCTGCATACTAGAATTCTGGTATTAACAGCATGAGGCATTTAATAAGGTTACACATGAGCAAGGTCTCTATTGTGTGGCTGCAAATGCAGCCTGTATTTTTTGTATGCCAAAGTAGACACAGGCTGTTGGAAAACAGCCTATGTTTGCTGATGAGCTGACAGAAAAGACTGCCCAGCGGCTTTTTTTCCCTTTGTAACTGAATCACTCTTGTTCATAAAAAGGGCAATTCTGATAACAGTCACTGCAGCCGGGACCACTACAGTAATACCTATTTGCTAAAGCAAGTGTGTTATGAACTTTTGCCAATGAGAACACATTGATAAACATGTGACAACCTTAACAGCATGCCTATGCTTGCAACTTTTATAAATGGATGTTTAAAGAAAGCAACCCCCCCCCCCCCACTATATATAATTATCACCTATAGACAGTGGCGGATTAAATGTACCCTGGGCCCCGGGCTGTCCACCCAACCTGCCCCCCCCCCCCCCAGTCAATTCGCCCACATTATAATCTGCTACTGCGCCTCCCCCCCCCCCACACTGTCCCCAATAAACACTGCCTGCCTGCCTCCCCTCCCTGCTGGCCCCAATAAACATAATGTTTGGTCCCTTGCTGCTACCCCCAGTAAGCATTGCCCACCCCACCTCCACTGCCCCCAATAAACATATCGCCACCTCACCTGGTCCCCTGATGTTGCCCCCCCCAAGGTCACAGCAGCACAGAGGATGTCAGGAGAGGAGGGTGCTGATCTTATAGGAGAGGTCCAAGCAGCACAGAGGATGTCAGGAGAAGAGGGTGCTGATCTTATAGGAGAGGTCCCAGCAGCACAGAGGATGTCAGGAGAGGAGGGTGCTGATCTATAGGGGAGGTCCCAGCAGCACAGAGGATGTCAGGAGAGGAGGGTGCTAATCCTATAGGAGATAGTCCCCCTTTATAAATGGTCTCCCTCTTTCCCCCCCTATAGATGGTCCCCCTCTTTCCCCCTTATAGATGGTCCCCCTCTTTCCCCCTTATAGATGGTCTCCCTCTTTCCCCCCCTATAGATGGTCCCCCTCTTTCCCCCTTATAGATGGTCCCCCTCTTTCCCCCTTATAGATGGTCCCCCTCTTTCCCCCCTTATAGATGGTCCCCCTCTTCCCTCTCCCCCCTTATAGCTGGTCCTCCTTTCCCCCCTTATAGCTGGTCCCCCTCTTTACCCCTTATAGATGGTCCCCCTCTTTCCCCCCTTATAGATGGTCCCCCTCTTTCCCCCCTTATAGATGGTCCCCCTCTTTCCCCCCTTATAGCTGGTCCCCCTCCCCCTCCCTTATAGATGGTCCCCCTCTTTCCCCCTCTATAGATTGTCCCCCTCTTTCCCCCCGTATAGATGGTCCCCCTCTTTCCCCCTTATAGATGGTCCCCCTCTTTTCCCCTCTATAGATGGTCCCCCTCTTCCCCCTTATAGATGGTCCCCCCTCTTTCCCCCTTATAGATGGTCCCCCTCTTTCCCCCTTATAGATGGTCCCCCTATTTTCCCCTTTATAGATGGTCCCCCTCTTTCCCCCCTTATAGATGGTCCCCCTCTTCCCCCCCTTATAGATGGTCCCCCTCTTTCCCCCTTTTATAGATGGTCCCCCTCTTCCCCCCCTTATAGATGGTCCCCCTCTTTCCCCCCTTATAGATGGTCCCCCTCTTCCCTCTCCCCCTCTTCCCTCTCCCCCCTTATAGCTGGTCCTCCTTTCCCCCCTTATAGCTGGTCCCCATCTTCCCCCCCCTTATAGCTGGTCCCCCTCTTCCCCCCCCCTTATAGCTGGTCCCCCTCTTCCCCCCCCCCCCCCTTATAGCTGGTCCACCTCTTCCCCCCCTTATAGCTGGTCCCCCTCTCCCCCCCCCCTTATAGCTGGTCCCCCTCTTCTCCCCTTTATAGAAGCCCCCCCAGTCAGTAAATAACACACAAATAACAAAATATAACTCACCTACCCTGCGTTCCCCCGTCGATCCTCTCTCCATCTGCAGTCTCCGGCTGATGCGCGGCTGACGGGGGTGTCCCGTCCTCTCCCCGGCAGCGCACGCATCACATAGCTCCTAGTGCCGCCTGGGCCCTGACTTCCGGTACGTGCGCTCCCAGTACCGGAAGTCAGGGCCCCAGGCGGCACTAGGAGCTGTGAGATGCGCGCGCTGCCGGGGAGAGGACGGGACACCCCCGGCAGCCGCGCATCAGCCGGAGGCAGCCGGAGACTCTTGTGACCGCAAGCGAAACAATGCTTGCGCTCACAAGAGTGCAGTGGCGAGGGGGCCTCCCGGGCGGCATTATAATGTGGGCGGCAAGGCATGGGCCCCCCCGGAGCCTCGGGCTCCGGGCGGCCGCCCAAACCGCCTACATTATAATCCGCCATTGCCTATAGGTAACATTTTAATAGAATAACCCCTTAAAACACCATGAAAATATCCATATGGCACAGGAGAATTTGCTGTGGTTCTCCTATTTATAGCCATAAGTAAACATCTAATGGATGCTTGGAGATGGATAAATAGATGTACAGTAGTTACCTTTATTTCTAGCTATAGATATCACATCTTACATTGACACTATGTAAATAAAGCATGCATGTCTGGAAATATCCATAGCCTCCAGATGCTCATTAGTACATTCTGAAAGTCCTTTGAAGTTTACATAATAAATTGGGTCACAGAGACTTTGGTTCATCATTTATGAAACTACAGCTTATTACCATTAATAGTGTTTTATAAAATAGTTTTTCATCTAAGACAGAGAATTTACCTAAGTGGATGACTATCAAATAAAGGTAATTCCAAAAATGGCAAAATTAACACTTTGTGAAGTTGAACCCACAAACCTGCTTTGCCCCTGATTCAATTAGCAGTACAAGGGTCATTAGGATTAGGCAACTTAAAGGGGAACTCCAGGTAGAGGTTAAAAATAAATGAAACTTCTGCAGAAGCATAACGCATTACTTACCTATCTATTAAATTTTTAAAGCTACCTAAAATCCATTTATTATTTATTTATTTATTATTATTATTATTTTTTGTGTGGGGGGGGGGGTTGCTCTGTTTTTTGTTTCTGTCCTTCCTGGTTTAGCATTTCCCAGAATGCAATGCTTTTTCTCATGTGGTCATCACTGTCCCCCACCCATTACAATCAGTAAAATAAGTGCAGCAGCTGCTTCTGGCCGGTCAGAGATGATGAGAGGCATGGAATATTTGTCTCCTAAGGGGGGATATCAGAAGGAGCAGAAGACAATGTAAATTGGCACAGAGGCCATTTTTTTTTCACTTCCTGGATTTCTAGCAGCTACCAGTGTGGCAGTACTGTACAGGTACAGTAATACAAAACACATCTATATAACTTTTAATGTACTTTTAATAGAAAACAAGTTTTTTTTATCCGGAGTTCCCCTTTAACCTGCTAGTGTAGGTGTATTGAAGGGGTTTTATTTTTATTCAATTTCATTTAATTGAAACACTAAGATATATATCTTATATAGTGTTTATAACACTAACAGGCTATGTTCATACTCCCCCATAGTGTTTCACTAAAAGAACTGGTTTTAGAAGCTTTTGCGTGATTCACGACTAGCAGAAAATAGAAAACAGCAGCAATACAAAATGAGTATTGTCTTTATCTTCTTAGCTCCTCCCTCGCTTTGTAAACAGCACACCATCCTCTGAAGTCCCAGGATGCATTGCTTTTCCTCAGATGTTCATTACAGTCCTCCCACCCTATCTACAACCCTCCCCAAAACCCCTGACAGTTCGCTGCCTAAAGATGTTGCAGAACATCTTATTTCACTGAAGACAACTGCAGTCATTGAGATTGCAGCACCTACTGCTTCATTCAGCACAACATGGCAGCATGTTGTAATCACAACTCACTCTCCCTAAGACTATGGGGGACATTTTTACACCGTGCTTACAAATGTCCCTGCAGCTCCGGAGCTCAGGGGATTTATGTAAGGGTGCATTGCCTCTACATAAATCCCGATCGCATGGAGCCGGCCATGCGAAAAATTTTGAAACCTACGCCAGCTCTGAGCTTTAACTGGAAGGAGGTAGCTGCATCACTGGTAACCGACATTTTGTGGCTGTGGGATGCTGTGCTGTGTTCCTAGTAGCGGGTGAGTGACAGAATGCTCTAACACTAGGGGCACAGCTCCACCTGGAGTATTTAAATAGAGGGGCCATTGCTGTGGCAGCTATCTCTTTTACAGCCATGCTCTGTACTCCTTCTCCCTGCTCAGCTATTAACCCTTTGCTTATACAAAGAATTGACACAAAAGAGAACACCTACTTCATAACCCAGCTTTCCCACTGCTTATTCTACATACACAGAGAGGCTTATACTGTATGGCTGTGTTCACACTACGTACATTTCAGTCAGTATATTTCAGTCAGTATTGCGACCAAAACCAGGAGTGGATAAAAACACAGAAAGGCTCTGTTCACACAATGTTGAAATTGAGTGGATGGCCGCCATATAACAGTAAATAACGGCCATTATTTCAATATAACAGCCGTTGTTCTAAAATAACAGCAAATATTTGCCATTAAATGGCGGCCATCCACTCAATTACAACATTATGTGAACAGATCCTTTCTGTGTTTTTAATCCACTCCTGGTTTTGGTTGCAATACTGACTAAAATATACTGACTGAAATATACATATACTGACTGAAATATACGTAGTGTGAACGCAGCCTAAGCTGGGTTCACACACTGTATACTTCAGGCAGTATTTGGTCCTCAAGTCAGGTCCTCATAGCAACCAAAACCAGGAGTGGATTGAAAACACAGAAAGGATCTGTTCACACAATGTTGAAATTGAGTGGATGGCCGTCATATAACGGTAAATAACTGCCATTATTTCAATATAACAGCCGTTGTTTTAAAATAACAGCAAAAATTTGCCATTAAATGACGGCCATCCACTCAATTACAACATTATGTGAACATAGCCTTTCTGTGTTTTCAATCCACTCCTGGTTTTGGTTGCTATACAGCCTCACAAATACAGCCTCAAATATACATAGTGTGAACCCAGCCTTAGTAAAAGTGTAAGTACTTTTACCATTCACTTCATCGCTATAACAATGCAATACATTGATTTCTCACTGATTTGCTTTTGCTATTACAGCTCATGGCATACATCTGGATCAAAATTGCCAATAAAGTTGTTTTGAATTTAAAAAAAAAAAAAACATTAAAAGTTTACTCGTCTCCCCAAATAAAAAAGTATAAATAATGAAACATATATGATATCACTGTGTGCATAACTGTCTAAACAATTCAAATAGATCATTATTAATAACATGTAATGAATGGCATAGACAATTAATCAATATAACTAAATTTATAAAACAAAATTTAGTTTTCTTCATTCTTCATTGGGAGAGGGTGGGTAGTAGGGAAGGGAGGGTGTAAGATATAAGAGTATAGATATAAGAGTTATTCATATAACAGGTGATGTTCCTACTTCGAAGGAACCAATATATATTTAGCTCTATAGAGGACTCCTAGTGAAGAAGAGTATAGTAAGCTGTAGAATAAGATAACTTAGAAGGTAAAAATTGGGTACTCAGAGCTGGCCCTCTGGGATGGGTGGTACTGTATTTCATATGAATTAAAGGATTTGAAGTAATGCTTGGATACTAGGGAAGGTCACTGTAGATATTAAGATTAAAACAGTTTGACATGTAAATCTTTTAAGTAATTTTTTTTTATGGTGGATACATAAAAATAGTTTTTAAAATTATAAATATTGCATCAAATCTGCAACAGATTTACATGTGAATGTATACTAACTGTTCCACTATATTTCATTTGCTATACTACATTAGCTTTTAGACTAAGGTATCAATATTCCTGTGTTAAGTTTTGGTTTGCCCAATTTCGCTAGAACTTTGCCCAAGTTGCTTGCTGTTCTGCTCAGTAATGGCTCAAGCTTAGAGGGAATATTGGTTATTGGAACATACCCTCATGTAGATCACTTGACAACAAGTAAGAGTAAAGATTAAAAAAAAAGAAAAACTTTTCAATGGCCATTTGCCTTTTTAGCCATGGATCTATCTGTCTGTCTATCTATCTATCTATCTCCTATCTATCTATCTCCTATCTATCTATCTATCTATCTATCTATCTATCTATCTATCTATCTACATTATCTATCTATCTATCTACATTATCTATCTATCTATTATCTATCTATCTATCCATCTGTCTATCCTATATTATCTATCTATCTATCTATCTATCTATCTATCTATCTATCTATCTATCTACATTATCTATCTATCCATCTACAGTATCCATCTAGCCCAGTTCAACTCTTGTCAGTATATGAAAACATTACAATGGGAAATACGATTTTCACTGTAATTCCTGTTTAAACAGCCACTTAAAATTTCCTTTAATGCCAGTTGGAGGCTAACAAGGAACAACTTCAAAACCCCGGTCTGAAATCTTTCATTTTGCTAGTCAAGTTAAAGGCCACCAATCTCAATTATACAAGTCAGTCTTTGACAAACAACTTCAGTTGATTTTTCAAACATGACACAATTTAATAAAAATATACAATAGCCAAATTAAATATGAAAGTGTGAATACACCTTAATGTAACAAGGAAAATGAAAATATAACAGCTAAAGGATTATTTTTTACACATCTGTGACAACTGAGGATAACAACATAGAGGCAAATAAGTGGAAATAATTACTTACATCCATTTGATCTTCTTTTGCATTGTAATAAGTTATAGACTTAGCCTGTCAAAAACAGATAAAAGGTTACATTTTAATATATATATATATAGTGTATATATTAAAACTCAAATTTTTTAACAGTTAAATAACATTGTACAACAAAGGGAGACCATAGACCATTGTACCAAGTTTATTAAGGTTACATATTACCTTCTGCATAAACACACATTACTTGATGTATCCCTTGAAGGGCTTCTCCCAGAAAAATATAGTATTTCAACAGTAAGTGGGAAAATAAATATTGCATTTCTGTCAATTGATTAAAAATTCTATTTCTGCTATGAGATATCATGCATAGAGATGAGCGAACCTGGAGCATGCTGGAGCCAATCCGAACCTGAACTTTCGGCATTTGATTAGCGGTGGCTGCTGAAGTTGGATAAAGCCCTAAGGCTATGTGGAAAACATGGATATAGTCATTGGCTGTATCCATGTTTTCCAGACAACCTTAGAGCTTTATCCAAGTTCAGCAGCCACAGCTATTTAAATACCGAACGTTCGGGTTCGGATCGACTCGAACCCGAACCCGGTTCGCTCATCTCTAATCATGCATTAATGTCACTGGTAGCACCCTTGTTCCCTGCACTGCAGATTTCTGAGTCTACTTTCTGGTGCAACCACAAGTTCTTTTGGTGCATTGATACCCATGTAGAAGGTTATACCTCATATACAGTGCCTTGAACTATTTTTCACATTACGCTCACATACCTGATTTTATTTGGATTTTCTGTGCTAGCCCAACACAAAGTAGCCAGTAATTGTGATATATACCTTTTAGATTTTTTTTCCTTAATAAAAATTTGGAAAGTGTGGCATGCATTTGGATTTAGACACCTTTTTTTTTTGCAAAATAGCTCTAGATCAATGAATTGGAAGAGTCTGTGAACAGCAATATTCTTGCCACAGATTTAGGCCAGATTCACACGTAACAGATCCGCAATGGATTTCACACTGAAAATTTGTGGATCCCTTGCCTGTCATTTTTAATCAGATTACATACTGCCAATCCCGCTGCGAGTATGTAAGTGACAGCCCCATTAATCCCCTGCTGGCCGGAGCATACATTATCTGTTCCACGATCCGGCTTGCTTCGGAGGTTCCCGGCTTGCTTTGGAGGGAGCAAATTTGCAGTGTGAAAATCACTGTGGATCTGTTACGTGTGAATCTGGCCTTAAGTCTCCCATGTTTTTCAGGACTCCCTAGGGCTGCATTTGCAGCCACTGGTAATCAATTGGTGCCTGTGCGTGCTCGAGATTCACTAATCTCTAATTAAAACTATGCCATTGTAGCTCTGGATGTGTGTTTAAGAACCTCCGCCCCAGTTGGAAGGCTTTTACAGCCTCTAATAAGTTTATCTCCAGGATTGCCCTATATTTAGCTTAATGGGTTCCTATCATTTAAATAAACTTCTAACATGTCCTAGAACAGTGCTTCTCAATTCCAGTCCTCAGGCCTCACCAACAGGTCATGTTTTGAGAATTTCCTTAGTATTTAATAGGTGATATAATTATAGTCAGTGCATCAGGTATTATCACAGGTGATCTTTGTATGGGATAGCCTCAAAACATGACCTGTTGGTGAGGCCTGAGGACTGGAATTGAGAAGCACTGTCCTAGAGACATGTCAGAGGTTTGTATTGGTTGTGGTCTGGGTGCTGAGACCCCTGCCGAACACTAGAGTAAAGGGGCAGACATGCCCAGCTTCAGCTGTTGCTGTCACTTTTACCAGCTGATTATCGGCTGCAGGAGCATTTCTAGCGACCCTCCTGGATGATAATCGGCACGTGTTAAAGGACCATTACACTTCAAAATTACATGCAACAATTACTTGCTTTTTATGGCACTGTACTCCCTTTATACACTTCCACAAACCTGTCTGTACAGACACTTATAAATATATATCTCGGAACATGGGAATCAGACCTTTCTTCACATATCCAGGCTTATAGAAGTGCACAAAGGAAGTATATGAAGCAAAACTATTAGATAAGAAGGATAATTCGGTGAGGGCAGTGGAGAGTAAAATTCAGGGAAATGAGATGCCACAGCACCATGTATCTCTGAATCTCTGGACCTGTGTGCTAGGGATTACTTTGTTCACAGCTCACTGGAGGGAGACTGAAGATGCAAGCTGTAGTAACTAAGTTGTTACCAAGAATCAGACTGCAATGCACCCCTAAAAAATACATTTGCGTCCTGGTTACATGATCTGAGACCCACCCACAGAAAGTAAAGAGACCAGAGGAGATACAGAAAGATGAACTAATAGGCTAAAAGGGTGAAATAAGATTGCAGAGTGGCTGTTTTCCATTATTTCCCATAAAAATAGTGGGGTTTATTTTTCCAGGGCTTTCTGTTTGTTTAATTTTTTTTTACATTTTGTGGGTTAATATTTATGTTTAAGTCCATTTAAAGAAATACCCCAGCAGAACTGATACATTGTATGTGGCCCTGACAGGTTGATGTAATATTGTTTAAAGGGAAAATGTCAGGTCTCTAGTGCCTCAGTTCCTGATAGGTGTGGTGAGCTGTGTTCCTACTCAATAAAATGCCACAATTTCTAAAACAAAACAACTTTGATCGGTGCTTGCGCCATACGCTAGGTACTGGTAACTTGCTAATAGGACACAGTAGATGTGACTGCTTCTAGCCATGCTGGCCACATCATCCCCCCTTCCCATTAGTATTGATTGCAGTAAAGGTCATCTGAAGCTAAGCAGTCAGAACAACAGTCAAGCACTGAACTAAAGAATTTTATGGCTCACAATATCTGGTGTATTGTTAGACATACCCACTGTGCTACACATACCAGTTTTGGATGCACTGACAGAGCAAACAATATAAAGTGCATCTCCAGCCGGACTTTACATTGTCAGCTATGGT
Organism: Dendropsophus ebraccatus; assembly: GCF_027789765.1. Taxonomy (NCBI): domain Eukaryota; kingdom Metazoa; phylum Chordata; class Amphibia; order Anura; family Hylidae; genus Dendropsophus; species Dendropsophus ebraccatus. The sequence goes on from NC_091454.1 coordinate 123,195,682, forward strand.
TAATTGGAATCTGGGCACACGGGTGCGCCCGCATCCCAATTAAAAAGAAATGAAGCCAGCCGGTACCGCAGTACCCGCCGAGATGAACTTCCCTCACACCGGCCGTCCTGTGACACGGCAGTATAATATGTTGTGTGAACCCGGTCTTACAGTGTAGACATTTTAACACTTTCTAAACATACTTAAATTACACTACACCTCTAACTATAGGTATGTACATTTCACATTATTATCATATTAAAATCCTTTGTGCCTTTCTAATTAGCACACGAGTAAGAGCTGTAATTAGATATTGAATGTAATATATTTAGCACGCGCCTCTCACTAAACAAACATTTAGAATTTTACAAAATTTTTCTGAACCAAGTCAAGAAAATTTAACATATCATACATGCTACAAACCTACTACACACCACACACACTCACAGTATCCCTATAGTGCACACAACTACCACTCCCAGCCCCCCTAAACAACTACCACCCCCATCTCCTCACACAACTATCAACCCCAGACACCCAAACAACAACCACCCCCCCACACAAACAACTACAGCCCCCACCCAACTACAGCCTACTACCACCCGAGCCCCCACACACATTTACAGCCCCCCCAAACAACTACCACCCCCACACAACTACAGCCACCCACACAACTATCACCCCCAGCTCCCTGAACAACTACCATCCCCGCCGAGAGTTCTCATACCAGAGCGCCGGCATGGCATGACTTCACCCGGACCACATGTCCCCTTACTGATTGGCTGATTAGACTTTGGTCCGGGTGACGACATGCTACAGCGCTGCACAGGGAAGGAGAGGAAACAAGCCCTGCAGGAGGAGGGCGGCCAGGGATGCTTTGGCAGAGACCTGCACTGCACATCTAACTAGATATATAAGTTAGATATGTTGTGTGTCACATCTAACTTGCACAGGTCGCACACCCCAAAGGTCTGCCCTGGTCTGATGTCACAAGAGGCTTGTCTGGATCTTGTCCCCCTGAGTGATGTTACAATCTCTCGACAGCCTTCCAGGCTATTAGTGATAAGCGAATACTGTTCGATCGAATAGATATTCGATCGAATAGTAAGGTATTCAATCTATCGAATATTATCAAATAGTTCGCCGAATATTTGATAAATATTCGATAACCGTTCAAATCCCCCAGCTTCCGGTTTTTACCTCCAAGTGGTTGAATAGATGTTTTTCAATAATCAAATACTTGTTCCCATAGACTTTAATGGGATTGAATATTCAATCGAATATTCGGGTGATATTCGTACGAATATCGAATATTCGAATATTTCACTATTCGCTCATCACTACAGGCTATACTACTTTCTCCCTGTCGTATACACAGATACATATATATCTTTTTATGGGGCCTTGAATGATGCAGGAGATGCTGCAACCTCACTGATGCAGAGTGCAATAGGTCACAGTGAAATAAGATGTTCTGCAACAACTTTGGGCAGGGAACTGAAAGGAGTGCTGTGGGAGTAGTCAGGGTAGACGGTGATGAAAAACAAATTATTACCACATTAGTGTTACCTGATGTTGGAGTTACCCTTTAATGGAGCACAGCTGGAGGAGTAGGGAGGAAGGCAACAATTCCAGACAACTTCATCCTTTGCCTCACTTTACATCACAAATTTTTAGCTCACTTACATGGACAGAACAATATGTAAGAAATAACAGATAAATTTGAAAATTAAAATATTGGAACCTAAAGCTCTGTAGCAATAGAGCTACTGCTCCCTACAAACAGCACTGTAAAAACCTCAGTTACTTTTATTCAACAACTATCCTATTTAAGCTGCTAACAATAAACCACTTTGTCTTCTAAAAAGCATGAACTTTGATTTTAAATTTGATTGTAAAATTGATTTTACATTTTTAAGAACCACTGCATTTGGCCACTGAAATGATTTTATGCAGTACAATAACACTGGATTGTACATATTCAATGGAAAAGTAAAATACACTGATCAGTAATGTTGAATCAAATAACCAAAGACCAAAATCTTACCGACGATAAAAGTATAGGATGTTAAATAATTTAAGAAAAGTTCACCTGGCTGACACTGAGAGCCTGTAAGAAATAGGCTATCTATAATCTGATTCTTTTCCTTTTTGTTGCCTGGTTTTTAATTTGAAACTCTATTTTAGCAGAAAAGGTTGGACGAATTCTCAATGGGAGAGGAAACAGCATGGGGAATTAGATTTACTTTTAAAGGCAATGGATCAGCAGCTTCATTCTATTCTTCTATTAGGTACAAATACCTTTCTCACTATAACTGACTCCTAGTTCTGCTGGTAGCATAAAACATTAAGATGTTTATAGGTAATGTGTTATGATAAAGTCAACTATTGTTATATTGCATATTCATGTTACCTATTTTTAAGATTTTTTTCCCCACGTCAGTTTCTGTATTTAAAAAATCCTGACATTTTGCTATTTTCACTCTGGCCACTGCATTTTGTGGTACTTGGACAATTCCTGTTCTATAAAGATCACATCTCAGCAGTCATTTTATTTTATTTTTAATAAAATCAGAAATAGACTGGGGCTACATAGCGATTCCCAGTCGTGCAACCAGAAACCACTGTGAAAGCCAGTCTGTACCAGTTATCTCTTATCCTATCATCCTGTATTACGAGAGACTTATCAGTAAAGATCAGTTTATTTATTCAACCGGCTACACAGGCTACACCATGGTTCATTTTCCCCTTTTTGTGGGTGGCGGTACCGACGGTCCAGGTGGAACAGATTTCCACTTCGGACCACCGTGATAAGAGCCCAAGGGACCCATCACAACCTGACAGGTCACCGACCATTAGGGGTCAATACAGCCAGCCACAAAAAAACTAAAAGCAGGTCCAACACCATACCTGTGTGCTGAGTTAGCACTGGCGTACCGACTATACCACCATTGGCTGAGCTGTATTCCAACCACCGACATAACATCATCCCGGGGGTTGGGAACCACACAACCTGGTGCACAGACCACACTGGGATTTCCGCCAGTAGGGACCTTCCCTCTGCACCATACCAAGTTTGCCATTTATATTCATTATTGTATTTTAGTTATCATGGAAAACACGGCACTTTCTTTGTTCTGACCTTTGTTTTTGTTTTTCAAACACAGGAAACACAGGAAGTTTTTCAAACACAGGAAACACAGGAAGTCCGACTCTCAGTACTGTCCAGACTTGACATGTTTAGTCTCTTTTTTTCAACCAGCACAAGTTAGGGCCCTATTCCACGGAGCGATAATCGGCCGAATTGGCCCGATTTGGCCTATTATCACTCCGTGGAATAGAGACAACATCAGCCGGTCGTTGTCATAGCCCGATCGTTGATATAGGTTAGGACCTATATTTGTCGGGCAGCGACCCCGCACCGCTACATGGAATACATTACCTAAGCAGGGTGCAGGGCTCCTCTTCTCCTGCTTCTCCCGGGTCCCGCATGCTCCTCCAGCGTCAGGGTGGCCTATCTCAGCTCAGGCCGTTCAGCCAATCACTGGCCGCGGCGGTCCCGGCCAGTGATTGGCTAAGTGGCCTGTTAGCTGGAGGAGGTAATGTATACTAGTTAAGCTAGGGCTGCAAGGACATAGGTAACGATGTCCCTGCAGCCCTTGTTTAACGATAATCGGGCCGTGGAATAGGCCCAGTAAACAAGCGCCGATCTGCTCGTTTATCGGGCCCCATCAGCCCGTGGAATACCACCCTTAGAAAATGATAGCTTTGTTTTACAGAATGATAACTAATAATAATAAAAACAATAATAACTGAATATAATAATAACATTTTTTAAAAAGAAAGTATACTGTTGACTTAGATTATAAAGTTATAACAACAGGTACACTTTAAATTAATTGCCAAGGTGAATTACCACATACAACTGTACAACCTGAGGTGGTTTTCTGTCTTTGGAAGAAAGCAGCTATTCTTTATTTTCTTTTTAAATATTGGACTGTATACTAACCGAATGCATACTAACTATACAATGACGGTAGTAATAAAACAGTAGGCCATATGCTTCTAACTTTAACACAGAGTGCGGACCATAAGAATAATATGGTATTATTCTGATAGTAATGCCACACCAACAATTTAAAAGCTTAAATTTGATTCAATTGCTAGAATGAGCTGGGAGTGTTTCTTTCCCTGGCTTACTGCACTCTCCATCTCAAAACAAGAGATTGATTCTATAGTTAAGTCTTTGCAGCAGAGCAGAAGGATCAGCAAGTCGTGGAGAGAAGTGTTCAACCAAGTGCTTCCTTTTGCTCATTCTAACCATTAGTGGGGGTTTCAACACTTCAACTTTGACTGATCAAAACTTTTAACATGTCTCTATGGCATGTCAAACTTTAGTTAAACTTAGGGACATTTATAAAATATATCTTTTTAGAATAAATCACATGTTTCTAAATTTGGAGGCTAAAGTCAGGCATAAGTTGTGAACATAGCAATATAAAAAGGGTAAAAGCATGTATTCTAGAATACAAATTGCTACATTGTATAAGACTAATGAAAAACTGGTAACAGGACCCATAAATCATTTCTCATTTTTCCGTTATGCACATATTAACCAATTTATTAGACACCTCTGCATTATATCTTCTACATCTAAATACAGCAAAGGGATAACACCCAGTAGCATTAATAGCTGGGCTTCTATAATTCTTGTCATTTTACATTTGGGAGGTGACAAGCAATAGCCCGAAGCATGCCTTCACATTCACAAATCAAGCCATGTAAATATTGCTACCCACAGTGAAAAAGTGCTAATTTCAACAGAAAATATATCATTAAAATTAAATTTTAATAAGATGTGAATGGTTTACAGCATTTTTTTATGGTGAAAAAGTGTTCATGAATATTTGAAAAGAATATATAAACTACTTCGAATCTGCTGCACAGAAAGAACATTATGGCGGTATCATTGATATAAATACTTTTAGTATGATGCCTGTATATAAAAACATGAAAACATATTCTTTGCCTAAAAGCAAATAAAAAAAAGAGGCTAGCTATCACATTGCTGTTAGAGCAAAAATTCTTTATGCTGTACATTAAATTATTGGCTTATTTTACATTTTGGCACTTACATGGGAACTGTCATCAAAATAAAAAGGGACACAAGGACATGTAAAATGTCTTAATTGGTAAGGTCTGCTGAGACCCCCACCAATCAGGAGAACAAGACAAGTGTGTGGTAGCACATTTCATTCACTGTGTCACGGTTATCTCTGTCCAGACAGATGCATAATAGGTATAGGGCCGCTGAATGGAAATTCTTGACAGCGGGAAGTCAGCTGGAAAGTGCAGCGCGCTGTCACAGATCTCCTTGTTCATTTCTCCTGATTGGTGGAGTAAGACCCACACCGATCAATATTTCTGAAATGTCCTTGTGACATATCAGAGTACAGAGAGTCCAACAGCATCCAAAATTCAGCAAAAGTCCAAATGCTTAAAGGTAAAGACAGCATCATTTTGACTGGTAATGGTCTTTATCAAGAATACTTGATAATCAAGTATGCTTGACATAGACCATTGTTGGTTAAAACATCACTAATTTACCTAGAGAGTGGGCAGCCTGGTCACATATAGAATCTGTTAAACAATCCTCTGTTGATGTCTTGCCACCATTTGAGACACAGACTCTAGGTGCCTTGTGGTAGCCTTGTGGTAGCTTGTGGTATTTGGCACAAAAACAATAAAGGGGTACTCTGGGCAAGTAACATTTTTTAACATATGGCCGGGGATATGTTGTTTTAGAATAATAAAGCATACTTAACTCACTAACTCTAGTGCCATCGCCATGATTCTGCCACTTTGTCCTACTGTTTGGCCCTTTCTGGATCATGGGGCGAGGATGTTGCAGACGCGCTCAGCCAATCAGCGGTTGCAACGCTTTCCCGTCTGAGTCACTGATTGGCTGGGTGAGCCTTTAACGTCATGGCCCCAGGACCCGAAAGCAGACGAACAGCGGGACGGAGTGTCAAGGTAGTAGCGTAAGCGCTAGAGCTGTCAAGGTGAGATTTGCTTTTCATCTCCCTTATTCCCAAGTGACTATCCCTGTCCAAATTAAGTTAGCTGAGTGCTAGCGACGAAGACATGACACCAGGCAAAAAGACGGTATAACCTCCTCACTCAGCTGAGTTTAGGAGTGCGCACCTTGACAGAGCCAGGGAGGTAAGTGTGCTTTATTATTTTAAAATAACCCATCACTGGGCTTATGTAAAAAATGTTGCCCAGAGTACCCCTTTAATGCCTTTGTGCCAGATACCACAAGACACCTTTAAAGTCTGTGACTCAATTGGTAGAAAGACATGGACAGCAGATTGTTGTGAAGCCTCCATTGATATCACATATTTTCCATCACATCCTGAAGATGTTTGATCAGATTGACAACTGGGGAAGTGAAGTCCAAGTCAACACCTACAACTTGTTATGCACATTTTACCACTCCTGAACAATTTTTTTTTTTTTTTTTTTTGCAACTTGAGGGTATATTTACACAATGTTTTTTGAGGCAAAGAAAATTCATAATTACCAAAATACAGTCATATTTTCGCCTCAAAAAAGGTTGTGTGAACATACCCTGAAGGGTGCATAATCCTGCTAAAAAGGCCACTCTTATTAGGAAATACTGTTGCTGTGTACTCTTAAAAGCCATGATCTAAAATCTCCCAGCAAAACATAGCCTACAGCATTATACTGCCCCCAGAAATGTAACACACACATTTTTCTTTCAGATATTTCATCATGTTACTACTTATTTTCTACACATCATTTTTTGTTAGTCATTTTTGGTTAACTGCTATTTACAGTGTTACTATAAACATACGAGCTCACAGTTTACATGATTTAATCTCACAACTGTATTACAAACCAGGGACATTTTCCACTAGCATTACATTAGCCTACAAAGCTAGGCTGCAGTAAAGAAATTTTCATTACTCCCCAGCTGCAGTTTATTGTCCAGGATGCTAGTACAGGGATCCATGGGAATTGAGGTCACTGTAATATGATAGATAGGCTTTCAATGTTTCATCAAACTATGGCTTTAAAAATCAGTTTAGAGCAATGTGTAGTGATTCAAGTTTTAAATATATATATATATATATATATATATATATATTATATATTTTATATTTGGTGGTATAAGACAGTGGTTTATGATGCTATCTAAAGTATAGTGTTTATATTAAGAGATACCCAGGTATTCTAATATAGACATCTGAGTTAGACACCATACTACTGGAGACCAATATACTCACTCAGACACCTAATATGTGACTCTGGCATCTGACGTTGACCCCTGATACCTGGCTTCTAATAATGAAGAGATGAGTGTCAGACATCATTTGAGTGAAACTCGACTATGCTTAATAGTGATGAGCGAATACTGTTCGATCGAATAGATATTCGATCGAATAGTAAGGTATTCGATCTATCGAATATTATCGAATAGTTCGCCGAATATTCGATAAATATTCGATAAGCGTTCAAATCCCCCAGCTTCGGTTTTTTACCTCCAAGTGGTCGAATAGATGTTTTTCAATAATCGAATATCCCATAGACTTAATGGGATTGAATATTCGATCGAATATTCGAATATTCGGGAGATATTCGTACGAATATTGAATATTCGAATATTTCACTATTCGCTCATCACTAATGATTAATAGGTCTACAGAGGTGAATGCAGCTGTAGGCCACATGTTTAACTGCTGCTGTATACAACCAGGGAAACATGAAATCTTTGGTCATATGATAAATGGGGTCCCAGTGGTCAGACCACTACTGATAAGACACTCCTCACATATCCTACATGAATATTAAAAGACCATGGGGGAGATTTATCAAACTGGTGGGAAGTAGAATTGTCTTAGTTGCCCCTAGCAACCAATCAGATTCCACCTTTAATTTTTTAAAGAATCTGTGAGTAATGAAAAGTGGAATCTGATTGGTTGCTAGGGGCAACTAAGACAATTCTACTTTACAACAGTTTGATAAATCTCCTCCTATAGCTTTTGAAATGATGAAAACAAAACAAAAATAGCTGTACACTACGTAATTTCCTCAGTAATCACGGGCGTTGTTGCAAATCGGCAATAACGGCCGTGATTCCTGCGGAATGTACGTTGTGCTGCAGGCTAAGGAAATCCCATCTGGAGTGTATACACAGGTCACGGAACGGCTAATGTCGTACGCTGTCGGAACATGGCCTTAAGGGGTTAAAACATTGTAGAACATGTATTTTTTTCTGTTCATGTACTACAAGGTAAAAGAAAGATTTATGAAACCCTATTACACAAATTAAGAAATAATAAAAGTTCTCCAATGAACATTATCCCCTTTTTAAAATGTTAACCTTGGAACAGCATTATTAAAAGTCAGTGGTATTAATTTTTAATAATATACATGTGTACAAGAGTATTAATATGATGGCATGATATAAAAGTGGTTTTGCTAACCATCCATTTCAGAGCGATCAGATGTGTTATCCAATGTAATTGTAACATATCTGTTCAGGGAATCACAGCAATTACTTTATGAATACTCTTCCTTTTTTTCTTTCCACAGAGGAATATCTGAGTGACAGCTCTGTCACAGGCCCCTGAGCCGCATCCAGAAATGAAACACATAATAAACCTGACTGCATGCAAATAATGTGCGGAGGCTTGATGATATTCATTCATTTACTATCAAGACAAATTAGACAAATTATATATGTCTGCCAATGAAAACAAGCCAAGTATTGTCTAACCGGCACATTAATATGCATGTTGTGGACAAACATAATTAAAGGGGTTGTCCGGCCAGGATCTCTTTTTACAGAATGTCTGGCAAGGGAGTGGGTGAAAGAAATAACATATATTTACCTACCTGGCTCCCACAATGTCACCTATACTCCACTGCTCTGCTCCCCGATATGCAGCCACTTCCGAGCTCTGAAATGGGACATAGCAGTCCCGCTCAGCCATTCAGTGGCAGAGATCGGACACTACTACAGTCCCTGAATGGCTGAATAAGCTCCATTATTTTTGTGGAAGTTTTTTTTTAACAGTTGGGGGGGCTGTTTTTAACTATTTTTATGTCTGTAGTGGGTCTGTATCTTGCCATTGTGGTGAGCTGTTTTTTGTGTTTTTTGTGTTTTTGCAATTTTATCCATAGCAATGTACTCCTGCCTAGTGTGAATGGTGTTCTAGGAGAGCTGAACAAATTTGTCTTTTTTTTCTGTGTTCCAGATGGGGGGAGTCGTCAGGGCCAGGACATAGAGTAGGCAGGGGTAGGCGGTGGCCTAGGGCGCAAACGACAGGGGACGCATTCTGGATGGGTAAGTAATTAATTTACTTACCCATCCATCCTGCCCCCTGCTCGCCCGCTCTGCACTATAACCAGGGCTGCCATCAGGACAGTAGTATTGCTGGGAGTGGTGCTGTAAGGGGCCCGGGCTAGGTGGCTCACAGAGGGGGGCCCGATACTGCTGCCAGTAGTCTACAATGCTTAGTGATAAGAACGGACTTTTACAGACCTGTTCTTCTCACTAGGCTGCAGTCTGGGGGTCCTGCTCCCTCCCCTGTGCTGTGTGGAGATCTCACCGGCTCTCCCCTCACCTCATGGCTTTCAGTCTCCTGTCCCTGCATAGGAGGGGGAGGGTTGGGAGAGCGTGGTGCCGGTGAGAAGGAGGAGAAAAGACGATCTGCAGGTGCTAGGAAGTTATAAGGAAATCCCTCATAAAATGTAAGTGCCTGATTGTATGTTTGGGAGTGTGTGTGAGAGTGGATGAATGTGTGTGTGAGAGTGGATGTACAGTATGTGTGTGTGTGTGTGTGTATGTATGTATGTATGAGAGTGAATGTGTGTGTGTGTGTGTGTGTGTGTGTTAGAAACAATGAGTGCACAAACATAAGAAAGAGAAAAGACATGTACTATAATAGTGACTCTTGCACACCAACTGGGATAATGTAAAAGTACTTTATTCAATCAGGTACACATAACATTCCCAGCATGTACTGACAGCCTGTGACAACACTACAACTCCCAGCATGTACTGACAGCCTGTGACAAAACTACAACTCCCAGCATGCACATCCCAGTACATGCTGGGAATTGTAATGTTGTCACAGGCTGTCAGTACATGCTGGGAGTTGTAGTGTTGTCACAGGCTGTCAGTACATGCTGGGAGTTGTAGTGTTGTCACAGGCTAGCTGTCAGTACATGCTGGGAGGTGTAGTGTTGTCACAGGCTAGCTGACAGTACATACTGGGAGTTGTAGTGTTGTCACAGGCTAGCTGTCAGTACATGCTGGGAGTTGTAGTGTTGTCATAGGCTGTCAGTGCATGCTGGGAGTTATAGTGTTGTCACAGGCTCTCAGTACATGCTAGGAGTTGTAGTGTTGTCACAGGCTTGCTGTCAGTGCATGCTGGGAGTTGTAGTGTTCCACCAGCTACACACAGAATGGGGGAACACTCTTTAAAGAAGTGATGGGGGCGCGCGGCGGTTCTGGTCTCCAAGGCAGGCGGGTGACCCGGCAGTGGGTGCCCTGACCTGCAGGAAGAGCAGCTTGCCTGAAGTGCTACTGCTCCCCCAGCGTTATTCTGATAACGCTGGGTTCAAAGGAGGGTTTTGCCTTCTCTGCCTAGGGCACCAAAACTCCTTGTCCCAGCCCTGGGAGTGGCTGCCTTACTTGGTCGAGCACTCCCCCCATCCCTCCCAGGTGGTGTAATTACTTTTGCCAGTAAAAGGTGGATCTTGCATGCCCAGACCATAGGCTCATTACATGCATTGTACAGTGTAGGGTCCACCCTGGCATGGGGACACCTTATCGTTGGTGGGGTAGTTTACACTGTTTGCAAATGGTAACCAAGAGCCCCATTATTTTTGTGGAAGTTTTTTTTAGCAGTTGGGGGGCTGCTTTTAACTAGCGGGTCTGTATCTTGCCATTACAGTGAGCTGTTGCATTTTTGTGTTTTTTGAATGGGCCTGCTACGTCATGTGTCAGAACCTGTAAGTGGACGCACACCGGGGACTGAAGCAGTGGAATACAGATAATAGCACAGAAGCACTGGCTTTTTTTTACCCACTCCCATTCTGAAAAAGGGGTGATGGCCAGACAACATAGATAATAAATACCTATTTAAAAGCCTTTCTATTGTATGTATATACACATATAGTGGGACATTTATCAAACTGGTGTAAAGTAGAATTGTCTTAGTTGCCCCTAGCAACCACTCAGATTCCATCTTTCATTTTTCAAAGAATCTTTGAGGAATGAAAAGTGGAATCTGATTCCCTTGAAAGGAGAACTCAGGATTTTTGGCAGAGTGCTGGGGAGGGGAAGGATGCTCTCACCTCCCCTGCTCCAGCGCTGGTGCCGGTATCCTGCAGTTCCGATCTCCCGGTCATGGCCCTCCAAGCCAGTCAGCAGAGGGCAGTAGGGTCCCACTAAGTGGCTGAGCAGGCCTAACATGTCACGTTCCAGGTCTCCAGTCAAACCCAGAAGCGTCCAAGACTTGGGAACCAGAGATGTGGGATACTGGTGGGGGAGGTAAGCACATGTTACTTCTTTCATCATCCCCAACACTATGCCAAAAATCATTCCAGCCAGGAGTTCTCCTTTTAGGATATATGTTCATCTGCTTTGTGTACACAAGACTTGCATTATACTATTGTAAACATTGTTTGCTATTATTAGTTGAGGTTTCTATGTTCCAAGGCATCCATAGTCTGTGTTCATTAACAGGAACCCTGTCAAATTCTGAAAAAGCAGAGTGCTGCACTCTTGTCTGGGAACAATTCTGTTTCCATTTATAGACATAAGCCTTCATCCTGTAATTCATCAAGCTTAAACCGCTCCTGACACTGACTTTTTTCTTATGTCTTTTAGCTTTTTTTCCCCTGCAGTAACAAAACAAATTGTAGCTCAGAAGTGCATATGTAGACTTGTGGATTGTTCGCTGCCAAGATTTCAGCTGTATAAAGTTAAGTATGAGAGCAGGATTGGTTACTCCACAATTCATGCAGTGGATAATCATTACTTTTTGTTCCACTTATATACTCATATACACTGTTACACCCTAGTTCCTCAGTTACTTTCATTGCAATCAGGCTATTTAAACAAAGCCATTTGCACCATAGTATTTTACTATTAGAAAATGTATTGAATTAAATACACACAAACAAGAATTTCCTAAATTACAGATGTCTTAAAGTGTGCCAACAAAACTGGTAAAAAATAATTAATTTAGCTACAGATTTGTGCACAACTATTTAGAGGACTATATATTAGAGTACAGAACAGTACTGTGCATGATTGTGCCCACTTTCTCTTGAGTCCTTATGGATGCCATGACGGGTATACTTGTCATTAGTGATGAATGAACATCCTGATATTCGGTTCGGATCCCGAACACAAGCTAAAAAATGACCGTGTTCATTCCGTGTTCATGTTTGCCGAACATTCACGAACAAATAACGAACAAATAACGAACATACAGTAGAAACGTACGTTTCGGTCTATGCACGCGCATACAGATTATCGGGCACAAAGTGTAAATTACGCAGTTGCGTATGTTCTCATTGCTCTGCAAGGCAGCACCTACAACATCACCTGGGTGTATGTGATGTGCATATCCATCATAATGCGGGAACTAGCATTAACTTAGGATGATGTTTCATTTCTTTTGTGATAAATACTTGTTGATTTGTTCATTCATTTTCCTATTCCAACAGACTGACTGTGTTAAAAAGGAGCAATATTTTGAAGTAGTTTTAGGCTAATAATGTAATAAATTATTATACAGGAGCGTACCTATGGGGAATGCAGAAGCTGCAGATGCATCTGGTCCCTTAATGGGTCCAAAGGCCGTCTGTTACATAATAGTGCTTAAGTATTATAAATGGCATAAGATAGATGAGAAGCCCTGTACCAGATTTTGTACTGGGGCCCAGGAACCCCAAATTGCAGCTCTACAAGTGGGTTGGACTGGTGACTCACTTCGGGCACGATCCCCTGTTTTTATTTTGAATTTTGCAATAACTAAAGGTCCTGGAAATGCTGAATTAGTATGTAGCTATATTGTGGGGCCCAGAAGCTTCTCATATTAAGACTAAAAGAGATTAAAAAAATATTTATTTCTACTCTTCAAGACATTTATTATCTGGGCATATAATGTAATGTGCAATAAGCTACCATGAAATTCACCAAAGGAAGAAAAATCATGCATTTATATTTTGTGGGATGCAAGTACAATGTGACCTGAAACTGTGAACCATGTAAGGATAGATATTTACTTCTATGTTAAATGGCTGGAGATATTCTATATAGGTCAAGCATGAACAAACTATATTACTGTAACATTGTATTATGCTGTATGGATTCACTTGTAATAGGAAGGTACTACTAGTACACAACATTTCTTTTTCACTTTGAGCTGGACTACTATTATTTTGAATATTTTATAAAGTTATTAATGCAGTTGTCCACTGAGATGCCTCAATGTGAAACTGATAACTTAAAGACTAGCTGTGAGTATTACCTGATTTCAATGAGGTTGATCTGGAAGCTGCTTCCCGTTAATTAATGGAGAAAATTCTCCATTAACTGAAAACTACAGAACTGGTCTTAAAAGTATTTATTTAATTATTTAATTTCAAATAAACAACTAAAAGAAAGGATAAATATTAACCTTGACCAGGAGTGGAGTGGAAACGCAGAAAGGCTATGTTAACACACTGTTAACCCCTTAACCCACTTCTGTTTTTTTCCTCCTTGAGCTTAAAAGTTCATAGCATTTTTTCACCTAGAAACCCACATGAGCCCTTATTTTTTGCGCCACTAATTGTACTTTGCAATGACAGGCTGAATTTTTTCATGAAGTACACTGCGAAACCAGAAAAAAAAAAATCAATATGTGGTGAAATTGTAAAAAAAAAACACATTTTTTTTTATTTGGGTCGTATTTGTTTTTACGCCGTTCGCCATGGGGTAAAACTGACTTGTTATACATGTTCCTCAAGTCATTACGATTACAACAATATGTAACATGTATAACTTTTATTTTATGTGATGGCTTGTAAAAAATTCAAACCATTGTTAACAAATTTATGTTCCTTAAAATCGCTCTATTCCCAGGCTTATAGTCCTTTTATTCTTTGGTCTATGGGGCTGTGTCAGGTGTCATTTTTTGTGCCATGGTGTGTTCTTTCTATCGGTACCTTGACTGTACATATGAAACTTTTTGATCACTTTTTATAAAATTTTTATTGATTTGATGCGACCAAAAAATGCGCAATTTTGCACTTGTTGCAGGAAATGAGCTCCTCAGATCCTTCTGTAGAATCTATGTTCTGCAGTGAGCAGAAAAGCTCTCAGCTCTGTACCTCTCCCTGCTCAATCTAGGGATCTATGGAGGTCTCAGCACCCCAGCCCAACAAAACTTTTGGGACTGCGAAAAAAAAAAAATCAAATGAGTGACACTTTAAGTGACACCATATTGCTCTGTTATACCTGAGCTCATTTTGATCATGTTTATTTTTTTGTAATGCTCTCAATGACAGTGCTGGATATATATATATATATATATATATATATATATATACACACACACACACAACACTGTAGCTCACACTTTTTTTCTCCTCAATTTTACTAAAAGGTAAACAAGTTACAGAAATATGCATTTCAGAGTCATAGCATGCGGAAAAACAAAATGTCAACAATAAAGTCATTTTAGTCAATGACAGCATCATAGTGCCATTTCCATAACAATATATAAAGAATGAAGAACACAGATGCTGAAACAACACAACTAACCAGTCTCGGAGAAGCAGCTTACACATTATACACACAAACAGCTCTACTACATCATTACACACATACAAGCCTGCCACATTAGCATACCCACACAGCTGTCCTACTTGCATACACACAGTTCTGCTACAACAACATACACATAGGCATTGATTGTTGGCAAGAGGGTACTCGAAACGAGAGATAGATGGCTGTTGCCAAAAAGCTAAAAATCTAAATTGTAGTCAGCTACTTAGAGATAACCACATAATACTGATAATACTTAAGATAGAGTTGTGTTCACATTCCAGCACAGCCCTATGGATTTGGTTATTCGTTCTTTTATATATAAGTGCTGGCATCTGCTGGCGGGGGATGATGCTTTCAAGGAAATAGTTAAAAGTAAACTTTTGGTTGGGTTTAAGCGCTGCAGAAATCAGTGTGTATATGTGTGTCAGTGGTGTGTATATGCATGTGTGTGTGTGTGTGTGTGTGTGTGTGTGTAAGTGTCTTCGGAAGTTAGTCCCCACCATAGACAGTAAACATTTGAAGCACTTTAACACTATTATATGTAAGCCACTGTATGTGATACTAGGATATCTAAGCCATGCTGCGTGATACCAGTGCAGATAACCAGTGTTGACAAGTCAGAATTTTTTGCACAATAATCTCAAATGTTTGCACAAAACACTGTAAGGCTATGTTCACACAACGTCAAAAATAAAGAGAAGAGAGAAGCATCTAGCACACATGCCTCCACAGTTTAACATGTCTAGAATCAGAATTAGTTTTAACTGTAAAAAAGAGATCCAGTTTAATGTTGTTACAAAGCGCCCTTCAAAATATCATAAGTTATTGCATTCAATGCCTGTCCCAAATGAATTGAGCAACATATGTTTCTTTCTCGTGCCCTAGATATTTTACTAAACTTTCTATTGCAGAATAGAGCAGAATAAAGGTTTATATGTCATTTCATTAGTATAGTTCAACAGAATGACTGAAATAGAAGCAATATTTTGCACGATGAGAGACTGAATTCAAGGATACATCAATACAATCTTTTCGAGAATGCAAATATACTAGCAACTGGCATTAAACTACATTCAATAGGAATTAGTGTAAATTCCCCTTTGTTGGGACAGTTCTACACAGCTGCATTACTGACACCCTTTTGTGGCCACAAGGCTGTATTTCCACATACGTTCTGAGTGCAATTGAAACTCAGCCCCTTTTGTTAACCAATAACCATGGCAAGGAGGCAAGGAGAAGACCAGGAGTGTGGACAGGTAATGTATGAACTGTTTAGGGCAAAGGGCTGCATGGACCTCGCTAACCATGTCTGTGCAACCTTTGCTAAATGATAATCGAGATGTGTAATAAGCTCAGTGAGCGAGCGCCGTTCTAGCAAATCGGCGCTCGTTTACATTATTGATTGGTCATTGCCCATCCAATAGGACCCTAACGGACCTTTTTAAATGCTTAGGAAGCCTTAGCAGGCTAATTATTTAAATTTTCTGAGATAATGAATTTTGGGTTTCTCTTGGTTATAAGCCATAATCAACATTAACAGAAATAAACACTAGAAAAAATTAACTCTGTTTGTAATGGCTCTATAAAATATAGGTATTTCACATTTTGAATTTTTTTTTTAAAAATATATTTTTTAATGATATTCTAATTTATTGAGATGGACTTATAGCTGCACCATGAAGGGGTAATCTGTAGGGATGAGCGAACCGAACTGTAACTTTAGTGATTGATGCCCTTCTTCAGAAGTTCCATCAGCAGTGGGATGAATGAAATCCCATGGGAGAGTTGATGGAACTTCTAAAGAAGGGCATCAATCACTAAAGTACAGTGCAGATCTCAGTGAAGCAGTCATTACAGCTGCTGCATAGTAGACATTGATGGCTGACGGCTGTCGTGTGTGCTGCTCTGTAATTCTCTGGATTGGTGATCGGACAGCAGGGGGGTAGATAAGATCTGATGGGGGAGCTGCTGGAATGTCTAAAAACAGGTATCAATCACTTAAGTGCAGCGCAGCACTCACTGAAGCAGGGCTAACATCGGGTGCATGGAAGATCCCATCGCTGCTTCAGTGTGTGCTCCGCTGAATGTAATCTTATGAATTGCTTCCACACTAAACTACTGTTAATATTCAATTATCGTTTACACTTAATTAGTGTGTATTCCATTCAATTAAGTCATACTGTCCACAAACATTTATCCATATCGGACAGGTTACATCTCAATTTTTGTTCTTACCCATTTTTATTCATTCTTTGCATAGCATAGCTTTTTTAGTACCAAACTTTGTTTTATTAATTAAATATTAACTATTAAAGGGGGCGGTATTATGGCCGGCAATTTTTTTTCACTATTTTTGCACTTTGATTTTTTCCATTTTTTTCATTGTAATAGCAACTGCAACTACACAAAACTATACCCTATTGACTCCCACTAATGTAGCTGCAATTATTCAGCCATTAGAGCAAGGCTCGTTTTAGGTTCGGTTCGTACGAATCCGAACTTCAGGAAAGTTCGTCGGATCGAAACAAACCGAACTTTTCAAAAGTTCGCTTATCCCTAGTAAACTGAGACTTGTTATTTGGAATGGAAAAGGTTCAAGTGGTTGAACCACTTCATTGGCATATGTCTGTTTACAACCACACTAACATAAGGACCCTTACTGTGCCACTGCATACTTTCAGAGAGTAGGAAGGTTTCACTCTGCTGTTCAGTAGTATGTGTAGAACAGGGGTGGGGAACCTTTTCCATGTCGAGGGCCAGTCGGGCATTAATAAAATCATTTGAGGGCCGCATACCGTGTGCAGCAGTTAGTAGCGTGGGTTTGCAGCACCCAGGGCAAGGCAAAGTATTGTTCCCCTAGTTCCCCTGCTATTGTAGTTAACCCCCCCAGTGATGCCTCTTGTAGTCTAGTTAACCCCCAAGTCATGTCCCTGGTAGCCTAGTTAACCCCCCCAGTGATGCCTCTGGTAGGCCTAGTTAACCCCCATCAGTCATGTCCCAGGTAGCCTAGTTAACCCCCATCAGTCATGTCCCAGGTGGCCTAGTTAACCCCCATCAGGCATGTCCCTGGTGGCCTAGTTAACCCCCATCAGGCATGTCCCTGGTAGCCTAGTTAACCCCCATCAGTCATGTCCCTGGTGGCCTAGTTAACCCCCGTCAGTCATGTCCCTGGTAGCCTAGTTAACCCCCGTCAGTCATGTCCCAGGTGGCCTAGTTAACCCCCATCAGTCATGTCCCAAGTGGCCTAGTTAACCCCCATCAGGCATGTCCCTGGTGGCCTAGTTAACCCCCATCAGGCATGTCCCTGGTGGCCTAGTTAACCCCCATCAGGCATGTCCCTGGTGGCCTAGTTAACCCCCATCAGGCATGTCCCTGGTGGCCTAGTTAACCCTCATCAGGCATGTCCCTGGTGGCCTAGTTAACCCCCATCAGGCATGTCCCTGGTGGCCTAGTTAACCCCCATCAGGCATGTCCCTGGTGGCCTAGTTAACCCCCATCAGGCATGTCCTTGGTGGCCTAGTTAACCCCCATCAGGCATGTCCCTGGTGGCCTAGTTAACCCCCATCAGGCATGTCCCTGGTGGCCTAGTTAACCCCCATCAGGCATGTCCCTGGTGGCCTAGTTAACCCCCATCAGGCATGTCCCTGGTGGCCTATTTAACCCTCCATCAGGCATATCCCTGGTGGCCTAGTTAACCCCCATCAGGCATGTCCCTGGTGGCCTAGTTAACCCCCATCAGGCATGTCCCTGGTAGCCTAGTTAACCCCCATCAGGCATGTCCCTGGGGGCCTATTTAACCCTCCATCAGGCATATCCCTGGTGGCCTAGTTAACCCCCATCAGGCATGTCCTTGGTGGCCTAGTTAACCCCCATCAGGCATGTCCCTGGTGGCCTAGTTAACCCCCATCAGACATGTCCCTGGTGGCCTAGTTAACCCCCAAATAAAAAAAATAAACATCCCACTCACCTTACCTCCGTTCCCACGCTGCCCATGTCCTCTTCTGTCCCAGGTCCTCTGTGCCGGACTTTCTCCTGCAGGCGGCGCGCGATGAAATGACGTCATCGCGCGCGGCCCGCAGGAAACTGAAGACACGCGCCGCTCTGCTGTGGAAGAAGCCGGCATAGACAGCATCCTCCTGTGTCCGGCAGCTGTCACAGACACCGGAGGATGCTGTGTATGCCGGCTCCTTCCTCCTCCAGAGCGGTGCGCATCACAGGGGAGCTGCGGGCCGGAGGTTCCCCACCCCTGGTATAGAAGCACTCACCAGATGAATATTAGCTTATTAATTAAGTGCAATATGCATCACATACGTGTCAGACATGGCCTTTATCATGCAGGGATTTCTTAAACATAAGAAACTGTAGTATACTCCATTAGTTACCACATGTGCAGAACTGTTTAGTAGAGAATAACTTTGTACATATGGTACATAACAGTACTGCATACTTGGTGTATGAGGTCTGTCTGTGTAAAGGGAGACCCACAGTCAAGCAAGACAGTATGCAGGAAAAGCCTAATAAATAAAGTACAATTCAAACATGTGAATTAAAATTTGGCTATTCCAAGCTATTGGCAATGGACAAGTATACTACTAGAACTCTGGTCTTTCTCACTCGGTCTCAATAGTATTATTTGTTAATAGAAAAAGGAAACAATATTTTTCACAAAATAAACAGCAGTTTGCCCTTGTTGCTTAATGCAAATACTTACATTTTGAAATTAAAGTGACACTGTCACCTCCTTTTTGCATTATGACATTTCTACACAGGTGTAAAGGGTAAATTTAGCGGTTTTCATACCTTATATTATATCATACGTCATGGTGCTTGTTCAAGTAAAAAGTCATCTTTTATTAATTGCAGATTGTGTTAAGTGGGCATTAGCGCCACTTAGCCCCACCCACAATGCCACAGTTGGCCCCGCCCCCTCGCCAGCCATTGGAATAGGCTGACCGAAAGGTGTAGACTCCACCCCTTTTCGTTGGCCAACCAATGGCCGTCAAGGGGGCAGGGCCAACGTTGTAGTTGAGGGCTGGGCTAAGTGGCGCTAATGCCACGAGGCCACGCCCACTTAATACAATCTGCAGTTGATAAAATGACACTTTTTACTTGAACAAACACCATGACGTATGATATGAAATAAGGCATGAAAGAGGCTAAATTTACCATTTACACCTGTGTAGAGATGTCAGAATGCACAAAGGGGACGACAGTGTCACTTTAAGGCTATGTTCATACGCTGAATAAACTACGGCCATTGTTTAGAGTGTCAAATGGCAGTTGTTTTAAATGCACATTGCCTTGTAGTCTATGGACAACGGCCAGAAATAATTGACATGATTAATATTTCAATGGCCGTTGTTCAATACATTGTGTAAACAACAGCCATTGTTTGCATTGACCTCAGTGCAAATTATTTTATTATGAAAAGAATGGCCATCGTGTAAATTGAAAAAAAAAACGGCCACTCTTTTAATAAAAAAAAAATTGTTATGTAAACATAGTCTTAAGTTTGAGAATTTTGTTTTCACATTCTGCAAGAATTTATAAGTAATCCACAAGGGGGAATAAAAAAAAATACAATAGTAGACAAGATATTGCGTGATGAAGATTGAAAAGAGTGTGATCAATAGGTAGGACATGGCCCAAAGCACAGAACACAGATGCAACATCAACCAGTTTAACTATTCATATTCCAGTGATCCTTTTTTTAGCACATACTGAGCTTGTTTAACTTAAATCATTTAGTCATGTAGAGATTGACAAAATTATTTTTTAAAGTATTTTAACATCATTTTCAGGTTGTGTTTATTGAAATGCTATGGAGTGTTTTCTCTCTATAGTGGACTGTCAGTTATGACCACAATTTTATATGGTGTGTGCACTACCCACTAATTCACCATTGACGTTAATGGAACACATTATTATATTGAAAATCCAACAGTATTTTTACCTGAAAATTATGGTCACATTTATTCCTATTATTTTACATGATAGACTACAAGACTTTTACTAGAATTGTGATTGGTTACTGGGCATACTACTACTGATTTACTTGCGTGCGGTTACATAAAGGCCACCTAAAAATAAAAGCTGGAATCTGGTTGCTATTGACAACCGAGTTACTGTTCCCCTGTCCAAGATTTGAAAAACCTTCCCCAGTGAGTGCAGAGAAATTAGAGTATGACGGATTTACTTAATTTAAAAAATGCATGTGAAAATAATCCGATACTAAATAAAATTGCTCAAACATGCAATATATACTGTAGGATAATACAGCATGCGTTCTATTACATTTGCAAACTGTTATAAGGCTATGTCTTAACATATGCAAGCTTATAGCTAGGGGTCTTGTCAGAGAGTTGGAGATGCAATGGAACCTAGGGCCTTCAAATTATGGCTAGGACACAGTGGTTTAAGATAAAGTAATGCTTTTGAAGCACAATGGATCTCTTATTTTAATGTATGTATCCCACATATATTGATGGTGTGGAATATTTTTCTTGATGAGTGATTGAACTATTTGCATATACAAGCTATTGCTATTGGTTCAGGAGAAAGATACAGATTTCAGTAATTCAATTCAAAAAGTGACCTCATATATTCTATAGAGTCATTACATACAGAGTAAACTTTTTCAAGCATTTATTTCTGTTAAAGTTGATGATTATGGATTACAGCCAAGAAAAACTCAAAAGTTAGTATTTCAGAAAATTAGACTAATTAACCCAAAACACCTGAAGTGGCTTCCTAAGTGTTATAAAAGGTCCCTTAGTCTGGTTCAGTATGCAACACAATCATGGGGAAGACTGCTGACTTGACAGATGTCCAGAAGGCAGTCATTCACACACTCCACAAGGAGGGTAAGCCACAAAAGTTCATTGCTAAAAAAGCAGGCTGTTCTCAGAGTGCTGTATCAAAGCATATTAATGGAAGGTTGAGTGGAAGGAAAAAGTGTGGTAGAAAAAGGTGCACAAGCAACCAGGAGAACCGAAGTCTTAACAGGATTGTAACAAAAATGCCATTCATAAATTTGGGAGAGATTCACAAAGAGTGGACTGCTGCTGGAGTCTTCAAAAGTGCTTCAAAAGCCACTACATACAGACGTCTGCAGGACATGGGCTACAAGTGTTGTATTCCATGTGTCAAGCCACTCCTGACCAATAAACAACGCTAGAAGTGTCTTATCTGGGCCAAGGAAGAGAAGAACTGGACTGTTGATGAGTGGTCCAAGGTGCTGATTTCAGATGAAAGTAAATTTTGCATTTCATTTGGAATTCAAGGTCCCAGAGTCTGGAGGAAGAGTGGAGAGGCACAATCCAAGCTGCTTGAGGTCTAGTGTGAAGTTTCCACAATCAGTGATGGTTTGAGGAGCCATGTCATCTGCTGGTGTAGGTTCACTGTGTTTCATCAACCATCAACACCAAAGTTAACGCTGCTGGCATCTACCAGGAAATTTTAGAGAACTTTATGCTTCCCTCTGCTGAAAAGATTTTTGGAGATGGAATTTTCATCTTCCAGCAGGATTTGGCACCTGTCCACACTGCCAAAAGGACCCAATACCTGATTTACTAACCACAGCATCACTGTGCTTGATTGGCCAGCAAACTCGCCAAACCTTAACCCCATAGAGAATTTATGGGGTATTGTCAAGAGGAAGATGAAAGACGCCAGACCCAGCAATGCAGACGAGCTGAAGGCCGCTATCAAAGCACCCTGGGCTTCCATAACACTTCTGCAGTGCCATCAGCTGATCGCCTCCATGTCATGCCGCACTGATGCAGTCATTCATACAAAAGGTGCCCCAACCAAGTATTGAGGGCATTTACTATACAGACTTTTCATTTGGTTGACATATATGTGTTAAAAACATTTTTTTTCCCTTGGTTTTATATAATATTCTAGTTTTCTAAAATACTGACTTTTGGGTTTTTCTTGGCTGTAATCCATAATCTTAAACTTTAACAGAAATAAACGCTTGAAAAAGTTCCCTCTGTATGTAATGACTCTATAGAATATATGAGGTCACTTTTTAAATTAAATAACTGAAAAAATTATTTTGTTGATATTCTAATTTATTGCAAACCACTGTATATTAGTACAACAAACAATGGTTTATATATGTGTACAACCTACCCCAAAAACATCTCTCCATTGATGTGATCCTTGTATTTCTTCAGCTTTTTCTGCAAGATGCTGAAAGAAAGAAAATGCAATAAGTTTTTTCCCCCATATAAAAAATGGTACCTTGTTTATTAAAGGGGTATTCCCATCTGGAGTATTTATGCCTTGTTCACAGTATCCACAAGAAAGGGCATGACTAAAATATTGAAGATCTCAGGAAGAGGGACCTCAAAATCCCAGATGAATAGAACTGCGGGCTGCACATGTGCACCGCTGCTCCATTGATTCTCTATGGAATCGCTGAATAGAGCCAAAAGCTGGATTCTGCTCTCTTCATCAGCTCTGTAGAGAATGAATAGGGTGGTGGTGTGCGTAAGGCCTACAGCTACATTCAGTGAAGATTTTAGGGTTCCTGTTATTGAGATCGTGGGGAGCACTGTGCAATCACTTAATTATGTCCTATCCTGTGGAACCTGTGGATAGGGCATAACTACTCCAGATCGGAATACCCCTTAAATAAACAGCGATTGAGAAACTAAGCAATACCGTATATAAACATACAATGTTTTTTCAAGATAAACACATTGGGGGAGATTTATCAAAGGGTGTAAAATTTAGACTGGTGCAAACTGCCTATAGCAGCCAATCACAGCTCCTCTATTATTTCACCAGAGCTGGAAGCTAAGCTGTGATTGGTTGCTGTGGGCAGTTTGCACCAGTCTATATTTTACACTCTTTGATATATCTCCCCTATGGTCATCTGATTTAGGCTGTGTTCACACAACAATTCATAGCTGCTTTTTTGGATGACCGTCATTCTGGCACCAAATTGTGGAAGTTTATGCAAATAACGGTCATTATCTGCATAAAAATTATGCGTTTTGGAACCAAAATGACAGTTGCAAAACTGTTTAAAAAAAAAAGACGTTTTAAGAATATAGCCTAAAAAGTTTAAATCATTATCATTTATATGGAATACTTTTAAAAGTAAATATAAACATTGATTATTTAAATACAGTACATACAGTATTTCAAGTATATCCAAGTTTTTCAATAAGAGATGCATTTTAAGGTCCCTATAAAAATAAAACACTTTTTAAATGCTTTTTTAAAAACGTGTTTTAAAAAAATTCTCCGTCACTAACAAAGCAACACATATGATGTGCTCACTTTTTAGGATACTCCATTTAGACAATAACATCCTGCAGTGCAGCCTATTGAACGGTCTGTTAAATCATTAACTTGCCAAATAGGAAGCAGTACATCCCCACTGTTTTAGGCAGCTCAAAGAGAAAAATAAAATCAATGCACAATTTTACAGGAGTTTACTATATATGTACCGTACTGATGGATATGTTGACCTTTTAAAACCTGTGCTTAAAAGCTGTCAGCTATTGGTTAGAGCAATCTTTAACATGAAAAAGAATAGGTGTAAGCATACACGAAGCCTATATTCATAAATGTATAAATTGTGAAAACAGTGTAATAAAAGCAAAAAAAAAATAAAATAATATAAAATAAAAGTTATTTAGAAAACCAACAATATATACAGTATTTAGTCGCAACTTAACTAATAAGGAGAATGGAATTACAAAGGCGACAAGCTTTCTTTACAGTGAGATCTGTGGAACAGTCTACCCCAGGATCTAGTCACAGCAAAAACAGTGGAGGGTTTTACCACAAGCTCAGACAAGTTCTTAGAACAAAATAACATACATGCATATGTATAGAATCTCCTAATCATCCGTCCTCCCTTAGGGTGGTATTACACGGGCCGATGGGGGCCCGATAATACCTGTAAACGAGCGCCGATCTGCTAGATCGTCGCTCGTTTACTGGACCTATTACATGGCCCGATAATTGTTAAACAAGGGCTGCAGGGACATCGTTACCGATGTCCTTGCAGCCCTTGCTTAACTATAAACTTTACCTATCCACGTTCCAGGGCTGCTGCTGCGGTCTTCTTCTCCCCTGGTCCCGCGCGTTCTAACTTCAGAGTGGCCTGTCAGCTGACAGGCCGCTCAGCCAATCACAGGCTGGGACCGCCGCAACCTGTGATTGACCGGGCGGCCTGTCAGCTTACACATAGCGGTGCGACGAAAATAGGTCCAAACCTATATCAACGATCAGCCGATGATCGTTGTCAGCAGCTGATCGTTGTATTTATTACGATTCGCCCGATTATCGTTCCGTGTAATAGTACCCTTAGCCTCCATCCATCCCCTCCTTGGCTGAACTTGATGTACATGTGTCTTTTTTCAACCATACTAGGTCGCTTTAACATTTACTTTAATTAATGCCTAATTATTTCCAAAGAGGATAGATAGATAGATAGATAGATAGATAGATAGATAGATAGGTAGGTAGGTAGGTAGATAGATAGATAGATAGATAGATAGATATTAGTGTAAAACAAAGAATGCCACACTTTTCAGGACTAAACAATACTATGTCTATCCAGTGTAAGAGGATGGTGAACAGTGGTCTGGACTACAATGGTATTTGATCATTCTTCTGGAAAAGATTAATAAATGGTAAATCTAATTATGTACTGTACCTTTGGACTATATAGACAATACACTTGGAATTGGAGCATAGCTTATTAACCCACATAAATGATGGAGTGATGAAAAATAATGATGTGTTTAGGTTATAAAGCCATTTTTGGGTAATAGCACCTTTTATACAGTATGCTCTTCAGACTGATGAGGGAAAACAGATAGTGAGTTGCCATGACTTAACATTCATTGTAACTTCTCTTTTACAGGAAGAATCAAGGAGTCATTAAGATTTTTTCTTTAATGATTTTGGTAACTTAGCAAGCATTTTCTTTTCATTGTAAATGATCCTATCTTTTGAAAGTCTGCCAGTTTCCAAACAAGCCTTGCAATGATTTAGTACCATGCTTGGAAGTGTACATTTGGTCTCCATTAAGATTAAAAAAAAAAGTATATATACTGAATTTTACTGCTATTATACAAAGAAGAAACATTACAAATGAAAAGCACCATTCATTATAAAGAATGTTGCTAATGTTAAAAAATGTTGTGCGGGGGGATAAAGAACTAACTTTTTTGGGGGGAGGAATGATTGTCTTAAATGAGTATACTGCTGGTCATATACAATAAGTCAACCTGGGTCCTTAGGGTTAAATAAACATTACTGCTCGGGTGTTGTAAAAAATAATAAACGCATTATACTCACTCTCCCTAGTCCCTTGAAGCACCTGCAGCTGCTCCAAGTTCTTCACTGGTCTTCTCTATCTCATGGTGTTTATGATGTCACAAAAAAAAAAAAAAAAAAAAAAACAGACCAAAAATTACCCACTTCAGTCAGTGGGTCACTGATTGATTACATGAGCGCACAGTTCCCAATGGTGATGTGACATCACAGCAGCCAGGAGATAAAGGAGACCAGCAGAGGACTGGAAGTGGCAATGGGGACTGGGAAAGGTGAGTGTGAGTTTATTTTTTATTCATCCCCTGCTGCTTGAAATATTTTATTTTGCCCAGACAACCCCTTTATTATTATAGCCCAATATTGTATAGTTTCCCTTAAGTTACAAAAACAGCGCAAACCCATCAAGGCATGGACGCCACAAGAGCTCTAAAGATATCCTGTGATAGCTTACACTAAAAGTGACATTTATCGTATGTCTATCCTAAATAAAGCTCCATCATCGTTCACCCTGACAGATTATTACGGGCATACACCTCTTAGTAAATCCAGTGGCACCCGCGTCTTCCACATGGCGGGTGCAGAAATCTACACCTGCTCCAAACAGTTGTAGATTTCTGACATCATTTACTCCTGTTTGCAGACCTAAACCATGACAAATCAGACATGGTAGGGGGCCACGCCTCCTCCATGTTTTGTTGTGCCCCCTGCTCACCCATTAGGGGAGTAGGGCGCACATTGTGGAAGAGGCACAAACCACCAGTAAATGTACCCCTAGGTCTTTAGTAGCAGACCTTGTTAGCCTTGTTAGCTGCGGGGCCTTATTGATCCATTGTATATCCATAAGCCTTAGTAGCTTGCGATTCTAATGCCAGTCCCAGGATGTTCTCCTTTGGACACCTTTTTGAATGTACCCACCACCAGTCATTTTCGAGATGTTCTGTCATGTAGACAATTTCACCTTTGTCACAATCCAACACTTTTATGCTTAAAGGGGTGTTCCCATTTCAGCTAATATAGTTAAATATTTTATCTAATGTATTAAGCAAACTTGCCTTGTTCTATTAACGCTCTTTCAATCCCTTTGTTGACCAACCAAAGTACCAACCACCACTCTAGTTTAAAAACATTGGTCTGGCTGGTATATAGAAAATAAAAATTATTCTCCAGGACGTACATGGGTTTGGAGGTCACTGTTCTAATATATATTCAAAAAGACGGATCTTCAACAATGAGACAGGTAGAAGTCAAATCATTTATAACCTTATTCTTTCAGCAAAAGGTGTTTAATTAGATTAGATTGCTTCAAAGAGGGTACCCCCACAAAGTCCTAAGAACAGCCTATTGGAAGGCTACACGCCGAGATAGGATGGAACTATTGACACCAAGCAAGGACAATAAAGGACAAGAGCAATCAACCCGTATTATAGGAACCTACGATGAAAAGGCAAGATCTGTAAGACAAATATTGGAGAGATACTGGCCGTTACTTAAAGCAGATAGAATGATTTCACATCTGATCCCAGACTATCCCCATATAACATACAGGAGGGGAAGAAATTTGAAGGATAGACTTGTCCACAGCTATTTACCTGGAGAAGCAAAGGGAAAAACCAAGGAGAAAATAAAGGGTACCTTTGAATGTGGACACTGTACGATGTGTAAATACATTGACCAAAGTAAAACCTTCTCATGTACTGGCACAGGTGAGACGTATGAAATGAGACATTTTGCTAACTGTTCCACCACAGGAATTGTATATCTCCTAACTTGCCCCTGCCCTAAGGGATATGTGGGGAAAACATTCAGAACCCTACGTAAGAGACTTAGTGAGCATGTTGGGGATATAAAAAACAAAAGAGAAACACCAGTAGCTATACACTTTAATGAGGAGCACTCCGGGAGAAGTGAAGAACTTAGGTGCCAAGTACTGGAAGTGGTTGAGCGGAGCAAGCGACAAGGAGATTATAACAGAACCTTACTACAAAAGGAAGCCCAATGGACGTTCCGGCTTAATACGATAAAACCGGAAGGGTTAAATGATTTCATTTCATACATGTGCTTTAAGTAAATTATCCCACGTACCTAACATCAAGAGAGAGATGTCTGCGGCAATCAGTTTCTTTATACCATCTAGGTAAATGTCTACTTAAAGATGGAGAGGAGTCCTAAGCGAGGCATGGAACGCACAGAGCGTTCCAGGATACATCCACCACATGACTAAGTCACATGATCGGGATCCCGGACGGCAAATTAAGTGATCACCTGGCAGTGTCTGAGGTCACAGCTATGAGTGGTCACTAGGACTGTCAATCAAAAGGGAGGTGGGATCATGGACTATATTTAAGGAAGCCAGGGAAGAGGAATCAGTGTACGGCCATCATCAGAGCTGACCACATGGATACCCTACAATGAAGCTCCAACACTACAAGCGTAACAAGCCCCTGAGGACTAATCGCACAAGAAACGCGTAGGGCTGCAATATCGTGTATGAACGGACTTCTAAAGGGAAGTAAAAAACATATACAACAAATGAAATATCATTTATATGACGTGTGTTTTGGAAATAATACTAAAGAATATTGAAGGGGATAATGATATGAAAGCACCTTAGATACAAGAAAGGACTGTTGCAATATCAATTTGATGTGCAATATGGATAAAAAATAAAGTTTAAACGATTGCAATCAACTAAGTGCAATAGAGACTGGGTGCAAATGCAGGATAAAAGAGTGCAATAACATCTATGAAATATAAGTGTGCAATACCATATGTGCAATAGGAACTGTGCAATAAGAAGTATGCAATATGTGACACACACAAAAACTAAATATGATTAAGGACTAAGATGATGGTCGTGAAGATTAATTATTGTTTATATTTTTCCCTGTGTTTTTGGATTTTTTTTTAAAAAGACAAATAAAAGCTATATTTTATTCCTATTAATTCAGTGAATATATATGTTATAGAAGGGAATACTAATACCAAATCAAGTACCTGAATTATCAGTGCTATATATATATATACATATATTTTTTGTTATATATATATTTGCAGCTATATATCTATATATTTATATGTTTATTCATTCACATATGTAGTTGCACATTGATTCATTCTTCCATTTAGTTACCGATATTGATAGAGTCGCTACCAATATATGTGTATATAGAAAGAGATCTACTTTTCTTCTAATAACCGACCACTACATAATAGGATTTCCACCTTAATATAAACTCAATGTGGTGAGAATATATAGTCCCTTATGACTATTACACACAGGACCTGTAGCGCCTCCTACAACTATTACATACAGGACCTGGAGCGTCTCTGGTTGCTTAGGAACCTTGAATCAAAGTACGCATGCGCAAAGGTCCTTGACCGACGCTGAGCTCCGAGGAGACGCCATGAGTGAGCGCAGGGTAAGACCATATGGATTTCGAGTTATGATAGATATTAGATGTTATAGCTGTATTATATGTAATGTTGGGATGTGTTTTTGATTTAAATTTTGACTTTGATTTGGACTTTTGTTTTGTTTTGACACAATTGTGGGCAGGTGCTGTATATGTGTTGGGGTATATATGGACCTCATGTTTGTGTATGGTCTTCATTATCCTGGTGGTTTGATAAAGGGAGCTATGCACTCTCGAAACGCGTTACCCATGGATTTATCTATACCAATAAACTAGTTATATTATATATGGTCCGCGCGGGGACAATATCTCCTTTTTTCTTGGACTTTGGCATTTATTACGCACACCTTGTGTTTGCGGTTGAGAGTTCCCTGCAGCGGCCTTCTGTCTGTTTCCATTGATGCACTTCATAGTGGTTGTGGCTCATCACAACCACACCAGGTGAGCGTAAACCTATACGTTCCTATCTACATCAGTCTTCCCTTTGAACGCACAGTGTTATGCGATGTGGCGCTCTGCCCTGTGTTTTTTGTTTCCTATTTGCCACCCTGCCAATAACTCTTGTGACAGAAGAGGTGGCTTTTTCCCCCAGCACTGTGATGCACAAGTAGTGTGACTTGTGCACTGGAAAAGCACAGAGGAAGTGGAGACACTGGTGAGCTATGTGGAAGGTGAGTATGGGTATTTGATTGCTGTAAACGAAGTAGCCTAGGTACTATATGGGGTCACAGGGGATACCTACCTACTATATGCAGGCCATATGGAAATAAAAACTAAAGTGAATTATTAAAATCACAGACTATGCCCCCTGTAGATCACCGCGTTTAAGTGCACTGTCATCATTTTTATGGCCTGTAGAGCTTAAGTAGAACTGGTATTTATAAATATATAGTTACTGTATAGGGGGATAATGGTCTTACTATAGAATCTTATTAAGATCGTATTCAGTAATAGTATGTTGTAATAACATATATTTGTTCCTTAGCCCATAGCAGATAGCAGCAGTCTGCTGCCGACGCTCCTATTGCACAGAGAAATGGCAGTGGAACGTTGCTATCTATGTCATTTGTCTTTTAACATGTTGCAAGACAACGACAGACAATGATCAGCCAATATTGTTCATGTCGGCTGATCGTTGTCTTCTATTACACGCACCATAAATCTTCTGGCCTGTTATCCACTCCACCACTGCCTGTTCCTAGTTTACCAAAAGGCCTCTCTTATTTATAAGCCAGCCTGCTAGCTTTGCTTACTTGACAAAGCCACAACACACACTGGGACCACACTGGGACCACACCTGTTAAGCAACCTGGTACCCACCTGGAGCTGGATAAAGACGTAAAGGGGACTTAGCCTAAACAACCCAGTGTGACTCAAAGTCAAACCAGTTTGGTAGCACACCTGATATTATTCTTATTTTACATAGTAACATAGTAAACAAAGTTGAAAGAAGACAAGATTCCATCAAGTTCAACCTAGGGAAACCCTACTGTGTTAATCCAGGGGAAGGCAAAAACCCCCATGAGGCAGACGACAACCACCCCACCACAAGGAGAAAACTCCCTCCCTACCCCAACGGCAACCAGAACAATCCCCGGACCAATGTATCACCAGAAATTTGATGCCCATAATTTGCAATATTATATTTTTCAAGAAAAGCATCCAGGCCTCCCTTGAACTTATTTAATGAATCGGCCATGACAATATCATATGGAAGAGAGTTCCACAGTTTTACCGCTCATACAGTAAAGAACCCGCATCGATGCCGATGGTGAAAGCTTCTTTCCTCTAGACGTAGAGGATGCCCCCTTGTCATGGTTACAGACGTAGGAGTAAAAAGATCACTACAAAGATCTCTGTACTGTCCGTTCATATTTTTGTACATTGTGATCAGATCGCCCCTAAGGCTTCTTTTGTCTAGCGTAAATAACCCCAAGCGTGATAACCTGTCCTGGTACTGTAACCCACCCATTCCCTTAATGACCTTTGTTGCCCTCCTCTGCACCCGCTCTAGTTCAGCTGTGTCCTTCTTATATACAGGTGCCCAAAACTGTACACAGTATTCCATATATGGTCTTTATAAAGAAGCAAAACTATGATCTCATCTCTATACCTCTTTTGATGCATCCCATTATTTTATTAGCCTTGGCAGCTGCTGCCTGGCACTGATCACTAAAGTTGAGTTTGCTGTCCACCAATACCCCCAGGTCCTTTTT
This sequence comes from Dendropsophus ebraccatus, assembly GCF_027789765.1. Taxonomy (NCBI): domain Eukaryota; kingdom Metazoa; phylum Chordata; class Amphibia; order Anura; family Hylidae; genus Dendropsophus; species Dendropsophus ebraccatus. The sequence continues at coordinate 123,227,454 of NC_091454.1, forward strand.
GGAAGCAGTTTTACCCAGTGTTTTATTATTTAGCACATAACTGTACTTATTATTTTTATGGCCCAAATGCATAACCTTACATTTATCCACTTTAAACTTCATTTGCCATTTTACCTCCCAAGCCTTCGGGTTCTCCAAATCCCTCTGTAATATGATATTATCCTCCTCTGTGGTGATTACTTTACCCAGTTTAGTATCATCTACAAAAATGGAGATTCTACTCTGTAGCCCCTATACAAGATCATTAATAAAAATATTAAAAAGAAGTGGACCCAACACTAACCCCTGTGTCACCCCACTAGTAACTAAAACCCAATCTGAATATGTTCCATCAATGACCACCCTCTGTTTTCTATCACACAACCAGTTACTTACCCATTTGCATACGTTTTCCCCTAGTCCCAGCATCCTCATTTTGTAGACCAACCTTTTTATGTGCCTTTGAAAAGTCCAGATACACAACATCCACAGCCTCCCCCAGGTCCAGTCTATAACTGACCTCTTCATAGAAGCTGATCAGATTAGTCTGACAGGAGCAATCCCTCATAAATCCATGCTGGTGCTGCGTTATAAGATTATTTTCATTAAGATACTCCAGTATAGCATCTCTTAAAAACCACTCAAATACTTTACCCACTATATAGGCTATGTTCACACTACGTATATTTGAGGCTGTATGTTTAAGGCTGTATAGAAACCAAAACAAAGAGTGGATTGAAAACACAGAAAGGCTCTGTTCACATAATGTTGTAATTGAGTGGATGGCCGTCATTTAATGGCAAATATGTGCTGTTATTTTAAAACAACGGCTATTTACCGTTATATGGCTGCCATCCACTCAATTACAACATTATCAGAACAGATCCTTTCTGTGTTTTCAATCCACTCCTTGTTTTGGTTGCTATGAGGACCTGACATGAGGACCAAATACAGCCTCAAATATACATAGTGTGAACCCAGTATAGATGTTAGACATATGGGCCTGTAGTTTTCAGGATCACTCTTTGACCCCTTCTTGAATATAAGTACCACATTAGCTATGTGCCAGTCCTGTGGAACAATCCCTGTCATTATAGAATCTTAAAATATTAGGAATAATTGTCTGTCTAACAAAGTACCTAATTCTCGCAAAACTCTAGGATGGATACCTTCTGGGCACGGTAACTTATGGATTTTAACCCTTAGGCGACCCTGGACGTACCCGTACATCTAGAGCCACCCACAGGTGTTCAGAGCGGGGCCACACGGTGGCCGCACTCTGAACCACCATGGTCCCGGGTGCCGCATGTAGCCTGGGACCGCTGCTATTAGCGGGCATGGTTCGATCACCGTGCCCGCTAATTACATAATTGAATGCAGCTGTCAAAGGTGACAGCAGCATCCGATTACCTGATACAGCCGATCTCTGGTGTAAAGTGACGAAGATCGTTGTCCCGGAGGAGGATTCTCTGAGTCTGTTACCTGCCGGGGTCTCTGCCAAAATGGCGCTGAACCCGGCTCAGCATTTGGTTGCTTCCGGCTGCAGCAGCCGGAAGCAATCGAGTGACTATCTCATCGATCTATGCTGCATATCTATGCAGCATAGATCTCAATAAGAGATCAGTGCACTTATACTAGAAGTCCCCCATGGGGGCTTCTAGTATAAGTGTTAAAGTATTAAAAAAAAGTGTTATTATTAGTAAAAATCCCCCTCCCCTAATAAAAGTTTGAATCACCCCCCTTTTCCCATGTTATAAATAAAAATAAATAAATAAACATATTTGGTATTGCCACGTGCATTATCGCCCAAACTATTAATTAATCAAATTCCCGATCTTGTACGGTAAACGGCGTAAGCGCAAAAAAATCCCAAAGTGCAAAATTGCGCATTTTTGGTCGCATCAAATCCAGAAAAATTGTAATAAAAAGTGATCAAAAAGTTGCATATGTGCAGTCAAGGTACCGATAGATAGAAAGAACAGATCATGGCGCCAAAAATTACACCTCACACAGCCCCATAGACTAAAAGATAAAAGCCTGGGAATGGAGCGATTTTAGGGAACATATATTTGTTAACAATGGTTGGAATTTTTTACAAGCCATTACATAATATAAAAGTTATACATGTTACAAATCATTGTAATCGTAACGACTTGAGAAACATATATAACACAGTTTTACCCCAGGGTGAATGGCGTAAAAAAAATACCCTCCAAATAAAAGAAACGCGTTTCTTTGTTTGTTTTTTTCAATTTCACCACACATTGAATTTTTTTCTGGTTTCGCAGTGTACTATATAAAAAAATTCAGCCTGTCATTGCAAAGTACAATTAGTGGCGCAAAAAATAAGGGCTCATGTGGGTTTTTAGGTGAATAAAATGTAAGTGCTATGGCCTTCTAAGCACAAGGAGGAAAAAACTAAAATGCAAAAATTTAAATTGGCCCGGTCCTCTAGGGGTACTATTACACCAACAGATCTGACGACAGATTATCTGCCAAAGATTTGAAGCCAAACCCAGGAGTGGATGTGAAAAGAGGAGAAATCCAGTCTTTCCTATATGACCTGTTCTCTGTTTATAGTCTGTTCCTGGGTTTGGCTTCAAATCTTTGGCAGATAATCTTTCGTCAGATTTGTTGGTGTAATAGTACCCTAAGGGTTAATGTTTTTAAAGTGTCGCCCCACTTCTTGTTGTGTTAGGCAGGTGAGATTTATGGAAGGATTTACAGTATTCCTAGTCATGTCGTCTGTTATGGGATTCTCCTTTGTGCATACAGTAGAGAAGAATGGATTTAGTAGATTTCTTTCTTTCGTTTTTTTTTTTTTTCCATTCATTTGCAAAATTAAAAAAAAAAGTACTAGTTAAGAATAGGCATTGTGTCAGGATAAGAATGCTGTGATTCAATAGGGGTAGTGCGAGGTCACTGTAACAGAACATGTTTATGTCAGTGTTGGTTTAGAAGGACACACTTCTGATTACTGGGAACTTGCGTACAAGTTCTTGTTACATGAAGTGTGAAAGCAACTCACAGTAAGCTATTAAAATGGCAATAGTTATGAGAATTAGCAGCCAGAGTTTTTAATATCCTTACTAGGGCTATGTTCACACATAGCATTTAATGCACGTTTAATACCATTAACTAGAATTCACAATTTTGTGGTAAAATAGCACACATAAATATTAATTAAACGTGCATTAAATGCTTTGTGTGAACACAACCTAGGGGACAAATAGTTTATACTGCAAAATCACACAGATCCCTAACTAGATAAAATGTACGAATGCTGCGTTTACACGGAATGATTATCGCTCAAATTTTCGCTATAACGATCGTATTTGAGCAATAATTGTTCTGTGTAAACACAGCAAACGTTCAAGCGACAAACAAAAAATCGTTCATTTTGATCTTTCAACATGTTCACAAATCGTCGTTCATCGTTCGCTAAAAATTCGCAGATCGCTTCGTGTAAACAGTCTTTCAAAGATTCACCCTATGTTAAAGATGGGCTAAAGTGATCTTAAAAACGATCGCAATAACAATTTTTCTTACAAATTTTCTTACGATTTTTCTGATGATTTATTCGTGTAAACGCTGATCGTTATGAAAATCTAATTGTTGCTTCAAAATCGTTAATCGATCGATTGGACAAATTATCGCTTCGTGTAAACGCAGCAAAAAAGTACTAATAAATAGTAACCAGGCTTTAATGAACACTTGATAGATTGGTTAACATGACTGGTAAAGCACCTGCGCTCAGCAGTTTATCAGCCTAATCAGCCAACACTGTGTATGGCTTGTAATTAAACAGACCCTAAATGCTGCAGGAGTCACAAGTAACAGATGGTGCAGGTTCTGCATAATTATTTAAATTTGACTTGGCAAATAAATTACATTTGTGTGGCAGTGTGTGGTAGGAATGAATTAGGCTGGTTCACACTAGGACAAACTATTCAACTGCATCCAAAATTTGCCCTTAAACTACATGTAAGTGCAAAAATTTAACATGGTTAATGGTGGAATAAAAGTGTGCCAAAAACAGTTTATTACCCTTTCACAACCATAGGTCATTGATGCATCAAGGTGGCTTTTGGACTTCAGTTAATGCGATCATAAACTCTGCCCCTAGCTCTGCCCCCTCTTCTCTGTCCCCTGCTGCTGTTAGAAGATTGCAACAGTAGCAGGGGAGTGAGGGGAGGGGCAGAGCTTGCGGCTGTGGGCCAGCCCTACCTCCCTCCCTTCCCTGCCCACCTCTGTAACCAGGAAACCGGAAGTCTAAGGCTTCTGGTCTCCATGGCTACCAACTGGGCTCTGAGATCACATCACAGAGCCCCAATAGTTACCAGGCAGAGAATTCTTCATTTGTAGAGGGAGAATTCCCTGTCTGAAGACCTATAGATGCTGTAGTCATGTCAACCACAGTATCTATAGGTTGGCTCTGGTGAAGATAGTTGCAGTGCTATCACTGACAGCTGGAACCCGCTGCAGAAAATACAGGCACAGCTTCGGTGCCTGTGTCATCCAGAGAACGTTAATTAACATCAATGCAGCCTCGAGCATAGGATGCAGCAACATTAATTTACAGTGCAGTGGCAGGTTAATGCATAACCAATGAATGAATAAAATAAATATGAACACATAAAAGTACTGAACTTAACTCTTAAATATCCCTACTTTTAGCATTTTTGCCATTTTCATTATTGCCTCCTTGCCATCTCAGTCATAACTATGTTATGATGGCTGAATAATGGCCTTTTTTTTTGGCAGAATAAATTGTACTTTGTAGTGAACACCTTTCATTTCATCATAAAAATATAGAGTGAAACAAAACTTTATAACCAAAAAAAAAAACCAGCAATAGTACAATATTTGGGAGCGGGGATTAATTTTTGTGCAGTGTGAAGTTATCTCGATTCTGTATGTCAGTTTGATTACAAAAAATACCCAATGATACCATATACCATAGCATTGATCAGTGAGATCGCCACTCTGCTTGTAGGGCCTGCCTGTGAAAGGCTTTATTATCAGATTGCCAATCAGGCAGCACACAGATAAGGAGAAAGCCTCTGGTTGCCATAGAAACTAATAGAAACTGGGGGCAATTGGTGCACTGACAGTTGCAGTACCTGTCAGTGAACCTCTTAAGGGCCGCTATTAATTGCTATTGATTTCAGCAGTTGAGGAGTTAAATGACAAACATTAGTGTGATCATTAATGTCTATCATTAGATGTAAGTATCAACTGCTGCTAGCAGACGGTTTTCACCATCTATGAAACGAGCTAACTTCATTGACTAACTGCATCGCTATGAAGTAAATGTACCTGATGGTGCATTAAGTACCAGGTAGCCATGAAGTAAATGCATGTCATATGCTGTTAAGAGGTTAAATGAATGATTTTCATTTGTGTTCACTTTCTACTGTAGCGAAAAACATATTGAATTAATTAGAGATGAGTAAATGGCTCATCTAAATGAAGTGAATCACTTTGTTTCATCAGCGCTCCGTTCATCAAGCCGCCTGCCTTTCAGTGGTGCTCTGCTCCCTGCCACTCCTCCCAGGTTCCCAGGATTGGATCTAGCTTTTGCCCGACACCTGGGGTGGATCGACAGGGAGCGGAGCAGTGCTAACAGGCAGCTTGATGAGCAGATCTCTGATCAAACAAAGCGCTTATTTTCGTTTAGATGAGCAATTCGCTCATCTCTACAATTATTCCAATTTTTTAAGAGGTCTATATATATATATATATATATATATATATATATACAGTAAAGTATTTAATAATTGAACACAATAATTTAAAATTACCATTTCATCTTAAATTTTCCTATGTTCATAAATATGTATTTAAGGTAAAGGCTGCACATTTTATGTCTTCATTTTTTGTCAATATTATAATTAGCATCCAAATGAAACACCTCACCATCTAAGACCTATAAAATCCTTAATTTTTTATTAACAGGCTCATATGGGGGCTTTTTTGTTGTAGCCAAGTCGTACTTTTTACTTGTATTTTTCATTTTGCTCAATAATGCATTATGAAACCAGAAAAAAAAAAAAACAGAAAAATTGAAAACAAATGAAATTGCACAATTTTGTGGGGCAATACTTTTTGTATACATCGTAAAGAAAAGGTCATTGTAAAGGAAAGTATGATTTTAAATTTTAGCACTTTTTATGTTGTCCTACTATCAACCTGTTCATGAACAAAGGTCAACATTGATGCATGTATATTTAGGTCATTTACACAAAACTTTTATTAGGGAGGGGCTTTGTAATACTTTTAAAAACATAAAAAAGGTATTTTATTATACACATTTTGAGTACCAATGGCAAGTTTATAAACAATTAATACATTGCTTATATTGGTCAACGTTATGCTAGGAGCACCCCGCCTTTCGGATAGCATAGGGGTAAGTAAGAGACCTGCGGCGGTAAGGGACAATGAGCAGAATTATACTGTGGGGTTCCACTCAGACAGTGACAGGAGCCACTCTTGCCACCGACTCCTAAATGCGGCGATTGCTATAGATGGTGGAGTTAAAGGGGTTGTCCAGCGAAAAGCTTTTTCTTTCAAATCAACTGGTGTCAGAAAGTTATATAGATTTGTAATTTACTTCTGTTAAAAAATCTCAAGTCTTCCCATACTTATTAGCTCTTATATGTCATGCAGGAAATGTTGTTTTATTGTCAGTCTGTCACAGTGCTCTCTGCTGACACCTCTGGCCGTGACAGAAACTGTCCAGAGCAGGAGAGGTTTTCTATGGGGATTCATAGAAAACCGAGACAGAGTTCCTGTCTCGGCCAGAGGTGTCAGCAGAGAGCACTGTGTCAGACTGAAAGCGTAACTGTCATTTCAGGGTCATTTTTCTAAAAACATTAAATATCAACAGTACAAGCGATTTTAAGAAACTCTGTAATAGGTTTTATAAACCAAAAGAGTTTCCTTCTGTAGTGAAAAAGCAATCTCCCAGCCTCCCCCCTCACATCAAATGAAGCAGGATTTCTGTCTCCATTATGTGGCTTTGGATAGGGGAGGGGCTGTTAGGAGTGACTGAGCACAGAGGATTTCTGCAAAGCACAACACCCTGCAATCTTCTCTCTGTAAGTTCATAGATAAGCACTGACCTTTCTGACACCTGAATTTAGCGTTTTAGGTGCCCAGAGAGTCTACAAACAGCTGACCTTCATGTCACCTCTTCCTGCTCCCTCATCTCCCTCGGCCCCTCCCCCCTTCATTGGCTTACAATGGAGAGAGCAGAGCCCGTCTTCACTGGCTTCTCTGTAATGAAGACGTGTTTGCCTGATAATGCACAGATAAGAAGTCAGGGGGGGAGGCTGGGAAATTGCTTCTTGAGTACAGAAGGAGGCTTTTTTGGCTGATAAAACCTATTACAGTTTCTTAAAATCGCTTATACTACTGATTTCTGCAATAAAAAAAAAACATGACAGTTACACTTGAAAATAAAATTGCGGCGCTGCTCACACTGAAGCATTTGATTGCTTACATAGAGCAATGCAGTGTAAAGCATATGCATAGCTCTATGTTATCAGCAATCTGCCGGTATAGCCTGCCGTAGGCAAACTGTGCAGATTTTCTCACAGCAGCCACCTGTGTACCTTGTTTGCTTATCAGTGGATAAGCACCTTTTTCCGACAACATTGGAGTGTTGCGGTCTATTTTTGACTGTTATAAAAATCTTTGGCACTAGGTATTTACATTTATCCTAGTTGTGCTGCAGCTATTATTTCATTTTGACATCTATGCGTACTGTATGCTGACATTTATTTAAAGATGTGTACCTCTACATGAATCTATTCTGTCCATACACTGGCAGGAGAAAACTGGCATACGCGACCCTGCTCTTAATAAATCCTCCCTTAATTATTTTAATCTTTCCATATACGTATTGTGGGAATCTGTTACCTGCAATTCACGTTCCATATTGATAACACTGTTAGATAGCTGTTGGGTCAAAAGACACATGGTATTTTTTTACATATCTATCCCTGCTTCTATAACATAGAAACATGTTTTTGTTCCAAAAAATCAAAGAGGCTTTTCCAAGGTCCTAAAGTGCTAAAAAGTTGTAACACCTTCATATTTCCCCTCCCATACCTGATCCTGGTTGGCACTCCAGCTGTTAATCAAGCAGGGAGGGAAGAGGGGAACCTTACAGTCTGCTGCTTTCAGGAGCTTGGGAAAGCCTCTGTATCTTTTTTACCAGAGAATAAAAGCATTTTTTCTACATCATGGAAGCACAGATGAATATATTAAAGGTACCATGTGTCTCATTGACCAAACAGCTATCTAACAGTGTTAGCAGTTTGGAACATGAACTACACGTGACAGATTCCCTTTAAACTGTTACCCTTAGGCCATGTTCACACAACTGTTTTCCAGCTCCATTTACAATGACGTCCAATATGTTGTCTAAAATAACGGACGTTATTTAGCAGTCTGGCCTCCCCTTAGTGCAATGATTGGTGTTTGCACAATATTTTAGTTTGGGATTACTAATTGAACTTTGAGTGTGTCTTAATTGAAAAGTCAATTGAATTTAATAGTAAAGACGGAGAAAGAACGGTGACAAAAGGAAAACTGTGTGTGAACTACTAATAAAAAAACTGGGGATGGTCCGAACCTTTCGAGGTTCAGGTTCGTATGAACCCAAACGCTCGGTATCAGATTCCCGCTGTCTGCCCTCTCCGTGGAGCAGGCGGATACAGCGGGAGGAACGCCTGGAAAACTGGGATACAGCCTATGGCTATGGAGCTGCACGGAGCGGGCAGACAGCGGGAATCATTACTGAGGGTTCGGGTTCGTACGAACCCGAACCGAACTCGGTTCGGACCATCCCTAAAAAAAACATTGGCTGTTTGCAAAAGACGTCCGAAAATAATGATCATGTTCATTATTTTGACGTCCGTGGTAAAATCGTCCGTCTTCCCATTGACTTCAATGCATTGCCATTGCAGTCATTTAAATCACGGCAAAACCGGACGTTTTTGTAAATATCAAAATCGGGCGTCTTTTCCTTAACTTTGACGTTGTGTGAACATAGCCTTGCTGTTAACTGCTTCCCTCTATCTGATCTGAGCCTATGTGATGTGTAACATATTTGTGCATCACTTTATTTACTCTATATTTACTCTAACAGGAGAGAAACCAGGATGGAACACAGGAAGTGGGGCAAGTGAAAGTACACTTCAACACAAGCATGTCTCCATGCCAAAGTAACGTTCCTTCGGCAGCATTCTGGCCTGTGCCTAAAGCTAATCGCTTTATACTAAAAATATGTCAAGGGAGAAGTGCATAAATAAACACTTGGCATTTGATTACCAGTGGCTGAATGGCGGAAGAAGTTGGATGCCATTGGCTGTATCCATGTTTTCCGGGACTCCCTAGGGCTGCATCCAACTTCTTCTGCCACCAGCAATCAAATGTGTGCTTGAGGTGTACTTATCTGTTTTATATATATATATATATATATATATATATATACTTATATATATATATATATATATATATATATATACTTTTCTATTATATGAATTAAGCAATGATCTACCATGTCACATTAATGCAGACTCAAACCATATGAATTATTAAAAATGACAGAGAACGAAGGTACTTTAAGAATATGTTGTGGACTGACGCTTTTCATGTGTTAATAAATCTGGGCTTCATGATCCTTTTACATTTAGTATACTGCCTTTCAAATTATTTATGGAGGAGAACTCTGGCAGAGTGTTATTAAGATGTCCTAAAAGTCCCATGAGGGCAATCCATCATGGTTCAATATATGGAATAAATAACAGACATCTATAATAGGCTCAAATGACAGTGAGGAAGTGAGTGGCAGACAGACGGAGGTTAGGGACTTGCTGCAGTGATGGTTGCTGTTGAATACGCAGACTGTCAATCATGTCCCTCAGTCAATGCACTTTATGAATACCAAATATATGCAATTTTATTATTAAATACATTCATTAACACTGCTGAAATAAACAGTGTTGACACTATGGAAATAATTATGTAATGAGAAAATAACCTTAAAATAACTGTGTCAATAAATAGGTGTAAATTGAAAAAAATAAAAAAAATAAAAAATAAAATATATATATATATATATTCAGTGGTGCCTTGGATTTCAATTACGAGCATAATTCGTTCCGGGGCCATGCTTGTAATCCAAATCCACTCTTAAACCAAAGCAAATTTTCCCATAAGAAATCAAAGAAATGCAGACAATTGGTTCCACACCCCAAATAATAATTATTTATTATTCTGAATAACATGTAAAACAGATGAAACAAACATTCAGAAACAGCAGAATATGTGATATTATAAGTTACCGTACAGGCTGGGTTCACACTGCATTTTTGCAATCCGTTTTTTTCATCCGTTTTTTGGAGAGAAAAAAACGGATGAAAAATTGATTGCAAAAACGGATGCATTTGTGTGCATCCCTTTTGATCCGTTTTTCCATTATTTAAAAAAAAAGGATCAAAACGGATCAGGTTTTTTTTGACGGACACAAAAACGTTGCTGACACTTTCTTTTTGTCCGTTAAAAAAACGGATCCGTTAAACGTATGCTAAAAACGCAGTGTGAACCCAGCCACAGTAATGGAGAGGATGGGAAACACAAGGGCGGACAGTGACTGCGGGGGGCATGAAGAAATGAGCAGGGCAGATGTGGGCACATACATGCAACACTCTCTGTCTGGGGAGAGAGGGGTTTCAGCTATGAAGAGATTACCTATACTGTCCTGTCCCCTGATGTAAGCCCCAGCCTGAAGTGGATCTGCTATGATTTGGAAGGTGAGGGAGACTTCCTGTCTCAGAGTACAGAGCTGTAGACCCAGCTATGCAGACCATGCCCCTCCTCCACTCGCCCTCCCACCCAGTACAGGGAGCTCGTAAACCAAAGCAATGCTCTTAAACCAAGTCACAATTTTGAAAAACTGTGAGCTCTTAAACCAAAACGCTCTTAAACCAAGTTACTCTTAAACCAAGGTACCAGTGTATATATATCAGCCTGAACAATAGTTTATAGAGCAGTGTAGTGGTCAGTAACCTAGACATCAAGCTGTCTAAATTACCAACTGGAAGGCAAAGGGCGGGCATATCAGGAGAAGGAGGCAAATTTTGTTAATGAACAAATCAGCAAAAATCTACAACTTAAAGTGTACCTGTCATGGAAAAAAAACCTTTTGTATATTTCAGAGAGATGTAACAAGTTTTTAGTGTTCAGACTCTGACCTACAACTTTGACAATATTAATTAAGATGGGAAGCCCTCTAAAGTTAGTGTATCCCCTAGATGCATTTTTTTTCTGGTCAGATTCAAGTACTGAAACATGTTCTTTTTTTTATTGCAATTGTTTTTTTGTTTTTTTCATTTAATGAAAGGGCTTTAACATAACGATGTGTGAACACAGCGGGCAGCTTTGCATTGACTTTGCTGCCCCTGCAGTAAAGAACGGATGCTGATTCCATTGCAATCAGCATCTGTTCTTTACTAAAAAAAATTATGTTGTGTGAACATAGCCTCATATGGATCACCATGTAAATACAACTATTACGGCTGCTTATAATTAAAAGGTAAATGACTGTTACCAAAGAGCTTTTCCCCACACAGTGTGAGTCTAGTTATATTGTTAACAATATTTCCATATCAAATCTACAAATTTAACTGGAAACTTTGTTCTAATAAGTACTTACAATATAACAATGCTGGGGAAAATGTATTAATAACTGCAATGGGATCTTCTTTTCTACCTAGACATTTATGGATACATTGACAACTAGGTGTTATCATTTGGAGACATGCCCCTACACAGTTCCTGTGTAGGGACACATCCCTTTCCCGGGGGTGACAGCAGCACCTGATTGTTAAAGGGGTTGTCCGACAAGCATGAACCCAGCAAAAGCCTTCTGCCCACTGCTGTTGAAACTTTTTCCTACCCCCTCCCTTTCAAGATGTGAGAAGGGATCGGGGATTAAGTCACACACCCACAGGCATTGTCCAGTAACTTCACAGTGCTTCCGCAATATTGGAGATACTGTGCAGATTTTTTGAGATTGCGCATGGGCGTACTCTTGCCCACATAGGATGACTTTGACTTAGCCCACACACTGTACAGGTTTACCTTTGAGAAATGGGATGTAAAAAATTGAGCGCCAGCAAGCAAAAGGCTTCAACTGTCTTCTACTCACTGGACAACCCCTTTAATTTATTCATACATTTCATGGACGACAGGCACAACATAGTTCTACGAAAAGATGCTCCAAAGTATTTTATTTTATGTAAAATAAAATAAAAAAAGAAGAAACACAAAAAGGTATTTACTGAAAGAGACAGGATATTAGTGGTGACAAATCCACTTTAAGTAAAAATGGATGTATATTAATTCATGTTGAGGCAATGTTGCCAGGAATTACTTTACATTTATAGCTCTGGCATGAAATGTGACAGACTTTACACGATAACAGGTCTACATACAGAATTAAACCTGCGTGTACAGCTAAATTTAAGCAAACTTCACATTTTTATATACAGTATTTATAGTTCCTTGTTATAAAAATCTCCCTATTACTTTGTATTATAGGTCAGGAAAAATATTTGCAGAAACAATCATGTTTTCTCAAAATCAAATCAGGATGAAGCAAACCTTTATACTGGTAACACTACTCATCAGAATCCACCTAAAACCACTTGCTATGCAACACACATTTGACCTCTTTTGACCTTTTCCAATATTGGAAATGAGCTGCGCCAAACAACCTTGTAATTAGTAGTCGATATTGATTTTATATGGAGAAAGCTGCTACTTTGATACAATGGTTCAGTAGTGCAGTGCTCTGGCAGTTCAGGAGCTCACTGCAACAATGATGAGTTCCATTACAGATAAGTGTTCAGTCCACCCTATGTGGCCAAGTACACAGATGTATATAACAGTCTTCAATGGAATGTGTGAAACGGCCTTAAGAAAACAGATACCCTAAGTAATGCATTATCTTTTAAATGAAAGTCCTTTTACACGGAGCGATAATTCAGCCAATCGATTGTTTAACAATTTTGAGGCACCAATTTTATTTTTATAACGATTAGCATTTAGACGAAAAGATAAATTGTTTGAAAAAATCGTTGCCATCGTTTTAAGATCGCTTAAGCCCATCTTACACATAGGATGAATATGTGAAAGACTGTTTAAACGAAGTGATCTGCTAATTTTAAGTATACAACCAACGATGATTTGAGAACATGTTGAAAGACCAAGATGAACGGTTTCTCGCTCATCGCTTGATCGTTTGCTGTGTTTACACGAGCCAATTATCACTCAAATGCGATCGTAATCATAAAAATTCGAATGATAATCGCTCCGTGTTAAAGGACCATAAGGGTAACAGATGCTATACTGTAGAATCCTTCAGAGGCATCAGTCAGAAGTATATTTCAGTGTCCCCACCCAACATTTACCTCTGATATGCACTGAAATCATAGTATAATGCTACACTTACATTTCCTGCTGTTTTTTTTTTTTTTTTTTCTTTTAACTCTTGGCCAAACATTTAATAAAAGAAGACCAAAATAAAAATCTTTGAGGAAAATAACCAAAATTTGGACCACCAGGAGCTGTAAGGTGTTGTTATTCCCTTTGTTATTGCTGTGTTAACACCAGGACTTTATTTATACTATAATCAAGGGAATTTGAATGACTTGAATTGAAATACAGAGCTTTTTCCAGCATTTCAGTACAGACATGAATATTCAATTTAATTGTATTTATGTAGGAAGTCATCTGAGCTGATTAGTGACAAATAGTAAATGAGAATAAAGTATTGTTCGCTATCTTCATTCCACTTGACTTTCTGGTTTAATGGGCAGCTTTGGTTGCCTTTGCAGACATTATGAAAAAGCATATTTGCGAGCTGTATCAAGATCTTACTTTTACAGATTAATTTCAAGTATAATGCATCATTTGCATATTTAGAGAAATGGCTGTGCATTTAAAACAATGTGTGGAGCCAGTAAAATGTTAGTGCCAGGGAAAGTTTATTACAAAATCAATGAACTTATGAACAGAAGATTCATTGAACTGTTAATTGTGCATCTTGAACACCTTCTGTATTCCTCATGGTTGATGTGTCTAATTGCTTCCTAACTTGGAGGGAACATAAATTACATTGACTATAGACATTGCCATTACAAATCCTCTATATAGAACTGATGTCATTTTTCAAAAATCCTTTTAAATTTATAGCCTGTCTGGAAGAAATGAAAAGTAGGCCACTTACATGGGATTGTCCTAATAATGTCTGCAATTACACACCAGCATTCAGTATTAATATAAGAGTGTTATAATATCCATTATACAATATAATGTGTTCAGTGTTGTAACTGTTACGCACAATAAAGTCATTTACATCAGCAAACAATACATCGACACCTAGCACTGAGGTCAAAGATACAATCTGACCAAATGCAACATCTACAGGTCTTTACCATAGTATGTTAACCACTTAGGGACCATTGATGAACCATGACTATTAGCGGGCATGGGGCAATGGCCATATGTTCGGTAATTAGACATTTAAGTGCAGCTGCCAAAACTGACAGCTGCATTTAAATGCCTTCAAAAGATATTCACCTGGGGTCTAGTGGATTGTTCCCCCCCCCATGCGATCGTGGAGGGGTGTTCCGTTCTTCTGCCTGGGCCGGGACTCAGCCTCGCAATGACGCTGATCCAGCTTGGCACTCAATTGCTTTGGCTCCAGCAGCCCATAGTAATGGAACATTGATCTCATGGATGAATGCAGTCTGTATATACTACACTGATCTGTATGAGTGATCAGTGCAGTTGTATTAGAAGTCCCCAAGTTTTTTCATTAATAGAAAAAAAACTCCATAATAAAAGTTTATTTTCCATCTTATAAAAAAAATATATAAATAATAATAATAATAATAATAATAATATTTATTTGTATAGTGCCAACAGATTCGGCAGCATATATACTATCGCTGCAAGCAGAATATCCAGAACAATAAAGTTATTAAAGCCACCTCCCCCTGTGCTCCAGTATGTATAAAATCATATTGATGATACAGTATATACAGAACTTGGAAAGTATTCTCATTTATTTATACCCGACAGGCTGTTGCTCTTCCATCCTCTAATTATCCATATGTCTCTCCTGGGAACTTATTGTGATAACATGAAAAAGTCACTGGGTCAACCACAGCTCTTGTTACCCAATCACAGACCTGTCAAAGCTAGGTGTTAGCTGCTACCCTTCAACCTTTTCATTTCAAGACTGCAGAGACCAGCTGGTGTGCCACCACTAAGTCACACTTAAAACTGACATGCTTTCATTGTGAAAAGGTTTTACATTTACAATGAAGAATAAGTCCAGATCCTTTCCTGAAGCGTCTGTCATGTTGGTTTACCAAACACAATAAAGTCACTCTTTAAACATAGTTCATATCATAGCATCTCTTTCTCCTTAGCAATAAATTAGTCCAATAAAGGGTATAATATTGCAATTCATACACTATGTATTAATATACAGTAGTAGTGAATATTTGTATAGAATATCCTGTATTTATTAAAATACAATGATACGTCTAAGGTAACTCTCTAGCACAGATCAAATGTAAAACGCATGTAATAGATTCATGAAAGTTTCTTCAATATCCAATGAAGTACTTCCTCTATTTTTAAAGATGGTAAAAATAACTTTTAGCTATAATATTATCAAATTGTGCTCAGAGTTATCTTTTCTCTTCAACTTGTGTTCATACTAGTCATAATGGCTACAATGAGATGCATTGGAAAGCAAATATGATAAAGAATTAAATGTAAAACCTTGGCCCGGTTACAAGAAGAAAAACATAGAATGCAGTTTTGCTCTGTGCACTAAGACAATACAAAAATATAAATAGATCTCCACTATGCACACGATTTGCATGAAAGACCATTGTAATTTTTGATATACTAAAGCATGAATTACACCGACACTATCATGATAATTAGAGATGAATGAATTTATAATAATGAAGTGAAGCGCTTTGTTATCTCCGCAATCCACTCATCAGCCTGGTGCCTTATAATTCACTGCCACTTCTTCCAGGAAAAAGCTGGATCTAGTCTTGGGAAACTTCTCCCAGTTGGATCCAGCTTTTACCAGCACAGAGGGAGCAGCAGTGAGTTAAAAAGCAGCAGGCTGATGAGTGGATTGCAGAGATAAAGGGCAAAAAGATTATTACAGGACAGGCATTACATAGTAAAATAGGGAAAAACACATAACAGAAGTGTAACTGTAATAAAAAAAAAAAGTTCTTTGACATGTCATAGAGACAATTGATCAGTCAGGGTCTGGGCGTTCAGACTCCCATCAATCATTAGAACAAGCCAGGAGAAGTGTTCAGCTAAGTGCTTTTCTCCCAGTCTCTCTCCTCACTGCAGGAGATGGGCTCCACAGACTTTCTATAGAATCTGTCTCCTGTGGTGAGCTGAAACACAGAGAAAGAAACACTCAGATGCACATGTAATGCTGGCACATTTCCCAGCAAGACTGGAGGTCTGATCACCTAAACTGACAGAAATAGAGGAATTTACCATAGGATCTAGGATACTCTCAGTTCAGGTGGTCAGGTGATGGGAACCTCAGAAATGCCCTGGTATTATACTCATATGTTACTGGCTAAATCATTCACTAAGTTAACAGGATCTTGGCACTGTCCCCTTTACTGCCTTAGACCAAAAGGGATGTTTAATTATATATATATATATTCTTTTTTATTATTATTAATACCCCCCCCCCCCCCCATTTTCCCCCTTCTTTCTTTCTATGGAAGACATGCTAGTTTTCCCCTTGTAGGTTATATATTTGTCACCATACAATATCAGAGGGACATCCTCACATAGTATATTAGATTATACAAATCAATAAGGTATTCATCATTTGTGCCAACTTGAGGGAAGGCAAATGTGGACGCACTGCTGATATAGAAATAAACAGTACAGAAACCTAAACTTAGGTTTACCTTCTGAGGACATTTATAATGAAATGTTTTTTATTGGTATTTTGAACATATAAATTGTCCAACAATATAACAATTTAATCAGGTAGACAGATGTGCTGCCATTTTACTGTAACTAGTACATGCAAGCTAGTGTGTTTGAGTAAAAAATAAAACAGGAGTAAGATTGTTACAGTCACTTTATAGAGCTGGCTGCAGGGGGGTTCGACCCATTCCAATAATTAGTGACTAACCTAATGGTGTGCTTACATAGAGAGATTTATCTGACAGATTTTTGAAGCCAAAGCCAGGAACAGACTATAAGCAAGGAACAGGTCATAAAGGAAAGACTGAGATTTCTCCTCTTTCCAAATCAATTCCTGGCTTTGGCTTCAAAAATCTGTCAGTATGTGTAAAAATACTATTAGAATAGGTTAATAAAATTCTATTGATTGAAAGAATTATATATTTAGATTATTTTTTTATATCTAACTATAGGGTATTTATATAGGAATATGATATAATATCGGGTTTTATCACTGTCTGGCCACTATGTCACCATAATATTTGGCTTTGAGATAAACCAGGGGCAGATTGTTATGGGATTTTGCAATTTTTAACTTAAAAAACACTTATAAGATATATATTTTGCATAGGGAATCTATGTACGTATGGGAATGGCTGGATTTCTTGCAAATGGGATTTTCAAAGTTTGCTCCAATGTCAGGGCTGACAAATTTCATGCAGATAGGAAAGAAACAAATAATGGCAGGCATTGATCCTAAAAGTCAGGAATCAGTATGGGTAAAATCAAAAAAGTAAGTAATAAACACCTTACAAACAGGAACCAAGGAACAGTGTCACTATTGCACCACTGCTCAGCACTAAATAGCTGACCTGAGATTGTCCCTTTAAGACACCCAGCATATGCATGAGACAAGGAGAGGTGCATTGGCCAGAATTCCATTATCGGTTACTACATTATTCAGAACTTATGATGATGTGCCCTTAAAACTCTCTATTTGCATTCACTATACTGCTGTTCTCTAGGTGGTGAATAGGACAATTGATAAAAATAATTTTTGAATTGCTCCTACAGTATCTTAGCAAAATACCAATGAATATTCATATTCAGTATTGACCCAATACTAAATACCTGGGATGTGGTCTAAATGCAGGTGAAAACAAACTGTGTCAAGCTAACTTATGGTTCGGCCATAATTTGCTACTTATTTCTTTATTTATGTGTATTAAAATACAATCTACAATGTAAGCAATCTTAGACCTGTGATGAAACCCAGCGACACATCATCCCGCAGATGTCTGTTTTTCTTGGATGAGCACAGCATTATTTTTATCTCTAGAATGTATGCTTTGGAACTATTTGCCAATTCAAATTCTCCAAAAGTCAAATTTTTTAAAAGTTCCTCATCACATTACTCAGATTTTTAGGACCCATCTGTTTAAGCAGAGCTTTGCTTGATTAAACAATACTCAGAGGAATAGTACATCTTTGAGATAGGTTGTTGATGTTGTTACCTCAAATATTCTATCTCAGCGTGCCAACAGTAGGGTTCTAATTATTGCTGAGAGTAGAAGGAGCAGATCTGCCTCCTGTTAAACATATAACTCTTCAAATGCACAACACTGAAAGTAAAATTAGACATAAGAATCCAAGACTGATGATTATTTCACTTACATTTTGTTTTATTATAAAAAGATTTACAGTATAGGAACATGTACTGCGTTTTAAGTAAAACCTAATAACATAGAACATTTTGTGATTCTATAGAGCAGTTTCTATAGATGAATTGATTAAAATGATGTCTTTGAATTTTAAGCGTTTCTCATCTGCATCAGACAAACAGATCTCCAATAGCTTTAAAATAGAATTTAAGACCAGAATAAAAATCAAAATTATGTTCAAGGGTGAACATCCACTTTAGAAAAAAAAAATGACTGGTTAATTTGAAAGTGATAGTCTGGTTTAGTTAACCCCCTGGGGGCCACAATGTGCTCTGTTGGGGGGGGGGGGGGGGGGCAGGGCTGGCACTATTACTACTTCAATCATCAATCTGTCTTTACTATTGCTGCTCAGTGGCTGCAGTCCTGCCTCAGATGTTGATTGGCCTTTCTCAATCCATGCCTGGTCCAGGGGTCTGTCTTCTTGGACTGGTGTTTGGGTAAAAAAATTATTTTATCTAGTCGGTGTGGGGCCTAGAGCATCCATGCGCTAGGCCTGCAGTACCTCTCTCTCTTTCCCCGGGCTGATTCATCATGTTCTGCAGGCCTAGGAGATGGATCCTCTAGGCCTCACATACCTTTGTCCCGGTACTGCACCACATCTTCTGAATAAAAAAGTTTTTTACTCGAACACTGGCTCCAGGAGACAGATAGACCCCGCAGCAGGCATGGGTTGAGAAGAGCTGGTACCTGGGGTTTGGTGGCAGTGTTCGGGCAATACAGGTTCGCTTTAAAGCTAGGTCAAAGATAATTAGCTGTTTTTACCTATTAAAGGGAGTGTCTGGTCATATAAACATATGGGTGAGTAGTAATTTTAGATAATTAAGGAGGGTATTAGTGCATCTATCTGTAAAAACTCACCCTATTGTCAGTGGCCTTATCGGGCCCCTAGGTATAAACTCCAGTGCGTGGCAATAACTTTCAAGGACGATAACTCTGCCTAGGTATAGGGCTTAGCCAAGGGTATAATAGGCATACCCATAGGCCCTGCCCCTCGACTGCCATTGTAACGGGCAGGCCTAAAGGTCTAGGCCCCATCCCCTCTAGGTTGGCCCATACCAATGGCCTATGCGCCAATCACATTACAGAGAGGCCTACGGTGGCAATGTGGGCGGGGATAAATGGCACTGCACCGATGAAGCCCCACCCAGGTAACACAATCCGCCAATAAAAGATAAAAGATGACTTTTTAGTGGAACAAGCACCATGACGTATGATATAAAATAAGGTATGAAAACTGCAAAATTTACCCTTTACACCTGTGTAGAGAAGTCATAATGCAAAAGGGGGTGACAGTGTCACTTTTAATCTGTAAAGGCTGAAGAAAAGAAGGGAAGCTTGAAACTTTAGCATATATCAAGGATTCAATTTCAAAGAGCTAAATAAGTTCAGGAGGGAGAATTTTTTAATAAAAACCTGAACACAAGAACAAGGAGCACAATTTGACATTATTTGGAGAAAAGATCAACTAGAGAAAATATTACTTGACTTAAAGAGTAGTAGCTGCTTGGAACAAACTTCTATCACATATATTAACTAAATGTAAACACCTACCTGGGATATCTATCTATCTCTCTCTCCCTCTCTCTATTTATCCTAAGATAATAATAAAGAAAATAATATAAGGTCAGAATAGACCAGAATGGACCAGTTGGTCTTTTCCTGTCAATAAAGTTACATATTTCTATGTTTACAAAACCATACAGATATAAAAGCCATACCTGTGCTATATTGAGTTGAATTTATAAATACAGTATTTCTTTATTATGAAGTGCTGGCCATACACATTGAAGTTTTAATCCACTAATTTTGAATGGATCAGCGAACCATGTAATGTGTATGGGGGCAACCATGTAACGGTGTTGGGGACCAAGTAGAGAACTATTTGACATACAGATGGCATAGCCCCATAGCGATCTCCTAATAGTCAAGTGGCTATTCATTGAAAATGGTTGTCCATTTGGAACCTTTTTAATGCCTTTATATTGGTAGATACTTGGCTCCGGGCCCTAGATAGCTTCTGCTTCCTAGTGTACAGTCCTAAGTGTCTTCATTTTTAAAAAATGTATTACAATTAATTGTCCATTTTATTGTGTTACCAGCCACTATTAATGATACCCTCCTAACATCTGTGGAGGCAATGTGAAGGTAGATAAAGCCTATTTTATTCACAAACAAACAAGTATGTGCATTGAAAATTATGAAAAAGTAAAGATCTCAGGTCTCATTTCATTACCTTTCAGTAAAGAAATAAATTAACAATGCCATGACTTGAATAATCATCCTTTCTCCACAGCAGGTAGTGATTGTATAGGATCCAATTTAGAGCATCTGTCAATACCTTAGGCTCTGCAAAGCCGCTGCTATTTATTGGCTGGCTGTGACTTAAAAGTTCTCTAGGGACACTTCAATATTATAGGCTAGTGCTTCAAATGCTACAGAGGGGAACAATACATTTGCTTGGCTTAAAAATTAAAAAAGAATACTTAGTGGATAATTACATAAGCTGCCAGCTAATAATAAAACATGTGAAGCTGTCTTAGCTAGCCTATGAAGATGACGTGAGATTAATTCAAGGAACAGAATATTTTAATATTAGAATGAATACTCACTAAATAAATGACCTTTACTGGATGAACCATCTACAGAACAAGTATAGGTATCCCCACAGTGAAACCATAATACCAGTCCAATATGAACTCTTTTATCCGCTCATTGTCTATATTATTACCCATACTGTCTATGAGACAGAAATCCCTGCTGAATACTATAGCAGTAAAGTGTTTCCATATCATGAGGATATGCCATCACTTTATTACCAAAAGGAGTCTGACCTCTGGGAACCCCACCAATCCTGCAAACATGCTGAAACCAATCACTGGCCTCAGTGATAGTTTGCATGATGTTTTAAACATCATCAGAAGAGTAGAGAGAGCACATCATCCAGGAAAGTAAGCAGAGGCAGAAGGGATGGTTGGACTTGGCAAGCTGAAGACTGGTAAGTATAGTATAAATTGTTATTTTAGAATCCTAGAAGTCTGTATTTCTAGTTATCTCAAACAAGCCCTTTAACCCCTTCACGACCCAGGACATAACTGTACGTCCTGGGTCGGGTAGGGGAGCTGACAGCTGCTTTTAAATGGCTATTTCTTCCTTTCAATCGTGGAGGGACGATCCGTTCATCTTACCCAGCAGTGCTTCAGTGTCTGAATGAAGCTAATCCTAACTCGATATTCTATAAATCTGATCTGCGGCAGACCAGACCAATAGAGCACCGATCTAATGGATTGGTGCTCTATTATATACACAGCATTGATCTCAATGGGAGGACTTTATATTACTGTATAAAAAAAAAAGTTTTCTCATTAATACAAACCCCCTCCCCTAATAAAAATTTAAATCACCCCCCTTTTCCCATTTCATAAATAAAAATAATTAAACAAATAAATAAACATGTTTGGTATCGCAGCGTGCGTTTTATCACATTCCTGATCTCGCACGGTAAGCGCAAAAACCCACCAAAGTGCAAAATTGCTAATTTTGTGTCACATCAAATCCAGAAAAATTGTAATAAAAAGTGATCAAAAAATCACATATACGCAATCAAGGTACTGATAAAAAGTGCAGATCATGGGTCACCTAGCCCCATAGACGAAAGGATAAAAGCAATATTAGCATGGTCATATAGCAATTTTAAGGAGCATTTAGATTTTTTTTAAAGGTTTTAATTTTTTAAAAGCCATCAAATAAAATAAAAGTTACACAAGTTACATATCATTGTAATCGTACTGACTTGAGGAACATAGATAACTTGTCATTTTACCATAGGGCAAAAGGTCTAAACCTACCCCCCCCCCTCCCCCACAAATAAAAAAGAAATTGCATTTTTTTGTTTCGCTGTGAATTTTATGAAAAAATGAAGTCTGCCATTGCAAATTACAATTAGTGGCACAAAAAATGAGGGTTCGTGTGGGTCTGTAGGTGAAAAAAAGGAAGTGCTATGGCCTTTTAAACGCAAGGAGGAAAAAAAATAAAGTGTAAAAACAAAAATTTGCTCTGTCCTGAAGGGGTTAAAGGAATACTAACCTTAGGTTAGAAGAATATCAGCTGCTGTTATTTTTCATAGGGCTGAGGATGCTGAGGAGGAAAGAAATTTTCTTACCTTCATCCTCATCCAGGGGCTGTAGTCCCTCCCCAAATTCATATGACTACTTAGTTAACATATTAATAAAAAGTATCTTTTCAGCAAAAAAAGCACCAAGGATGAAGACAAGACAATTACCTTCATCCTCAGTGCCCAGTGCCCTATGCGAATAAGATAGCTAGTTAAATGCTTGAAAATTGCTGTTAGTTCCCCTTTAAGTCAATTAAAATGAGATAAACCATCTACAACTTAATAACTTGAGAATTTTTTAGCCTTTATTTTAGACAGACTTTTCTTCAACTTTAATATTAAGAAATATACTGACCCTCAGAGATGAATGAACCTCCAGCACGTTAGTTGAGATTAGCGAACCTCAAGCATGTTTGGATTATTCAAACTCTCTACTTTTGATTACCGGTGAAGAAGTTGTGTATGCAGCCCTAGAGAGTGAAAAAAAACATGAATACAGCTTATGGATGTGTCCATGTTTTCCAGAATGCCTTAAGTCTGCATTCAACTTTTTCAGCCAACGGGAAGCAAATGTTGAGAGTTCCGGTTCAAATGAACCCTAACATGCTCAAGGTTTGCTCATCTCTATAGACCATGTGATAATGTTGGTTATCAATAAGACCTGTGGTTGAGTTATACCTATAGTTCCAATCCTTCAGTCACTACATTTGTAACTCTTGTTAGTGCAAGACAGGGTTATTGAATTCCAAGTCATTATGTACTGCAGACTACAAGGAGTTAAATGATTTTTCTACTTCTTCTTATTGAGAAGGGTCAAAATTATTGTTGATTTTAATGGATGCTACAAAGTTTGAGTACACTTGACAAGATTAAAGCCTCCAACACACCTGAGGTTCAGAGGTCCAAAAATATATCACCTTCAAAGTGTACAGAACTTGGTAACACTTTGAATGTGTTTTATAACATCTAAAATTTGTTAATAATTCATCAGAAAAATCACACAAAATTCTATTTTTTTTTTTTTTTAACAAAATCAATAGCCAAACTGTAGCTGAAAGGAGAAGTACTGATGAATCACCTCAGATGTTCAGTTTCCAATTAGCAGTGTTGTACAAATAAGAGCTGTTTCTATTTAACAGACGTTATGTTTTGCTTCAATCAATAGACAGCTGCAAGTGATTCGTTGAGGCGTACAGTTTTAACTCTGAGCGTTAACATATTGACTTCCGTTCCCCATGTATCACTCATCCTAGTCACAGCTGACTGAGCTTTATGTCAACCTGTCAAACCGCAGCTGAAATTCTCATTAACCTTGAACTAGGTTGGGCTTCAACAATTTTTAAAAAAATTACCAAACTAGCTGTTAGACAGGTGTATATATCATGTCGCTGATTGGAGCCCATATGTTTTAGGTAGAAAAAAAAAGCATGCTTCTGTTAAATATACTATAAATGGTAAACCGCTCAATCTGCACTGTACAGCTAGTGACTATTAACATGAATATAAATTGATAGGGTGGACCTTGGATGTGAATTGTTGATCTTCTCCTACTGTGAACACGGACCTGTTGATTCATTTTCATTTATATAGTGTACATTGATGACCTTGAGGCAGTGGTGTTTTATAGCTATGCATCAAATGTTCTCTCTAGTTTGTGCTGATTTTCTACCTGAATCAGCAGCAGTCCAAGGCTTCCGTTCATTCATCACAATCTGGGTGGTAACTTGTCTCGATAGTCCTATGGCTTGCACTTCTGTTCTATATCTGAACTTGACAGCAGACAATGAGATACTGAATGACAAATGACATTCCTTTTTAACTTTAAATGATATCCTCAAATAATTTGGCTTCTGCTGAACACTAAAAGTAACACTTAATTTACATTGCAAATTCAAAAAACATTCAGAATAAAGAAGCAGCAGACTTTTTTCTGTTCTTCCCTTTTCAATTGAAGTGCAAATTTGTGAAACATGTTTTATTTTATTAAGTTGCCTGTACCTTTTAATACTCTCCTTCAATTTAAAGTTATTTTTAAACAACTTAGTTTTGTAGTAAAAAAATGTGTGAAGGTGATCAAATGCCAAGAAAAACGCAAGGGTAATTTCTAGAAAAATCTCATGGTGATTAGCACATGAAGTTTAGAATATGTGATGAGCGAATTTACAGTATTAGTGCAGCACTAGGCTCACCCGTCAGCTGGCTCCCTTTGAACTTTGCACGGCTGCATGCTGCTCCTCTCTGGGTGCCTGGAAAAGCTGGATCCAGTCCTGGAAAACTTGGAAAAGATTTCTAAGACTGGATCCAGCTTTTCCAGGCAACCAGAGCAATTTTCCAGACAAGCCTTTGACCGAGCCTAGGGAAGCACTCTTTGCTAATACTGTAAATTTGCTCATCACACGTTCTAAACTATAGGTGCCAAACTGCTGCAGCCGAGAACAATAGATTACCGAGTCATGATCAGTGCCTTTACGGCACGGCCCCCAAGCCAGCTTAGATGCATGGACCTCTCCTCTGCGATTGCAAATTGCATTTAAGTGCAGCTGTCATAACTTTTAATAGACAAAAATGCATAGGTTAAAATGGCAGAAATAAAACAGACTCTTTTATGCTAAAATTGGAAAAACAACAGAAAAACTGCCAGCAAAATACACTAAAAATCTGAAAAAAACTACTGGCAGCTTTTGGGGAATTTTGTGATGTTTTTGTAGCCTATAAATACACCATGCAAAAATTGTGAGAGAAGCCTAAATAAAAATTAAAAAAAAGAAAGAAAAGAAAAAGAAAAGGAAATGCCCAGAACCTGTATTTCTAAGTGATAATAAAGGGAGGCTTAAACCATCCATTTATTCCGTAAATGTTCTACTCTCTGCAATATATGTTAATGCCAATGCCTGTTGCCTGATTGCCAACTTGGTGCTTTCTACTGCTTTTCTAAAGCTGTGTTTTCATTAGTAGTTCTTGGCCATTTCTGTGCATTCTCATTGATTTATTGATTTGTTTACAACAAACATTTACTAAAAACATTTAATACAAGTGCTGCTTTCTATTCACGTGTAAAATAAAGGGATTTACAGAGACCATTCATTAACATGAAGGTAATCAATTGTATTTTAACTCTGGCTTTACTGAAGTGTTTTATTGCATTCTGCCTTCTAAGCATTTTGTGTGCACTCTTTCAGACACATTGGGCATTCTATCCTTACTAAATCATCATTCCAATTCTTGGATAAGTAATCCATTTCCTATATCATCAGTCTGTTGTGAATGTAGCTTCTCAACTCTATACATAATTCTGTCTACTTATAATTTCAAAAATGCAATATCACCTTTAGGCTATGTTCACACAATGTTTGTTAAGCATTCTGGACATCCAACATTTCGAAGGCAAAACACAACTGTCTTGATAATTATGAATGTAAATAATGATCATGACTATCTAAGTAGACGGCTGTAAAACAAACATTGTGTGACTATAACCTTATGGTGTTAACTTTATTACTGCCTTTGTTTTGTTCTGCTCAAAGAAGAAACAGCACTGGACAAGTGGATATGCCAGTTCATGGCAGAAGTGAGGAAACCACCTGTGCATGGATCCGTTGTTGGAGACAGCAATGTCCAAGGTTAAGAAGAAACAATGTCCAGCACCAAAGTTCTTGCAAAATGTTATTACTAATCCCTTGTTGATCCAGTTAAAAGCGGTAGAGAAAAAAACACACAAGTAAAAACATTTGTCAAACGCGTTTCGGTGTCAAACCTTTCTCATAGCACCTGTTAACTAGGAGTCTCATGTGACTTATAAAACTCTGCCCACTAGGTAATGTGATTTACATATATGTTCAGCATTGAGACTCAGTATAAATAAAAGCACAAGCTCGGGTCTTGTTTCCTACCACTTTCAGGCTATGTTCCCAAAATGTCTTTTTATACAAAATAACGGCCACTGTATTTAAAATTACGTTATTTTACAATGAAGGCAATCAATAAGGAACATGATTATTTACAGCCGTCATTATCAAACAACGGCTGCTATTTTACTTTAAAAAGATGTGTATTTTGTTTCTAGACAGCTAATTAATATAAGTCTAATTTTAACTAAGGTAGGGTTCTGTGGAACCTCTTGAGAGGCTCTTCGGGTCAAAGCAGCAGCTATGACTGTTACAATAGTGACAATATGGAAAATCAAAACAGATCTTAGCCAGAGCATAATTTTGGTTAGGTGAGTTGACTGGAAATTTTGAAACAATATTACCTAGAGAAGAAGGGAGTTCTGAAGAATATAACGCTCTATTTCTCTGGAGAACTTGGCATGACTGTACCTTACACAGTCTGTTGAGTTCAATGAGCAATGCTGGAGCATGATACCATGTAATCAGATTAATGTTATTGAATTCTTCTAACAAGAATGGATTGCCAAAGCTGCCAATCACTTTAGGAATTCTGGAAAGTTCTGCTCCCCAAGTTGCCATATTTCTCTGAGAGAATTCTATTTCTATATATTAGGAAGAACATGGTTTGAGAGTCACTCAAGGACATGCACGATTGTTTAATGAATCTGAAGTTATAAAAACAAACACTGGGTAGATTTACAACTGCATATGAGCAAGACTTTTTTAGACACCTTTCCCCATTGTCTAACAAAGGAAGACATGTCAAAAAAGTTAGTATTGTATTCCAAAAAGATGTCAGGATTCTGCAACAAGATTCAGGCTCAGGTTAAGTTAACCAATAGTCGGGCCTAATGTAGAATATACAATCTTAGAATAAGAAAGATTTATCAAACAACCTAAACAACTAACACAGAACTGGTACCTCTTTATATCTCCTGGTAAACCCCAGGCAAATCTTTTGAGAAAACTGATTTCAGAATCAGGATAATTGGATCTTTGTATTATTTTGGAATATATTAGGTTACATTCAGGGGTTAATAAGTAAACAACAGTTTCTGTACTAAAGGAAAGTTTTTATGTCAACCACTTAAGTACCATAATGTCATAGAGCCTCGGTCTTAAAGGGGTAATCTTGTCATGAAAATACATTTTCAATAATCCCACTTCTTGGAGGCTAAAAATCTGCTTTTGGGTATCTTCACACACAACATGTCCCCAGCAGATTTCTTTGCTGCAGATTTGCAGCAAAATCCACTGCGGATACTTGCCCATTCACTTCAATGGGATGACAATCCTGCTGCGAGTATGTCAAACTCAGCGCCATTAACCCCCACGGCTTGGGAAGATACTGTACTGGGTCGCCGCTCCCGCTTGCTTTGGGGCCTCCCAGCGTGCAGCCGATCAGTGTAAATCCAGTAAATTGTGGCAGCAGTTCACTTAGTACTCGAGGGTGTGATGGTGAATCATTGCCCACCTGATCAGCGGCAGGAGCCGGTTGTCAAACTCTGTTGAGCTCCCACAGAGGCAAGTGCTGCCACTAGTCTTGGCAATTTACCCCTGTAGATGTAGAGAGATGTACCAAATGTGCGTCCTTTCATGCATTATTCCTGCGGCATAATTCCCCCATAAAAATACATCAAAATTGCAACCAAAAAAGCCTGCTAAACACCTATAGAAATCTGAGTCTCCGCCAATTCCATGCAGTCAACCTACATCCTACTGGGAAGCTGTATTGGATCCAAATGCCCAAGTAAATGACTGGAGTCTTGAAGTCCAAGAGAAGTCGTCAAGCTATAGTAAGCATGAAGCTATTCCAGAGATTGTTAAGATTGCCTGAGCCTGCAGCAACCCTACCATGACCTTTAAGCCTTACATAAAGCATATTGCAGTCCCAGAGAGGCCATCAATCAGGTGGCCTGAAGAGGACGAGAAGCCCTGGCATCCACCGCGCTTCAGGGATGGCCTAAAGGTTGAGGATTCCCAATGAGTCTTGGGGGTTGGTCTGAGGAGGAGAAAGACATGGTGTCATGAGGACACTATTATCACCCTTGTCAACACTGCCCAGCTACTGGGAGGCTTTCAACTCTTGCTAGGAGGAGCAATATTCAGTCAACCAACATCCTACTGGGAAGCTGTATTGGATCCAAATGCTCAAGTAAGTGACTGGAGTCTAGAGGTCTTAGACAGGTCGTCAAGCTTTAGTAAGCATGAAGATATTCCAGAGTGGTTGTTAAGAGTGCCTGAGCCTGCAGCAACCCTACCACGTCCTTTAAAGTGACACTGTCACCTCCTTTTTGCATTCTGACATCTCTACAGATGCCTCGCGGCATTAGCGCCACTTAGCCCCAACCACAACATCACAGTTGGCCCCGCCCCCTCACCGGCCATTGGAACAGGCTGGCCGAAAGGTCTAGACTCCACACCCTTTATGTCGGCCAACCAACGGTGCCGTTGTGGGCGGGGCTAAGCGTCGCTAATGCCGCTAGGCCACGCCCACTTAATACAATCTGCAGTTGATAAAAGGACACTTTTTACTTGAACAAACACCATGACGTATGATATGAAATAAGGTATGAAAACTGCTAAATTTACCCTTTACACCTGTGTAGAGATGTCAGAATGCACAAAGGGGGTGACAGTGTCACTTTAAGCCTTACTGAGCATGTTGCAGTCCCAGAGAGGCCATCAATTGTGCCTGAGCATGCAGCAGTCCCATTGAGACATTCAAATCATACTGGGCATTTATTGACCTCTCTGTTTGTTGGCCATTTTAAGGTACTCCAAAAATTACAGACTTTTACCCATTGTACCTGATGTTCCACTAAAGTCACTGTTGAACGATAATGTCTAGTCTCCCTGTTGGCTGATCTCTGCTGCACCTCCCCAACATCAAGCGAAAGAATAGACAGCGCTATATAGCATTAATCAGACTTGCAACTTTGGTGAGTGAAGTAAAGGAGATTCGCACCTTGTTGAGTTGTGCTACATGCGAGGCACTACTCTTGGATTAGCATATAATGAAGACCGCTGCCTCTCCTATGTGATTCTCACAGCATCCAAGCATAAGACACTACTCCTCCACTCCACAAATAGGTAACAGGGTGCACAAAAATGATGAAAATTTAAAGAACGTAAAATTTATTAAAAACTGAAACAACGATGTGTGATCCACTGCAATCCACAGCTCTCCTGGGTGAAGTTAACACAATGAGTCATCTGTCAGATAGCCTGTTCTAAAACTGTGACTGAAAGATACATAAATGTCATTGCCACTGTTTCGGAGATGTGTCACAGCCTCACAGTTATGCCGGGCTAGAGTAGAAGGACCTTGTTCGGCGCTGAACGGTACTTAGTTCAAACAGGTATATTGAAGAGATGATTTATTGTCTCAGAAACAACACGTTTCGAGGTGTAGTACCTCTTTATCAAGTTAAAAGAGACATACTGTATAGGAGCATACAGAGTAGTCTCAGATAAATAGGCAACTGATTGTGGTTTGGTGGGAGGGGGATACACCAGTACCGCCCTCAACCTGATGACGCTATTTAGATTAAAAAGAATATTGTTAAATATACTACACAATAAATATATGCAATAAAATAACTAGTATAAAATATGATTAGTACTATTACATGCAGCATAAAACCAAAAAAGGTAATTAGCAAAAACTTGACAGTGTGTCTGATCATGTGATTCCGATCATGTGATTCCGATCATGTGATAGGCTTTTTTCAACATGAAAGAACTTTATTTAGGCGAGCAGTCTTTTTTCTTTTTTTCAATATGAAGGAACTTTATTAGGCGAGCAGTCTTTTTTCTTTTTTTCAATATGAAGGAACTTTATTAGGCGAGCAGTCTTTTTTCTTTTTTTCAATATGAAGGAACTTTATTAGGCGAGCAGTCAGGGAGCGCATCATTATAAATGAGATGAAGACCGGGCTGCTAAAATGTGACTCTGCTATCCAGATTTTGAGCGCACAGAAAAGGGGATAGGATAAAATAAAATCGAATGTGTGCCGCTGGGGGTTATTTAATGATCTAACAGTGGCGGAATTAGTGAACTGAGAGGATAACAGTTAGGAGAGGGAGATTGAGACTACACTAAAATAAAATAATTAGAAAAAAATATAAAAAAAAAAAATTAGAAAAAAATAATTAGAAAAAACTTATTACAAAATTTGTTTCTAATAACTTTTTTCTAATTTTTTTTTAAATATTTTTTTCTAATTATTTTCTTTTAGTGTAGTCTCAATCTCCCTCTCCTAACTGTTATCCTCTCAGTTCACTAATTCCGCCACCGTTAGATCATTAAATATCCCCCAGCGGCACACATTTGATTTTATTTTATCCTATCCCCTTTTCTGTGCGCTCAAAATCTGGATAGCAGAGTCACATTTTAGCAGCCCGGTCTTCATATCATTTATAGTGATGCGCTCCCCGACTGCTCGCCTAATAAAGTTCCTTCATATTGAAAAAAAGAAAAAAGACTGCTCGCCTAATAAAGTTCCTTCATATTGAAAAAAAGAAAAAAGACTGCTCGCCTAAATAAAGTTCTTTCATATTGAAAAAAAGACGATCGCATGATCGGAATCACATGATCGGAATCACATGATCAGACACACTGTCAAGTTTTTGCTAGTTACCTTTTTGGTTTTATGCTGCATGTAATAGTACTAATAATATTTTATACTAGTTATTTTATTGCATATATTTATTGTGTAGTATATTTAACAATATTCTTTTTAATCTAAATAGCGTCATCAGGTTGAGGGCGGTACTGGTGTATCCCTCTCCCACCAAACCACAATCAGTTGCCTATTTATCTGAGACTACTCTGTATGCTCCTATACAGTATGTCTCTTTTAACTTGATAAAGAGGTACTACACCTCGAAACGTGTTGTTTCTGAGACAATAAATCATCTCTTCAATATACCTGTTTGAACTAAGTACCGTTCAGCGCCGAACAAGGTCCTTCTACTCTAGCCCGGCATAACTCTGAGGCTGTGACACATCTCCATTCTCTGGCATCGGGATCTCGTGGCTCAGGATCCTCGACAGCAAACTCTGGGACTGGCTGCTGCGGTTACTCCGTCTGTCTACGTTGATAAGCGCTACTAGGTGTTGTACTCTTTGTACAACACAAAAAGGTGAGCATAACCATATGTGCTCCCCCTTCCCACCCGAGTATTGATGTTCTTACCCTATGGTGCCTCTCTCTTCCTCTTAGCCTGCTTTATTGCCACTGTTTCAGAACAGGCTACCTGAAGTAACCTGACAAGTGACTCACTTTGTTAACTTCACCCAGGAGAGCTGTGGACATTGTATACTGACACACACAAAGTGACAGGACAGAAACCATTTGACAGCTTCCAAGCTTATACATCTACCCTCTCAATATCCTCTATATGTCTCTGATGCCTAATCAACCTTCTATAAGCCTCTTTAACACTGCCTCTACCTATCGATCTCTAGCTTGTGTAAATGTATGTGTTCAGTCACTGTACGGGAGCTGATTGTTATAATTTATATAGTATAGGAGAAAGTGTGATGTCGCAGGGGTGGAGGGGGGGGGCACTGCAGCCCACTGGCCGGCTACAAGGGATTATGGACTATTAACCCTTTGCACTTGTGCTTTTGCTGTAATGTAAAATATTATATGTGGCCACCCTTTTGGATGAACCTTTGCATAAACTTAAAAAAAAATATCAGGAAGCAAATTGATACATGCAGAAGCAGAATGCATCTTCCAAAAGGTTTGAATTTCAAAAATACCTTGTTATATAATTATTTACTGTAATTTACTTTGTATAATCAAAAGTATCATAGTAACAAGTAGAGTATATCTTCCTTTGTAAAACTAGTTATAATTTGAGTGTATTCCTAACATGTTATGCTTTAGCTGTATTAACACTGTTTTGTGTTTAGATCATGTGATTTCTAATTGAGGTGATGATGTGAGAGCACGTCACATTACCCGAGTTGCCTATGATTGGTCATTTAATGGTTTTTATTTCACTTGTATCTTCTTTCCTGTCATACCACATTTAAGCACGGCTGCATAAAAATGCATTTGTGTACAGTTCTCCATATCTTTTTGATATGAAATAAAGATACCCTTGGGTAGCACAGCTGACTACCATTCTAAAATCAGTGTACCCTCTTGCTCATGATCTTAGACCAAAGGGAAATATGAGGTGAGCTGACTCCATACCCGTATAAATTTTTTGTAGAATGATTGGTTGCATACCATAGTAATTAACACGGCAAGTATAAGATAAGTTCGCTACAATATATGCATGTATGTGTTTGGGGAGAATGTAACTTTGCTGGGAATTACAGTCATCTGGTAAATACACACTTAGGAACAAGGTAATTTTGCAGATCGGCAATAAAACATTTCTATGTGTGAACCTTTGCTGTCAGGCAAGTTAGAGACCTTTACTTATTGCTTTACCACATTTCATTTATAGATCAGCACATAAGCTCTTAATCTTCTGAGCATTTCCAATTGCTATTCCATTAAAGTTAATAGGTGGACCTCAAAATGTCACCAGATGGTGTGAAACTCTTGAGAATGTCTAGAACTTTTTCTAATGATGAGATTTTACTCAGATACAAAATAATTACATTACAGTAAACTCATTTACATAAAGAAATACAATGTTCTTTTCTATGTTGAAAGATTTATGGCCTTTATGTCTCAATAAAAAACAAAGACATATTCTTGTTTGTGATATAAGGATACATCTTAGAAAACACAAAACTGTAATAGCAGAAAATTGATGTAGAAATAACACTCATAAATTATTGTGTAAAGTAAAAAGTCACTATCCTCCCACAATAAAGTGCAAAAGGTCTGGGAAACAGATTCTATTTAGGCTCTATGTAACTGAATTGGAAACTGTGCATTTGTTTTTCTAAAGTTTTTCTAAAAAAAACAACAACAACACAGTATCCACACACAAGATGAGAGAAAATGCCTACAACCATATGAAAAATACATACCCCATATATCATCGGACACAATAATAATTACAAAGAAGGTATTTAGGGCATAGCCCTCAAGCATGCACAAGAAATATGAATTATATTTAAGTCATGGCTGTTCTCTTAGCCATCAAATTAAATATCATGATTAATACTAGAGATGAACGAACCTGCCGGATTTCTGGTACGAACCAGAAATCCGGCAGGTTCGCTCATCTCTAATTAATACCACAATTTGCACAACATTTAGCCCCTTTCAAAAAAAAAAAAAAAAAGTAATGCACTTTAATCACCCTATATAAACCTTTTTTGGGGGTGACATTATTAAAAACAACAGTGACCTAAGAATGTTGCCATTTTATTATAAAAAGGTGGCACTATAAAAAAAGTTTGTATGTTTTTTCCTGTGTATGTATACTTGAGATTCCAACCCCATACATAATTAATGATGATTGTAGATCTCTATGAAATTGTATAAAGTGTGTATGAGACAGGGAAAGTATAGCCTCATTAGGGCCAAGGACTGGTTTGAGATACACAAGATAACCCCAAAAAAATCAACTTTTTTTTTTTTTGTATCAGCTTGGCACAATCTTGGCAGCCTCTAAATCAGGGATCGCTACAGCCACAGAAAAGACTGGGCAGCCTATGGTTATGCCTGTAAAATCTGCCTTTCCTCCTTTGTGGCATAAACCACTAAGTCTTGCCACAGAGTTTGAGAAGAATTGCACTTAACCAAACTTATAAGGCAGGTGGTGCTTTACCTACAGTCTTTTATGTAGGTGAAGCATATGGGGATTCATGTATGGTTAAAGGGGTTGTCCGGCGATAAAAAATTATTCACAGAATAACACACATTACAAAGTTATACAACTTTGTAATGTATGTTATGTCTGTGAATGGCCCCCTTCCCCGTGTTTCCCCCCACCCACGCTAGACCCGGAAGTGTGGTGCATTATACTCACCGCATGTCGTGTCGTCCACGGTCTCCGATCGTCAGCAGTGACGTCTTCTTCGTGAGTCCGGCGGATCTTCCCGAGTGCTGGCCGCCCTCTGCAGCGTCATCCGAAGCTCAGCCGCGATTGGCTGAGCATAACTGTGCTCAGCCAATCGCGGCTGAGCGGCTGATGACGCGGCCACGTCATCAGCTGCTCAGCCGCGATTGGCTGAGCACAGTTATGCTCAGCCAATCGCGGCTGAGCTTCGGATGACGCTGCAGAGGGCGGCCAGCACTCGGGAAGATCCGCCGGACTCACGAAGAAGACGTCACTGCTGAGGATCGGAGACCGTGGTCGGCACGTGACAGGTAATGTATAGCGCACCACACTTCCGGGTACACGGGTGGGGGTGGTGGGACACGGGGAAGGGGGCCATTCACAGACATAACATACATTACAAAGTTGTATAACTTTGTAATGTGTGTTATTCTGTGAATAATTTTTTTCGCCGGATAACCCCTTTAAGTGTATTTAATATACCCCTACATATGTACCTAAGTTGGGCAGCAAGAAATCAAATTGTAAATCACAAAAAAAGGGTAGCTTCACAAGTACCGTATCGCAGCGGATTTTCAGATCCATAGCAGATTTGACTAAATGAATGAATACAGCATTGAATCCGCACTGTCAAATCTGCTGCGGATCCGCAGTGGATGGCCGTTCTTTAGTGAATGGCCGTTGTTTAACGCTAAACCACAGCCATTGTTGTAAAACTACATCTGGCATTAATGGTGATGGACATTAATTCCGGCCATTGTTTGCGCTTACCTGTACGTAGTGGGAACATAGCCCTAAAAAAAAAAAAAAAAAATATGACAGGCATGCAGGGGTGGAAACATAATAAAGAAAGTATACTTACCTATCCTTGAGCCCCATAACACTGCTCCCTGGTCTTGCTAACAGACGCTAGCCTCCTGAAGCTCCTTTAGCTGCAAATTCCCATTGAAAGATTACTCGCTCAGCGGGACAACGTTACAGCCACTGACTGGCTGAGCGGGCAATTGATCATCCGCGCTATGACACTGCATGACACTGAGGAGCCAGGAGAAGCTGTACACAGATGTCGGCTGAAAATGACAGCCAGCGGCCGCCAGCGATACCTCGGAGCGGAACTATGGAGGCACAGAGACTGGTAAGAATACATTGCTTATTATGTTTCCGCAACCCCTTGCCTGTCTTTTATTTTTTACTTTCATGGGACTTTTCTTTTAAATCTAAATGAAACAGACACCATTACCTCTGGCAACTGGGGTCAAGGGCTTATGCTAATCTAAATTTATCACAAATAGTCATCCTTGAAAAGTATCTGTGACAGAAAAAACAATGCCAGTACAGGGGTCACAATGCTTTTGTCCTATGTTATCCTGAGTCAAGCTAAGTGATAACCATTACAAGGTTGTCCGAAACTGAAAAATTTTCGCCACTGGCCCTAATATACCCTGATAAAGCTGGAACACGATTCAATTAGACAGACAACGTGTCATAGCAACCAATGAGGTTACTAGAAGAGGAGTGTAAAAAAATACCATTTAAAATTTCTTATAACGGTTTTATTGTTTGGTCTATGGGGCTGTGTGAGTTGTCATTTTTTGCATCACCGTCTGTTCTGTCTTTCAGTACCTTGTTTGCGTATGTGCAACTTTTTTATTACATTTTGTTAAATTTTTTTCTGGATTTGATGTAAAATGTGTAATTTTGCACTTTGGCAGGTTTTTGCGCTTATGCCGTTTACCGTGCAACATCAGGAGCATGATAATTTAATACTTCGGGCGATTACACATGTGGCAATACCAAACATGTTTATTTTTTTTATTT
Source organism: Dendropsophus ebraccatus (assembly GCF_027789765.1). Taxonomy (NCBI): domain Eukaryota; kingdom Metazoa; phylum Chordata; class Amphibia; order Anura; family Hylidae; genus Dendropsophus; species Dendropsophus ebraccatus. The sequence goes on from NC_091454.1 coordinate 123,264,005, forward strand.
TATTTTATTTTATTTATAAAATGGGAAAAGGGAGGTGGTTTAAACTTTTATTAGGGGAGGGGATTTTTTTTTATTAATAAAAACACTTTTTTTTCACATACAGTAATTAAAAGCCCCCTGGGGGACTTCTATATACACAGCACTGATCTTCCATTGAGATAATACCATTCCATTGTAATACCCGCGGTCCCCAGCTGCACATAGCAACCGGGGACTGCGGTGTGCAGAGAGGGCTCACGCCGGGAGCCCTTTCTGCTTATCCCTTTACGGGTATATACCCGTCATGCGTTGTTAAGGGGTTAAATGAGGGCAGCTTGAACTAGTGACAAAAAAGCTTAACAGATTGGTGGATTACTTACATAATTCTGTTCAGATGTTCTCCTAATATGCTGGAGAATAAACTTTGTGCAGCACCACTCCTCCCACTCTCCAGCTGCTGATTGACTGTTGGCTGCCTATACACGATGTAGATCAATCACCAGCTGGTTGGTGGAGTTAGCTGGAGTAAGTAAAACATCATTCTGTTCAGCTTTTCTTTCACTAGAACTTGCAACAACTAAGGGTATAAGATTTGTGATCCCTGTGCTGCCATTATTCTATTTAAATTACATATTGTGAACATGGTAATAGACTATCTTAAAGGAGTTGTCTTAGGTACATATTTTTCTAAGTTGATAACACAATATGCTATACTGATCTGATCTGTTCTTTACACCTCCTTGCTGAGTCAAACGCTGCTGCTCTGGTCCAAACACTGACCTCTGTGGTCTCCTGCTGACTATCACTGAAGCTAGTGACTGGCTGCAGGATGCTCTTGTACAGTGAATATATATATTTAAAACCATCTACTGTAAATCACAATCTAACATGAAATCACAATAAAATATTCCCATTTTAAGTCAATTAGGATTACCAAAATTATTTATATTTGCCAAATGCCAGGATAATGAGAGAAATTTTATAGGTATTTTATTGCTTTCCGCAAAGTCAACAGTTTACATACATTAAGAATATTCTTCCCAGGATACATATAAGGATATGTGCTTGGAATTACTGAAGGATAAGAACACATATACCATCCTACAGAGTGATCCCACTGATGTATTCCAAGAGAAATTGCTCATCATTTTGGAGAATGCCCTTAACTTCTTTGTTACCAAGCCCAAAATGGCCTAAATGACCAGGCCAATTTTCATTTTTGCTTTTACATTTTTCCATCCTTGCTTTCTAAGAGCTATAGCATTTCTCCATCTACAGGGTCATGTAAAGGCTTGTTTTTGTTTTTTAAGGAACAAGTGTACTATGTAATGGCGCCTTTCAATTTACCATAAAATGTATGATGGTAGATGGTGGATGGAAGTACCTAAGGAGCCCCCTTCCCCTCCTGATTATGGCATCCAAGAAGGGTAGTTTAGTACTGTTGATTTCACAGGTGAGGCATAACCCCACAGGGTTGGAATTTAAAATGGATAGACCGGAAACCTAGAAAACCCATGCCTTAGGCTTGCATCGTCTCTCCATCCCTCCTCCCCACCCTCTTCAACATTAGGAATGCCCCTAGAACAATTTCTCCTATTCATCACCTGTTTGAACACTGCACATGAGCTGGATCGTTAAGGCCCCTGTGCAGTGTTCAGACAAGTTCATAATGATGAGGAGGGCAGGGAGGAGGGATGGAGAGGCGGTGCAATTCTAGGGCACAGACATTCTAGGCCACGCCATTTTGACACAGGGCTGCAAGTTTTAAAAAGTTTTTTTTTTAGGAAAATCACTGCATCACCTGCCGAACGGACCTCAGGACAGATTGTGGATTAAAAGCAGCTATCCGAAGGTACAAGTGGTTTGGGGGCAGATTGTGTCGCTTTAAAGGCTGTGTATATTTTGCACAGTAAATGAGCACCTTTATATGGTAAAGCTAGGTCTATTTTGCACAATACATTTTGAAATTACATTTGAGCATCACCAAGACAAGTTGTGAATCATTTCAATCTCTATTTAGTGGATGATGCTAAACCCTTATTTAGTCTGTCTCAGATACTCTTTTAAAAGTGACTATTGGTGATAGATTGTATATTCCAGCACTTGACTCCAGTTTCTTGGGGTTATTAGCATCTAGATTTAGATTTTATGTGTTTTGTCTTAATATATTTCACACGGATTGATTTTGTATCTGATAAATGTTAGAGATGAGTGGACCGTCGGAGCTCTCTCGTCTCGGCCGCATAGTTGCGATCCCGCAAATATGCAGCCAGGATATTCCAGGGATCTCAACACCGATTACCTGGAATATCCTGGCCGTATATTACCGGGAGTCCGAACAGTTCGCTCATCTCTAGTAAATGTATTAATACTCATATTGTACAAAATATATCATACCTTTTACAGATGTGAACATGTGTTTAGTGCAATTAAACAGTATTAATATGTATTATATAATACATTCTTTCTACCTACAGTATTTTATAAATATTCTGTTCTGTTGTAAAAAAAAAAAAAAAAAAAAAAGGTTATAAAAGAACAAACTGTAATATTAAAAGCAACCACTAGAGGGCCAGTTAGTTCTATAATCTTTACATACATCATTCTCTCTGCTCTGTGGAACAAAAAAAAAAGCATAGAAAAATCAATGAAGCAATTTGCTAATGCAATCCATAAATCATGAAATAAGTACTACAGAAAGTATTATTATAAAATAAAGTAAAAGCTTTAACAGTAAATTTACATATACATATTACATTAAAATGTCCCTTTATGAAGCTGCAAGCTGGACTATGTTCTACATTTGGCAGCAATGCCCTTTCATAAACTCTTTTTTTGAACAGCCCTATACGCTCATGGCTCTATATGTTCATGTCTGGAAAGTAAATGAGATCATAAGTAATAAGTTATGTCCAATGCTGCATAGACATTACTCAGACTCAGCACATAATACTTTATAAGTTATAATGATAATGCCCAGGATGTTTTATGGTAATAAACCATAAAACATCTTTTGGACCCACATGTCCGGATCAGGAAATCTGGACGAATTTCCGGACCCATAGGCTTACATTAGTGACGGAAACCCTTCAGGATTCTTCTTGAAGGGTGTTGGCTTTGGAAATTAGGTCAAGATTTTTTAGTGCCCCCCCCCAAATCCAAAAAGAGCGCTGCCCACTTCCCAAGACCCCCACACAGCACTGCCTGGCACTTAGACCTCAGCCCAGCCACCCAAGCACCCCATGCCCCCCCACATGGCCCTCAGCATACACCCCGACCTCTGCATAGCACTGCCCGGGGACCTGCCCTAGAAGATACCCCCCAACCAACTCCCCCTCCCCCTCAGACCTCAACACAGTGCTGGGTTGCCTCCACTGGAGAGGAGAAGTTAAATGCAGGCATCAGGGCTGAGGACCACAGGAGGCCAGAGCAGGAAACCAGGACAAGTGAGATTGTCCCCATAGAACTACAACCCCCAGCATGTCCTGCTAACAGTTAATAGTGGGAGGTCTAGCTTTGCAGCCTGCAGCCATCCAGGTTGTTCTGAGACAGATTAGAGGATGGCACAGTATGGGGGGTTGTAGTGGGGGGTGTAACGTGGCACAGTACAACTACATCTCCCAACATGATGTGTGGTGATTTTCTGGACTACATCTCCCAGCATATTGTGTGGTAATATGTAGGACTACATGTCCCATCATGGTGTGTGGTAATATGCAGGACTATATATCCCAGCAAGGTATGAGGGGTAATATGCAGGACTACATCACATAATGGGAGTTGTAGTTCTGCAAGAGATTGGAGGATGCTACAGTAAACAAAGGGAATACGGTGGCACAATACACTAGGGGCCATATGGGTACATGTGTACATGTAGGGTAAAAGTGATGTATGTTGGCATACTACACCTTATTGAAAATCCTTTTTTTTTATCAGGAAATCCTGAAAGCATTTCCTGATGGTTTACTGAAGGTAAATACGGATTACTTTCAGGAATCCTGATGCTTTTCCGAAACATTTTGAGACCTTCTGATCAGGATTTCATGACAGTAAAAACTGACACAGAGGTGTGAATGGGGCCTAAATTGGTAGTTCCTGTTACCTTCTTTAGATTTAATTACTTCTTACCCTAGTCTTTCCCTCTCCACATACCTCTTCACATATTTTTTTTTTCCCTCCCAGCTTTCATGCACTATGCACATAATTGATTAGTTTATGGGAAATATTATACTTTTAAAGTTATATATGTGTGTCATACTTGCATTGACCTTAAAGTTTTGCACCCCATTCTGTTACAATGTGATTATTATTTATGTTTAAAGCACCCTTGATTCCACAACAATATAACCACCATAGGGGGTGACAAACAGAACATAAAAAAATCAAAACATGTTACAAGAATAAGGTAAATAGCAGAATGGTAGATAGGAATAGAGGACTCTGCCCGCAAGGGGTTACAATCTACCAGGTCAGGGGAGGGAGACAGTAGGTAAGGGGGCAGCTAGAAAAAGTGTGGTACAGAATTATTGTAGGTTGTAGCCTAGTTCAAAGAGATGTGTTTTTAGGTTACTTTTGAAGGTTGTGATGGTTGATGAGAGTCCATAGTTGATGATTTGAGAAGATGTTCTGGTAGTAAGTTTCAGAGTACGGGGGAGGCTCGGGCAAAATCTTGGGGGAGATGAGGTACAAACAAGGGGGAGCACAAAGCGGTTCATTGGAGGATGGGACATTACGTGAGGGGCAGTAGAGGGATATCATGTTAGAGATATACGGAGAGGACGGGTTTTGGATAAACTTTTATATCATGGTCAACAACTTTACTGATTTACCTTGTTCCATACATTTGACAAAGTATTATATCTCTGTTTGCTGCTGAACTCAAAAAAGTTTAGCAGCCGCTTGGGGGAATAAATGAAGTGCAGGCCAGAGTGTCTGTGCAGGCAGTGAGTGTCCCATTCATTGTAGGGATGATTGTGTCTCGATTCTCAAAATCAATGTGGGTCCCAGCTGTCTTACCTAAAGCAAACAGTTTGTTATTCCTTATTCTAAGGAAAAGGGGATAACACTTTGAGACTGGAATACTTCTATAACTCAGAAAAGAAAAGATTAAGGTAGAACAATGGGTGGTACAGTATTTTGCTAAGGCAATCATGCAAAGGCTAATAAGTTTTATACATGGGCTCCATTAAAGGGGTTATCCATTGTAAGAAAAACATGGCCACTTTCTTCCAGATACATTACAACTCTTTAGGGCCCTATTCCACAGGAACGATAATCGGCCCCATTCGGCTGATTATCGCTCGGTGGAATAGAGAGAATGATCAGCCGATGATCGTGTCATCGGCTGATTATTCATTTAGGGCCAGACCTAAAATCATTGTTCCCCCACTGCACATCGCTACGGTGGAATAGCGGTGCACGGCGGGCGACCAACAATTTGAGAAGCGCAGCATACATTACCTGCAAGGCTTCTCCTCCGCTCTGTCTTCCTCCCCGGGTCCTGCGCATTCTAGCTTCAGAATGGCCTGTCAGCTGACGGAGCGCTCAGCCAATCACAGTCCGGGACCGCCGCGGCCTGTGATTGGCTGAGTAGCCTGTCAGCTGACAGGCCATGATAGAGCGCACAGGACCCGGGGTGGAAGACAGAGCAGAGGAGAAGCCCTGCAGGTAATGTATGCTGCAAGGGCTGCAAGGACATCGGTAACGATGTCCCTGAAGCCCTCGCTCAACGATCATCGGGCCGTGGAATAGGCCCAGTAAATGAGTGGCGATCTGCTAGATCACCGCTCGTTTACATCGTTGATCGGGCCCTGCTCGGCCCGTGGAATAGGACCCTTAGTTCAGGCGTGGTTTGCAATTAAGCTCACTTCAATGGAACTTAGTAGCAAAACCCCAGCCAAACTGGAGACAAAAGTAGTGCTGTGCTGGAAACAACATTGATGCACTGGAAATGCCTTTAATTAGAATAAGACCAGGGGAAGACACTTTAGGTTAGCTGATCAGATGTGTTTGATAATAAGCTTGTTGTCTTTTCCCACAAACAGAAGAATCATAAACGCATCACTGCACTACAATATAGGCTGTAAGACAGGATCACTGCAAATTAATAATGCCATAGAATATAATTATTTTCTGTCCATACTATAAATCACTTGTCACAATGGCAATAACTGTTGCATTTGTAATGGCAAAATTAACAACATAGATTTTATTAAGAGCTTATCAGGCTTATCTGTTTTAGTAAATACTTAGATTGCTCAGGAAATTACAATACTAGAGCTTCTAGGCCATTGTTCTCTTATTCCTACTGAATATCTGGTGTTAGCATAACCCTTGAGGAAAGCAGTCTGGTACTGTCAGCTCTTACTAAACAGTGTAAGACTCTGTAAGGCTAGTATTGAGCGAACATCCTGATGTTCGGTTCGGATCCCGAACATGAACATAAAATAAATTGATCGTGATTGGTTTGTGTTCGCCGAACATTCACGAACATTACGCACATGTGTACAGATTTTACATGTGTAAAATACGTAATAGCGAAGCATTTAAAAAGCATTAGTGATCTTTCAGTCACTGTGTGTATATATATGCAATGACTTATGTACTGCTGTGTAGTAACTGAACGGCACAAGAATCAGGAACGACTCTGAGAAAATTCGCCTCAGTGTCGCATTTTTTCCGGCATGTACCTAACGTACGTAATGATGCTAATTGTACAGCCAATAACAGTAATAACATGGCTACTACACTACCTGATGTGCCCTTACATCCCCACATGTTCATTGGCTCTTTCTAATTGGTGGGAGGAAACTTACGCAGTTCACGCGTACATTGTAAGATAAACATTTGCATGTTCAAATATGTTTAAAAATGATTGTTATAACCATTCCAATCATCGAACACATTGTTCATGATCGCCAAACACGAGCAACTAGCGGCAGGATCGACGAACATACAAACATTTCCGAACATGTTTGCTCATCACTATGTAAGACCACAAACAGCTGTCAATTTATATATACATTTGGAGTAGGAATACCAGAAGAACACACCTCATAACTATTTCTTTTAAGTCAGAAAAGCTAACACAGCAAAATCCTCTCTCTCTGGCTCACTGAGGCAAGACCCTAGTGGGGACCCCTCCAAAATATAGTTAAAAGTATAAGGTCATTTTTTAAAATTCTGTATCTTCCAATGTGGAGAGTCATGAAAGATAATTTACTGTTACAGAATTGTATACATGGTGCTGAAATGGTGGAGTTAAAAGCCTGAAGTGGAAAACTGTCCAATAGTATGTAAAGAAGAATGTAAAGAAATTTCCTAAATACAGTTTAAAGGTACAGTGTAAACTATAGTTAATTATTCTAGCCCTGTGTTGTTACTACTCATAATTGCTGTTTGATAGAGAATTTCAGCTACATAGACCTAACACCAGCAACAGAAATAAGAAGCTATACAAGTTGCATATATTTCCAATTAGGCATAATCATAGTTGGAGATGTTTTTAATGTTCAACAATGAACTGTATAATTATTATAGAATTGAAAACCAATTTACATAAAAAAATCACTGAATGCAAAAGAAAGTTTTTTAGAGATCTTGTTACAGAGGATTGTTAATTTTACATTGATTGCCTATGTAATATAATTAAATAAAAATGTCAATTGCCTACAATTGTCAAAATATTTTCTGCCAATTTACTCCTTAATCAAGCTTACAAATGGTTATTTAGCGCCTGCGACATTTTGAAATACCTAAAGGAATTTATTCATCTTATCAAGTATTGGCACAATTCCATAATATACCATCACTTTATTATCAAGAATTCCTGACCCCTAGGATCCTAACTGCTTTTGAGAATAAGGGGAACACAATGCTAATTTAGCAATGTTCTTAGTCACCTGGCTGTCAAAGGAGAAATTCAACCATTTTGTCTTATTAGACAGACGGCAGGGGCAGGGGGAAACTTAATACAAAATCCTAACTTACCTCTCCTCATGCCCACGCACGCCATTACACAAACTCCAAGAAGGGGGAAAATGCATTGAGCCTGTTGGGGGTCCCGGATCCATGATCCATCGCTGGAGAAGTATGGGGAGAGGTGAGCTAACATTGTTTTTTATGCCCCCTCCCCTCCTTCTTAAAGTTCTCCTTTAAGGGGACTAAAACCCCCCCTATTCATTAGAATAAAGCACTACTTCATTCTCAAGGTCAATGGGAGCAGATGTAAATTTTTGGACAATTTCCAGGGGTTACTTCTCTGTTGCCTAAATGCTCTAAGGCAAGGATGCATTGCATCTGATAGAGGAGGGTACAACTGTGTTGGGGGAGATGCTTACAAAGTTGAATTAGTGTTTAAACTAGGGAACCAGGGACTTTGCTTCCAAATCAGGGTAAGCATTTAAGAAAATGGAGTTGGGGATTTGATCAAGATTTATGGTGTCCTCAACGGTGAGAAACCTTACTGAAGTTTGCTGGTCGACCAATGATTTTGACAATATAAGAAAAATACTTTCACAGCTATTACACCTGAATTAAAGGTTTAGATAACAAAGAAATAGCCTGGAGAACTGACAGCACAGGGAGATTGAGACAACTGCTAAGCTATGTTGTCTACATATCCTGCCAGCAGTACCATCACAGTTTCTGACACTGGAAAATAATCTACACACGGCACATCCCTCTATCAAATAAAATGAATGTAAACATTCTGTACAAAGCCATAATGGTTCGCCAAGATGCCATATCATTTCAATTAACTGCCCGGACCTAATGTGCAGATAATACTAATCTCTGAGAGGTAATCAGCATAAAGAAGGATAAGGTAATATTATACAAAGATCTGGGGAAACTGAAAGCAATGCCTTTTGAGCTACTTGTCACCTGCCCCACAACTTTGATTGATAGCCACTAACTAGACTGTATTGTCACCTCTGCCTCTCATATGAAATTCTGCACAAGTGCCATGAAACAACAGGATGGCACATGAACTGTAATGTTGCTTTGTAAGCCCAGACCAGCTCAATAGGAAGCCAGGAAAAGAGAACATCGTCCTGTTGTTCCAAAGGGCATGCACTGTTTGTTTTCTCCAAGGGTGTAGCAATGACACATGAGACACAAGACAGCCCAGCAATAAAAGGTAAGCAGAATAAATATATGCACACTGTACATACTGTAATCCAAAGTCATCTGTCAATCAGGTGCCTCATCTCCTCTACCTATAGTACGTTCATTATGTATGGGAAAACTTTCTAGGCATGATCTGTGACCTAGGTAGAGGTAATCGCGTAGGGAGGGGTAGGAGGACAGCTGTGACTTCACATATTGTGAATGCCCAGATCCCATTTTACTTATAAATAGGTGCTGCCTTTTATTGTTATCCTGCCTGTGATAATAATGACTAAACTGATAAGAATTGATCTTTACAGAATAGAAACTCACATAATATTATTAGATTTAGTGGTAGACTCAAAAAGTCAAAAATAATTTAAAAAGTTAACCACTCACTACTACTGCAGGGGACCATCCACCTGTGCTCAGATCTGCAGGGGCAGGGGCAGCTCAACTTGAACACAAAATAGAAGATGTATCCAGCAACACGGTGCAGTTCAATCTGTAAATCTTTGTTGTACAAAAGCAAACACTCCATAGTCCTCAGACCAACATGTTTTAGGCTCTCAGGCCCTTAGTCATGGTTTCATGGTACATGACTAAGGGCCTGCGTCCCTGAAACATGTTGATCTGTGAACTATGGAGTGTTTGCTTTTCTACAATAAAGATGTACAGATTGAACTGCACTGTGTTGCTGGCTACATCTTCTACTTTTTGTTAGGCCATGTTCACACGGAGTAAGAGACCGGCTGTTCCGTGACCCGTCCGCTCGCTCCACAGTGTGCACTGACATGGTTTCCTTCGGCCGCTATTCATTGAATATATCATGTCAGTTCTTTGCGGCGCCGGCTGGGATGCCAGCCGAAGTGTATGCTATGTGTATACGCACTGGCCGGGATCCTATAGAAGAACATGCAGTGTAGCTATGCGTACAAAGTATGGCCATTGTTGCCGATTGCAACAACGGCCATATTTTTACGCTGTGTGAACATAGCCTAAAAATGCAAAAACTGCAATATCTCAAGATTTTCTTTTAAACAATAGCTAATGATGTGGAAAAAAATCTTAAAAAGTATTTGATTTTCTGATGACACACTAACTACTACAGTCAACTAATCTCTAAGGTCCATACATTAACGAGAAGTTAACAACAAGTTAGAAGACTCACAAAATTCTGAGGATGAAAGTTATTATCTTACCTTCATCCTTGGCACCATTTTTGTTAAATCTTTAGTTTAAGCAATATGTAAATTAGGTGGTTTGGTGCACTGGGAATGGTACTCCTACCTTCAGTGCACCAATCCACCCCATCTGCCCCCTTCTGCCTCATAATTATATTGAGGTGGGACTTTGCAGTGAAGTCACTCCTATGCGCAACACTGCAGCGCATCAGATGAATATTCATGAGGAGCAGTGGGCTGGCTGGCAGGGTGGATCGGTCGAAGTCATGCTCTTAATGCACCAAACCGCCTGACTTACAGATTAATTAAACTAAAGGTTTTAGTGAAAGCAGCTCTGACAATGAAACTGTGCTACAGGAACTTAACAGCGGGTTAGAATTTCCTAACCTGCTGCTAGTTTCCCTTTAAGATTATATTCAACTCTGAAGTAAGAAATAGTAATAATGTTAACTTAAGTAAGAAATAATAATTAATGTTAATGCATAGGAAAAATCTGACTGTATTAGGAGTTTTCTACAAGCAACCTAATACTTTTAGTCATGAATGTCATTCCGGTATACAGCTGTCCTGTCAAAACAGTGATATTGGTAAAAGGATATGTCAGCAGTGTTTCCTGCAAAATGACTCTTCCTGGTGTCAAAAACATACATAAACAAGGAAGGCAAATAAAAAATGTAACATGCCTTACAGCAAACCTGGAAAAAGGCATAAACAATAAGAAAAACAACATAAATATAACATATTAAGAATGTTCTCCCCAATGCTTCTGTGCCAGAGGTGCATATCCCTATTACTTTCTAAATTAAGCTAAATGTTATATTACTCTATGATTAGTCCATGTATAGTACAGTTTAAAGGGCCCGTCTATTTCTCAATGATCTTTTTTAATACATTTGATGCAGAGAGATTATCAGACAGAAAACTAGAATTGAACAGAATTCTTTTTTCTCCTGTAAGGAAACTTTGGCAGTTTTAATTCCTCTGATTCAAATGGCTACAATAGGTCTTGTTTAAATGTATCATGGCATGTATGTAATGGCTACGGCGTTGTCCCGCGCTCCGAGCCGCCGCCGCACCTGGCTCCTATGTACTAGCGGCTGCTGAAGCCCACATGTCAGGGCCTGGTTATGTCTCTTTTTTGGCCCCTATGAGCGCCTTGCCACTCTGCGCTCCTGCTTGCTCCAGTTCTGCCCGGCGTGCACCTCCCAAGACGCGTGCACCATCTCTTTGTGATTTAAAGGGACAGTGCGTCCCTAATTGGTTATTGTGCACAAACACCTCCCTATAATTTCCGGCCCTGTCTGACCCTAGTGTTGGAGCCTCTGTACGCTTCCTAGTGTGTGATCCAAGCTCTTCCATAATTACTGCCTGTGGTTCTTGCCTGTGGTTCCTGCTTTCTGCCCATAGTTCCAGCCTGTGATTGCTTTCCCAGTTCCAGCCGTGTGTCCTGCTGTGTCCCTGTCTGCCTTCTTGTCTCCAGCTGCACCGCTGCCGATAGCAAGCTAAGTCAGGGGTAGCGATTAGGGGATCGCCTACCACAGCAACTCTATCCCACCTTGTGGTGGGTGCTGGGGAAGACCAGCGGCCCCTTAGACTCTGCTTCCTGGTGTGGCTTATGCCATCGCTAGTAGTGGTACAGCAGATCTACGACACCAGTTGTAACAATTTATATTTTTTTGATAAACAACTACCCGTTTTAGAATTTCTGTGCATATTTCCTAAAGTAGCAGTGGAACTGATTCTCAGAGAGATTAAGGCTATGTTCACACAACATTTTTTCAGCTCAGTTTAAAATGACGTCCGTTATTTTGAGTTTAAAATAACAGACATCATTTAGCTGTCTGGTCTCCCCTCACCATTGCAATGGCTGGTGTTTGCACATTATTTTAATTTGGGATTACTAATTGGCCTTTGGATGTGGCTTAATTGAAAAGTTTATTGAATTTAATAGTAAAAACTGAGAAATGGTGAAAAAAAAAAACTGTGAACAACTAATAGAAAACATCCGCTGATTGCAAAAGACGTTCGAAAATAATGATCATGGTTATTATTCAATACATTTGTCAGGAACCGGACAGCAAGACAAGACAACACAGTGAGCCCTAAGCTCAGCCCCGCCCACTGTCCTCTACCTATTTGCCACAATCCGCCCTAAGATGGCGGCGAGCAACTGGGCGTCAGTCCCTGCACTGGCTAGGTGGGACACAAAGACAAGACAGACAGACAAAACACAATAAAGAAAGGTCGACAGTCCGGGTCACAACAATCGGGCAGCAAAAGTACAAAATCACAATCCAAAGGCGAGGTCAAAAAACAGGCAATATGGTCAGGGGCAGACAGCAAGCAGGAATGGTCAGAAATACAAAGCAGAGTCAGAATAAACAGAGCAAGAATAGCAAACACAGAACCAGGCAGAGACAAGCTCAATATCCGGCAGTGAGAGGCAGGCTGGCAGACACTATATAGGAGACCAGAGGTCCAGTGCAGGAGCTGATAGGACCAGACCCCTAATCTCCTCAGAACACCTGGGGCAAGAGCAACCTGACTGGCAGGGAGAACAGTCTGTCAGACTAGCTAACCAGCATCAGAGTTAACTCCGGAGTGGCCAGGAGTATCTCAGGCAAAGCGGGTGTGGCTGAACACACAGAAGGAAATAGAGCAGTGTTCAGACAAGGTTCAGGTTACTGCTCAAGACATACAAAACACTGAATATCAGCGCCATCTCACCCGCGCAGCATGAGCTGAGGGGCGCACGGAGTTCATCCCAGGCACATTCATGACAACATTGTGTGCATTGGATGTCCTTCGTTTTATTAACTTCAATGTATTACCATTGCAGTCAGTTAAATCGCGGCAAAAATGGAAGTTATTTTAAATTGCAAAATCGTCCGCCTTTCCTTTATTTTTGACGTTGTATGAACATAGCCTAATACGAGTGCTTCAATAATTCTGTTTGGTAATTTATTTCTACAATGTGCAGCACATACTGGCACCTATTTTCTTCTTTTCTCTTTACATGACCATCAACAACAAGAAAAAAAGGTACAGAATCAATTAACTATAGAGTTATCGGAGAAGTTTGTGTTGACAGTTGGATAGAGAGGAAAAAGGGTAATTGTTAATACCCAAAACCTGAGTCTAACACAATATATTCTGTCCCTTGCATTCCCTCTGTCAAAATATGCTCCCTCACCTGTCAGCCGAATCTAGAGCAGAGAAAGGATGAGGATGAGTACAATCAGTACTGTATGTACTTGTATCCTACCACCTGAGGCATGATATGCATCTCACTAACGGCAGCCTCACTGCTGATTATCTCTTTTTTTGAAAGGTACTGTTTCTGCCATTGTCACTTGTTTTATAACACAATTGCTACCTGACAATAATAGGTAAATATGCTTGCTTTTAATTTTAAACACACCATGAGTTCATTATAAAACGTTTGGAAATAAAAACAGATAGATAGATAGATAGATAGATAGGCATTGCTGGTATTGCTGACATGAAGGGGTTTATTACCATGATCACTAAAATCGTTATCCAGCATTAAAAAAACATGGCCACTTTCTTCCAGAGCCAGCATCACTCTTGTTTCCAGTCAGCTGTCGTTACGGCCGTTAATCGTCCTGTGGAATAGAAGGCAACGATCAGCCGACATCGTTCATGTTGGCTGATCATTGCGTTGTTTGTCTTTCAAACATGTTGAAAAACAAACGACTGTGATAACAGCCATCTGCTGCTGTTGCTCTGTGGAATAGGAGCGACGGCAGATCGCTGCTATCCTCTATAGGCTGCCTGGACAATGTAGTGATCACCCGGGTGGCCCCTCCCGCACTCACCCACTCGTTACAGCTGAGTGGAATAGCGGCGTCAGCGGGGAACAAGGAGCAAATGAGCGCTGATAGCGCTCACTTGCTCCTCACTGTCGGCCGGGGAATAGGGCCTTAAGTTATTTGCCCTTTTTTTAACATAGTGGGAACACAGCATTAATCTGTAGTCAAAAATGGTATTCTAGAGGGATGGCAAATGCAAAGATGAAAACCAAAGTACATATGACACAATATAATTAAAAATCTGTCATAAAAACAACTTACATTAGATCATTAATAGTTATTACAGGTACACTACACTAGCTCTTAGCTGTACACAGATAGCCACAGACAACTCAGTTATTAAGAGGTGTGCAAGAGTTTCATAAATAAGGAGCAGATCACAACAAAATGCTATAAACTAGCATGTAAATAGCTATGTTCACACAGTATTTCCATTCGTCTTTTTTCAACAAAAATCAGGAGTGGAATTAACATAGCAAAACTATAGTGGACAAATTTGCACAGTGTCTGTGTTTTCAATCCACTTCAGTTTTTGGTTGAAAAAAGACTGACAAAATAATAAGTGTAAACCTAGCAAAACTGTGCAACAAGTTTTGTCTGTCAGTCCCACTTCTGATTCTGGCTACAAATACTGACTAAAAATACTGACAGGAATACTGATCCAAATAGTCAGATGTATGAGCCTACCCATACAGCTGGAGGGTAGCTTCACACGTACCGTATCACAGCAGATTTTCTGCTGCGGATCCGCAGCAGATTTGACCAAAGGAATGAACGCAGCATTGAATCTGCACCATCAAATCTGCTGCAGATCCGCAGCAGATTTGACAGTGCGGATTTAATGCAGTGTTGATTCATTTAGGCAAATCTGCAAGTCTGCTGTGGATCCGCAGCGATACGATACATGTGAAGCTACCCGTAAGAAGATTTGTTTCCTTCATAATATAAACACTGAGCTAGACATATGGCTGCTAAAAAAGCTACTATACATCACATACCTGTGTTTTGTTTTTGAGTATCATTACATATTCACTGTACAGATATTTATTGAAATGGGTAACCTGCCATTTAAATATAGATACAAGCAACCATTCTTTAACAAGGAAATTTGGCTTCAATGACCAAAGTTCATAAAGTATGCTCCTTCATCTTAGTATGCTTGACAAATGTAGTGCTCTTGAACCCCCCTATAGGGCACAGTGTACACAGGCAGACAAATGAAAGGCAAGGAAAGCTCATGCAGTGACTTAGTTCACCCCCTGCAGCTTCTTTGTACATACCACATTTCTTTAATACTAACATGAAAACTGGTGGCTGCCCTATGGTTCTTTAAACGTAAACTCTTTTATTAGATTTTTTTTTTTTTTTTAAATCATATAACCATGAAAAAGAAAATGGGTAAATTAAATGGAAAAAAACAAGAAAAATATATTATAGTATACACTTACATATACACTTACAGCCACATTCACACATTTTTTCCCCTCCCGCAAAAAAAAAATGACGTCCGTCATTTTGAGTTTAAAATGATGTCTGTCATTTTGCTATTTGCCCCCCCCTGCAATGTCAGCTGTTGGTACATTATTCTAATAGTAAAAATGGTAAAACGACAGTGAAAAAAGAAAAACTGTGTGAACAACTAAAAAATAATGTCCGCTGTTTGCAATAGACATCCAAAAATAATTGGCATGATCATAATTTTGATGTCCGTGCAGACAACATCAGTCATTGTTTGAGATGAGCGAACCCGCCGGATTTCTGGTTCGTACGAACCAGAAATCTCGGCATCTGACTCCTGCTGTCTGTCGGCTGAGTGCAGCAGGTGGATACAGCCTAAGGAACGCCTAGAAAACTGGGATACAGCCTATGGCATAGGCTGTATCCCAGTTTTCTAGGTGTTGCTTACGCTGTATCCACTCGCTGCACGGAGACGGCAGACAGCGGGAGTCAGATGTCGAGATTTCTGGTTCGTACGAACCAGAAATCCGGCAGGTTCGCTCATCCCTAGTCATTGTATACAATGTGTGCATTGGACATCCGTCATTCCATTGACTTCAATGCATTGCACTGCCCACACTGTATAGAACACCGGTAATTGATTACAACTAGTGAAGAGCAAATTTCATGATTGTGCCTGAAAAGACTTCAGCGCCACCCTCTGCGGTGAAGATCCAACCTCTGCGCCAAAGACTGCGCTTTTGGCATTAAGACCATGCCTGGTTTTGTTCTGTTCTTTGCTTATGTCTTCTGTGATCCGGTCCATGTTTTCTCAGTTCTCCCTGCACTTTCCTTTGCTGTGGTCTATTCACTAATTGTCTCTGCTGTGTTCTGATTGACAGGTCTCTTCACCGGTGGCTTTCTGTGATTCTCTTGTGTGTTTTTCCTGCTCTACCTATCAGCTTGGAGTCTGGGACTTCTGTTCCCTTATAGCATGGGTCTCCAAACTGCGGCCCTCCAGCTGTTGCAAAACTACATTTCCCATCATGCCTGGAGAGCCAAATCCAAAGCTTTAGCTGTCCAGGCATGATGGGAGTTGTAGTTTCACAACAGCTGGAGGGCCGCAGTTTGGAGACCCATGCCTTATAGCTTGATCTCTCCCTTCACTCTGGGCTCTTGATAGCTTTGTCCAGCTTGTCTGTTGAGCTAGATCCAGCCTTTTTTGCCTGCAGTCTATATTCCTGGTTTCCTTACCCCTTTGCTTGTTTCTTGCCATTCTTTGTTTTTGGGTTCTGTGTCTTGCTTTGTTTACCTCGCTTAGTCCTCAGTGTTCCTTGCTCTGTCCTTAGATCTTACTACTATCTCCAGCTTTTGGTTCTCTTGTTTACCTTGTTACATCTCTGGCTTTTGTCCTCCATCCTCCAATGGTTTGATCCCCTGTTCCTTGCTGCCTTCTTGATCCTGTCCTTCTGTGTGACTGCCTTGTCTACTGTCATTGTACCTTGTTTGCTTTTACTGTGTCTTGTCTGTGTTTTGCACTTATTTGAGTACAGGGACTGATGCCCAGTTGTGGATGGTCATTTAGGACCTGCACTGCAAGTAGGTTGGGACAGTGTGGGGGGTGTCAGCCATCGGGCCACTTTCCCTTTGTCTCTTTGTTCCCCGGGAGCCTGACAGCTAACTTGCCAAACATTCGGGTTCACCTTGAGTCAAATTCTGAGAGTTTAGGTTCAGTAAGTGCGCTCAACACTAATTGGGAACATCCAAATAATGAACATGCTCACTATTTACTATTTGCTTTTGCAAAATATGGTAGTTTTCTTTCATCTGTTCACACATGCCTTTATCTTCACTTACAATTACGGTACCTTAACTTTACTGTGTGTGAGCCTAGCCTTAAAGGGGTAGTGCTGTGTAAGCATTTATTCACTAAATAACACACATTACAAAGTTATACAACTTTAATATGTGTGATATTTAGGTGAATGGCCCCCTTCCCCATGTTTCCCCCCCCCCCCCCACCCACGCTAGACCTGAAAATGTAATGCACTATACTTACGGAATCGCTGTCGACCCTGGCCACCATCTTGGGACACTGACATCATATTCAGGAAGTCGGCTGGAACGCTTCAGCCCTCCCTTATGTCAGCCCCCCTCCAGCGCATCATCAGCTGCCTAGCCGCAATTGGCTGAGCATAACTATTGTTTTGCATAACTTTGTAATGTGTGCTATTTAGTGAATAAATGCTTTACACCGTACTACCCCTTTAACATGCATTATTTGTCATGCATTTTTCAATGCATTACAAAAATTACATTCCTTTGAACCAAGAACCCACGAAAAAGAAAAAGTTTCCCTATTGGCTTCTAAAAAGCATTAGGTCACAGAACTTGAGGGGGGGGGGGGGTTACTGGAAAAAAAAACCACACATTTTTGTTTATATTACATACACCCATTGTTTTGAACATAAAACAGTCCAAAACAGACAAACAGTAGTACAATTACACCACAGAATTTTGTGATTAAAAAATAGCTGTTAGCACAATTATGTCCTTGTAATTTAAAAAAAAATGAAGGGGATAAAGCATCACAGAGCTGCTTATTTCCCATGCAAACAAAGACAAAGGCTAGTTAAAATTCCTAAAGCACATTTTAAATTTTAATATTGCTTGCTGAGAGAAATTCATATATTATTATCAGCAATGTGAAGTCAAAAATACATAGACAAAATATGATAAATGTATAACAATACAGATGTAAAGAAGATAATAAATCATTACATTTCCTGTATTTACTACAAAATAGAAGGGATTTCTAACAGATACGCTAATATTTGTTTTGCTATCTACCTAATACTATAAAGCTACATTAATCGATGCATGAGTCTGCATGGTACACTGTTCTCAAATGTCAGGCCACATCAGATGGTAGCCATCTGCAAAATCTGCATTTGGCACTGTTGTTTCCATCTATTACATCAGTGTTTCTGGCCTCCATTCACACAAACCAGATTTTTGCAGGTAGAGCTTAGTCTTGCTTTTCTCCTGGGCCCAACCCTGTTCTATCATCCACCAAAAGATAATTTGTTTTCGTCAGGCAGCAAGGCCCCTGGCAGTTCTGGCTGCTTATTGCAGAATCCACTATACAATTCAAATGTGCCTTTAATAACTTCCACTGGGAGTAGGTCCCAGATTTTCATGTACAATATCTTGCCATAAAAGGTTACATAGGTTAAAAGTATTGTTAGCCATATGCAAACAAATAGGATTTCTCTTCACAGAAATCTGTTTTACTCTTAAGACCTAGGCTCTAAGCAACATTTGCTTAACACAATTATGCAGTCTCTCTCCAGAATGCTGCACCCCATCCCCCATGTTCCCTCCACTTGCTGTGCATATTCATGTAGCAGATCAGTGCGTCTGTATGCGTGTTGTTTTTACAGACATTATCATGTTTTAGTTAATCTTAAGAACTATAATTAACTACTCTGTGAACAAGACAGCCTTATATTATCCATAGTTTTCTTTCCAATTTGTTATCAACCACAGCTGTTATGGGGTCTACTGAGTTCCCCAGCTGTAGAACTGTGGTATAAATAACAGAGAGAGAGAGAGAGAGATGAGAAAGAGAGAGAGAGAGAGAGAGAGAGAGAGAGAGAGAGAGAGATGAGAGAGAGAGAGAGATGAGAAAGAGATGGGGTGGCATGCTCCATATTATAGAGGTATTCTTTCAATGCTTCACAAAAGTTTCATATGCCAGATCATAAAGTCCCTGCAGGTCCTAAAGGGGCTTTGTGTTGCAGGATGTATCCATATAAATCCTCTTTGTGCAGAATCCCTACAGATTCATGCCCACACCTCTGTATTACAGATAATATTTTTCAGTTTGTCTTTTTTGCCCATAAGAAAAAGTAAGCATTGTCCAGGTAACAAGTTACAGATTATGGCTATGTCCCCACTTCGGGAAAATTTTGGGAAAGACGGCCGTCTTGTAACATAGACGGCCATTTATAACGATTGTAATCATTATTAGCGTCTGACTATTTAACAAGATGCCCGCCTTCTGACAATATTTTTACGGAGTGGGAACATAGCCTATATGCGATACATATAAATCTCCAACTTTCTGTTTGTCAGTGTAAAGAATCACCACCAAGGGTAACTCCCATTCTGGTGGATGTGACACAACTGCACATTACATGATCACTGCATATTACTATATTTCCCCTGTAGTGATCGAGATCTAAAAACTGGAAGAAAGTAAACCTTCAAACACTGTCAATATTGTCAACTTGCGAAACATTCATGGACCACGACCGGACAACAACTTTTTTTTGTCCGTTTCATGACACTTTTTTTTGAACAGTCACCCTTTTGGTGCCAACATGCACAAATACTTTTAGTCAAATAGTCCCAATAAAATGTTTACTAAAATACTAATGCTTGTATAACATCAAATGTAAAACAAACATAATATTATAAATCATATTACTAAATGTTTATCCTTATTACACCTTAGTTATACATCACAATGGGTACACTAAATACATTAAGAATTTCTACTCATAGAAGCTAACAAACAAGCTAATGGAAATGTCTTCTGATGTGATTACCCTAGATTTATAGCAGCCTGGAAGGAAGTATTGTATAATGTAGAAGATGATTAGCAGTGCATTTACTTGGAGATACATAAATGTAATCTAAACAGTTATCTTGGAAATAGCCCAATGACATAACATACAGTAGCTTCATGGAATTGGAATTCATTGAAGGGAAACTAACAGCAGGTCAGAAGACTGTAACCTGCAGTGATGTTCCAATAGGGAGCGCTGAGAATGCAGGTAACTTTCCTGTCTTGATCCTCAGTGCAGTTTTTGATAAATCTTCACTTTAATCTACATGTAAATTAGGTGGTTTGGTGCACCAGGGGCGGGGCTACCTTCTTCAGAGCATCAATCCGTCTTACTGGCCCACCCGACCTCATGAATAGAGGTCATTCCAGCACTCTTTACTGTAGAGCATCGAAATGACTGTTACAATCAAATAAAGCGATATCATATCACTAGCTTATATTAGGATCACCTTATAATTGGTAGATATGCAACTCCTACCAATTATGGGGATAAAGTGGACAAAGCACTGGTATAGTTCTGCATCCCCTTCTGAATGCCACTCTTGGTTACCTGGCTGTTTAGGGGACTGCAGCCAGCATATTGACTTAAATGGGCCGTGCTCTAGAACCTTGCAGGGCCATTGTGTTTTTTAACTAATGAGGAACTAAATTGCTCACACTCTGTGATGCTTATATTCATGGTTTTCATACAGCCATCTCTGTGACGGCTGCTGTGCGGAAGAAAAACAATGATAAAAACACATCATTATTCCAGAGCTGCTTCTCCTTCATTCTCAAAATTGGTGAAATCCCAGAGGATGAAACTCTATTGATCATAAATTGATGTTTTATTGTACTTAATATGCCATCACTATGAGATGGGAATAATCATTTAAGCTAATGTTAGGCCATGTGCACACTATGTATACCACCGGCCTTTCTATGACTGCAGTACTGCCCGGATGATCCTTACTTCTGGTGAATTCGGATATGGGTGCATTCCAATTCGCCACTGCACACAATGGAGCATGCGGCCGGAGCCGCATGCTCCATTGTGTGAACTGAGATGTCTTCTGCAGCTGCTATTCAATGAATAGCGGCCACAGACAATTGACATGTCAGTTTTTTGTGTGGCCGGATGGAATCCCGGCTGGAGCATATACTATCTGTATACGCTCTGACCAGGATTCCATTCATTGACATACAACGTATGTGTTTCATAAATCACATCCGTTGTTGCAAATTGCAACAACGGGTGTGATTTATACAACACATCCTGTACGTTGTGTGACCATGGTCTTAGGGTGTTAAAACATGCCCTTACATTAATGAATGGCAATGGAAAATGTGGGTCCCAGATCTACCCAACAATGCTATTAATAGTCAACCAAAAATTAAAATATCAGTAAAGAGATTTTACTGATTCCCAACATTCCACAAGGGAATTTATCATTGCTGTATGTCTGTGGATTTGTGTAAAAATTGTTGCAAAGTTTTTGTGCTTCATTGCTCAAATATTTGCAACTTTTGCGGGTTACCTCTCCTTCTGCAGGTTAAATCTCCTTATGTCTGTTATCAGTTAAGCATGACTTCTTGTTACAGTTGTCTTGCCACCTCCCAGCCTGTTTACTATTGCTAATGCTGTCATAAATCCACTCTAATCCAGACTACACTTAAATGGCTACCTCTGTTGGCTTGGTGGAATACTAACATTCATTAGCTTATTAGGGGACTTAAAATGTATAAAGGTCTGTGCGCCTTTGTGATAAATTTGGCACATGGCACGCAGGCACGTACATGCAAAGACCTCATATACACCTCCAATGATAAATTCCCCCTCTTTTTGTTGTATTGATGACAGAAAATTTGGGGTGATTGCACAGTCTGGAGAAAAAAGCACTGTCAGAGCCCCTCCCAAACCAAACTGTCTTACTATTGTTCTTATTCAGTACATGCAGACATTATTTTCAAATAATGTATTCCAGTTGTATTGAAATGGCTTTAAAGTAAAATGTAGTAAAGGATTAGAAAATTAACAAATAAAAAAAATCATGAAATATTGGAAAAGGAAAAGTAAAGTAAAGGAAAGTAGGTAGTGTAACGAAAGCACCTATTAATAGGTTTAATAAAATTCCTCTTTTAAGGCTATTTTTTTATTAAAGGGCAGTTTGTATTATTATTGTGCTGTTACAATCCATTGTAGGAATATTTTGAATGTCCCTTGGTGTACTGTTTATTGTCTTTATTTAGTAGAGTCCACTGAGCCTGCACACTGAGCCTATATACAGTATATGATAGTCCACCAGCCAAGGTTCATCTGAGTGATTACTTGAATGTGTTTTATTAAAAGGAAAAAAAGGTCTTTATTTCATACTTACACTGTGATGATATCAAAGTCTTCACTTACAACAGAAGCCAGAGGCTTCTTATGCAAGATAGCAGATCTATCAATCAACTGGGGAATACTCTAACAAGCTGCTTCAAAGAGGTGTGTTGCCTTGCAATCCATTTACGTGTTACATGTTCCATCAATAAAATTCTGAGTGATGTCAGACCTTTGGGTGGAGTCAGTATTGATTACATGTGTGATTATACTTGGTGTACAAGAGAAACGGTTTCATCTGCGAGCCATGGAGCAGGTTTACATAAGATTTTATGCTGCAAAAATAATCTGTTTGCTGGTTTGCATGTAAGTTAAGGTACTTGTTGTACAGTACATTACTATTCTTGTTTCATAGGTTGGATCAAATCAAACATTGCATTTATCTAAGGTCATAAAGAACATCCACCAAAGGCAGTACATATCTCAATGGGTCAGGATAAATCTAAGAATTGATTTTAAGAAGCACTGAGATATATACAGTGGATTTGCTTGTTAGGATTTTGCTGTGAGTCAAATAACATGCTGGGGTCAACAAATAACTTGGGAATATTAGTTATTATATTCCTAGAGCTTTCTAGGACAATTCTTTTAGGCATAGAAAGATACAATAAGAATATGTTGCAATATAACCTTAGTTGCTGGAAATGATGATAGTATACTGTATATAACCAAACCATTAACTGTCAACAAAACAGGCTACATTCTGAAAACAAGCATGGGGGGGCGGTTTAGACATATCAAGTCAGACTTTGAGTCTTTCTCTCAAAAGGCAAACTGTCATCACTTTCATGCTCCCTAATCCACGAGCCATTAGAATTGTTCCGGTTGGCCTCTCCCTGCCCCACCAGTCTTGGTTGATAGAACTCTCCCAATCAATCAAGGCCAGAGAGGCAGACAGAAGCCACCAGGGCCCATCCCAACGACCTGTGGTTAAGGCAATGATAACAAGTTCCTTTTATTGTTTAACATTTCTGAAATTCTACCAAATTTACCTTTTATATATTCTAATTCATGATTGTCCACCTTGCTCAGATAACTATTATCTCTGTAATTTCTCTACATGGTTCATGAGATATCATTGTATGAAATAATTACATACATTAGTCATTTTCACTGACCAATAACTGTTGTTCAGAATTAAAGGGAACCTGTCAGGAAGGAGACAGGGGCAGAACACACCCTACTCTAGTCCGATGTCCATAGGGAATAACTGTGCAGTGATTTCCTATAGACCTTGGACTCATTAGCAAAATGAGCGTAAAGACGAGTGGCAGCAATGTCTTGGCAGTGGGACCAGCATCCAGAGTGTCACCAGGAGGAGAGAGTAAGTACTTCCCCCTTTTAACATGGTCATGCATCAGTGCAAGTCAGTCCAGTCAGACATTCCTGACATTTCTTGCACTCTTAGGGCCAGTTCATACGGAGAAAAAATGGCGGAATTCTGTGGTGGAACTCTCCACCATGGAATCGCGACAGCTTCCGTGTCATACAGGCAATCTATGGAAGGGCTCGCGCCTCCTCTCTCTGTGTGAAGAATTGATATGTCAATTCTTTCTAGGGGAGAGGTGCAAGAGAGAGAAGGGCGCACAAGCCCTCCCATAGACTGTCTGTATGACGCGGAGGCTGGCGTGATTCTGCGGTGAAGAGTTGCACTGCAGAATTCTGCCAGTTTTACTCACTGTGAACTGGCCCTTACATGCTCCTCCATAATGCATAGCAGTGCCCTAATGAGAATCAACATGATCTAATGCTAACTCACAAGATTGTGTTGGGTAACTATGATTTAGCAAGATCCTATAGTTGCTGGCATAAGTAAACTGAAAAACATCACAATAAAGAAACCAGTTGACTGGGTCAGAAAAGTATTCAGAGGCCTAAACAGCAATTAACATCTTTCACCTGCCATTGTTCTTACCCAAAGTGCTTGGTTGATAAATGTGCCAATCATTGCAAAATAAAGAAATACTGGAGCATTGCTGAAATGGTGTGCTAATAAATCTCCGCCAAAGTGACTAGTCATGTAATACAAATATAAGTGGAATAGAGAGTAGTTCTGGGGAGAGAAAACTATGTTGGAAATAACAATGCTTCTTCTGGTTATTAGTAGGGATTTACAGTTGTATTATAATTGTCATTATATATACATTTGGGTTTACCAAGACGGGAGGACATTTGTAACAATATAATTCATGAGTTGTCAAAACGGTACAAGTTATCAAAAATGTATCAAAATGGTGCAAATACAATGAAAATTTTTGTGCAAAGCAAGATAACTTATTCTGTATGCCCTCTTAGTTGCTAAACATTTACATATTTTGTAAGAAATAAAAAAGGGCAGATCTTTGAACTTGTACAAAACTTTTTCTTGAAACGACTCAAAAATGTTTTGAGGGCTAAAAAATGTCTAAAATGTAATTCATGATATAAAAACATGTCTTAATTTAAATTCATGATATGCAATCCTGTTTTTAGAGACAGAATTCCAATTTTGCTCAAGTCTCACTTGTGTTAAATTCACACCATAACTCTTAGTGGGGTTATCACCAGCATGTTCTTTTCATCACTGACTTAGTGTAGCTGACTGGGCACTATCAGTGACACATTTCACATATCTAGTTATTATTTTCAGTTTGAACAGATGGATTGTCCTGTCAAAGATCCTTTTACTCACTGAATCACTGATGTCTATATTGAGCCTGAAGCAAGTCTACACTAGTCATGTGGCGTAAAACTCTCCATCACTAACACTTTCTTTAACAATGACACATCATGAGATTCTTGCAATTAAAAACTGGACATGGGAGAGAAACTATTATTTACATCTGCTTTTAGGCAAATTTACTACCAAATCTACAACTCATGACCATTTTAAGGATAACTATTAAGAAAAACAAATACTTTAATGGTGCGTTACACCTACAGGATCTGCAGCTGATTTTCTGCAGCAGATTTCATTTAAATAACTGAACACAGCATCAAATCTGCTGCAGATCCTGTAGGTGTGAACGCACCCTTACACAAAATCCTCAATACTTTTGAATCTAATGATTTTCAATCTAACATGCGTGAAGTATGAGGCCATATGATATCTTACACTATATTTAGTGCAAGGATAAATAAAAATCTAAATGTTATATAAAATAAACTAGCAGAAGGATTCTCTGAGAAACCAATTTTGCATAGTGTTTAAAAAAAAAGCCACAAAGAAGTTTTTTTTTTCTCAGTACAAGTCATGTGTTTCTTTATTATCGTATTTTCCGACATATAAGACGACTTTTAATATTTTCAAGGGTTTGTCTTATAAGCTGGAAAATGTTAACCCCTGCCTGACTTCTGCAGGGTTTACTAGCTGGAGCCCTGCTGCAGTCAGGAAGGGGTTAACTGAAGTTGAAAAAAAACAAAAAAACAACAACAATCAATTCACCTGTCAATCGTTCCTGGCAGCCACGCATCTACCGTCATGTTCCCGGCGCAGGCAGTGTGATGCAGAAACACTGCCCGTGCCGGAGGTCCCCAAAGCTGTCCCGGCAGCCGAGCGTCTCATCGGTGAAGTCGCTCGGCTGCCAGGAGAGCTTCGGAAGAATGACAGAGGCTTTGGGGACTTCCAGCTATTCTGTCAATTGGGGACCTCCAGCACAGGCAGTGTCTTTGCATCACACTGCCTGCTTCGGGAAACATGACGGGAGACGTGGCGCTGCTGGGAATAGATGACTGGAGAGTTGAATTGTTTGTGTTTTATAGTGGGGATGCGGCTGTTTTTGAGCTCCCCCACCATATGTAGCGACCATACCTGGTGTATAAGACAATCCCCGACTTCTGAGAAGATTTTTGGGGGTTAAAAAGTTGTCTTATACGCTGTAAAATGCAGAATGTGATTTCAAGTTTTTCATTAAAAAACTATGGGAAAAGCATTTGACCTTCCTATAGAAGTGGAAAATTACCATGTCAATGCCTAACAACAAAGCCTGAACACATAGCCTGCTGCCATTTAACAAAACGCCAAGCTGCCCTAAAAAAACACCAATCCCAAAAATGTCATGTGGGTATTGCATTTCATTTATTCCCATTGACTCTCAGCTAATATCTGGTTATAGCACTTTGAGTGAAAGAAAAAAACACACCATGTGCCAATTTTGGCATTTTTATTGGCGACTTCTTGGAAAACCACCTATGTGAGTCCAGTCTAAAAGTACAAGACATCACATAGTATATATGACAAATATGGTAATTTAGAAAAACTAATTGCATATGAAAGATTACCAGAAAATAAGCAAGGCTTCCATTCAGATTCCTAAGTACATGTTCCAGGCAAAGCATCATTTACTATGTGCTAGGGAAGCAGGCCTGCATCTGGATGTCACAGAGATTCTGCTTTTGACTAATCTGCCTGCCGCCCACTTAAATGGCTCTTCATAAATAATTCAAATTTTAATTATGTTACAAGCCCCTGACCTGAAGAGAAATGTTGCCTGAAAAAATGGAAGGAAATAGGAGGGAGGGAAGAGTGAGTGAATGGATCCATAGACTTTGCCTGCAGCCGATGAACCAATCTTATTTTCTATTCTTCAACAAGCTCTAGCACGTCTTAATGGTGCAGGGATCTCCGATGGCTTAGTGCACCAGAAAAAAAGAAACATTTCACAAAACGGCTCAGAGGGATTTAGTAACAAATCTTAAGAGAAAGGCTGTTATTTTTCATTGAAATGATGAAACATTATTTTAAAGCATAGGAATAGAACCTGACTTTTTGGAGCTTTCTGCTTACATACATTTTCTACTTGTAATTCATGCTTAGAGACATGCCTGAGGGCTTTAATCAGTTTGAATGTGGTCACAGGTATTGTAAGGGTAGCAAGGTGGTTCAGTGGTCAGCTATTGTTTTGCAGTGCTAGGGTCTGGGGATTGAAATCTACAAGGACAATATCTACATAGAGTTTGTATGTTTTCCCTGTGTTTGCACAAGTTTCCTCTGGTCACTCTAGTTTTCAGCAACTGCCACAAAAAAAAAGACATAATACTACATTATGCGTGTCGGCTCATCGTTGCCCTTTAACAAGAGCTATTACACCAAATGATTATAAGCTGTAACGTAATCGGCCAAATACGGCTGATAATCGCTTGGTGTAATAGGGTCTTTAGACAGGACAGTGTCACGACCAATAATTGTCTGAGCGGGCTGTCACTGTCACTGCTGTCACTGCCGAGTCAGTTTTGGAAGTGGTGACAGCAGGTGTCAGACGACAGCAGGGAGAGCGTGAAAAGGTAAGAATAAGCTGTTCATTGTGTGCTCCCCAAGGGCAGAAACATATTGAAAGTTTAGTGTGAGTGGGATACTCCTTTAAATAGACTACAGTTCTGTATGACCCACGATCAGTAAAGTTTGGATTGTGAGTTCTTCTTAGGATGCATAATACCTGTAAGCAAGCTTTGCTGAGTAGCTTTGTTACTTAGGCAGCTTTGGTTTGGTGTCACTGAAGGTAAGAACTTGTGCTCAAGTAGAAATAAACATAACCTCTTTTCTGTATGTTGCTACCTCAAGCCAAGCGAATGTTAAATTTAGAAATAAAGGAAATAAAATAGACTATTTTATAGCCAGCTTTTTCAGTTGAACATTATTGAACATACTGCAGGCATACTGGAAAAGGGAAATTACATGCTTTAGTGCAACAGTGCATATATAATATGAATTTCTGTACACGGTACATCATGTTTTTAGTGAGGATATGGAACTGTAAAACTGGTGTATGCTCACGTAAATCACCTTACTCATTTTAGTAGGGTTCCCATAAATTATACTGATGTCCTCTTAGGAGGCAAAGAAGCCAGAGGGCCTTCTCAAGCACTAGGATCTGGATGCAACAGTAACACTCTAATGGGTATGGATCCACTGTGTTACCTTACTAGTTTGATTTAGGGCTAAGTCTTAGTATCCTCTAGGATATCACCATTCCTTCTGCTCTGGGTTGCAAAAGCTGGACTTCTATTACAGAATAGCAGTTTAATACCCCCAAATTGTAGCCACAGAGGAGGGAGCAGGAGAGAGACTAGAGGAAAAAGCTGGGACCAGCCAATGTGGAGGCAGAGCTGCAATCAAAGCATGGCGGTGGTGTGTGATGTGATATACCCCACACTGACGGATTCCAACCACTGGCATTGCAGCAACTCCTTCATCAATACCTCTCTAGATATTTATGTCTTCACAGCAGTCATAAATTAGTTCTGATACATAAATGATGTTTTGCATTTGTATTTTGGTAGCATGTAGATGTTTGATTATAAACACTATTGTTGCGGTAGGTTAGGTGTTCAAAGATGCAAATAATTTAGCCAATCCAATTGAAAAAATAGTGATAATCTGTGCACCTAAGTGGTAAATTTCACACAATAAAATCACTGTTTAACACTGCAGACTACTGAGCAAGGACATGCTCAGTAGTTTGTGATATTCATGAGTGGCTGCTCTGACATATCCACCTGCCAGTGATTGACAGTCTTGTCAATAAAGGTCACTAAGAGGATGCTGCCAATAACTGGTAGGCGGGCCAGCCAGAGCAGCCGCTAATGAAATTCCTAAGACTACTGAGTGTGTGCTCGCTCACTAGTCACAGTGTTGACAGTGATTTTAACAAATATGCAGCACCTACACAGCAGCATTTTAGCCAGGCACCATCAGGCCTATGGTACCCTGAGGTAGGTAAGCATAAATCTGGTGATAGAGTCTGTTTAAAAGGGGGAAAGTGTGAACAAGCAGTGAGAAAGTTGCATGTTATGTTTCTTCACTTTGCTATTAGAAGAGCTGTACACTGTGAGAGACGAATCTAATTAGACAAGACATAAAATGCCCTCACCTGACTGAAACATATTTATTGCTGCTATGTCATTTTTTTTTTTTTACATAGTTCTGAAGTCAAATATATCCAACTTGACAGCATCTTTAAATATTAAACTTATCATTTCAAAAATAGCGTATAGCGTATAGTGTATGACCATTGAAAGGGGTAATCTTACCATAACAACTACTTTTTTAAGTCAGTTATTTTAGTGTCCCAGCGCAATTGTGTCACTATGTTCTTATGCACCTAGGTAAAGTAACTTAGGTTCTCACAAAAAGGGGATGAAGGAGAGTGTATTATGTGTTTTTCCCCGCTAGGTGTCGCTGCTGTATTTCTTATGAATACTGTACTAAGCACAGCCGAAGGCCTCATAGGTTAACTGCTGTTGTCACATTGTGTTTCCTCCTATTACAGGTGCAGGCCCTTTTCCCTCTTCTTTCACTCTATCACCTCTCTCCTCTCTTACACACACACACACACACACACGCACACACACACACACACACTTACACACACACACCACACACACACACACACACACACACACACTAGCTAGGTAATCTCTATAAAAAGGAGCTAGTTCCTGGTGGGAGTGTTTTCTTCTGTCAGTAAAGGTGGGGAGGGACTGAGACAATCAAGCAGCTTCATTTTTCCTGCTGTTAACTACCGCTAGCATGCAGTGCTAGAAACCTAAGGAGGGAGTGATGTCCTCTGAGGAGATGTAGGGATACCTATAGCAACGCACAGAGCAGTATACCTTAGGTTAGGTACTCGCCTAATAGGACAAAGCAGCATGCAAGCCTATGTATCCAAAGTATCTATACCTGAGTATGTGTATCTTCTTCTTCTGTTACTACTATCCTCAACAATGCTATCCCAGCAGAGTACACTACTACATTGGACAGGCCTCTCAAAACGCTCCTCTACTCTACACTCACTTCACAAAGTCTACTATAACCAGTGTCGGACTGGGGTACCCGGGGCCCACCAGAGGAAATGATCCTTGGGGCCCACCGATAAAGGACTAGTGAAACATGACATGCTGACCTGGTCCTTTCCTGGATTCATCTGTATCTGTGACAAATCTTAGAACATCTTACATTTATAAAGCTCTCAGGGTATGCTGGGAGTTGTTGTTTCTGAGAGGACAACTCTTTAATCAGAGGCTCCTGGTGGCTGCCATCTCTGGGTGACAACCATTGGCCCTGAAGGTTCAGCAATAAATCTGTCTACAGCGGCAGTTATCAGAGGGTTGTCTCTTTACTGTACTACAGCATTCCTGAGGGCTGCAGGCTGTTAGTAAATGCTGGGAGTTGTAGTGCCTGCAGCTGCTATACACTGGATACTTTGGGGCATATAAGAATACATAGATCTGTGGGGGCTCAGTGTAGGGAAGTGACCCCAGAACAGCACTAATAGGGGATAGAACAAAAAACATCTACCCCTACTATATTATCACCATACTGTCACACTGTTGGCATATTATCACCATACTGTAACCATATTAATTAATCATTTTAATGCACTGCAGCATTGCAGCTCTCTCTGTCCCTACACTTCCTGGTTGGGCCTACAGGGTCCACCCACAGGTTCTTTGGGATTTAAATGGCACATACTACAGTAAATCTGTCCCCTTCCAATCCCAGCTTGTGCTTGTCTTTTGGCCTGACCCCTGTGTGCCATACCAATTCTGATTGTGGCAATCAGTTAATTGTCAAGCTACATCTGTATTACAAGGATTGTCCTTGACAAAACAACTCATGTAAAATAAAGTAAATATCACAGTTTTCTCATTATCTTTTTTTAAATATGTGCATTAATTTCTCACAGTTTTCCTGATATTTTATTTCCATTATTGAATGGGAACATTCACAGTGTACTTGCAAATGATTAAACGCTGTTGTAGTTATGGCATGATGCGTGACTCATTGCGTACAGATACATGACTCACTGTAGTACAGTTAACAGAGCTCTCTCTGTAAAAAACAATGCACTTATAAGATCAGGACAAATACGCATCCTTTGAAGTAAATAAAGGGGCTTTTCAGGACTTTAGTGTAATAGCCTATACTTGATTGGCTATCAATATTACATCAGCAACAGTACAACTCTTGGCATCCACACAAATTACCTGATTAAAAGGTTGAACTAAGGCTTCTTCATTGCTAACTAGGCACAACCTTATACATTTTAAAGTAGTTGTATCTGGTATGGTTGTTTAAAGCAACTCTGTACCCACAATCTGACCCCCCCAAAAACCACTTTGGATAGCTGCTTTTAATCCAAGATCTGTCCTGGGGTCCGTTTGGCAGCAGATGCAGTTATTGTCCTTAAAAATAACTTTTAATCTTGCAGCCCTGTGTCAAATTGGTGTGGCCTAGAGTGTCTGTGCAATGCGTCACCCCTCCGTCCCTCGTCCCCTCTTCATCTTTAGAAATGCCCCTAGGACATTTCCTCCTATTCCTCACCTGTTTAAACATTGCCTTAACAGGTGCCTTAACGATCCAGCTCATGTGCAGTGTTCACACAGGTGAGGAATAGGAGAAAATGTTCCAGGGGCCTTCCTAATGATGAAGAGGGCGGGAAGGAGGGACGGAGGGGTGTCGCAATCCTAGAGCATGGGTACTCTTGGCCACACCAGTTTGACACAGGGCTGCAAGTTTTAAAATTGTTTTTTTAGGACAATAACTGCATCACCTGCGGAACGGACCCCAGGATGGATCTTGGATTAAAAGCAAAAGCATGGGTCCTTAAGGGGTTGATATTGATAGCCAATCTTTAGGGTCCATTTACACAGAAAGATTATCTGACAGATTATCTGCTTAAGATTTAAAGCCAAAGCCAAAAACAGACTATAAACAGATCAACAGGTCATAAAGGAAAGACTTTTCAAATCCATTCCTGGCTTTGGCTTCAAATCTTTGGCAGATAATCAGGAACATAGATAACCATAGTGAGTTTTACCATAGGGCTAACAGCCTAAACAATTTCACCTTGCAAATATTTTTTTCCCAGTTTTGCAGCCTATTTGTAATGGATGGTCCAAACACAAGGAGGTGAACCCCCTGCATCACTGAAGAGTGCTGACATTCCTTCCCTGAGAAGCGGAATCTAAGGAGCTTCTGGTTTTCACCAGCTCCCGCAGCAAGGCCAGTTGGACTTTGCTGCAGGAAACTGCCAGGTGGCTACCCTCAGAGAAGGACCTCGGTGACCACCGACTGAAGAAGTGAAGGAGTGCTGGAGTCTGACACTAGATGTTCTTCCTCTGAGGTAGAAATGCAGGATGCAACGTTAGAATTTAGTTCAGACTGAAGCTAAGCTAGAACAGAGAATGGATTGAGATACAAATTGCCAGAAGACTGCTAGGAAGAGGCAAATAGCCAGGGAGCACAGACATGGTTGCTCACTGAAAAACAACAACAAATGATCAAAAAGGTGAGGAGGTGGAGACTATATATACCCTCAGGAGAACACATCAGAAGACTCCAGAGCCTGCGGGCTGAGCTTATTAATACGGGCTGACAAATGCATGCCTGCCACTAGAGGGAGCTCAATCTTCCAGGAGGCGAGCTCAGAGCCAAAGAAACTGCCAGAGAACAAGCAGGGTAACTGCCAGAGAACAATAGAAAGGTAGATGATCCCAGTGCAGTGTGACTCAGAGCAGGTAGGGGGTAATGGATATGGCCATGTGCCATTACAATATTTTACACATTAATGAAGCCTGCCACTACATAGTACAATTGGTGTTGCAAAATATAAGGGCTCATGTGGGTCTGTAGGTTAAAAAATGTAAGTGCTGTGTCCTTTAAACATGAAGGGGGAAAAAAACAAAAGTGCAAAAAATTGGCTCGGTTCTTAAAGCGAATGTACCAATTTTTTATATATTTTTTTTACATAAGGCTTAAAGCGCTGGCACTGCAAAGTGACCCATCGGCACTTCACAATCACATTGTGTGTCAATCGGACACATGACAGGTGCGACTCCTTTATTTAGCCAGCTGGTGGCAGTCATTTAACTATTTTAATGCTGCTATGTAAAGCGATGGCAGCATTGGCAGAGTAAATTACTGCCACCAGTGGGATCACCATGCGGGAATCCTCTCTAATAAAGGAATGTTGTCAGCTGCTATGGGAATAGATCAGTGGGGTGGAAACTGGAAGAAAACTTCATCAAAAAGAAAATATATTTCTTATTCATCAAAACTAAAACTTCTTATTGTGTTTTATAACAAACATTTTCTTCATATACATGATGCATTTTGTTTCCTTTGTCTACATTTACATCTGGGATTTCAATGCAGAACTTGTTCTGCCTGTGCCTAAGGCTTCAAATGAGATTATCCCAACTTCAGGATAGTAGTTCTGCTTGATAAAATGTATCTGTGGTGACACAGGGATGTTATGCAAGAGGCATAATGTTTCAGTTATTATGCCAGGTGCCACGTTACATTTTATTTCACACAAATACTGCTTTGTTCTAATTAACTTACAAAAAACATGAAAAATGCAAGTGTGCCTACAATTCAACATATAATATTTATCCTCAAAAGAGTAGGCTAAAAAAATCTAATATACCACCTGACCTCTTGGGGGACATTCACACGTTCCGTGATTACGTACTGTGCATAGACAATGTGCTATGGACCGAAAACCGGAACTCCTAGCTATCTATGGTGTCAGGAGGTCTGCATTCCAGTCCATGGCACATCTTCCATGCACAGACAATAAACAATGTGTAAATGCCTCTAAATGGCCTCTAAAAATTCCGGGCGGCCGGACTATTGCGCGACGACTGTTTACACGGAACGATCAGCGAATTTTTTGCGAACGACGATTTGATAACATGTTGAAAGATCAAAATGAACGTTTTCTCGTTTGTCATTTGATCGTTCGCTGCATTTACACGTACGATTATTGTTTGAATTCGATCGTTATCGCGCAAATTCGCCCGATAATCGTTCCGTGTAAACGTAGCATTATGGTGCGTTTACACAGGCAGATTTATCTGACAGATTTTTAAAGCCAGGAACAGAGCATAAACAGGGAACGGGTCATAAAGGAAAGACAGCTTTCTCCTTTTTTCAAATCCATTCCTTCCATTCCTTTGGCTTCCAAAATCTGTCAGATAAATCTGCCTGTGTAAACGCACCATTAGAACTTGACCAATCTGATAATGAGGTTTCACTTGTAGTCTGGAAAACCCCTTTAATAAAAGCATAATAAAGTATAAGTTTTGTTTTCATGTCTTCTAAGTTTGTAATCATTCTAATAATGCATTTATATCTGAGAAAACAAAGTGGTATATTCATTTTATTGGCTTACTAAATAATGTCTCAAAACTTCCATGTCATTGTGCAAATTAGTGAGCAAAGACCAGGAGATGAAATAGCTCCTAGTGGCACAACTGGTCCGCATGGGAAACTTATAAAGACCAGGAGAAGACAGTATTACAGTTGGTTTTGGTCGACAGGGGATCTGCAAAATAAATAGTGTGTGACTTTTTATTTCTTTTTATACATATACTTATTATTAGTCATAGTTAGGTTATTGAAACTAGTTGCGTCACCTTCTACTGTAACTATAATGACAAAGCTGTGTACATTAAACTGCAACCCCCAAGATCCCATCTTATCCAAGATAGAAAAAAAGCACAGCACCACAATTGTCCCCAGGTTGTTTTTAGTATTACAATTCAGCTAAACTCACTTCAATAGAACTAAGTTGAACCACAAGAGTGCTGCTGTTCCTGCAATAACTATATACATCTTGATACAGATTTTTAAATAAATAGGCCTAAACAACTAAGAAAGGAACTGGTCACATTATCACAGCCCCGTAAACCACCCCCAGTACTTTATATCTCTTCAGCGATGGTCCTGGTAGTCTGCAACATTTTCAAAATATAAGTCTTTAAAGGGGTTATCCAGCGCTACAAAAAAATGGCCACTTTTCCCCCTCTCTTGTCTCCAGTTCAGGTGTGGTTTGCAATTTACTTTAATGGAACTGAATTCCAAACCCCACCCAATCTGGAGACAAGAGAGGGAAAACAGTGGCCGTGTTTTTGTAGCGCTGGATAACCCCTTTAATAGCTGCGATCAAAGATCTATACTGTTTCTGCACCCCGCCACAGAAAGCTGGGCACAGCGCCAGAGGGAGATATAAAGCACTGGGGGCAGTTAACAGAGGTTTGGCAACGTGACTGGTTCCCTTTAACACATATTTAATGTTTTACTATTTATTAAGTAAAGATAATGTTAAAATTTATACTATTTTGCATATTACGGTCAAGTA
This sequence comes from Dendropsophus ebraccatus, assembly GCF_027789765.1. NCBI lineage: Eukaryota > Metazoa > Chordata > Amphibia > Anura > Hylidae > Dendropsophus > Dendropsophus ebraccatus. Next base: position 123,299,665 of record NC_091454.1, read on the forward strand.
ACTTAATTGTAAATTATCATGAATTAACAAGGCATTTTAAAGTGCTATAACCTGTAACAACTTATTGATGTTCTCACCTAGATATCACTTGAAAGTCAATAACTTGACGAGTGCATTGTCTTCATTTCCTAATACCTTCTTTTACATCGGACAAATTGTTTAATCAATAATTTACAACACACACCGTACTAGGCACACTGAACGGTAAACAATTTAAAGATCTTGGCAGTAACATTGGACATGATATTGTGAAATGCCTATCAAAATAACCTGCCACGTAAGGTTGTTGTTAAAATAACTAGGCTTTAGATTGAACATATATTAAAGGGTTTATCACAGACAACCTCTCATCTGAAAATTTATGGAACTTGCGGCTAACAGCTTATTCTTGTAGGAAGGAAGATTCAGCCATATATATATATATATATATATATATATATATATATATATATTTATATATGTATATATATACACAGTGGTACTTTGGTTTAAGAGTAACTTGGTTTAAGAGCCTTTTGGTTTAAGAGCTCACAGTATTTCAAAATTGTGACTTGGTTTAAGAGCATTGCTTTGGTTTAAGAGCTCCCTGTACTGGGTGGGAGCGCGAGTGGAGGAGGAGCATAGTGGGGTCTACAGCCCTGTACTCTGACCCAGGAAGTCTCCCTCAAATTCCAAATCATAGCAGATCCACTTCAGGCTGGGGCTTGTATCAGGGGACAGGACTGTGGAGGTAATCTCTTCATAGCTGTAACTCCTCTCTCCCCAGACAGAGAGTGCTGCATGTATGTGCCCACATCTGCCCTGCTCATTCCTTCATGCTCCCTGCAGTCTCTGTCAGCCCTTGTGTTTCCCATCCTCTCCATTACTGTACAGTAACTTATAATATCACTAGAGATGAGCAAACCAGACGGATTTCTAGTTCGTATGAATCATAAATCTCGGCGTCTGACTCCCGCTGCCTGCTCCCTCCGCGCAGCGGGTGGATACATCGTAAGGAACGCCTAGAAAACTTGGATACAGCCTTTGCCAATCGCAAACATATTTTGCTGTTTCTGAATGTTTGTTTAATTTGTTTTACATGTTATTCAGAATAATAAATCATTATTTTTGGGGTGTGGAACCAATTGTCTGTATTTCTATGATTTCTTATGGGAAAATTTGCTTTGGTTTAAGAGTGATTTGGATTACAAGCACGGTGCAGGAGCAAATTATGCTCGTAATCCAAAGCACCACTATATATATATATATATATATATGTATATATATATATATATATATATATATATATATATATATATATATATATATATACACACACACACAGATTATTCTTCTTTGACTCACAATGGTGGGTCCCTAGCAATGGTCACAAAACAACTCTATTGTGTCCATATGATCTAATACGATATATAGATAGAATTTTTCAGGCAAAACATTTTAATATTTATATGAACTAGAATGACTAAAATACTAAAGATTAAATACTATATCCACACTACACCCCATCTGTCACTCTCTTTACTTCTTTTATGTCATTGCACTCACTTTCCTGCAGGCCAGTCTCCATTCTACCGTACTTCTGAACAGGCACTATATTAAATTTAAAATGTTATAGTTTTATCTCCCTTTGTGCTATGCTGTCAATTCCATAATGCCTCAGCACAACAACACATGAGCAGCAATGGCCTGTATTATCTGAACCTGCTGGGAAGACAGTGGAATTAGGATCCGATATGGGGCTGTGCAAAGACGCAAGTGAAGGCCGTTTAGCAAGATCATTACTCATTTGCAGTGCCATTATAAGTCATGAATAGTCACATGGCTGGGCCACATGAATGATTACTGTATCATTTGTGTGCCCATTTGAATATATTGCACATCCCATGTTTACACAGAGAAATGTACAGCAAATAGCAATACAATTTGAAGCCGCTCAAAAGATGCGATCAGCCGACAAGAAGGCATGTTCCCACTCCTTCGCTGATCGCAGACACTATCGACCAGAGGACTGTTTCTGGCAATGCTCTTTGCCAATAATTTTCCATGTGAAAAGCCCTCATTATTAGCTCTAAAGTCTCTAAATAAACAAAGAGACAGCAAGTATACAGTCATAGAAGCTATACTATTATCTTGTCTACTATATCTGTGTGGCAGGAGCCTGTTTAGTCATCAGCAATAGCTATGATCTGTGCAGATATTCATTGAGGCAAATATTCCACTAGCTGTTGACATTTTTTCAAGAATATTGGCTCATGTGAGAGGTATACAGCAGCTTCTCAAAATTGTTGCATAATAGATGGAGGTACTGACATGCTCTAACCAGACTGTTCTACCTCATCCCATAGATGCTTTATAGGATTAAGATCCAGGAAATGTGAAGGCCAGGAAAGAAAGGAGAACTTGCTGTCATGTTTCTGGACCCAGTCCATGACTATGTATGATCCTTGGGGCATGGTGCACAGTCCTGTCAAAAATCCCTTCTGCCATAGGGTAAACAGCTGCCCTGAAGGTATGAACCAAGTCAGCAACATTGTGAAGATTAGTCCTACTGTCAAATCATCCATCCACAGCTATCAAAGGAACCTAGAGTGTGCAAGAAAACATTTCCCACACCTTACATCACCTTCAGCAGCCTGCTGACACCTGACAGTAAGGATTCATTAATCCCTGCTCTCAGCATAAACATGGGGCAGAAAAAATCTGGATTCATCTAACCAGGCAATCAATTGTTAACTGCTCAGTGATCAAATGTTCACGCTCTTCTGCCCACTGCTACTACTCTTCTACTTTCTATTACTCTTAGGCAGCAATGTGATGCAAGTTGGCCATCAGATTATACACTTATGCTGTTCGAGCCAATCTATGCTCAGGAATAATGAGCTGTGCATTCAGACGCGTTACTTGGAGCATCAGCATCGTGTTCAGACACAATTTGCTGGTCTGTGGACTTCTTGTTCTTCAGAATGATTCTTGACATTCTCCTCTGACCCAGTTCATCCATGAGTTGTATATGTTCACAGGATCCTGTTTCCCTGGATATTTTTCCTCAAGCACATGTTTTTAGCACAATCATGACACTGTTGCATGAGAAAAAAACCCAATCCTGGCCCTGGCTAACTTAGCACCAATCCCCATTGGAGAGAGAGAGAGAGAGAGAGATGACTACCCAGTTTTGCAATGAAAAGTTAAAAAGTAGTCTTCTAGTGTGGTGGTCTTGGCTTGTACACATAATATATAGTAGATCTGAAAATCTGTCGACAAAAATTTATTCTTTTGGAGAAGTTTCAATGTATGTTATACTAAAGACTTGTAGAATATAGACACTGGGCTATAAGTCTTACATGTTTTATTAAAGTGAACCTGTCATCACTCATAATGCTGCCTTGGGCAGTCTCCGATGGTTTCTCCCTGCCCAACTCACCTTGATTGATGGATCTCTCTCTGTTTCGGTATACAGAGAGATATATCAAGGCTTTTGGGGCTGGGATAAACCATCAGGGACAGCCGTAATAAGCCATGGTTTGGTGTTTCACATAGTCAGCTGATGTGTTGATATGTGCATTTAATCCAAGACTACAAATCTATCAAGAAATTTTGAACAGCAGGTATGCCTTGACATTATATTTTCCCTACAATATGGCATGTTTTAATGATGGAGGTGTACTCTACATAATAGGGAGAGAGTGTCTCCTTCAGAAATCTAAAACTTAATTCATAAGGGTCAAACTTTTAGATTCCCCAACAATTTGAAAACGTTTTTTTTTTATTCCTGGCTCAACATATATAGCTATACGTGTGTAGAATATTTGGTCTGTAATATATGTTTTCTTTCTACAATGGTGTCACATTATGTTGCCATGGTACACATAATGAAAATTTTACAGGTGAGTATATAACAAAATGTAACATTATATATTTTATTTTTTTTCCCTCCTACCCGTCTGCTATTTTCAAGCGCAATAAATGGCAAGGTTCTTTATTGTGCTTTGCACTGAACATGTCCACACATTTTTATTAATCTATTACTTAGAATTTTATTTTAAACAGCGCTTTACAAGTAATACAAGCAAAACAACTACATGCTTCAGTATGTATGGGTGGATTAGTGCATGATGATGTCCTTCCATTGGTGGCACAAATCCATACAGCTAAGTTCACAGCATTCTATGTATTAATTTGTGAGTGGAAAATCCTCAAAAGTAGCAATGGATGTGATTATAACAAATGATATGCATGTTATGCTGAAGATATTAGCGCAGAAATTACCCAGCAACATGGATTTAAACATTCACAGCATGTCAATTTCTTTTGTGGATTTTCAATGTAAAATATTTCCTTGTAGCACTGTAACTCCCCCCTTTTCTCTTTTCTCCCTCCAGAAAGGAGCTAAACATAAACATGAACATGAATAAGCCTTAATGGTGGGCGAAGCCTTTCAATTCACGTTTTTACATTAGTATATCCTACTATACAAGAAGATAGTGTCCATGTTTAGGATTTGGAAACAAAAGCAATTCACAAAGAATTAATTAATAGCAATCAATAGCTGATCTTAAACGGGATTCTCCGGGTACAATTGAATGTTGATTACATGCACGGGACGTAGTAAAACAAACACGACACAATAAGGCAGATGAAGCATGACAGAACTCAGAAAGGGAAGGCTGGCTGTGAACACATTAGTTATTTCGGAGAGAGAGAGTCCAAGTGGATTGCCAATTACTCTACTCCATAAACCCTATTATGAAACAGCTCTAGGTAATCCCCATTGGCAGCACATATGTTTCCATGTTAACAAGCATTGAAAGCTACTGAATGACAATACAGCATGGACATTAACTGATGACCTCACAATGTAGACACATGCACTCCAGAGGATCTCCCTCATTATATTTTGCTAAGGCAGAGAATTTATTTTTAATTCAGATGTAATGGTTTTAATAACCATGACCTGGATTTAAAACCATTATTGTTCTTTTAGAATAAAGGCTGCTTTACAATAAGCTACTGGCTGTCTGCTGTTGAATAGCTGCAATCTGCAATACCTTTATATACTGATATACTTGTATAAAGTTGGAGCCTTAGGCTGTGTTCACAAATATCAGATTGAATCAAACACATATTTACCGGAGCATCAAATAGCAAAAATCCAAGGCATTCTGATTTCTGCCATGGATGTGCAGTATGAACTGCTTTAGATCTGCACAAGTATAAGTACCACTGGATGATCATGGTTTTTTCATGCAGAATCCAATTCTATTTATTCCTGAAGTAGATTTTGTTTGCTGACAAGCAGTCAAAAAACCTGCTGGAATTTTCTGTGCCGCAACCCTATTCCCATGCATTACAGGTAGATTTCCATCAGATCTGGTGCAAATATTGATAAAGAATCTATCTAAATCCACATCAGATCCAGCAGGCATAAACAGCACCTTAACCTGTAAAGTTGTCACTGTCACGGCTTAGGCACCATTTTTTTGGACAGCTATCAATTAACAACAAATAATGGCCAATAGTCATGTAAAAATGGCTGTTGTAAATAGATAACGTCCATTATTTGTCAATAAATGCAGGTTGTCCAAAAAAAACAGCCATCCTTTTGAAAGTGTGTGAACATAGCCTAACACTGTGTTAAGTTGACTACGATAATTTTCTACACCAGAGACCGTATAGTCACCCCACACTATAAATAAAATAAAGCAGATAAAGCTATCTCTGGCTCTGGCATGATTCCCACATGATTCTCTTAATCACTGAGACCAAAATAATCCCACAGAAACCCATGTGTGGGTAAACAATGGGTCAAGACAGGGTTTTCTCATATTAGAAGAAAATAACGTATTCATGACATAGGGACATCTGGCACCAAATAACTAATATCTCACTATCTATGCAACTCAAATATTCATTTGAGGTCGCCCTCTTGTGTTGTCTGAGCCATGTGACCTAGGCAAGCATGCGGATAAGGTTCACTATCTTCATTAAGTTTACATGCCAGAGCTGTATGCCACCCGACATATACTCTTATTGCCTTTTTTTATAACATGTAACTGTGTCCTCTTTTACACTTTGGAATTATGTCATAACTGAATAACATGTGAAGCACATAACCTTGGCACAATTATTTGATCCATTTGAATAATCATTGTCACAATTATTAACCCTTTTTCACACTTAAAGTCCTATTTATTACAAAGGCCAATTATCCATCCAATCAGACAGATTTTACCCTCTGTAATAGCCAGCCGACAATCGCTAACATCTGACATGTCAAGAAACAATCTGCCATTACCCTTGTAATAGAAGATGTGCTGCCAATGGCTGATTAACCCTGGGGCCACTTGAACAATCTAGTGATTATCGAGCCATGTAATAGGCTCTGTAAACAAGAGCCAATCTAAGATAACAATGCTTGCTTACAGCGGAGTTCAGGCCATTTAAAATGGCCTTTAGGTTTCGTACAGACATTGCGTCCCCTGTATGTGCCATGCCTCCCCTATGCTGGCTGGATAGCCAAATGCAGCAAAACCTCCTTAGCTAGGGCTATGTCCATAATGAAGACTAGGCAAGCTCCTGTAAGTGCACCCTTTAACATTGTCAAAGAAAAGACAGGTGGAATTTAAAAGGCAGTCAACCTCTCTTTCTCTAATATCATTTTTTACCTGGCTAGTATCGCTTTAAGATAATGTAAACAGTTTTCCATTAGCCATGTGTGAAACCATTATATCAGCCATGATGACTTCACCACATGACAAGCTCATCTCTGCTACAATGCAAACTGAGGTCAGCTAAATTTGTATGCCTACCTTCTGAGGCATAGTCCAAGAAGTACTCCCTGTAGTTTGAATACACAGTCTGAATATATACCGTCTATAATTATTGACCGGTACTAATGGTCTGAGATTATTGTAAGGGGATTTAGGATAATTCATAATATCCTTTACATGTTGTCATAGAGACATCTTCCCATTGTTTATACATTATCGACAGGAAAGGCTCACACTGTGTGATCCATTGTCGGAGGATTATATCTTATCCATTTTATTCTATAGAAAGTACTGACAACTTTTCAGTATCTAGGTTTATGATAACGTGTTAACAAATAGTCACAGAAATTCCATATATGAACTATCTCTAATTATAAAGTGGAATTCTTTACTCTGTAACATGAATGTTTCTGGAAACCAGCGATAAACAGGCTGTGTTTGTTTGTTTGTTGTATTATTAAACCGTTTATCTGTTCCTTCTCCTTTGTTGACTGGCACTACTGTTCATAGAAGGTGATTGCTGAACACCCCTCCCATCAGGTTATGTCTGATCCCATCAGTCCAACAATCAGCTCTATCATTATCCCAGGGAGGGGCCTTTCTCATGTAAACCGTTGCTCTATGGATGCCTTTGTGCTCTCACCAGTGTGACAAGCACCATCCAGCAGGCAAGACTGTGTTATTTTCATTGAGAACCTATAATTACTTACCAGAAGCAACACTTTAGCATGTTTAACGTATTAGACAACACATTCAGCGGATGGCAAGAATGACAAGTCACACGGAGAGATGTTGACATATTTTATCTGTCCCAGATTCCTACCAGCACTAGTGTGCAAGAGAGTTCATTTTACGTATATGTTCAATCTACTACTCCTCACACATTATTAGGAAATTACCATTACAAGTCTTTGTAAGAAGTATATGTGAAAAAAGAAGCAATGCTTTGCAATATCATCGGCTGTTAAGCAGTACTTCCATTAATGGACTTCCATCTGGTTAAAAAAAAGCTTTGAGTATACATCTTTATGAGCCTTATGAGTTTTAATGCATACAGCAGTCCACATACTGTGCTGTGATCATGTGAGCGCCCCAGGTGTGTACATGTGATCACTTGCAAGGGAAGAGGATCTTTTATGATTGACAATCCCCTTAATCCCAGAATGTACTGAAGTAAAGCTGTATTCTTATAGGAAGTTTGTCACATTTACGTTATCCTATCAGAGAGAAGCATGAAGTAGTGACAGATGGTGATACCATTAGTATGTCTGTTATCTGTGAATATACTGTCATTTTGTTAAAAAGAAACCTGTCACATTGAAAATATAGTCCTTTCTGCAGCATCATTTTATAGATCAGGAGAAGAAGAGCGAATTAAAGGGGTTATCCAGCATTAGAAAAACATGGCCACTTTCTTCCAGACACAGCAGCACTCTTGTCTCAAGTTCGGGTGATGATTTTGTAACTTGGTTCTATTGAAGTGAATGGAGCTTAACTGTAAACCACACCTGATCTGGAGAAAGGAGTTGTGCTATCTCTGGAAGAAAGTGGCCTTGTTTTTGTAGCACTGGATAACTCCTGTAACCCCTTCACGTCCACAATACTCTTATATACGTTCCTGCTGCCAATGCCCCATGCAGCAGGAACGTATATAAATGTTTCTGACTTCAGGGGCTTTAGATGTGTGTGGGACTGCTGCAGTGTGAGCGGTCCCACACACATAAACTGAAATAAAAAAAAATTAAAAAAGGTTTTTTAAAAGTATTAAAAAAAAACCTTATAACCCCCCAATTAAAGTTTAAATTACCTCCTTGCTAATTATAAAAATATGTAAAAATAAACATAAAAATAAACATATTCCATATCGTAGTGTGCTGAATTGTCCGATCTATATAGATAATATAGATAGACAATATAGATCCTGCACCGTGAATGGCGTGAAGCGATCAAATTTTTTCTTTTACACCAATATGATATTAATAAAAACTAGAGATAATGACACAAAAAATGACAACACAACCAGCCCTGTAGGTGGAAAAATAAAAGCGCTATGGCTCTTAGATGGCGAGGAGGAACATTGCATTAATTTGACCTGGCACCAATGGCCTTGGTCATAAAGGGGTTAATACAGTATAACTTATAATACATTGGGACAAATCTCTGTTTACACACAGGGACAACCGTCAGTCACTAACTAGTACCACCAATTGGACATCTCAACCCAGAATACCCACATAAAGTTCTTTAAAAATGTGAGGTTAATTGGGATATCACATCACGGGTAAATCATCGATAAATATGCTCTGAATAAGTGGTATACTTAAAATGAAAGCTCAAAAATTATGTATTGCAATTGAAAACAATTTGTCAGTGCTCATTTTGGTACTTGATGCTGGCCTGAAATACCATATTTCAATCTAACCTTACAAGAAAGTGTAATTAACTGTGTCACTCAGTAAACTCTTCTACTGTATTTGCTTGTATAAAAAGACACCTCTATATAAAATGCTACATAACTACATTAGATATAGCAGGAAAGCAGTGCCTGAATACATTAACTAAATTGATTAGGACTAGAGACAGGAGGTAAGGATTATACAATCTATACAATGTATTGGTGTTGTATTCAAGTGAAGGTTAGGGAAGATTATATACTTGTCTGAAGATCAGTGACAGTCTGTACTATCAAACAACATGGAATATTTGAGATCATTGATGTTTTCCAGGGTCTTTCATCAGTTTCATTACAGAACAACCAAGAATATTATAGCTCTATAGATCAGAAAATAAAAAAGTCAGATTGTTGCTTTTATTTCATTACAGTTTATATGGCTTGTACGGTTAATTCTACAAATGCATTCCTTTTTGAAGACTTGATGGTTAGTTACTGAGGAAATATAAGCGAGAGCTACAAGGAGCCTGAATTTCCATTGAAATTTATATATTCATGTCACACTAGGAAGGAATTACCTCTACTGTTGTATGGTGTTTCCGAGTCTGGCAGTGACTCAGAGCAGAAATTATAGGAATATTGATTCCGACAATAAATCATTCTGAAAGGTGCCATTTTAAGCCACAGTGCAACTCTCTATCTTTATGCTTTCCCGTCAAATCTGAAAATCCCACTGCCACATTTTCCACTGAGAAGTACAACATATACCCATAATATACTGTATCTATCTATGAACCGTTCTTATGGAACTATCTACAATTTATCTAGTAGATAGTTCCATAAGAACCAGAAAAATTGTACATAAAAACTAAGGAGGAGATTTATCAAAAGTACAGTAGAATTGTGTTAGTTGCCCCTAGCAACCAATCAGATTCCACCTTTCATTCCTCTCAGATTTTTTGAAAAATGAAAGGTGGAATCTGATTGGTTGCTAGGGGCAACTAAGTCAATTCTACTTTACAACAGCTTGATAAATCTCCCCCAAAGTCTTTATAAAAGTATTCACATCTTGACATATATGTCATATTCACAGGCTTTGCCATAAATGTTTGCTAGATGTGCATCTCATGTATAGGACCACACCGATCCCAAAATTAATGACCCATCAGATCAAAACAGCTCAATACAGTCATAAAGCAGCCAGCTCTGCTGTTTTTGGCTCCCTGACCACCTGACTTTAGACAGTTATACAACCTATTATATCCAATATTACTATTCCAGCACATTTCAAAGCTCTGTTTTTACACAACTCCCAACATATATTATATTTTTCTTTATTTCTTTACCGCTTTCGATTGTACCGTTACATACTGATAGAAGTATTCACTGAGTGCAAGTCTGCAAGCAGCTAAACATTACACAGATATAGTTTTAGGGTGGGTTCACACATAACGTATCCGCAGCAGATTTCACGCTGCGTGTTCACAGCAAAACCCGCTGCAGATCCCTTCACTGTCACTGTCACTTTCACACTGTTCAATGAGATTACATACTCGCAGCGGTCCTTGCTCCAGCTTGGCCTCAGCCAATCCGCTAGCTGGAGTGTGGACCGGTAATGTATGTACCGAGCTTTGGTGATTAAGGGGGCTGCCCTTTACATACTCGCAACGGGATAACAATTCCGCTGCAAGTATGTAATTGTATTGAAATTGACAGTAAAGGGATCTGCAGCAGATTTAGCTGTGAACTCGCAGCATGAAATCCACTGTGGATTTGTTATTCGTGAACCCACCCTTAGGCTGGGTTCACACACAGTAATTTTGCTCAGTATTTTGGTCCTCATATTGCAACCAAAACCAGGAGTGAATTGAAAACACAGATAGGCTATGTTAACACACTGTTGAAATTTAGTGGATGGCCGTCATTCAATGGCAAATAATTGGCGTTATTGTAAAACATCGACTGTTGTTAAGAAATAACGGCTATTATTTGTCATAAAATGATGGCCAACAGTGTGTGAGCATAGCCTTTCTGTTTTTTTCAATCCACTTCTGGATTGAAGCAAAAATACTGTGTGTGAACCCAGTGTTAAAGTGACTTTATTTATTCTAACTATGGTAAATATTTTTCCATCCTACCTATTACAATTACAACTTCATTGCTCATTGCTTCTTCTGAATGGCACCATTATTCTGTTACGTCTCCTGGAAAATATATGAGTACACTAAAAACTGTCTACTAGTCTTTTAGGAAGGAATGCTCTAACAAAAGATGCTCCAGGATAGGGGGAAAACTCATTTGAAATCATATCCAGGTGGCATACATTATCGGTAATTAGTTGACTGACTAAATAAGGGCTTAGGCTGGGTTCACACACAGTATATTTCAGGCAGTATTTGGTCCTCATGTCAGGTCCTCATAGCAACCAAAACCAGGAGTGGATTGAAAGCACAGAAAGGCTCTGTTCACATAATGTTGTAATTGAGTGGATGGGCATCATTTAATGGCAAATATTTGCTGTTATCTTAAAACAACGGCCGTTGTATTGAAATAATTGCAGTTATTTACCGTTATATGGCGGCCATCCACTCAATTTCAACATTGTGTGAACATAACCTTTCTGCGTTTTTAATCCACTCCTGGTTTTGGTTTCTATTAGGACATGACATGAGGACCAAATACTGCCTGAAAAATACTGTGTGTGAACCCAGCCTTATACTGACACATTTGGTAGGCCTGTACAAAAATCCAACTTTTACCCTCCTCACTATATACCCCTCATCATTCCAACAGACATTCTCCATAACCCATTCACTGAATTAGATTTTAAGACTTACAAGTACTAACCTAGCCTTCTAATTCCCTAGACTTTAAAGGGGTTATCTGGTGCTACAAAAACATGGCTACTTTCTTCCAGAGACAGCCCCACTCTTGTCTCCAGCTTGGGCGGGGTTTTGCTGCTCAGCTCCATTGAAGTGAATGGAGCTTAATTACAAACTGTACCTGAACTGGAGACAAGAGTCGTGTTGTCTCTGAAAGAAAGTGGCCATGTTTATGTAGCACTGGATAACCCCTTTAATCTAGCAGAGCATCCAAGGGACCATCTCAATACTCATGTTTGCGCTATGGATCCTCCCCTACACACACCTCAATAGCTAAAGGTGCACTGTATTCAGCATGGTCCCAGATATCTGTGACAACCTACCAGGACCTTACTGAGTTACTGTGAGCCTTTCCAGCTGCTGTCCATGCTGAACAGTTCCTAACTCATTCATGGTTGGCTTTACTTATTGGGCTTTACTTATTCTCTGATTGCTAATGAAGCCCAAGAAAACTGAAGATTAGTTTGCGGAGATGACATTTTTTTTTAATAGAATAAAATATTTAATTACTTCCACAGTTAATTCCCAAGTTAAATGCCACACCGCATGGGACATACAGTATGGGAGGAGTTTCAGTGTTAAAATATCTACTGTACTATTAGAACCCATGCCTTACTTGTTCCCCCTTTGCAAACTCAAGCCTTCCCTACGACAGCCTTCTCTATGCTATTGGTCATGCATATGTTCAGACACCCATTATTAAGTCAGGGCGCTTGCCCCCTCTCTTGTTACCCCCTTTTCCCCACTTACAATCCCCCATTCCCATTTCCCGACGCAACACCCTTTTTTCAAGTCCGTTCATAAAGGGATTTGCAAAGCCTTCTTGTTATGTTGTCATGTTAATATTGATATTGGTTACAAATGGGGGGGCGGGGGAGATGCCCCAGAATTGTTATTTCAATGGGAATATTATTGGGAATATTTACTTAGACATGTCCAGAGAGGTGACGCACCCTCTGTAAGTACAGCTAGTGATATTTTAATATTTTAGGATGTTAAAGAGAAAAAGTTATGCCTAAACTTGTGAATTTCTGTCACTGTACCCTGCATTCACATCTTTATACTGCTCACACACTAAAATGTGATCTAAAAAAATAAAGCTGTTCCGTAGCCGAGTTCAGTAACTTGAATGACCCCACTATAAATGATTGAAACAAAGAAAACACATTACAGTCAAGCAAAGTGCTACACGTGTACACGAGAAGTCCATCAATGACCTTGGGAAACTGTTGCTTTCAACACTCAATTGTACACACAGCATGCATAGTTTTTCCAATTATTTTCACAGTCATCGAAAAGAATCTGTCTGTCAAGTCTATGCTAAAGTGAATATGACACCAGAAAATAACAAGAGTTATATTTTCTAGATTCTGAAATAGACAGCACTTACCTCTTAGAAATATTGAAAATTGGCTTTTAATTGTTTTCTGATCTTGGAACAAGTTTTTTCTTGTGCTGTATGAAACATTACTTTATTTTTGTAATAACCACTCATAAAGACGTACAGCTCATTTAGGGTAGCTTCACACGTACCGTATCCGCAGTGGATTTGCAGCGAAATCCGCTGTGGATCCTTAAGTGTGAAGCTGAATGGGCCCCATACACGCAGCGGATCCGCTGCCTGTATGGGACCCGACCCCTTTATTCCCCCTGCCGCCAGCAGCCTGCAGCCTCGGCCCCGAGCATACATTACCTGCTCGGCGCTGCAGCTGTGTGTGAGGCTCCAGGCTCCCCTCGCTCCACATCAGTCAATCAGTGCACGGCAGCACTGATTGGCTGATGAGGAGAACGGGGAGCCGGGAGCGTTACAGGATCCGCTGCAAACCCATGTGAAATCCGCTGCGGATCTGGTACGTGTGAAGCTACCCTTAAGCAGAATAGAAGGAACAGTTTAAAATAAGGTAAGTACTAAGGGAATACAGCTAATTTTTCTAATTAACCCCTTGCCTTTGAAGCCTGTTTTGGCCTTAATGCCCGGGGCCTATTTTTCAAATCTGACCTGTCTCTCTTTATGTAGTTACAACTCTGCGGTGCTTTTAACTATCGCGGTTATTCTGACATTGCTTTTTTGAGACATATTCCTCTTTATGTTTGTGGTATACTTTGGTTGATACACTCAGTAGTTTTTTGTAAAAAAACAACAACACAACAAAAACAACAACGCAAAAATGTACACGTCTTTACATTCAAAATTCTCTAACCATAGCAGCCCAGAGGCACTGGGTTACCATAGTTACGCTTGTGCGCCTCCAGGGGAATGAAGGGGGGATCGGAGGTAGCGGATCTCCCTCCAGGTGCCCGATAGACACTGAGGTCCCACAGACCGCGACACCCATGGGGTGAACTGCCCGGGGGGGGGAGCGCGGCTCCCCTCCGGGCAGGGGCAGCAGTGTGACAAAACCCCCTCCCCTCTGTGACACAGCTCCATTACAATCATTTCAGGACAGGCCGATGCTCAGGAATAGACCCCTGTTGTGCAAGAAAACAGAAGTTCGAGTATTCTTGGTGAAACGCCACGTGTGACAGAAATGCACGCATTTCCAGGACGCGTGGTGCTTTACCAAGTCTATCAGAATTTCTGGATTACGAGTCAATGCTGCTGCTAGTGCGCTAGCGTCTGTGCTGACAGGTATCCTTTAAAGTGTTATTGTCACTTAAAAAAAAGTCATACAGACATGTCAAACGTTTTGATTAATTGAGGTCTGGATGTTCAGACTCCTACTGATCTTTAGATAGAGCCAGGAGAAGTGTGCAGCTGTGTGCTTCGCTCCCTCACTAGATGGTCTATCTGGCTCATTGATGGAGACATTCTCCATTATAAATCTGTGGAGCCCATCTCCTGCAATGAGTCAGATACAGCATCAGGTCACTCAGGGAAGTGTATAGCATGTAAAAAAAAATGACTGTAACATTTTAACACTGGCATCTGAAATAAATTCTACCTTTAGTATGTTTTGGAGAAAAATGGAGATAATCCCAATCTTAGAAGTGCAAAGCAATACAGGAATAAAGCTCTGTATGCTAGTGAGGTAGAACTAACAATTATTATGTATTACTGGTTGGGACATACTGTATGACTAAAATTAAAAGTGGTAGCAAACTGCTAATCAGGGTCCTGAAAAATGTATGCATGAATATAATCTTTTTTCATTTGAGGGAACCAAAGTAAAACATGATTATTTTGTTGCTGAAAGAATACATAGCTTTTAAGCCTACTAATTCACTGTTCAAATATATAGAATGGCAAAAATATGGAAAACTGTGCGGTTGGTAATGGTACAAAAGAGCAATATTGCCAGGGAACACCTTTACAACGTAAATATCAGTTAGTGGTATTAATAGAAGCCTCGGGCCCTTGCTGCTATTATATCCTTAACCTGTCTAAATGTACCCAACTTTAATGGTCATAGACACTGTACTTATTCCATTTTTACAGAAATGCCTCTTAGCACAGTATTAGGCCAAGTAACTTAAAATTGTACATGAGTTATCTATAAAAAACTATTTGACCAATAATTTGAAAACTGGATGATAACTGATATGGACAAAAACAAAAACAAAAAATAATAATATGAAATATATATAGTAGATTACATATTGCCTTGTCACAGAAATGATATCTTATCATTAAGACTGCTTCCCTTTCCCTATTGGCCTACAGTACTAGTTTTACAACAGAGAGTCCTCACTCATCTTGAATTTCTAATTTATTGCTACTGCTTGCAGAGTGCTTGTACATATTGTGGTACATGTGGTACATACTGTGTTTTGTTTGTACTTTATCTTTACTTGCTGAGCCTTTGGTAATTCATATTAAAATTGTTCACTGCAGTTTTCTGTTTTACACTGAATTTCCAAGTATTCCCTGCAAGTACAAAGTCTAGATGAAGCGCAGGGTAAGCTCATTGCAGCAGTCCTAATCTTATGTCATCCAGAAAATGTAATACTAAAATAGTCTGCAGTATTGTTCAGAAATAAAATGTACATCTCTAACATGTCCTTATTTCCATATAACTTACATCTTAGGTTTTAAAAGGAATTAATATTTTCTTTAAGAACAAAGATGAATCACAAATTACATAAAGTCTTAATGCCAATTCAATAGATGAGGATAATTTAAGCCGAATAGCTATGAAGTATAGATGTCTTGTCTTGTCTCCTTAATCTCCTGCTATCGATCACTTAAAGTTACTCTCCAAGAACTTTTTTAGGATGAAAAAGCACTAAAGAAATAATAAAAAAAATATTGTACGCATGAATTATTGTAATAAATATTATGTGTACAGTGAATCACTGTTTGCCTCCCTTAGCAAACTTAATCACTGTATGAAAACCAATGATACATGAACTATAAAGTTTCTCATAATTATGTTTGCCATATTTACAGGGGAAACAATGTATTGCCAAGGGTGGTTTTAATTACAATCAAGTGCAAGGTGATTGAAGTTTTAATAAGAAATCTAGCACTTAAAAGACATTAAACACAAAATTATCATGAAGAACTATCACTAATGAGCAATATCTTCTCAGGGTGTACTCTACAACACTTTGATACCAAGAAACTTTAGCTGCTTAAAGATGATGAACATTAATTAGTAGAAATATTATATTACTGCTTGCAGAGATTTCATTGCAGCAGAAACAAATTTAGCCTAATTTGAATAGCTTCATTTTTATATGCTGGATATTATGTCAGCTCCTTTATAATGCCAGCCATGGTATTTAAACATATGCGCATTTTACTTTTGCTAAGGAGCAACCTGAAAAAGTTGTTAACAATAAATAGCCAAAAGAATTAAATTTATTTGTGGTCCTATAACAAAAAAGTCAATTACAGCATGCTAAATTACTGTACATGCATGGAATAGAAATTTATGTCATATATTTTTATAATAAATATATCCAGACATGCTATTTTGTGAGCGTCAAGGAAAGCCACAATTACTGTGAACATTTCTACTACTTCCTAGAAAATCTGCATATGTAGAAATTTAAAAGCTAGGACCACAACCACACAATGTCTTTTCTCTGTGAATGGAGCCCTCTCTTTGGTGGCTCCATTCATAGAGAATGAACAGAGCTATCGGAGAGAGCCGAGTACTGCATTTGTCTCTTTCTGGTGGCTGAATGAATAGAGCCATGGGTCACGTGCTGTACCCTTGACTTTATACAAAACAAAGGAGCCAGAGTCCGATCTGGAAATCGTCGGGGGTACAGAGGTTGGAAAACCTGCAATCTCTTACTTGTCCCCTTTCGTGTGGATAAAGGATAAGTTAGTTTAAGCCTCATTTAAGTTTGTCTATTACCAGCAAACAGCCTTCTGTGTCCCCTCCTCCGTGTGTGTAGCTTGTGTAAGCTATCCTCTTTGTATGCTCTCCTAACTCTCCACACTCCTCTGCTTTATACAAATGCTTCCTTCTTTCAGCAGGGAAGAGAGGAACAGAAACAGAAATTGCTAGAAAGTTGCTCAATTTTGCATTCAGCAAAAAAATAAACAATACAAGTTCATAGCTTTTAATTATAAAGTGGTCCCTCAACATACAATAATAATTGGTTCCAGGATGACCATTGTTTGTTAGAACAATTGTATAATGAGTAGAGATGAGCGAACCGGGTTCGGGTTCGAGTCCATCCGAACCCGAACGTTTGGCATTTGATTAGCGGTGGCTGCTGAACTTGGATAAAGCCCTAAGGCTATTTGGAAAGCATGGATATAGTCATTGGCTATATCCATGTTTTCCAGACAACCTCAGAGCTTTATCCAAGTTCAGCAGCCACTGGTAATCAAATGCCGAACGATCGGGTTCGATGGACTCAAGCCCGAACCCGGTTCACTCATCTCTAATAATGAGACCACAACTCTATGGTAAACTGGTAATTGGTTCTAAAGCCCCCAAAATGAGAAAAAAAAATTAAGATTTAAAGTGAAATATGCAGATAATTATTATCAGTAAAGCAACAGTCAGAAAGGGTAACTGGGAGATGTAAAATACTTTCCATGTAGAGGACTGCAGTTTTTTCAAAGTCCAAGAAAAATAAAATGAAGCCATCTTCACCAGGTGCTCAAAGGCAAAGAAGCAGCTCATTCTGGCAGAGGTAAACAGCAGTATAAAACATGTAGCATCACATTGTACTGTAGGGAGGCACCACTATACAGCCAGCCAGTGCATTTTACCAGTAAAATGGCCACTTTCATTCATCAACCATCTAGTTAATCACATGGGTCTCAGATCCTCACTGTCTAGCAGTGTTAAGTATTGTATGTTGAGTCTGGTCTGTACTGTATGTTAAAAAAAAAAAAATATTGGATCCTGAGGTTGTTGTAGGTTGAGGGATCACTGTACTTTATGGGTTGCCCTTCTTTGTAGCCAAATTTAAAACAAATGAACAGGCATTGGTCAGTACAATTTCTGATATTTGCATAAAAAAATTTGTTCAAATGGCGGAAGGTATGGTTAGCATATCTTTGAGCTCAGTGCAAAAAGTAATATTAAGCCATGTTCACACACTGTTTAGAAAATTAATAATAACAACAATGGCTGTCATTTTAAATTAAAATAGCAGCCATTGTTTTCAGTCTTTGGCTATGTTCACACAACATCAAAAATAGAGAAAAGGCGGCCGATTTTGATATTTAAAATAACGTCCATTTTTGCCGCGATTTAGCTGACTGCGATGACAATACATTGAAGTAAATAAAAAGACAGACGTCCAATGCACACAATGTATGTAATAAAGGACGTTTTTGCCGCGGATGTCAAAATAATGAACATGATCATTATTTTCGGACATCTTTTGCAAACAGTGGTTATTTTTTATTAGTTGTTCACGCGCTATTTTTCTTTTTCCACCGCTCTTTCTCTGTTTTTACTATTAAATTCAATGGACTTTTCAATTAAGCCACACCCAAAGGCCAATTAGTAACCCCAAATTAGAATAATGTACCAACAGCCACCATTGCACTAAGGGGAGGCCAGGCTGCTAAATGGCATCCGTTAATTTAGACTCAAAATGACGGACGTCATTCTAAACGGAGCTGAACAAACATTGTGTGAACATAGCCTTACTGATGATTTCGATTTTGAAAGTTATAACAACAGTGACACTTTAAGTGCAGTGTAATAAAAAGAAACATGTTTTGAACTGCACAAACACATGTATTAACTACCACCATGTATGGGTTAGGATCTTTTGGGGATTATTTTAAACAAACAAAAAATACTCCATGTACAAAAAAATTAATAGCTCACTGTTTCTAAATGCAAGTTTCTGGTTGATTCATCAAACACTTTTTTATGCATCACACATCAAAGACTAAGTTATACAAGCACATTAATATAGTCTGTGTGAATACATTACACACAGTGTAAACAAAAAAAATATGTAGGAAAGTTCAAATTATAAGATAAAATAACTTTTATTCTAATAACAGATTCATGTCAATTCTAACAAAGTCTCTAGTAATAAACTTCAAAAAAAGCTAAAATGTCAGTTCACAAGGTAACAGTTCTGGCTTTACTGCATAGTTGTAAAGGTGTTATTTGCAAATCGACCTTCAGCTGTTCTAAGTTGACAACTGAATTAGCTAAATGCTGCAGATTACCCTTTTTAAAGGACATTTTACATATTACAAAGCAGCTAATTGGATTTTGTACACATGACATAGCCAATGAATTGTATAGGGAGTGAAGATAACCAGAGCTTTCCCCAAGCAATGTTTTTTTTACTTCACTTTCTCAGTATCCAATCAATCCATAAATCCCTTCCACAATGTGGCCTTCTATAGAAACATAAATGGGAGATGGGGCTGCTAAGTTCAGGGACCACTAATCTAAAAGTGGTCACAAGTGGTTGTAGGCTGAATGCTCACTAGTCTGGCAGTTATTTATCACAACCCCTCTATACACATGCACACAGCTATCTCCTATGAGAACAAATTATTAGACATGCAAAAATCTAACATTCCTGATCCTTCTCCTATGAGGGGAGAGTTGAGATACTCCAAACACATTAATTGTATGAACATACCCTAAGAATGAATTTAACTGTTATATACCTTATATAGAAGAATGGTTCCGGCTTCTCTTATCAGATTCTTTGACTTAAAGGGGTTGTCCGGCGCAAAAAAATTATTCACAGAATAACACACATTACAAAGTTATACAACTTTGTAATGTATGTTATGTCTGTGAATGGCCCCCTTCCCCGTGTCCCACCACCCCCACCCGTGTACCCGGAAGTGTGGTGCGCTATACATACCTGTCACGTGCCGACCACGGTCTCCGATCCTCAGCAGTGACGTCTTCTTCGGGCGGCTGGCGGATCTTCCCGAGTGCCGGCCGCCCTCTGCAGAGTCATCCGATGCTCAGCTGCGATTGGCTGAGCATAACTGTGCTCAGCCAATCGCGGCTGAGCGGCTGATGACGCGGTATAACTTTGTAATGTGTGTTATTCTGTGAATAATTTTTTATCGCCGGACAACCCCTTTAATCCCCTTACATCTCACCTTCTTAAAAGGTAATAATAATTTGAAGACATTTTTGACATGTCGTAGACTCATAAGCTTAGCACCAAGACCCCCACCAATCAAAACTTCTCAGTTGTCAGTTTATTAAAATTATAGTTAATTATGGTAAGGGTTTGTTTGAAGAACAAAAAAAAAACTGCTGCTGCTCCCCAACCCCTTTAACTTTCAACAGTTCACTGTATGCATTCAACAAAGAGGAGATGGATTTTTAGCCTCAATGAAAGATCAGGTAACCACTGACTATAGAAGTCTATAGTCATGTGGTTTACCATGGGACCAGATACTTGATTCATATATATATATATATATATATATATATATATATATATATATATATATATACATACATACACATACACATGCATACACACACTATGGTGCCTTGGATTACGAGCATTACTTTGTTTCGAGACCGTTCAAATCCAAATCACTCTTAAATCAAAGCAAATTTTCCCATAGGAAATCAATGAAATGCAAAAAATTGGTTCCACATCCCAGAAATAATGATTTTTTGTTCTGGATAACATGTAAAACAAATGAAACAAACATTTAGAAACAGCTGAATATGTGATATTATAAGTTACAGTATAATATAGAAATCAGCACGTGGAGTATAATGTATAGTAAGTGCATAAACCTGGAAAAACAGCAGCAGTTTGTAGATACAGAATGGAGTTGCAGATCCCCGTAATGCAGTAGCGTATCACAACAGGCTAGAATAGTGAAGCAGGGCTGCTGTCAGAGGTCTGTGTGGTCACATGACAGCAATGAAGAAGGGGTGTGTCTTCAGCATGGACCAATCAGGAAGTGAGAATCACAGAGCTGTGCAGGAGGACAGTGACAGAGACTTTTCTATACAGCAGTGTGAATGGCTGAAGTAAGTGCAGGCACAGTATAGCAGCAGTGTGTATAGCTGAGTGTGAGTGCAGGCACATTATAGCAGGAATGGAGAGGGTGAGAAACACAAGGGCTGAAAGAGACTGCAGGGAGCATGAAGGAATGAGCAGGGCATATGTGGCCACATGAATGCAGCACTCTCTGTCTGTGGAGAGAGGGGTTACAGCTATGAAGAGATTATCTCCACAGTCCTGTCCTCTAATGCAAGCCCAGCCTTAAGGTGATCTGCTATGATTTGGAAGGTGAGAAAGACTCCTAGGGTCAGAGTACAGCGCTGTAGACCATGCTATGCAGACCATTCCCCTCCCCCACTCCCCTCCCACCCAGCACTGGGAGCTCTTAAACCAAAGTAACGCTCTTAAACCAAGTTACAATTTTGAAAAACTGTGAGCTCTTCTTGCAAAAAGCTCTAAATCCAAGTTACTAGTAAACCAAGGTACCACTTTACATGAAAATATGCTCCAGATCAATGATGCTGCTGGTATTAGTAGATATGCTTTACATTGGAAAGCCAATTTTATCACTTTCAAGTTGGCATAAACATATTTATAATAGCAATGTTTCGGTCATGAAGACCCTTTATAAAGCTAATATATTCTGATTCCATGAAGCAATGAATAATTCATAAACCATTCTTTAGTTCCTTTCGCCCTGCCCACTCAGCTAGAATTGTTTGAAAGGTCTCTTTTGAAGCTTCTCTCTAACCAGTACCAGCAATGTAAATGGCAATTCTCTTGTCTATGCTGGCAAATTAAAGCCCAGCACTGTTGCACTATACATCTGAGTTATTTTTATTTGTTCATATAACTATTTAGATTATTAACATTTTTGTCAGTACAGAAAAAAATAAGGAATTATATTTGTGTGTTAGATCATGCAAATATATGCAGGGACGTGTAGCAAAATAACTGCATAAAAACTCTGCCCAGATTTTGACTTTGTCACCCTTGGAAATATGGCAGAAAGGAGGGATTTTATTTGATATATTATTTACATAATAGTTCAGAGTAGAATTGGGAAGTGTGTTTTGTGCATCACATTCTGCCCATTATTTAGTATCTGCGGGGAAGAGCTGCAAACAGCGGTCGTAAACACAGCCATCGGGGCACAGAATTCTTCCTGATGCCGTCTCACTTGCAAAAAAGGTCATTTTGCATCACTGGAATAATTATTTTAGGAATAATCATGCTTAGTGTTGATGAAGTATTCAGCACTCTTATTAAGCCCAACGGGATAGACAGCAATTTTATTTAGCATATATGTCACAAATGTTCATTTTCTTCAACATCCAATATGGTTGAAAATTCTCAAACATTGGAAATAAAATATGTGGTGAATTCATTGAAGATGCTATCATTCATAAACTGTGCTCTTTTTGGTTATAACATTAACATACAGAGCTGTACGGTCCTATTAAATTCAGTAGCCGGAAAATGTGCTATTTCACATTACTGCTAACAGGCTTCAAACCTGATGCAAAAGAAGGTCAGCAATGACTTAACAACCCCTTACCGCTTACAAGTCACATTCTCTCATTTGAGTAAAAAACAAATAGGTTGGCTCTTAGCCAGATTCTAATTTTCCTCTCTTACACATGATCTGTTGTACATTGGTCGCACTAAATTTACTACAAGAATCACAATGTACTTTCCTAATGAAGCATTAATGCAGCAAATCCATCACAAGTTGCATTGAGCTGCTGTTCTTGAATTACCACCTGCTTGCATAGTATAGTACATTAGGCTTCTCTATTGTCCGCTGACCAAGACAAGCAGCTCAGGCAATTGTAATACAGCAATGCTCAAGTACAATGCTAGCTGTAAATATCCCATACAGAAAAAAGGGCAGATGTGGGTCTAGTCCTATAGTGCAGCTGGATCATGGATTCTTTATCTTTCAGTTCTAAGTGTTGTTGTATCTGTTTATTGTGCTTTGTTTATAATAATCAGTCTGAATCATTGTTATAATAGTAGTCTACTATTGTTCAAGACATTTACAATAAAAATTGCCTAAAATGCACAAAAGATATAGTGGAAAGAGAAATGTCTGTGTTTTATTACTTATTTTAACGACAGTGCCTGAATTGTACCTGAATGGAAACCGAACAAGCTAAATAACACTCATGCCCAACCATTTTGGCACCACTCATGCCCAACCATTTTGATACTAGAGCTGATACTTTAGAGTACCAGGAGTCCATGTTAATCTTTTACTGAGTCAAAAAGGCTCAAGCTGGCTATAAAATAAAGGCCATATTCATCTGAATGATATACCATTTAATAGGTGTCAGGTCAGCACATGAGCAAGGCATAGGGTTGACCTCCAATAGCCCATCAGTACACCGCAATGTAATTGCAGGGTTATGGTGGTTGCCATGGCAATCAAAGGCCGAGTCATGGCTTCTGGGCCTGCAATAGAAGGAAACCTGTGAGGACCAACCACAGGCAGGGCTTATGTAATGGAGAAAATATATGGTAGATTCTAGCATACAGGTCTTTTATATCCACATTTAGAAATGAAATGTAAACTTTTATTTAAAAAATAACAATTTGCTGCTAAACTAAATCCTAAAAAGTAGTACCCCTTTAACATAAAGTAGATAAATTGTTAAAGAGTTATTTCCATCTCAACTAACATAGTTAAACTTGTAGGGTTCGTAAAGTTAAATATTTAAAAAAACTTATCTCCCCCCTGATATGCTGCTCTTTTTCTACCATTGTTGACAGTTCATTGTCTAGGTTACCAACCACCAGTATGGTCGGACTGATAAATATATATTTAGGTAAATAGATATAGGGGGGAATTTATTAAGACCTGTAGGCAAATCTTACATAAAACCCAGTCCCCATGCTGTATGACAGATTTATTTGAAAAATAAATAAATAATATATAATCATAAAAAATAAAAATAATAATGGAAATTAATAATGGAAAAATTGTTAAATTAAACATTTTATGCAACATGATGCTTGTACGCTTAGTATGCTACATTATAGTTATCTGACAGTTCTAGTGACCTTGGATAAGTAATGTTATCTCATGGAATTCAATCACCAAAATTAGACTGTTATACTAGGTCTTGGAAAGGAAAAACATTGTAAGCAAGCTTTGCTGATTACAATGGTGGAGCTACATAATCAGGTAGCAGAGCAGTAATGCTAACATGCTAAATGTAGTGAGAGAAGAAGTGAGAAAAGGGGCCTAAATAAGTTTGCACTAGTTGTTATTTTTATTTATATATATATATATATATATATATATATATATATATATATATATATATTTATTTGTACACTATTGTATATTACTGCAATACTGTGATGCCCGTTTCTAATATGTCCTCGTTTTAAACAACAATAATTAAATTCACGGAAAAATAAAGGTATATACATATCTAAATCCTACCCATTAAAAGGTGTCCTTTTGACAAAATGTTATTTACTTTACCTGTCAGTTTTTCAATATTATGGCTGATCTGCATATATATCTATAGGTGATCTCTCAGATTATCTTAATAATTTATTAAATAAAGGGAAGCAGCAGAGATGTACCCCTTAACAATGCCATCATGTAGTTAGATAATGAATGTATATGGTGGAAATAATCTTTAATTCTCACTGGGGGACTATGTTTTAGCATATACTATCCAATAAAATACTGCAAATCCTACAAAAACGGACAACACTATGTATTAATTCATATTAACAACTTTATTATTCAGAAATTCATAAAATACTAGATGAACTGGTTAAAAAGAGCCAATGGCTGCACACACAAAAAACAACCACCCACAGGATAAATGAATGTATAAATGAGAAGGCGGTATGATATAAGATTTAAACAATGGGTCTAAGTTAAATGATACCCAGTGGACTATTTTCCAAGAGACACATTGCAACACCCCCAGGCCTATAAAGTGACAACAGTGATTGCATAATGCCCAAATCCTCAATAGTGGCCAAACTGGAGGTGAAATAACATAATGCTGGTATTACCTGTGGTATGGAAGTGTGCATGTCCCCCTCCAACGCATGTTTCGCGCTGAGCTTTTTTTTTTTTATCCAATAAAATAGTTACAGTATAACATTTTTTAAAATTTTTTAGATAAAGAAATATTTCATAAGTACAAAAAAAAGGGTTTTAAACTAAAATGTATATATTGTTTAAAAAAAGTGATATTTTCCCATCCATATGATAAAGTAAAGCTATCTCAGGGGTATTCAATTAAACATCCAACATAAATTTTCATCTAACTTACCACAAGTGCTTTGGATCGATTTCTTAGAAGTTTTTCTATATTGGTTGCAGCGCTTTCCACAAGTTGACGTGCATTATTGGCCTCCACCGTATACAAATTTTTGTTTTTTAAGTAAATCTAAAGTAGAAGAAACAAATGAGAAAATTGAGAACAATATCAAGATGAAGAATGTAATTAGAAGTGTAATTATGACAATATTTATATTCCATAAGCATTACTATTACAATTTGAATGTTCCATCTTTATACAGTATGACATATATTTATTTATTTAATTTATTTCTTAATAAAATAAAATATTAAAATCATTCTTAAAGCGACTCTGTACACACAATCTTCACACGTAAGGGAATCGCAGCAAATTTCACGATGTGAGTAAAATCCGCTGTGATTCCCCTCCTGTCAGTTTCAATAAGATTACATACTCGCAGGGGAATTGTCATCCCGCTGCAAGTATGTAAGCGGCAGCCCCCGTAACCCCCCACACCCATAGCATACATTATCCGGTCCGTGCTACAGCTTGTTCAGTGCGCTGTCCCACTGCTGTCCTGATTAACTGAGCCGGATGTCCAGAAGCTGGCCCCTGGGCAGGGTCTCTTCTAATCACCACTTGTCTGAACATTGCACATATGACCTAACATGTGCACTGTTTGTGATGATTAAGACAGACCATACCCAGGGGTGTTCTTAATGATGAGGAGGGTGGGGAGGAAGGACAGAGAGGTGTTGCAGGCCTAGGACACAGCCACTCTAAGCCATGCTGATTTGACACAGGGCTGCAAGTTTAAAAGTTGTTTTTTAGGACAAAAACTGCATCACCTGCCAAATGGACCCCGAATGATTAAACATAGTATATATAGCACACACAGCAAATTAACCCCTTCCTACCCTGATCATCACACTGGCCCCTGTTGTTGTATCTACTCCTCCCCCCTGTCCCCGTTGCTATACCTAACAATCTCCCCTGTTACTGTACCTAATAGTCTCCTTTGTCTCCTGTCACTAGCTCTCATCACTGTACCTGATCATCGCCCCTGTTAGCCTGTTAGTTTACCTGATCATGACCCCTGTTAGTGCACCTCATCTTCACTCCTGTTACTGCACCTAATGGTCTCCTCTGTTACTGTACCTAATTGCTACTGGTATTATTGTACAGGAAATTTGAAAATATTATTTCTAAACTTCTAAGTCTGATTACATCCTGAAAAGTAAAAGGATCTTTACTAAATAATGCTGACATATTTTAACCCCTTCAAGACCAAGCCTATTTGCACCTAAAAGACCAGGCTCATTTTTCAAAATCTGACCTGTCTCACTTTATGCTCTTATAGCTCAGTGATGCTTTAACGTATGCTAGCGATTCTGAGATTGTTTTTTCATCACATATGGCACTTTATATTAGTGACAAAATTTGGTCACTACTTTGTGTGTTTTTTGTGAAAAACATCAAAATATCATGAAAAATTGAAAAAATTAGCATTTTATGAACTTTGAAATTCTCTGCTTCTAAAAAAGAAAGTCGTATCACATAAATTAGTTACTAAGTCACATTACCGATATGTCCTCTTTATTCTGGCTTCATTTCATAAACATATTTGACTTTTTTAGGGTGTTACGGGGCTTAGAAATTTATCAGCAAATTACCACATTTTCTGGGCACACAGCGGGGCTCAGAAGGAAGGGAGCGCCATCTAGCTTTTCCATTGCAGATTTTGCTGAAGAAGTTTCCGAGCGCCAGGTGCATTTGCAGTGCCCCTGTAGTGTCAGCAGAGAGAAAACCCCCCATAAGTCACCCCATTTTGGAAAGTACACCCCTCAAAGAATTCATCTTGGTGTGCGGTGAGCATTTTGACCCCACAGGTGTTAGAGGAAAGTATTCAAAATTAGACAGTAAAAATGAAAAACTCGAATTTTTCCAATAATATGTTCCTTTAGTTTGAATTTTCTCCATTTCACGAGGAACAGGAGAAAAAATTCACCCCAAAATCTGTAACGCAGGTTCTCCTGAGTAAAAAGGTACCTCATATGTGGGCATAAACCACTGTATGGGCACACAGCAGGGCTCAGAACGGAAGGAGTGCCAATTAGCTTTTTCAATGCAGATTTTGCTGAAGAAGTTTCTGAGCGCCAGGTGCGTTTGCAGTGCCCCTGTAGTGCCAGCGGAGAAAAATCTCGCCCATAGTCACCCCATTTTGGAAAGTACACCCCTCAAATAATTCATTTTGGGGTGTGGTGAGCATTTTGACCCCACAGGTATTAAAGGAAAGTATTCAAAAGAAGACAGTAAAAATGAATAACTCGAATTTATCCAATAATATGTTCCTTTAGTTTAAAATTTCTCAATTTCACGAGGAACAAGAGAAAAAAAGTACCCCAAAATTTGTAACACAGGTTCTCCTGAGTAAAAAGGTACCTCATATGTCGGTATAAACCACTGTATGGGCACACAGCCGGGCTCAGAAGGGAAGGAGTGCCAATTAGCTTTTTCAATGCAGATGTTGCTGCAGAAGTTTCTGAGTGCCAGGTGCGTTTGCAGAGCCCCTGTAGTGCCAGCGGAGTAAAATCTCGCCATAAGTCACCCCATTTTGGAAAGTGCACCCCTCAAAGAATTCATTTTGGGGTGTGGTGAGCATTTTGACCCCACCGGTATAAGAGGAAAGTATTCAAAAGTAGACAGTAAAAATGAAAAACTCGAATTTTTCCAATAATTTGTTTCTTTAGTTTGAAATTTCTCAATTTCACAAGGAACAGGAGAGAAAATTCACCACAAAATCTGTAACACAGGTTCTCCTGAGTAGAACGGTACCGCATATGTGGGTATAAACCACTGTATGGGCACACAGCCGGGCTCAGAAGGGAAGGAGCGCCAATTAGCATTTTCCGTGCAGATTTTTCTGAAGAAGTTTCTGAGCGCCAGGTGCATTTGCAGCGCCCCTGTAATGTCTACAGAATAGACCCCCCCCAAAAGTCACCCCATTTTGGAAAGTAAACCCCTCAAAGAATTCATCTTGGGGTAGGATGAGCATTTTGGCCCCACAGGTATTAGAGGAAAGTATTCAAAATTGGCCAGTAAAAATGAAAAACTTGATTTTTTCCAATAATATGTTGGTTTAGTTTGAAATTTCTAAATTTCACAAGGAACATGAGAGAAAACGTACCCCAAAATCTGTAACGCAGGTTCTCTCGAGTACAACAGTACCCCATATGTGGGCATAAACCACTGTATGGGCACACAGCAGGGCTCAGAAGGGAAGGAGTGCCAATTTGCTGGAGCAAAACAGTAGCTAGTAATAGTTATTAGAATAGCGCAGTTACTAAAATACAATAAAAAAAATTAGAATACAGGTAATGTGGGGTGGTTCCGGGTAATTTGGAGGTGGTTACGGGCAGTCTGGGGTGGTTACGGGCAGTCTGAGGTGGTTAAGGGTAATCTGGGGTGGTTACGGGTAATCTGGGGTGGTTACGGGTAATCTGGGGTGGATACCGTCAACATGGGGAGGTCACGGGCAACCTGCTGAGGTTACGGCAACCTGGGGTGGTTACAGGCAACCTGGGGTGAATACGGACAACCTGCTGTGGTTACGAACAACCTGCTGTGGTTACAGACAATCTAGGGTGGTTACAGGCAACCTGCTGTGGTTACGGGCAACATGGGGTGGTTACAGACAGTCTGGGGTGGTTACAGACAATCTGGGGTGGTTACAGACAATCTGGGGTGGTTACAGGCAACCTGCTGTGGTTACGGATAAACTGAAGTGCTAATAGGTAATCTGAGGTGGGTACCTGTAATCTGGCGTGGTTGCTGGCAATCTGGAGGGGGTCACTGGCAATTTGGGGTGGTTAGAGGCAAGGTGCGGTGGTCAGAGGCAAGGTGCGGTGGTCAGAGGCAAGGTGCGGTGGTCAGAGGTGACGTGCGGTGGTCAGTGGAGACGTGCGGTGGTCAGTGGTGATGTGCGGTGGTCAGTGGCGACGTGCGGTGGTCAGAGGCGACGTGCGGTGGTCAGAGGCGACGTGCGGTGGTCAGAGGCGATGTGCGGTGGTCAGAGGCGACGTGCGGTGGTCAGAGGCAAGGTGCGGTGGTCAGATGCGACGTGCGGTGGTCAGACGCGACCTGCGGTGGTTGCGTGCAATCTGGGGGGTTACATGTAATCTGGCATGATTACAGGCAACCTGGGGTGGTTATGCGCAACCTGCGGTGGTTACGGGCAACCTGGAGGGGTTACAGGCAATCTAGAATTGTTACGGATAGACTGAAGTGCTTATAGGTAATCTGGGGTGGGTACATGTAATTTGGGGTGGTTACAGGCAATCTGGGGTGATTACGGACAATCTGGAGGGGGTTACGGGCAACGTGCGGTGGTTACGGTCAACGTGCGCTGGTTGCGGGTAATCTGGGGGGTTACGTGCAATCTGACGTGATTACGGACAACCTGGGGTGGTTACGGGCTAGCTGCGGTAGTTACGGGTAATCTGGGGGGGTTGGGGGTAATTTGGGAGTAAACTGCAATTATTACTATAATAGAAACTTTTGTACTTTTCACATTCTTTTTCACTGTATTACTATGATTACTGTGATATTTTCTATCACAGTAATCATAGTTTAGTGACAGAGACCAAATTGGTCTCTGTCACTTTAAATTTTCAGAGCTGGCTGGTTGTGGAGCGCATGCGCACTTCATAACCAGCCAGGACACCGAGGAGGAAGGAGCTCCAGGATCAGGTGAGTATATGGTGTAGGGGAGGGTGACTCGGGGACGGGGGTGACTGGGGGGGGTGGGGGGGGTGGGGGGCGACTGGGGGGGTGGGGGGAACATCACTTTTTATCCCCTGTCACCAATCATTCATGGTGACAGAGGATAAAATGTTCCGGCGGCACATGGCACAAGCGATCAGCGGTATATAGTATATACCGCTGATCGCTTATACCAGGACCCCACAGGGGGGCTCCCCGATGACTGCCCCATGCTCTCCGCTACCTCCGGTGGCAGAGAGCATGGGGTTTTCATTCATTTTTACAAAGAGATCACTGTGAACAGACATTAGTCTGTTCACAGTGATCGCGGCGGCCATCTTGGATCTGATGGCCGCCGCGGGGAGGGGGGGTTAGATACCGGGGCACTAGGGGGGCTGGTCTGGGGTCTGATTTTAACTATTTCATCTCCCCCCACCGTGGATTCACGGTGGGGGGAGATGAAATATAGCGGCGGCACCGGCCCATTAGTGACCGCCGTGTCGGGGGTCACTAAGGGGTTAATGGGGGGTCAGCTGCGGGATCGCAGCTGATTCTCATTATCTCCGGTGCCTCACTCAGATGAGAGCAGGGACAGCGATCCCGTTCTCATCACAAACCCCCGTCAAAGCAGGAACGTATATGTACATTCCTACTGCACGGGGCATGTGCAATAGGAACGTATATATACAGATGGCTGACGTGAAGGGGTTAAATGTGAATTATTATCTCATTTGTGTTGAATGGCTATCCTTGTTACAAACAGAGAATTTCAAACCTAGAAATCTGTCACTAGGTTTTTTTCCACCCTAAATGAGGGCAGCATAAACTAGTGAGAGAAATGGTAAACAGATCAGTGTATTACTTCTATCATTTTGTACAGCCATTCTTCTAATAAGAAGAAGAAGCACCCCTCCCCCGCCCTCCAGCTTCGGATTGACACGTGACTGCCTATATACAGCATGGATAGATAACTGTCAACCAGCAGCTGGTGGGCAGAGTTCACTGAACAGCGTCCAGAAATAATAGGCAGGTACAGTTTATTATATTAAAGGGGTTGTCCGGCGAAAAAAAATTATTCACAGAATAACACACATTACAAAGTTATACAACTTTGTAATGTATGTTATGTCTGTGAATGGCCCCCTTCCCCGTGTTTCCCCCCACCCACGCTAGACCCGGAAGTGTGGTGCATTATACTCACCGCATCTCGTGTCGTCCACGGTCTCCGATCGTCAGCAGTGACGTCTTCTTCGGGAGCTTGGCGGATCTTCCCGAGTGCCGGCCGCCCTCTGCAGCGTCATCCGAAGCTCAGCCGCGATTGGCTGAGCATAACTGTGCTCAGCCAATCGCGGCTGAGCGGCTGATGACGCGGCCACGTCATCAGCTGCTCAGCCGCGATTGGCTGAGCACAGTTATGCTCAGCCAATCGCGGCTGAGCTTCGGATGACGCTGCAGAGGGCGGCCGGCACTCGGGAAGATCCGCCAAGCTCCCGAAGAAGACGTCACTGCTGACGATCGGAGACCGTGGTCGGCACGCGACAGGTAATGTATAGCGCACCACACTTCCGGGTACACGGGTGGGGGTGGTGGGACACGGGGAAGGGGGCCATTCACAGACATAACATACATTACAAAGTTGTATAACTTTGTAATGTGTGTTATTCTGTGAATAATTTTTTTTCGACGGACAACCCCTTTAATGCCCAACTAAACTCTTTCTTACCTAATGACTGTAGACCCCAGGCTGCTCTGTGGCAGCACTTTTGTGACAATTACATCATCAAGAGGGAGGCTGGTCTAAGCCCTGTTAGGCCACCCTCCCTTTGTCAGATGACACAGGTTGCTCAGCTCTGATTGGCTGTAAGCCATCTAACAGTTTTACAGAGTCAGTTAGACATAAGAGGAGACAAAGTGCATCATTGCAAAGCCCAAACCAGGAAGTACAGAAAAAATGAAGCCACCATCTGGAGCTTCAGGGACCTGCAAACAGGGGAAGTTCAATTGTAAATGTAAATGTACAAATGGTAAATGTAAAAATCATGTTTATGATTCATTGATTGTTTTTTTTTATCAGCTCCGGAGCACCCCTTTAAGTCAAGACTTCATCAGAACTAAGAGAAAAATGTCTTCTGGCAGTGGTCCTGGAACCTGTGAACTGGCACTTCACCTGTGAAGAGATAAGTAACGATTGTTTGTTATGTTCCTGCCTGCCCCTGCCGGCTTTGGAATTTTTCAAATCGACGGACTTCTCCTTCAAATGACATTTATTGTGGTACTAATACATAAATACCATCATACAATCTGAGGATACCTTGTCCTTAAGAAGTGTTCATGGCTATGACCTTTACAACACAAAAAGAAAGAATATGGACATTGTAGAGGGAATCATTCACTGCAAATTTGTCACATATTGCAGAAATGGGGGGTACCTACACATACATGATACAGGCATCATTGGGTATTCACAACATTAAAAGTCATGGCATATTGCTAAGATAAGCTATCCCATCATGCCAGCGGAGGGTCTGATTAATAGGACACCGGTAGAAAACCTATTTAGCTCCCTAGGTCATGAAAAATAACTGTGACCCATTATTATCATAAATAGGGTTTAAGAGTATTACTGCACCTGACAGTGAAAGGTAGGCCCAATGGTCTATCTAATGTTGTGTATGTGCAGGACCAGACTCCCAAGGGTATCCCATTAATAATTTACTGCCCTTAACTAGTGTTTATACTAAAAAGTTTAAAAACTGCCATTACTAATATCAAATGAGAAGATTTAAAACACATTACTATGGAAACAAACAGGTATTTAAAAAAGAACTGGCAATGTGCCAGACATCAAATTGTTACCTTGACACAAGTGAATCTTTATGCAATTCTTGTATCTATGAAGTTAGTAAAACTGTAGAACTGTATATTGAGAGTCTAGAATGTTAAAATGCATTCTTTCAAGTTAATGCAACTGAATGTTTAGTGTAACAACATACAGTTAAAAGTTACTGTACCAAGCTGCATTGGCAATGCCAGTTATAAAGGGAAAATGGTTATCACTGGCAAATAAACAGATTTATACCTGGCCAGTAGTATTACATACATCATTATTCATATCATACTGTGGCAGTAGTGTGGCGGTGGGGGCAGCCAGGTATATATACATATATAGTAATTGCCCTACATTATATTCTGTATAGTATGTAAGACAAATTCTTACTTTGCATTTAGGTGGCGCAAGAAGTCCCTGTGAATCCATACTACAGAGCTGAAGGCACTTTACGTACTACCTTATGGTGTTCCATATGGCATTGTATTCTGTAAATATTCTATTGCTTCTGGGGGGGCTGTAATATGGTGTTCGAGGACACAATTTTTGTATTCTTCTGTATGATACAGTGGTATAATAAGCTTCTATTCACTTCTATTCTATTAATTGTATATTAGTCATTTCTTGCTTCCACATCAGCAAATATTTGAATGTCTTTAGGGATTTGTGTGAAATACAGTGTTGCACTTACGTGACTAAAGATTAATCAATGCAGAAAAAGTCTTTTTAAATGTGTTCAGTCAAAAATCCATATAAATGAATTAGTCGACACATTATTTTGTGTCTTATACAGTGTGTCTTATGCAGTGTATTATATTATGCTATAGCAGTAGCATTTACTTTGACAATTAATCTGAAAGACACATTTAAGTAAGCAATGCAGGAAGCGTCTCATTAGAATGCGACTACATGAATTTCAGACCCTAAAAGACAGGTGTTACATATAAGCAATGAGATTTGTGCCAGTAATCATTTTGTTGCCTTATATTTCATACTATCCCATGGGGCTTCTTTATGCTGTTTGAAACTCCATTAGTGGATGTCTGTGTTGTTAACTCTCCTACATAACTATTTCACTTACTAACAAATATAACGTGTAGACTTCAAATGAGCTATAATATTACAATGTATATGCATCCCCAATTAGGTCTTGTTTTCTAAAATGCTGAGGCTGGTTCTTATGCACTACAGGTATTTGGGCTTTATATGAGAAGTGAAAGGAAAACAGCTTTTCTTCTTACCCCCTTCTCTGGGTTACTGCCAGTTTAAGAAAAAAAAAATCTAGCATGCACTCAAAAGGACCATTAAATCTTAAACCATTTTAATAGATTGGGCTCTAGTGGGGACCTAAATTAATCGCTTTTGGTTATTTTTTTAGTATATTTATTTTTGTCTCAAAATGTGCATAGACGAATATTGCCATTTTGCAAAAAGTAAATATCTCATATGGGAGTCCATCCTGCCTTCTCTGCCCTCTCAACTTTCTTGTCATGTAACCCTGCTATGGCCTCTGTAATAAACCTGTAGTGCAGCATCCTGCAGGAGCTGATTCAGGGCAAGAGAGAGATGGGGGTAGAAGTGGGAACTCATGTGCAGGGTTCTGGCAAGGCAGAAAAGGCTCTATAGTCCCATCCTTTGCCTATCTTATCCTTTGCCTAGCCCCCAGCCTCTGTCACTGCTCTATTTAGGAAGATGTGAAGGGCAGCTCCTGAGCCTTTTTAGCAGGAACGTCTTTAAGTTAACGTCCTTTTACATGTAAAGATTTGTCAGCAGCGAGATCAGCACTCATTTGCAGTGCCTTTACACAGTACAACAAATTGAGTGGCTGGGCCGCACAAACAATCCTTGTATCATTCATGCAGCCATGGAAAGTGACAGCATAGATATGTATATATCTGTGCTGTCAGTTTCTAGATCACAAGCAGTCCATACATACCTTTTGTGCTGCATGATTTGGCATCAGACTTTACTGGCTCTCCTGTCCTGTATATTCAGGGCCCTCCTCCTCGGTCTGTCAATCATTCTTGAGGAGGTGGTGGCCTAAAGCTACAGCAGCAGCCAGAAGATGGAAAAGCTGGATGCCGGATCAAAAGCAGCGCTGATGGTAGGTATGTACTGCATGTGGTCTGGAAACTGACAGCACGGATATATGCATATTTGTGCTGTCAGTTTCCCTTTATCACTAGCTGCTGTTTACACAAGAAGATGTGTGACTGATAATGATAAATTTTGAAGCCTGCTCTAAAGACACAATCAGCCGAGGATCGGGCATTTTCCGGCTCCTCGGCTGATTGCTGTCACTTTGACACGGAACAATTATTGGCTGAAGGAGTAATTTCAACGTTTATTGGGGGAGGAGTTTTGTAACTTTTTTTTTTTACACTTTTTAAGTAACCCAAGGGGGCTATTGCAAGCAATCATTAGATTGCCCATACTGATCAATGTAAGGGTCCCTTTACACAGAATAATATGACAGATTATCTGCCAAAGATTTGAAGCCAAAGCCAGAAACAGACTATAAACCATGATCAGGTCATAAAGGGAAAGCCTAAGATTTTTCCTCTATTCAAATCCATTCTTGGCTTTGGCTTCAAATCTTTGGCAGATAATCTGTCAGATTATCTTTCTGTGTAAATGGACCCTTATGCCACTGCATAGCATTGATCATTGTTATTTGTGCTCTGCATGTAGAGTCTGCCTGAGGCACACTCTAGATGCAGATTGCTGATCTAACAGTACAGAGATTAGTATTATACCTCTGTATCTAGGGGAAACTGATCATGGCACCCGCGGAGGTGGGGGAGGGGGTTCTGATCAGTCAGTGACAAGTACCGTTTCTGTCACTAACTCCTTTAAATACTTCAATCACTATGGATAAAAGAATTTAAAGGGTTAATGGAAGGAAGCAGTGGGATCGCGGCTGCCTGTCACTATACCTGGTTTCTGGGACACTAATATGTGCAGAGCTTCTTACACTCAAGCAGTCACACACACAATAAAACCACTTCACGCCTGGAAAGTATATATACATTGCAAATGCATAGGGTATTAACAATAGGAATGTATATAGCCATATGGCTGAAGGGATTAAAACATGAATCAAATAACATGTAATTTTATGAATATACATTCCCTTTAAATTTCATTTTATAAACATTAATACAAATGCAAACCCACCCAACTCCTCATATTATATAGGCACTGTGTAAAATAAACTGAGAATCAGTATACAGTAAAACAACAAAAAGTGCTTATGGGGCTGCATAAAAAAACACCCACAAGCAATCAAGAAAACTGCAACCTGTACTGCGTTGCGTTTCAGTACATTTTCTTTGAATTGTGAAATTAAATACAAAGACTTTTCCTCTATACAGACTCAGAAAGAGAGAAAAATTGTGATTTGAAAAGGCAAATGTGGATTATGTAGGGATAAAATTTAGTCTACTGTAAATAAGGGCACATTGTTAAATATTACACAAAAAAAGGGCAAACACACCAAGTGTTTTATTGTGTGAAATTACAATTAGACATGGTATTAATTCCACTCCAATGAACACTGGTGAAGGAAATTAGATAACGTTCTTAATATGGGCTGAAAGGGTTTTCTACCCAAAAATGAAAACTCGCCAGTAGGAGCTGCTGCTGCATACTTGTATCTGTCACATTTAATTTAAATTACAGTTCCTAATTGACTTGTCAAATATGAAAAGCAGCTTTAGACTTCCCCATACGGTTCTTGTGCTGTGCCATTTCTTGCTCATAAAAAGTAAAAAACATATCTATACCCTTTGTCATGTGTTTTTTCCCCAATAGAGAAGTCTGGGGAATGCCTTAAAACACAGCCTCCTTACAGCATGAACCTTGTCATTCGGTCTGTCTAAGGCTATGTTCACACAACATTATTTCAGCTCAGTTTAAAATGGCGTCCGCCATTTTGAGTCTAAAATAACGGATGTCATTTAGCAACTTAGCCTCCCCTTAGTGCAATGATTGGTGTTTGTGCATTATTTTAGTTTATGGACCGTTTACACGGAGCGATAATGCTATCGGCCGGCTGCTATCAGGAGCTGGGCCTTCTCTGATAATGACAGGCCACAACAGTCATTAACCTCTAAAAAGCTCCTGTTACGCATTGCATCGGGACGCATTGCTATGCTATGGTATAGCAATTATTAGTGTATGCAAACTAAAGATTGCATGTAAAAGTCCCCCAGTGGAACTTAAAAAGTGTCAAAAATAAAAAGCAATAATGCTTTTTAAAATTACCTCAAAGCCCCTCTCCCAATAAAAATTAATCCTCCCATTCCAATATACAAATAAAACATGTAGAAAGAAATAATCATATTTCTACCGTAGTGTGTGTCATCTTCCGCTCTATTAAAATATAACAATAGTCATCCCATATGACCAACATGGGAAAAAAAACCACCAGGATTGCTGATTTTTTGTTACATAAAAATTATACATAAAAAAAAATTATAAAAAGTGATCACAATAGGGCCATTTTAATAATAAATATTTTCAAAAGAAAAAGTTTTCATAAAAAAAAAAAAAATTGAAAATTTGTGTAAACTTGCATATCGTTGTGTTTGGACTGGCCTAAAAAATAACGGTAGACACTGACATCCCATCCCTCCCCCCCCCCCCCCCCCCAAAAAAAAAGGTCCAAAATTGCCTTTTTTCTCAATTTTACCAATTTTTTATTTTTATAAATAATATTTTTGGGGTTCTGTCATACATGTTGTGGTAGATTTAAATCGTAACTGTCATTTCAGGGTAATTTTTCAGAAAACAATAAATATCTATAGTACAAGCAATTTTAAGAAACTCTGTAATAGGTTTTATTTACCAGAAGAGTTTCCTTCTGTGCTAAAAAAGCTGTTTTCCTAGCTCCCCCCTGACTTCAGAAGAAGCAGGATTTCTGTGACTATTATGCTCTATGGAGAGGGAGGGGTTGAGAGGAGTGAGTGAGCATGGAGCAGTCCTACACAGCACAACACCCTGCAATCTTCTCTCAGCAAGTTCCTAGATAAACACTGATCTTTCTGACTTTCTGAATCCAGCATTTTAGGTGCCCAGACAGTTTACAAACAGCTGAACTTTTATATCTCCTCTCCCTGCTCACTCATCTCCCTCGGCCCCTCCCCTCTCCATAGGGCATCTCCATTTTGAGTACAGAAAGAGGCTTTTTTTCCTAATAAAACCTATTATAGAGTTTCTTAAAATCGCTTATACTGATACTTACATGACAGTTACGCTTTAAAGGCGCCCTTACAAAGTACATTTGTTCCTGAAAAAAACAAGCCCTTACATGGCCCTGTAGATAGAAAAATGAAAGCACTATAGCTCTTAAAAGGCAAAGAGGAAAATAAATAAAAATGCAAAAATAAAAACTGGCGTGGTCATTTATGCCATTTTGGGCTGGGTCATGAATGAGTTAAGTGATTGATATCTGGTTCTTCCACTCACCCAAGCTGTGTGTGTGTGTGTGTGTGTGTGTGCGTGTGTGTGTGTGTGTGTGTGTCTGGTCCAAATCAAGTCCTGGACCAGGTCCCTGATCTCCTATATCAAAGCACTGATATCCACTGATATGTAAATTTGTCTTGTCCTTGTTTTGTGTAATCACTTGATTTCAAGAAGGGACCATCTACTTGGTTGTCCACAGTCAATCAAGACTTTTGAGGCAAGTAGGTAGGATCCACTGGTGGGAGCAGATTAGGGCTCACGCTCTGCGCCCTTCTCAGCTTACCCTTCCTACAGTCATGTCAAATGTCCTTCGAAATATTAAAAAGATAGCATATTGATATAAAAGATAATATTGTTTTGCTTATAAAAAAAATATACAGTTACCTATGTTGAATAGAAAATTTTGTTTCTCTTTGCCTGGTAATAATTCCCGCACTGTTTGCGGACCTGATTAGTGTGAAATCAATTCAGGTATCCATGAATATTACCACACTTGGTTGCTCAACTGGATCACAATGAATCATAAGCAGTACAAAGCCAGCATGGTCGTATCCTCGGATACCCGAACTTTCAGGGGCAAAATGGATTTCTTGCCAATAGGGTGTGCATCAGAAAATAACCTTTAAAAAATTTTGTTAAAAATGTTTTTTTAAGATTTTTGGTTGATGTCTCTAATTTTCCATTTTACTATTTATATTATAAAATAATCCTGATATCTTGCAGTTTTCATTCTCACCACTGGGCTAAAACTAATCTGAGACTTCTTGTTATGTCTGTGGTGATGTGGTGAGGAGGCTGCTGTAAAGTGATCTGTACAACATTTCAGCGACAGGTGACACCAGTAGAGTACAGTATAAATTCATTATTTATAAAACAATAGCGGCTCCCTGTGGAATGACAAATTCTAAGGTCACAGAATACGCTCAGTAATGTTTAAAGCGTAACTGTCATGTTTTTTTTTTATTGCAGAAATCAGTAGTATAAGCGATTTTAAGAAACTCTGTAATAGGTTTTATCAGCCAAAAAAGCCTCCTTCTGTACTTAAGAAGCAATCTCCCAGCCCCCCCCCCCCCTGACTTCTTATCTGTGCATTATCAGGCAAACACGTCTTCATTACAGAGAAGCCAGTGAAGACGGGTTCTGCTCTCTCCATTCTATCCTTATGGAGGGGGGAGGGGCCGAGGGAGATGAGGGAGCAGGAAGAGGTGACATGAAGGTCAGCTGTTTGTAGGCTCTCTGGGCACCTAAACCGCAGGATTCTGGGGTCAGAAAGGTCAGTGCTTATCTATGAACTCACTGAGAGAAGATTGCAGGGTGTTGTGCTTTGCAAGACTGCTCCGTGCTCAGTCACTCCTCTCAGCCCCTCCCCTCTCCATAGCCACATAATGGACACAGAAATCCTGCTGCTTCTGAAGTGAGCGGGGAGGCTGGGAGATTGCTTTTTCAGTACAGAAGGAAACTCTTTTGGTTTATAAAACCTATTACAGAGTTTCTTAAAATCGCTTGAACTGTTGATATTTAATGTTTAAAAAAAAAATGGCCCTGAAATGACAGTTAAGCTTTAACATTCATCTTAAGGGTATATTCACACGGGCGGGCTCGCAGCGAGATTCTCGCTGCGAGCCCGGCAGGTCCTGGCAGTCTAAACGACCGCAGCGAGTATGTAATTATACCGCCCTTAACCCCTTCTGCTCCCGCCCAGCTCCCCCGCTGTAAGCATACATTACCTGTCCTCGCTGCACGGGTCCGGCGTCCTGCTCTCCCGCCCGGCCAATTAGTGGCTGCGGCTGGGCAACACACTAATTGGCCGGACAGGAGAGCAGGACGCCGGACCCGTGCAGCAAGCACAGGTAAAGTATGCTTACAGCGGGGGAGCCGGGCGGGAGCAGAAGGGGTTAAGGGCGGTATAATTACATACTCGCTGCGGTCGTTTAGACCGCAGCAAGTATGTAGTGTATGGGAACTGCCAGGACCTGCTGGGCTCGCAGCGAGAATCTCACTGCGAGCCCGCCCGTGTGAATATACCCTAAGGGTGCCTTCACACCTACTGGATCCACAGCGGATCTCACTTCTGCGGATTCGAAGCGAGAACTGCTGCGAATATGTGCTATCATAGGGGTGAATGGTACCGGATCCGCAGAAGTGAGATCCGCTGTGGATCCAGTAGGTGTGAAGGCACCCTAAAGGGACAGACTCTGTCTATTGTCATCTATGTCCATGAGTCCTGTAAAAACATGTCACTAAAATCTAGGTGATATATTCCCTTTATGTAAAGTATTAACACCTAAAAATAAAGGTTGCAGGGAACTAAAATGAAGCAACCATGGGGTTTGGAGGATTAGATGAAAGTAATATTTAGTAATGATTCACAGATCAGGGCTGGCCAACGGGATGATGCTAAAATTTCAAAACATATAAAGATAACTGCCTAAAGAAAAAATTTCTACACATATTTATGATATGGGTGTATTTTTAGGGTAAAGACCATGGGAGATGGCAATGATTATCCCAAAGGTAAATGCCTAGGTATACAAAGAGTACAGCATTGTAATAATACCAAAAAGAAAATCCACTTGACGAGTAACATAATGGTGTATTAGGCACTATTAAAAATGTCTTCAATTGTGTGCCAGCGTTTCTACCCAAAACTACTCCTTTCTAGCTACCTCTAGGATAAAGTCTTACACTTTGTATAAGGTAAAATTACAACTATAATAAACAAAATGAGAATATTTATTGCAAACAAAATGTGCATGTTTAAGAAGCATCTACAACGCTTAAATAGGGAATGCATTTGGAAAGGAACAACATAAAATAAAACATAATTTAGCTTTAAATCAATATATTAAACTGTAACTCCTGGGTGTCCATTGTACACCTTTTCTAGGATATGGAGCTAAACAATAATTGTTCTTACTATTTTTATTGTGGTTTTTCATCTTCCATCAATTAAACAACTAATTGGCACTCAAAGCCTTGGACAAATGTCACTATTGTACTTATCAGAGTCCTTTGCATGAATACTTTGACAACATGACTTAACTCACTACTGAAAAAAAAAACAGAGTTCAACAAGTATAGTAAATAGCCCACAGGAGCGCCAACTGCTAATTATGTCCTACGGCAATTCAGTCTGTTAAGAGAGTATTAGAAGGCAAAGAAGAATACAGCATACTTAAAATTTTTATATTAATTATTTTTGTTTTTTTGCAAAATATGACTTCTATTTCTATGTTTATTCACATTTTCATTCTTGCCTGAAGGTGCTATCTATACTAATTAATAATTAGACAATTATATTAATTGTCTCGATATTCTGGAAGATTCCTTAAGTCCCTATTACACAGATCGATTATCGGCCGATATCGGTAGATAATAGTCCCATGTAATAGAAGGCAACAATCAGCCGACATGAACAATGTTGGCTGATTGTTGCTGTCGTTTGTCTTTCAACATGTTGAAAGACAAACAACAATGATAGCAGCGATCTGCTGCTGTCGCTCTAGGAAAAAGGATCGGCAGCAGCAGACTGCCGCCATCCTCTTTGGGCTGCCCGGGGGATCTAGCGATCACCTGGGCAGTCCCTTAAAGCTCCCCGCGGCCCCTCCTGCCCTTATTAGCTCGATGACGATGCGTGTAATAGCGATGGCAGCGAGCGGGGAACGAGGAGCCAATGAGTGCTGACATCGCTCGTTTTTTCCTCACAGTCGCCCTTTGTAATAGGGGCTTTAGAATACTATATGTACAGTATACAAAAAAAATAAAAATAAATTGATGACTTAAATCACACATCAGATCTCAAGTAATAATTGATTCAAGTTGAAAATCTTTACTGATATAAAATGTGTAATTCTCTGAGAACCAAGATCATCAACCCATTGAGGACTGGATTTCAAGTAAAACCAAAATCAAAGTCAAATTTTTGAAACACAGGAGGATCTTGTCCGTGAGGTTTCATCATTACTCTTAATGTGACTAAGTAGTTTTTCTTCCAAACCTGAATAAGGGCAACAGTGAGGCTCTGGACAGTCTATGGTACTATGTGCCAGTGTGAGATATCCCAAAATGTCCCAGAGGATCTCAGTTGAATTCAGGTCAGGGGAATGTGAAGCTCAGTAAATCGAATCAATGTACTTGTCATCCAGGAACTGGCTATGCGTTCTGTCCACATGAACCACTGCATAGTCCACCACCAGGAAAAACCCAGAACCTACTATACCAGAATAAGGTTATAAGAGCTCAGAGGATTTCATATGGACAGTAGTCAGGTTATCACTGGCTTTCATGTCGAAGATTGTGCAACCTTCCAAGGATATGCCAGCCTTTCCAGATAATTACTGACCCACTGCCAAACTGGTGATGCTAGATGATGTTGTAGGCAATATAGCTTTCAGCTTTAACCTGCTCTAATCTGTGAAGAGATTATATGGTCAAGTGCAGATCTCAAATCGCAAATGAAGTTTAATG
Organism: Dendropsophus ebraccatus; assembly: GCF_027789765.1. Taxonomy (NCBI): domain Eukaryota; kingdom Metazoa; phylum Chordata; class Amphibia; order Anura; family Hylidae; genus Dendropsophus; species Dendropsophus ebraccatus. Next base: position 123,342,879 of record NC_091454.1, read on the forward strand.
TAAATAAATGTAAGGATGTGCACTTGGGCCATAGAAATAATAATATAATTATGTGCTAAGCAATAAAACACTGGGTAAAACTGCTTCCAAAAAGGACCTGGGGATATTGTACAGTAAACTCAACTTTAGTGCCAAGGCTAATAAAATCATGGAAGCATGAAAAGAGGTATAGATGCTAAAGATGAGAACATAGTTTTGCCACTTTATAAATCACTGGTCAGACCACATATGGAATATTGAGTACAGTTTTTGGCACCGGTATATAAGAAGGACACAGCTGAACTGGAGCAGAGGCAGAGGAGGGCGACCAAGGTCATTAAGGGAATGGGTGGGTTGTAGCACCAAGATAGTTTATTAAACTTGGGGTATTTAGCTTAGAAAAAAAGACATCTTACGAGAGATCTAATCACAATATACAAATATATGAATGGACAGTACAGAGATCTTTGTAGTCATCTTTTTACACTTAGGCCTGTAACCAAGAAGGGTATCTTCTAAGCCTAGAAGTTTTCACCATCAGCAATGATAGAGTGTCTTTACTGTAAGAGCAGAGAGACTATGGAACTCTCTGCCACATGATGTTGTCATGGCTGTATCATTAAAGGAGAAGACTGGTGATTTCTAAAATGCGTCAGTCGGCAGAGACGGGGGAAATTGACTACAAGTAGGAACTTGTGCCCATAGTGTTCAAGGGAGGCTTGAATGCTTTTCTAGAAAACATACAATATTACAAGTTATAGGCCCTAGATTTTATGTGATAGGATGTTGATCCAGGGATTTATTCTGATTGCTATTTTTGAACAGGGAAAGAATTTTTCTCTCTGTGATGAGGCATCATGCCGCTCTGGCCCCCCATCTCCTGCCGCTTCTTGGTCTGAGATGGGACTTGAGACATGAAGTTTCAAGCCTGCTCAGTCATTCAGTGGCGGTAGCTAGGTCCTGTCTCTGCTGTCGAGGAGATAAGTGGACATCATAGTTTCCATCCACACCCTCCCCAGCAATAATGAAAAAAGCCTCCTGCCCTGAGTACCCCTTAAAGTTGTGGTTATTGCAATTATTAAATGATGTCCTTCTGTCAAATGGAAATTGTGGAGCTCCTTTTTTTTTCTACTCCCATTGTCAGGGTTGGTTTGTACAGTATACAACATGACCCAGGCATCCAAAATTTAACAGTGTTCCTTTGCTGCTAAACAGGCTAACCAATAAAAAGATAAGAATGTGTATTGTAAACCTTAAGGTAACTAAAAAAAATAAATAATAACTATATATATAAATACAATATTTTCAAGGAAAGTTTGCTTCCGTTCTGAAACTCTTGCTCGGTTCTGAAACACTTCAGTGTTTGAACACTTCTGAATGCAAACTGTTTGACAGTAATGTTCGGAATACCTGGAAGTAATGGAAGAATTTGAACTTTTCTCAGTATCCGAACATTTTTGCGAGTGTGGATTGTGGCTGGTGAGTTTAGCACTGGGGAGGCTTCACATACAGTACAGCACTGTATAAGACTGCTGGAGCGCATATGCAGTACAGTAGTAGTACAGTCAGTGCACCACCATCTCCCATCCTTCACAGAGCTGGGATGGGGATGCACTATACAGTAAAGGATGAGTGAGGAGTTGGTGACTACTGTACTATAATTGCTGGTTTTGTTGAACATTTCTATCTCGCTTGGAAGCCACAGATTGTTGGTTGTCATTGGCTATGTGGCACTTTAGTTTAGATTTGTTTTTGTTTTTTGTCTTTTTTTATGCAATGTTATTCCTATGGTACAAAACAGACTGCATTACAGGAAACAAAAAACAACAAGGTTTAATTGGTTTTTGGTACCATGGCAAATATTTTTGCCATAAAATTGTTCGATATAGCATATATTTGTTATATCCTGTTTGTAATTGCAGAAATCAGAACCCATCCTGATCATGAAATATAACTATAATTGCCAGATTGTGAATCACAACATTATCTCTAAGTAGAATCCACACCAGTAGAATCCACAGTATCCACTATAATTATTCATCTGGGAGTCTTTAACAATTTTGTTTGCTTAGCAAATATGTTAGAGTCATTTCTTAATAACAGGTAATAAGACATGCTGGTTTGCCATGCTCTTGTGGAAATACGGCTTTGTTAGCTTAACCCTCAAATGCGCTGCCATATCAACCCATGGAAACTACTTTTTCAATTATATACCATCATTAGTGTTATAAACCATCCATATAAAGCATGCAAATTGCAGGTATCATGGATCAATATCTATATATACACACATATTTTATCTATTTTGTATATTTGTTTTTCCCACGAGTCAACATGTGGGACGGGGACAGTAATCATGGAGATAGATGTGGAAGAGTAGGTAGATAAAATGTAACAGTATAAAAAACACAGAGCAGTCACATATATTATATAAAATAAACAAGAGGACCGGAGACAGATGGTATGGATAAATTATGAAGAAGAGACATAAGGACAAACTGAAAAGAAATAGATAGCAAAGATGCCATAAACATAGAGAAATGGAAGGGTGATCAAAGACAAATAGAGGGACAAAGAGAGAAGGGCACATCCAGTCCTCATAAAGAGATTACAAGAAGGAAGCTGAAATGGCTGGTATAATTCATTAAGGGAGAAGAGCAAGGAGAGATGACGTAAAGGAACAGAGAGAAAATTAAATCAGAAGCATTTGGCTGACATTCTCCAGTAATAATCCTAAAAGCGACAAGGCTATATGCTGTCCGGGAATATCGCCAAAATGATCAATATTTTTTTTTTTTATATCCATTGTTCTTTACATTTGTTTGCTTCTTCAATCTGCATGCAGTATTAAGCAGGGATGTTAATACTAATAGGAAGGTATCTGGGTTTTGAAGACAGTCACAGATGGTGACAATATTGTAACTAGGCCTTAAAAATGTTCTTGTATGTGGCTGCAAGGCCAGAAAAAGACTAAGAGTAATTAGTATACATCTCAGTATGGCACAGAAGTGTGCAGCCTTCAAGTACTGTAAGTCATCTTGGGAAGCCCTTTCAAGCAGTACTTCCAACACTGGAAAGGTCAACATACTGCAAGCTACACTGCTGTTAGCTTTCATTCCTGCTTTTGATTCCATACAAATCTAGTTCTCAAAAACACACAAAAGATTTGTTGCCTCATACTGCAGCAAAACATACAGTTCATGATTAAATATTAACTTTAAAGTTTAGCTGACTTTGTAAAAAAAATGAAGTGGCAGATTTTACTTTCTTCAAACAAAATAACATAAAAGCTCAGAAGTATACTAATGTTAGCAGCTTACTAGAGAGCAAAAAGTCATGTCTTTAATACTCATAATAAAGCAAATATATTTTAAGGAGCTGTCCATTGGGATACTTTTATTTATAAAAGAAGCGGATTGGGTGAAGAAAATCAACACTTATCACCTCCCCGTTCCCCTTACTTTTTCTTTGTGAGATTCACTAAGGGCCTGCTGATCTCTACTTCCTAGTCCTATCTAGACACATAGAAAATAGAAAGGAATTTCAACTCAGTGGTCACAGTGATTGGTTAAATTCATATTTTCTGTGTATTAAAAAAGGCAGAAAATGGAGAGTAGTGGTGATCTAGTGGGCATTAGAGGGGCAGTGGTGGGAGATTTGCAAGCAATCTATTTTTTATCTGTAAAGTGATCTGTAATCCTCTCTGGACGTGATTCTCTCTTCAGGAGCCCGTTGCATCACAGAGGGGCCATCCTGTTTGTTTTCCGATGCCTTCTCTGAATCGGACATGTGCAATAGGTTGGCCCCTCTGTGAGGCAGCAGGCTCCTGAAGAAAGTATTACAGCCAGAGAGACATGATAACAGAAGATGGAAACGGTACATAATGGGTATCGTTATAGTCATGCCAACTTGAGGAATATAGATAACAGGTCAATTTTACAACATAGTGAATAGAGTAAACCTCCATTTGCAGTATATTGTAAGGTAATGTAAAGGATATTGTTACAAAGTACAATGGATCACATAAAATTGTATCCCTCATAAGGATAAAGTTGCAGAATGGTACTGTTAAAGCAGCAGCAGGATGAAAGGTTTGTGTAGAGGGCAGGAAACTGGCATTAAAAGCGCGAGAAAAGTAAGGATCCAAAATGTGGACAGAAAAACTCTGCAGAGACAATGGAGGACATTTACAAAAGTTCCGCCCGAGGCGTAGGTTAGGGAGAACGTACAGATTCACCCCTTCTCCCTGGCGTATGCCTGCGGTATCTTGGGCGGGCAGGGGCACGGCAAGGCGGGAGCTGGGAGCAGGTGTATATTTGGTATGATGGAAGTACGCCGGTCTTGATAAATCCCCCCCAATATGACTGGAAGAGGTCATCATGGAATTCTGGGATAGAATAGAAGTGTAAAACTGTCTAAGGCTTCTAACAGGGCACGATGCGCTATTACAAAACTTTACGATTAAAAATCATAGTATAAAAGATGTCCAGGTTCTTTGTGCTTTTAAATCATTAAGGTGGTGCCGGCTGCTTTCTCCTTTCTCCACAAAGATTGATTGATAGGTCTCTCCGTATATGTATGTGGTTTGAATTGCAGGAAAATAATGAAAGGTTCCCTTAAGGCCATGTTCACACACTGTATTTGGGAGTTGAACATTGGCCGTTATTGCATAGTGCAACAACAGCCGTTGTTTAACAGCACGGTTTAATTGCATAGCAGTGTATGTAACCACAGCCTTAGTGTATACACCCTGTTTACACTATGGCTGTGGTTCTCTGCAGCCGCACAAAATAATTGACAGGTCTATTTTGTACAGCCGCAGTTCAGCTGAGCAACTGCAAGCCATCTGAGTCCATGTCACTTGCATATCTTCCCTAGTGACATGACTCATACACTCACTGAGTCCACTCGGCTGCAGGAGAGAGTATGAGGGGAGGGGGGAGCTGCCTATGTGCTGGGAGTCTGTCACGAGGGAAGTTAAGCAAGTCACATGACTCAGATGGCTTGCAGTTGCTCAGCCAATGGGAGTTCAGCAAGCTGAGTCACCTGACAAGGCAGGGGAGGGGGAGGCTGGTGTAACAGGAGCTAGAGCAGCCCTCCTGCTGATGACTCATTGTCACAAGAAGGAGCTGAGAGAAGAAACTGGTGACGACAGTAATTAGGTATGTGTGAGTTTAGTGCACTTCCTTGTAGGGGGTGGAGGGGGGAAAGACAGGGAAGGGAGGCAGATAGGTGATTGAAGCACATTACACAGTTATATAACTTTGTAATTGCTTTAATTACTGGGAAAAAGTTTTTCATGGGAGTCGTCCTTTAAGCTGTAGTCTCTAGACAAGGGGTCCAAAGGGAATGCATGTGGTCCAAGGGGAAAGCACTAAATACTATCAGGAGGTAAGGCCCCATGAATACAGGAATTTTATGGCCAGCAAATCCATAATATGCTGTGTTCATTAGGCCTAAGATGCACAGTATATGTTATTGGAGTAATCATTGTAAGTGCCCACTCTTCATAAAACATATAGTATTTATTGCAATATATTTTATTTATCATACCATAAATATACCCTGACATCACTTCAGCACCCATAACTCTAACTGACATAGAGCTGCTATGTCAGCATAACAAGAATTAATTTTTTTTGGAATTTTTTGTGGGTGCACCAAATATATACTTAACAGTATAATATATACTTAACATTATCAGTCAGATTAACAGATGTAAAAAAGCCTCCTACATCACTGAATGTTAATAGTGAATTTGTTCACTTACTTCTGCAAGCTGATCTACACCACTTGCTGTTCTTGCCAAGGTAACCAGATCATTCTGCATCTTCTCAACCCACTGTTTAATGCTGATGAGACAAAAAGGAAAAATAAATTTACTAAAGACAAAAACATTCAAATTAATCCAGTTGTACAAGTCACACTGAAGTAGGGAGTTCTGATGCGGGCGCGCACGATTGCACCAAATGAGAACTCTGCGGCCCAAAAGATCATCAGGCCGGTTCTGCAGTACCGGCCGGGATGATCTTTTCAGAGACCGGCCGTTCTGTGACCCGGCCAGATCAAGGAATGGCCTGTATCTTACTAACTGTGAACATAGCCCAACAATGTATTAATCTTCTGGTGTAAATGCAGCTACAGGGGGGAATGTAGGGCTGTAGGGGGAATGTTTTATTTTCTGCATGATTGCATGATTGTTGATGTTGGAATAGGTGTATTTCTGCATCACACAGCATGCAGTATTCCTCATGTGAATACCCCTTTAGATTGTGAATTGTATGTGAGACTATTAGTTAGCTAAAATACATACATTGCTTGTTTGGACTGATACCATTCATCATGAGTTTAGCAATGAAACACAGCTGGAGCAAGAAAAAAAAATGCAAAAATATATATTTTAAAGGGCATTCTTTCATATGATTAGGTGGAATATTCCACCAGAGTTGTATAAACAAGCAATTCAATACCATAAATTCACACAGACGGCTTTTAAAACACATCAGCGAGATTATATAGCAACCAATTAAAATGACGCAAAATCAAGACACTTCTGGCCTTTTAAAAAGATTTCTTTTTACTATGCCATTTTTTCATGTAATGATTCTGCTGAATAAGACAAGTGAGACACAGAGAACTGGGACCATGATGAATCATCTAATCTGCTAGAGAGCTATTAGGAGAATTGCAACACATTTAGATAAAGCAGAGATATTTCAGTGACCAGAGCTGGGTTATTATGCAGAGGTGAATGGAAAGAAGAATTTGGGTGCCATCCAGTTTCTATAATATACACAGGCTAAATGGACTAAAATAAAGCCACTTTGATTTGGATATCATTTTAGGGCATATCAGGTAGAAGTAGTAGTAGTAGTAGTACAGTTCAATGTAATTGATTGATAATATAATAGAATAATTGTATATGATTTCTGCACTGCTCTTCAAAACCAGTAGTGCAACAAAATGCCTATCTATGTATCTATCTATCTACTGTACACACACAATTTTATGTGCTCTTAGCCTACAGACAAAGCAATTCCAAGCCAGTTTACTCTTGTACTTACCAGTTACCTTTCTTTGTTCCTTGAGTCTGTTTATGCCTGCCCTGACCCGTCTGCCTGTCCCTGACCACGTGCTTGTCTCATGTTTCTGCACTACGCTTCACCTCATTACCTACGCAAGCAAGTCGTGCCAGAGGGAGAGACCTGGGGTCGCCTAATTTTTTTTTTTTTTGTGTTATTTCCTAGAAGAGAAAAATCACAATTGACAATTTCATTGTTTAGTATTTACAGCAGTTTTATATCTTTCGGTCATGTTTACAATTTGTTCCATTATTGTTAATGGAAAATTAACTGTTTTCCATAAGGTAAAATAACAACTGTAAGAAGAATGTAATCTGCTGATATGTCCCTACAGGGCACAGGATGCTAAGGATGAAGTTAGTTTTTTTACTTTCATCCTCAGCACCGTTTTCTTGGTATTGGCAGTTTATTAAATATGAGGTGTTTTGGCACACTGGGGACGGGCTACCGCCATCACTGCACTGATCGGTCCCCGGATAACCCACCCTTCCTAACTATTAGCAAAGCACCACCCCAATATTCATTAGGTGGTAACCTCACACCAGTTCCCCGAAACGCCTCATCAAAATATTAAACTGCTAAATTGCGGGAAAAAAAGGTGCCAAGGATAAAGGTAAGAAATGTATATACTTCCAACCTGTTGATATGATCTTTTTCAGATAATTTGGGGTACTTTTCTTTACAACTGAAAATACTGGCTAAAATGGCGTGTGAACATGGCTCCAAAGAAGCCCTAGATCTCAGACAGTTACACACTAGGATGAGGCAATATGTGCCCAATAAAAAGGATGCATAGTCTCATTGTACCCTCACAATTTAGTTTTAGCTAATACCCTTAACGTGCACCGTATCCCCAATTCATTACTTTTATTATAGAAAGCCTAGCTAGTGATTTCAGACTTTGCTACCGAGCTTATGGATATGCATGCAACAGGACATAAATGTAACAGCAGAGCAGATAAGTAAAAGAGGAGACTACTAATAACTGCACAGCCTAGGCTCCTCACTGCATCCAAGCATCTATAGAGTTACTCTGGATTTATTTTTAGAAACCAGCAAAATGTATGTTTACTGTATATAAAACAAGTACAGGTATCAGAAATGGTGATAGTGAGGAATGCAGGTTGAAAGCAAGAGTCCCATTTGCTAGCAACTACTAAACATTATATGGCAGTGGTTTATTTGCTTACAGATAAGCAATAGATTTTACAATGTTTTGAAAATAGTTCTTTAGAAATGTAACAATATTTTTTCAGATAAATAAGCACTAGAAATGCTGCTTTTAATATACTCTCACTAATGGCCGTGAGTGCTGATATCATAGATAATAGATGAAGGGAGGGAAGCAGTGGTTGTTTACATTCACCTCTCTATTGGGAGGCATACCTTCAAACCTCTTCAATGTTTAATAGTCAAACAGTGAGTTGAATTAAACAGGTTATTTAGCACTGTGCTGCTTTATGACATTTTTTATAGCATGTAAACAAATGGGCACGAAATGAAGCAACTTAAAGAACACATATAAATAGGCATGGTATGATTTCTTACAAATGTTGTCATGAACCATGGTATTATTATAGGGATATAAAAGATTTAGCATCACTTTAATCTACATTTGTACATCACTTTTATCACAGATATAAGCAAGCTGGTCATATATAATATTGGCAGAATCTAACAATTTCAGGTGGGCTGACTGACCAAACAATGTGTAAGTGTAATGCTGCGTTTACACGGAACGATTATTGTGCAAATTTGCACAATAATGATTGAATTTGAACGATAATAGTATGTAAACGCAGCGAACGATCAAGCTACGAGTGAGAAATCATTCATTTTGATCTTTGAACATGTTCTCATCGTCGTGGGTCGTTCGCAAAAAATTTGCAGATCGTTCCGTGTAAACAGTCGTTCGCCAATTTAACCTATGAGCGAGATAGGCTTAAGCGATCGCAAAATGATTTTTCCGTACGATCTATAGTTCCGTCTAAATGCTGATCGTTATAAAAAAAAATTGTTACTTTGAAATCGTTAATCTTACGATCGGGCAAATTATTGCTCTGTGTAAATGCAGCATAAGGCGAAAGTATAATTTGGCAAATGAGTTTACAGCACCCATTGAGTTATTAATATGTACTTTGTCTTTAAAGGACAACTCCCGCGGGACCCCAAAAAAAAAAAAACACAGACACACACAGACACCATACTCACCATCTCTCCGGTGACGATCGCCACTCGATTCGCCCGCCGTCCGCCTCTCCGTCGCCGCCGTCCGCCATCCAGCGATGTCTCCAACTTCCGGGTCCAGGGGATGGAAAAGGCTGCCAGTGCGCTTGCGCACCGGCAGCCTTTTCATTGGCTGGAGCGCATCACATGGCTTCCAGCAAGCTCAACCAATCAGGGCTGAGCAAGCTGGAAGCCATGTGATGCGCTCCAGCCAATGAAAAGGCTGCTGGTGCGCATGTGCACCAGCAGCCTTTTCATCCCCATTCACTTTGCATGAAGACGCCGAGGAGGAAGAAGACCCGGACCGCCCCTCGGCTCTGATGTCGTCGTCACCAGATGCCGCCCCGGAGAAGAGGACCGTGACGATCGTAATAGGTAATGTATACATTCCTTAACTTCCGGGGTGGGGGGTCGGGGGTCCGAAAGTGGGGGAAGGGGGCCAGGCCGGGTATTTAACCACATTACAAAGTTATATAACTTTGTAATGTGTGTTAAATGAGCTGTCCTTTAATGCTCTCTGTGACTTTGCATAAGTAACAAGGCACTAACAGACACCCAGTTTCTTAATAAACTGAATGCTGGCTTGACAGTTCCCAGAGAAAATCACCCAAAACCAACTAACAATCCACCCTCCTCTCCTCTGTGTCCCTATCTCTCTGTATTTCTCTCCCTGCTCTGCTCTAACTGCCTGCTGTAATCCTCCTCTCCACTACACGCACAGCCGATTGCTCACCTCCACAAAGCGAATCATCCTATATAGAGGTTGGGGGGATGGGATGTTCCCACCAAGTGGCAGCTCTGTGAGATACATGTGTGGCCGCCATGTTTTGGGGATTTGGAACAAATCGCTGTGAACGAAGTGAATTGACAGTGTGATTCGCAGGGAATCGGACTTTCAAGATCTGCTTCACTTATCTCTAATGAAAACCATAGTAATGGCAATTAACAGGAGAGCAAAGGTAGGCACATTTAGAGAGGTCAAAATACAATTTTATAAGTTAGAAGTGTCTTGTGATCTATTGAGAAATTAGTTGTGATGGACCTTGGGAGAATGCTAGGCACTTACAGTTTACATGTACAGTGGCTATTATAGTTTATATAAAATTTGGTGCTAATAAACCTACAGGAGTATACACTACTTCACAACAATTACATGTAGTGACTTACAAGTCACTCCTATATTTTGGTCCTTAACCATTGCAGTGCTGAAGCATGAAAGGGTCTCACTTACATGCTGCAGGACTAAAAGAATTAAAGACCAGGACACCCAAGGGATGTGTTGGCGCTGGATGCTGCATCTATGCAAGAGGGCTCACAGGGCTTGAATGATAAAGATGATATGATAAAAGGACGCCAAGGAACTGTGCTGGAGACAGGTAAGTATGTGTATTTGTTGATTTTATTTTATTTTTATAATTATTTTATTATTATTTTTTTTTTTAACAAAGTTGGGGAAAGCCTACAGGGGGATAACCTACATGGGGAACATGGTTAATACAGGGGGTATTACCTACAAAGGGGAAATTACCTACAAGGGTTGATGTTTACTTACCGGGCAAATGCCTGAAGAGGGAAAATTGAGTTATTAACTACAGAGGAGGTTAATTGGCTACCTTTAGAAGAGGGTGTTTATGACGAGGGATTATGTATGGTGGGTTTACCTACAGAAAAATTGACTACAGTGGGTGCACTTAAAGTGTACCTGTCATTATAACTTTCAAAATCTAAATCAACAGTAGATGTGATATAAAGCAAGTTTGCAATTTACATTAATTTTTTTTTATCATGGAGAACACAGCACTTCCTGTTTTCTGACTTTTTTTTTTTTCTCCCGTGTTTCCCAGGCCATCTGAGCTCTCACAGAGACGGCAGTCATGTGATTAATGGACACAGTGAGCCCTGACTCTCTGTACTGCCCGTAATTCCTGTGCTTAGCCTGTTTATTTAAAACCAGCACAAGTAAGAAAATCTGCCTTCAGGAGACTGGACCTGGATTTCTGGTAAGTTCGGCTTTGTTTTACAGCATAAACAACATAACAGCATAATAACAACAACAAAAAAAAGTAATGAATGTAAATTGCAAACTTGCTTCATATCACATCTTCTGTTGATTTAGATTTTGAAAGTTATAATGACAGGTACACTTTAAGTGCACCCCCAACCTCTATATGAGGTGATTTGCTTCGTGGAGGTGAGCCATCAGCTGTGCGTGTAGTGGAGAATAGGTTGCAGCAGGCAGTTAGAGCAGGGAGAGAAATACAGAGAGATAGGGACACAGAGGAGAGGAGAAAAGGGTGGATTGTTAGTTGATTGTGGGTGATTTTATCTGGGAGCTGTCAAAGTCACAGAGAGCATTGAAGACAAAGTACATATTAGACTGTTTGGAAAATAAAAGGTGGAATCTGATTGGTTGCTAAGGGCAACTGAGACAATTCTACTTTACACCAGTTTGATAAATCTCCCCCCCACCCATAGTGTATTATACCAATTTGCTTAGATATGTGAAGACAGCATCCACCTTAAAAACGTAGTGGGTGCTCTAAACTCATAGGTGTAAATATACACCTGGTGTAAACTGCCCACAGCAACCAATCCCAGCTAATCTTACATTTTGCCGGAGCTGAAAGCTGAGCTGTGATTGGTTGCTGTGGGCATTTTACACCAGGTGTATATTTACACCTTTTCATAAATCTCCACCATAGTGTGTTATACCAATTCAATGGGTTTAGTAAAGGCAGCGTCCACCTTAATTACTTAGTGGGCTCTGTAAACTCATAGTGTGTTATACCAATTCACTGGGATCAGTGAAGACAGTGTTCACCTTAATAACTTAGTGGGCTTTGTAAACTCATAGTGTATTATACCGATTCACTGGGATTAGTGAACAGAGCATCTGCCTTAAAAACTTACTGTAAACTCATAGTGTGTTATACCAATTCACTGGGATTAGTGAACAGAGCATCTGCCTTAATAACTTACTGGGCGCTGTGAAAACAGTTCCTATTGTCAATAAGTGTGTGCTTTGAAATCAGTGGCTCTATCCATTATCCAATAAAATTTCTTTTGCTCTTTCTACATTTCCAAAAACAAACAATATGTCCAAGCGTGTAAAAAAAATCTGGCCCTTCTCAGATTATTGGCAATGTCAGCGGCCAAGGTTGCACACAAGGTGGTGCCAGAGTAAGATAGAATTGTGGGAGTGGTGATTCTAACCGTACTAGAGAAAGATTTCAGATACCAGTTACACCTGGTGGGCAGGTGAACACCAGCCAGGCTCTACAGCAGGCAGTAGCCAATCCCGGAGACAGCAGTCAACAGAAGGGTCATCCCAAAGTAATGCCACCACCATTCTGTGGCAAGGCCAGGATGTTTCCTCTGCCCCATCGCCTGTGGTGTCTCAGACCCAATTTTGCTTGCCAGGGCTGTCGGCAAGAGAGCTCATGGTGAGCCAAGAACTCGCCCCAGAGTCTGTCCTGGCAGAAAGTGTTATTTTATGCCTCTCATTTACCAATGTCCGCTGTTGTCCTGGAAGAAAATTGATATTACTTTACTGCCCATGGCGGAAATTGAATGATTGGCTGGCTGATTGACAATTTTTGTAACATTGTAATTTTCAAATTTTTGACACACTGTAACAACATCTGTTAAAAAAATTGCTACTATGTAATAGTCCCACTATTTTATCTACTATAGTTTGGCTAGTTTAATGAGATTCGTTTGTATTTATTTTGCAAAACTTGCAAAATGAATTTTGAGCTGCTTCGATCATCTCTAGTTTTTATTGTAGGTTCCCAATTCTATTGCTGATGGGAAAAAAAAGATAGGTACTTAGCCCTGCCTCTCCCCATTGCAGTCTCCAGCTCTAAGAGGGGTCAGTAGAGGACATGCCCGCTCAGCCAATAATTGACTGAGACAGAATACAATCCAACCAATGGTTTGCTGAGTGCAGAGAAAAGGTAAGTATCTTTATTTTTCCAATATTGAATACCTCTTTAACTTTCTATATGTAATAGTCTTTATAATGTTAGTAGTCTCTGTACAGCTCTGTAGAATATGTTGGCACTACATAAGCAACTGGAAATAAAACATTTATTATAAAAATAGCCCTAATAACAATACATTTTTCCTCTTTATTGTTCCATCAAAAAATACATGTTCATATTAATGTGTTTATTATAAGACTGATTAGCTGGGTATAACAGATAACTCTAGACTATTTCGTTGTCAAGTAAATGCATGTTCGAATATTATAAAAAAAATGTTTTCATAAACAGCAAAGCTTTATAGCTAATAATAAGAACTGTTGGAAGCACTAATATAATGAGCAAAATAACAGCATTGTAAAATTGCTTGTGGCACGTTATAGTAAATGAACACTGCAATGTTATATTTTTCTTATTATTTACGACCTTCATCTTTTATCTTGTAATAATAAAGTAGCTAATTTCATAACAAAAAGTTTCTGATACAATAAAACATCTGGTCTTTGTGCTGTGCTCACATGATATCATGATGTTTAATTTCATGGATACAAAGGCAAAATAAACCAAACAACATGAATTCTGCTAATAAGGTGGAGCCTGCTGGGTACAGAGATGGAAAATCTAATTTGTATGGAAAAGATAAAGTCGTCCCCAATATAAAATAATCTAAATTATCTCTGCTAATATGTTAACCTCATTTGCTGACATTTTTTTTTAAATACTGAATATATATATATATATATATATATATATATATATATATATATATATTTTTTTTTTTTAATAAATAATTTTCTGCTTTGGGTTATTACAATTCTGAAGTCTTTTTGCTTTATATTCTCTTTCTAATATTATGCTCTCACCTCCCTGAGTGAACTGTAAGAATAAGAATGTGCTTCCAGAGATTCCCCTGTGACCAGCAAATTTTTTTCTCCAGTGAAGGTTGTAGTTCTCATGCTTTGTGAATTTAATGCTGACAAAGAATGCTGTTTTGTGTCTGTTTCTTTACATCAGTGCCTTTCTGCCTTGCAACGAATTAAAAAACGTATGGAGCCCTGTGTTTATTATTTTCTTATGTGAATAGTCTAGAATGTCCCAGATTACTCATATTTGTTCCAAATGGAAACATTCATTATGTCATAATGACAATCTTAAAATATTTAATTTTTATAGTAATAATGGTTCTGTCCTTAAAGGAAATATGAAACAATAATACAGTAATGACCATTTACAGGCTATTTGGCCAGGGTGTGCCTCAGGTAAAGTCAGTCTTATGTACTGTTATTCAGTGCACACATTTTCTATGTGATACCTAAGTGTGTAGTGGTGGCAATGGTGTAAAGAAAATAGCTGTCAGGAATACCCTTGTGTAAATGTCTATGAATACTGGATTAGTAGAACGTCTTATTTAATTGCATTTAAATAATCTGAATTATATGCTGAAAGTATTAGAAATAAAAATAATTCTTTATATAGAAGGGTTAGTAAGGTAAAATTACAGAGCCCATGTACCCTTTAAATAACAATAAATATGTCCTTATCTTTCTTTTGCGATATCAGATGTTATTCTAAAAGGACCCAAGCCAACAACATTGGTCAAGTAGTCACTAAGTATTCATGTCAGATATTTTTTTCATTGTGAGCTGCTCAGAGTCCCATTCTGGGATGTGCCATGATGAAGCTATAAATAGCCAGTAGTACTGTACTGCTAGGGAATACTGAAATGTGTATAACATTCTGGTAAACATGAGCTAGAGGCAGCTTTATGTAGCTGAGCTCACAAATGTGTTATTTACCTTCCTGGATTATGGCAACAAAACTAACATCTAACATCCACTCTCCAAGGATATAATACACAGAGCACAGTATATGTTTATATTCATTTCCATGGATGATTTTCATCACTTTAAATTCAAATACCATACTATAGATCTCACCAAGAAATTCTTCAGTCTGAGATCCCCAAATCTCTCAAATCTTATTTGTATTTTATTTTCTCCTTTGTACTACATATGAGTCAGCGAAAGGTCAGGGAAATCTAAAAATGACATGGCAACTTATCAGTGCTCATACAGGGACAGGTCCAATTCATTTAAATGGATTTGAATTACAACAGTCAACTAGTGACTAGAGACGATCAAACTTCAAGTATGTTTGGGTTTGACAGAACTCAAACTCTCGGCATTTCATTATAGGTGGCTGAGGAAGTTGAAAGCGAGGAAAGAAGCACGTCCAGCTCCAGATATCCAGTCCCATAAAAGCAAACTTTATTTGAAGATAAAGCAGATACTCCTAGTCCAAAGGATCACCATGTTCTGGGTTACATGCCCTTAAACTTGCTGAAGTTGAAAGCAGAACTAAGGTTTCCCGAAAACCATTGATACAGCCATAGGCTCTCTCCATGTTTTCCAGGACTCCCTAGGAATTAATAAGGAAATATAAAACATTATACCCACACGGCATTGTTGTTTTTTTTTAACCTTTAGTGGTGTTTTTAGGCTCAGGCTCAATTATTTTTTTTTTATATAGTTTTTGTTGGTATTTATCTCCAAGGAAAAAAAAACAACAACAAAAAAAAAAAACTAAGGTTGTCTATTCCCTGAAAGGGAATGTAAACTTCTGAGGCAGGAAACACCCAGGTTGCTACCCTTTGCATTTTTACCATTGGCAGCTGCTAACATGGAAGCAGTATAAGACAGTTGCATATTAAAAACAGTATTAAAGTCTGCACCTAAACTGGATAAAAAGCATTCCTTTGTGTATACCAGATAAAATCTAAATAACTATAAGTAAGACAGGTATAAAATCTACCATGGTATAGTTGCATGTATCAGAGGTGGAAAGGTGCAGGTCCTAGTTCATTGCTGGCAACTTGTGCATATTTGGGAGACAGACAACAGGTCTGGGTGGTCTGAATTTGGGTCACAGTCTTGGTAGTGCCAGCACACTCAACCAATCACTGACAGAGGTAGGACAATGCCGAGGCCTGTGATTTGCTGAGCAGGCATGCCAAGAAAAGTCTTGGAAGTTACAACAGGAGAGTTCTGCAGGGGACCTGACGACAATGCAGGAGGACACCAGGGGGAGGTTGGTAAGGTAAAAATATTTTGTTTATGTTCTATGCAAGGGCAGCAATATATAAAATATTAAATGGCTGGAATATCCCTTAAATGTCACTAATGATAACTGTTTGGGTGAGATCTACCAGTATTTTTTGCAAAAATGTTACAATTTTTATGGCTTTTCTTTCAGTGTTTTTAACCCCTCAGCGACCCATGACGTACCTGGTACGTCATGGTGCCGCGGGGGGTGTTCAGAGAGGGGTCCCGCCAAGACCCCGCTCTGAACGGCACTGCTCCCGGCTGCAATCTGCAGCCGGGCAGTGCCTCTATTAGCTGGCGCGGGTCCCGTTGCCGCGCCGGCTAATTAAGCACTTCAATGCATCTGTCAAACCTGACAGCTGCATTTAAGGGCTTTATACATAACATCCCTGGTGTCTATTGGGTCGGATCTCCCGTTCTTCTGCGTGAGCAGGCCACAGCAATCTATCACCGATCTAAAGGATCTTTGCTGTGTATATACACAGCATTGATCTCTATGAAAGATCAGTGCTGTGTACATACAAGTCCACCAGGGGGGCTTCTAGTTAATGTAAAAATAAAAATAAAAATATTTTTTTATTAATAAAAAATCCCCTCCCCTAATAAAAGTCCAAATCACCCCCCTTTTCCCATTTTATAAATATAAATAAATAAACAAATACATAAACATGTTTGGTATCGCCGCGTGCGTAATTGCCCAAAATATTAATTTATCACATTCCTGATCTCGCACGGTAAACGGCGTAAGCACAAAAAATGTGCAAAAATTGTGCATTTTTGGTCGCATCAAATCCAGAAAAAATGTTATAAAAAGCAATCAAAAAGTTGCATATGCGCAATCAAGGTACCGCTTGAAAGTAAAGATCATGGCACAAAAAATGACACCTGACACAGCCCCATAGATCAAAGGATAAAAGTGCTATAAGCCTGGGAATAGAGCGATTTTAAGGAACATATATTTGTTGACAATGGTTTGAATTTTTTACAAGCCATCACATAATATAAAAGTTATACATGTTATATATTGTTTTAATCGTAACGACTTGAGGAACATGCATAACATATCAGTATTACCCCAGGGTGAACAGCGTAAAAACAAATACCCTCCAAATAAAAGAAATGCAGTTGTTTTTTTTTCAATTTCACCACACATTGAATTTTTTTCTGGTTTCACAGTGTACTTTATACAAAACTTCTGCCTGTCATTGCAAAGTATAATTAGTGAGGCAAAAAAAAAGGGCTCATGTGGGTCTCTAGGTGAAAAAATGCAAGGGCTATGGCATTTATACATAAAGTGGAAAAAGCAAAAGCTCAAAAATGAAAATTGGCATTGACCTTAAGGGGTTAAAAAGGCATTCCAATGTTGTAAAATAATTGCTATGTTATTAGGGGCTGTAAAAAAAAAAGAAAAAAGAGAAGATAATGATATTTGCCTGTCCCTAGTAAGTCCCACTGTAGCTCCCATTTGCCTGATTCTGGTCCTCATATATTTAAGTCTTCTTCCTTTTTCTGAGGGAAGAGCTCAGAGAAGGACCAGCCTGCATAATTAGTAACTGTGGCCAGGTTCTGCTCCAAGCTCTAGCCCAGAGACTGATGAAACACTGCTGTAGCAAGACCTGTGGTGAACCAGGGTGTTGTCAACAATCCTTTTTTTTTTCTACAGCTCGACCAACACAGCAATTATTTTTAAATGTCAAAACACTCCATAAATTCAAACTAGGAATGAATTAAAAAATAATTAATTATTTGGCGCAAGTAATTTTTTCTGGGAGTCAATTAAAGGGGTTTTCCAGCGCTACAAAAACATGGCCACTTTCTTCCAGAGACAGCCCCACTCTTGTCTCCAGCTTGGGCGGGTTTTGCTGCTCAGTTCCATTGAAGTGAATGGAGCTTAATTGCAAACCGCACCTGAACTGGAGACAAGAGTCGTGTTGTCTCTGAAAGAAAGTGGGTAGTTTTTGTAGCACTGGATAACCCCTTTAAAAAGTATGAAACATCATACCCACATGATGGTGTTTTTTTGAGCTCCTTTGGCATTTTTGGGCTTTTTTTAACCCCTTAATGACCATGGGAGTACAAACGGGTGTGCATGTACGTCCTGACAGGGTACCGGGCTATGGAGTGATAGAGTCTGCCACAGGCAGGTTCTATTAGATGGTCGCAGATAACACTGATCCCTGCCAGGACTGTTGATTTTTAAAGTTATATTTTATATATAAAAATTTTTATAAAAAGTGATCAATACGTCAAGTCTACACAAATTTGATACTATTAAAAACTAGAGACCATGCCGCAAACAAAGACACATCATACAGCCCTGTAGATGAAAAAGTAAAAGCCCTATAAGAGTCACAATAGGGGCAATTTTTCCCCTTAACAACCGTGAGCGTATATTTACGCCCTGCGGCTGCCTCGGGGAGTTTAGAGCGGGGCCACGGGGCGACCTCGGGTGCCACATGTCTGATCGCCGTGCCCGCTAATTAAGAATTCAGATGCAGCTGTCAAAGTTGACAGCTGCATCTGAATCCTTTATGCAGCCTCATCCCTGGTGTCTAATGGGGTGGATCGCCCCCCCCCCCCCCCCGGGACGTTGTCACGGAGGAGGGATCCACACATCTGGCTCGGGCCGGGGTCTGCGCCGTAATGGAGCTAATCCCGACTCGGCACTCGATTGCTTCCGGCTGTAGCAGCCGGAAGCAATTGAGTGCCTATCTCATTGATCTATGCTGTGTAACTATACAGCATACATCTCAATGAGAGATCAGTGTGCATCTACTAGAAGTCCCCCAGGGGGGCTTCTAGCATTTGTGTAAAATAAATAAAGTGTAAATATTAATAAAAAGCCCCCTCCCCTAATAAAAGTTTGAATCACTCCCCTTTTCCCATGTTATAAAAATAAATAAACATGTTTGGTATCGCCGCGTGCGTAATCGGACGAACTATTCATATATTTCATTCCTGATCTCACATGGTAAACAGCGTAAGCGTAAAAAAATCCCAAAGTGGAAAATTGCGCATTTTTGGTCGCATCAAATCCAGAAAAATTGTAATAAGAAACTATCAAAAAGTTGCATACATGCAATTAAGGTACCAATAGAAAGAACCCATTATGGCGCAAAAATGACACCTCACACAGCCCCATAGACCAAAGGATAAAAGCAATTTTAAGGAACATATTTTTGTTAACAATGGTTTGAATTTTTTAAATGCCATCTCGTAATATAAAAGTTATACATGTTACATATCGTTGTAATCGTAACGAATTGCGGAACATGCATAACAAGTCAGTTTTACCATAGGGCGAACGGCGTAAATGCAAAACTTCCTGAAATTAAAACAAATTCCTTTTTTTTTTTTTATTTGACAGCACAAATGATTTTTTTTCGCATAAAATTTTTTTTATGGAAAAATAATGCCTGTCATTGCAAAGTACAATTGGTTTGGAAAAAAATAAGCGCTCATATACGTCTCTAGGTGAAAAAATGCAAGCGCTATGGACTTTTAAACATAAAATGGAAGAAGCAAAAGCGCAAAAACGAAAATTGGCTTTGACCTTAAGGGGTTAAAAAATCTATATAAACATATGTATCGCTGTATTCAGAATGACCTATAGAATAAAGATATCTTGTTGGTTTTACTGTAACGTGCATAATGAAAACACGGAAATTTGCAGAATTGCATTTTTATCCCAATTTTATGGTAGATTAAAATGTTCTCACAATTTAAAAATAAGTGAAAAAAAAATGCCCGTTATTAGTGAACATAAACGTTAATAACGGCCATTGTTTTGCAAGAATGGTTGTTATCCGCACTAATTTTTACATTGTGGGAATATAGCCACAGACTGACTTTTTTTATGTAAGATGTCAACAGAGCCTAAAAAACACATTTTCTTAAGTTACATAACATTTCCCTAATATGTGGCTGGCTGTGAACACAAATTATCCAACACGGATGGGAAAGATGTAGAATTGATTAATGCCATCTTCTCCAAATTCTGAAAACACAAATGTCCATAAAGAAAGCAGTGTGCTTTAGCGCCAAATAAATAATAAAACACTAAACCTCCCAGTAATATACAGAGCATTCACATTTGGGAGCCATTTAAGTTACATAAAACATTTACACAATAAACTTAAAATCAGAAAATGACTTTTACAGGAAGTTTTATAAGTTTACAAGGTACACCTGGGTCCAAAATTACATGGCTAAAAAGAACATAAATATATTCACTACCACAGGTTTTATTTTTCTATTACAACCATGGCTTTCCAACATGGATCACAATTTTTCATAACTTGTACAGAAAATTCATTTTATTGCTGAATGACCTCCGCTATCATGGTGGACTTGATTCCCACTTGCAGTCTATCCTTAGATCTCAACTACTTTATATAACACATAAAATACCTTATGCACACTGTTTTAGTGTAGTCTTGCTAAAGAGTAACCTATTGTGTGTAACTTATAATAATCATGGCAAGAACTGTCATACCGGAATCCTATGATCTAAAACACTGCCTAGAGATGCGTATCACACAGGAAGAAAGCAGGTCCCAAGTGAACAAATATGGGTCCTACCTGATGCACAAAATGAAAGGAAAGGTGACCGCACATATTTGCAGCTCTCCCCATTTACATCTATAGGTGCGGTGAAAACAGCTAAGGCCACAGAATGCAACCGGGTCAACTCAGCTTATGGAAAATAAACTGCACATCCGACAGAGTGCTTCAAACTGAGCACTGGCAGAAGGGTGAACCAGCCAAACATGTGGGTCAAAGGACTCTTGTTGTTCACATCAATATGAGTTAAAGGGGTGAAATCTGCATTTAACCCTCATTTATGGCATATCCAGTGAACATGCCAAAAAGTCTTGGAAATGAACCATTCACAACCAATCATGAAGTATGTGGATCCGATCGGTGTAAAATCCATCCAGCTGCCGGAAGTTTGGTTATCCATGGATACAACCACACCGGGTGGGTACTGTGTACGACCCCCAATTTGATCCAATTGGGCTTACACACAGTACTGCTAAGCGTTGTCATATCTATAGATATCAGAAATTCTATCAGTTGAATGGATTTCACGCAGATCGGCTCAACGTTCATTGCCTATTAATAATTAGCTACTTTTTATACTATGTATACATATTATTTTAATTTAATAAAAAAAAGTCACATTGTAACTGACTACACTACATATCAGCTGGTTAATAGAAGGCTTGTTTAACAGGCTGTAAGTGAGATGCTGCCAGCAGGCCAGCTACAAATTATCAGGCACAGTGCCAACTATAAGAGTGAGAAAGAGAGGTTGTAAGGTAATAGTCTTCAACTGAACCAGTACACTTGTTTCAGAGCCTTATAAATACAAATTAAAATTCTATTTATGGAGTATTACCCATAGTCACTATTACCCAACCTCCCAGTAAACAATGGCCTATTCCCATATGCATTTGTTGACAGTGTGCTGAAAGAGGCCTAGGTGGCATTCAGCTCCAGAAAAGCAGACATTCAGCAGTACTGCTGCAGCAGCTCGGAGAGACAAAACACAACAATGAGCAGTGGGCCTGGGCAGATGGCACATTAATTAATAACCGCACTACTCTGAACTTTGGCAGAAGACAGATGTTACTATGTTCTAGCTGAAAAAATACCATGTTCACAATCACTGCTACAATGCTCTCATAGTGAGAAAATACATACAAATACATGTATATAGTACTTTGCAAAAGGTTTAGGCAGCAGAGTTCAAAATGCTGTTAGGAATAATGCTTTCCATAACAGAAGTGTTGGTACTTTATTTTTAAGAATTAACAAATCAAAATTGAATCAATATTAATATGGCTTGATCGCTCTTTGCCTTTAAAACAGTATCAGTTCTGCTAGGTACACTTGTAGACAGGTTATGAAGGAACTTTGCAGAGGGGTTGTTACAAATATCTTAGAGCTAGCCGCAGATCTCCTGTGGATGTGAGTTCCCCGAGTTTTTCAGTCTTTTCATGTAATTCCAAACAGAAAAACATTCTGGAGCATTGGATGCAAAAGATTCAGAGATCCCTGGCAGTGGCCAGTGCAAAACATAGCCCTTCAGAGCTAAAACTACTCTTCCCGCCTCTTTGCTCTGGCTTATCAAAAGTCTAAAGTGGGGGCCTCCTTCTATAATATCCATATTCATTAACAGAGAATTTGGATAAGACAACCTGTTTAATGATAAAGTGTATAAGTATGGAATTTTTTTTAAAAAAAAAAGCTTCCAAACTAGAGGAAGACTAATGGGGAGATTTATCAAAGGGTGTAAAATTTAGACTGGTGCAAACTGCCCACAGCAACCAATTACAGCTCAACTTTCCTTTCAGCACTGCCTAAAGCTGAGCTGTGATTGGTTGCTGTGGGTAGTTTGCAATGAATGACAAGAATTACTCACCTCACAAAATTCCCACCACTGTCAGTCTGACATTACATAGAACCCAGCTAATTTCCCCCTCCTGGTTTAATCCAGATTACCCAATTTTTAACCTCTCACTCTACATCTTTAAAAGGGTTATCCAGCACTACAAAAACATGGCCACTTTTTTCCAGAGACAACCCCACTCTTGTCTCCAGCTTGGGTGCAGGTTTTGCTGCTCAGTTCCATAGAAGTGAATGGAGCTTAATTGCAAACCACACCTGAACTGGAGACAAGAGTCCTGTTGTCTCTAAAAGAAAGTGGCCATGTTTTTGTAGCACTGGATAACCCCTTTAACCACACTTTCTGATTCTGGGGCATGCCTGTTATATATTTTTTTAATTCTACTTACCCCATTTTTGTCCCACAATTACTAATGGATGTGGTGTGCAACAAATCTTAAAAAGGTAGGTACCTTGTATTGATACGGAATACTTACATCCTCCCCGCACAATACATTTATGGCACTTGGCAATAACTACAGTGATAGCACCATAAATATACAGCATATAGCTCTAAGGGGTTAGGTAACAGCTTCTAAATAAAGATAATTATTAATTGACTATATAGATTTAAGAAACATGTGGCAATGCTGTCTGAGGTGTTATATCGGGCCCCCTGGTGCAATCAACTTCTTCATTCAACAGTTGGACCCAATACTTTAAACCATGGGTCTCCAAACTCCGGCCCTCCAGCTGTTGTAGTACTACATTTCCTATCATGCCTAGACAGCCAAAATCAAAGCTTTAGCTGTCCGGGCATGATGGGAATTTTAGTTTTGCAACAGCTGGAGGGCCACAGTTTGGAGACCCATGGTTTAAACATTGGCAAAGTGCATAGTTGTTACATTACCAAACTCCCACTGCTGGAGTATTGTCCATGTAAGCTCTAATCACCTGCAGTTTGGTATGAGAACAACAATAAGACTTCATACCTCCCCCCCCCCCTCACACACACACACACACACACACAGCCTCTAATGATTCTGCCACCATAGTGTCGTTTTTAGAGATGATGCCAACCCCGAGCATTTGGCATTTGATAAGTGGTGGCTCCTGAAGTTGGATAAAGCTCTAAGGTTGTCTGGAAAACATGGATACAGCAGCCCCCACTAATCAAATGCTGAACAGTCAAGTTTGGATAAACTCGAGCATGCTTGTGGTTTGCTCTTTCTTCTCTAGTCGTTTTTAATAAAATCCTTGCAAAGATCCCTTTTATTTTGGCATCTGTGTTGGTTTAGGCAAAAAAATCTCCTTTAGCCATCAGCGGGCAGTATCGTGGAGGTGAGACAAATTAGTGGTACCACCTCAGCCATTGGCTGAAAATAGTACCTCTTGATGAAATTATTGGAGCCAGCATCATCAGGAGGCATGATGAATGCAGGAAGGAGGGCCCAATGGCCGGTGTATACAGGGCTACTACCGATTTCCCCATTTTAAAAAAGCAAGAATTTGTCTCCTGGATAAACAAAAAAACTAACAAAAAAGAGCACAGATTAGTCTCCTTAGCACCCTTGAAACAAATCCAATGACTAGATAAAAATACAGAAAAGCACTTAATACTCGGGCAGTGTCAGGTACTTTTCCTAGTAAATAACTAAATTTGTCTGACTAGGTTGCGATTTGTGAAGCTCCACCTTTACATGACCAGATGGTTCCGCATACAATCCTCAGCTGTCAGTGTGATCCTTATTTAGCCTATACATGGCACCCGCACGCCAATTGTTATGCTAATCATGTGGTATTCTTGTCATGCCAATTATCCATGATGAAATTAAGCAAGAAAACATACTTCAAACGTGTAAGTGTGCATTTGCCTTTTAAGAGCTTCTTAGCACAGTTCTAACCAATTTTTAGCAATTACTTTCAAATAACAGCATTGTTTGTACATCAGATACAGTACATCAATTTAAGCATTCTATATCTGTCTCACATGTCTGCTAATAGAATAATGTGGCTGTGTGAATTACACTTCTTACTGTAGATTTTTAATGAAATTACTAAATTGTTTTGCTTCCATATTTCTATTTGTTTCATAGCTGGAATAGCATTTTATTCTTTTCCCAGTCTAGTAGAACTGTTCAGGGTCAAAAATTCACAATGAATGCCAGAGTACTCAATATACCTTAAAAAGACAGCCTATTGAAGAGTAGTCAGTGACATCTCTATGGCAACTCCCTCCCCTTTCCAGTCTTTCTTCCCTATCTTGACACATTCCTAATTAAGCAGCAATATAAAGCTGTGTAATTGAACAGATGTAGTAGTCATTAACAAGAGTTACCCATTCTTCTATAAATTCGGGATGTACAGAGGGGGCTCACTGAGCAGTGGGTGAACCTAATTGCCCAGGAATTCCTAAGGGAGATGTACAAATAGATCAAGACATCACAAGAGTGAGGGGTTGGAGTTCTGACATAGGATTGTTGTCACTCTCTCGTTTATCTTGCTACATTGAAAAGTTAATGGTGGCAGGAATCAGTCTTGGGAGATACCATAAATACAGCATGTCTGTATCTGAAATGAAGCACACGACGGCTTTGTCTGGCTTTTGGTGACATTTTGATTAACACTTCACATAAAGCAGTGCTTTTTATGAGCAGCTGCTTAAAAGACAATCTATTTAAGTGAAAACACAGTTCCGAGTTTCTCATTTCCCTTAACAAATGGCTGGTAGGCATACATAGGCTTATGAAATCATTCTCCATCAGGCATTTCTGTAAATTAAAGATTTGTAAAATAATAAAGAATTCTCAGAGCAAAAATGGATCTTAAACACCGACTTTCCCCACTTTAGAGCAGCATGCCAGTCAAGTGCAATGTCATAAAATCATAGAATCAATGTAAAATGTTTTCTTCCCAGAGAACTGCACCATTAGTGTTCCTCCGGATAGACCAGTATAATGTATGCAAAATACTTTATTCACATACTGGAGTTAATAGGTGTTAGCAGGCATAAGGCCTAAGTAGGGTCACATCAAGAGCTTGCAGTTATGCGTGGAAGTAGACCAAAATACCCCATAGACCTGTAAGGAAGTTGTATTAAGAGATACAGTATTTTGATAAATGGTCAAAGTTTACATTTATTTAGGAATTGTGATGGGCCAACATCCCGATGTTCGCTTCGGATCCCGAACACGACTGGTTTGTGTTCATTGAACATTAACAAACAATGAACTTACAGTAGAAGCGTACGTTTCGATCTAAAGTTGTGCACATGTGTACAGATTATGAAGTGCAAAGCGTAACATACGCAATAGCAGAGCAATTACGAAGAGTGTAGCATTAGCGTATCTTTTATTTGTCCATGCGTATATACTGGCAATCACTGGCCCACAGCAGGGCCAAACAGTAAGATTAGTGAAAAAAATATATAAATTAGCCTAAAAAGGACTGTTGGGTTCTTAAGTTTTTTTTTCCTTCACAGAGGACGCCTGGTCACTACAGGGTTAAGAAATGAATCCTTATAGTGCCTAAATGCTGGATCCTGTCACCCTCCCTACACTGACAATTTCACAACATTCTAAGCCCTACTTGGTCAGCTCTCCCTCCCTTCACTAACTAACTTTGACTGTGATTATTGCTGCTTAACTAAATTCAGATGCTGTCCCTGCTTGTTTTATTCTCCCTTCCTAACGGCACAAGAATCAGGAAAAACGGTGAGAAACGTATGTAAACGTATGTAACGTACGCAATTACGCTAATCGTACAGTCAATGACAATGATGCCAGTAGTGAACATGGCTACTACATTACCGGATGTGCCCTTCCTTCCCTACACGTTCATTGTCTCTTTCAAATTGGTGGAAGGAAACTCACGCAGTCAAAATAAACGTTCACGTTTGAATATGTTTAAAAATGATCCCTATAATAATTCTGATCAACTAACAAATTGTTCGTGATAGGTGAACACGAACAATTAGCGTCATGTTTGTACGAACATATGAACATGTTCACTCATCACTACTTAGGATGAAGTATGTATAAAGCTTGTATTTTTCCTCTTCACAGTTGTCAACAAACTGTAGTTTAAGCAAGTTGTTGATGTGACACACATAGACTGAGTTGACCTTTAACCCCTAGGCGACCCTTGACGTACCCGTACGTCCAGGGCCGCCTCCACGCGTCCAGAGCGGGGCCGCGCGGCGGCCGTGCTCTGAACCGCCACAGTCCCGGGTGCCGCTCGTAACCGGGTTGTCCCGGAGGAGCGATCCACACATCTTACCCTGTCCGGGGTCAGTGCCGTAATGGCGCTGATTCCGACTCGGCATACGATTGCTTACGGCAATCGATGTGCCTATCTCATCGATCTATGCTGTATATCTATGCAGCATAAATCTCAATGAGAGATCAGTGCATTTATACTAGAATTCCCCAGGGGGGCTTCTAGTATAAGTGTAAAAGTAAAAATAAAAGTGTTATTATTAATAAAAAGCCCCCTCCTCTAATAGAAGTCAGAATCACCCCCCTTTTTCCATGTTATAAACAAAAATAAACAAATAAATAAATAAACAAACATGTTTGGTATCGCCGCGTGCATAATCGCCCAAACTATTAATTTATCACATTCACAATCTCGCAAGGTAAATGGCGTGATTACAAAAAAATCCCAAAGTGCAAAATTGCACATTTTTGGTCGCATCAAATCCAGAAAAATTGTAATAAAAAGCAATCAAAAAGTTGCATATGCGCAATCAAGGTACCGATAGAAAGAACACTTCATGGCGCAAAAAAATAACACCTGACACAGCCCCATAGACCAAAGGATAAAAGAGCTATAAGCCTGGGAATGGAGCGATTTTTAGGAACTTATGTTTGTTAACAATGGTCTGAATTTTTTACAGGCCATCAGATACAATGAAAGTTATACATGTTATATATCATTGTTTTCGTAATGACTTGAGGAACATGCATAACAAAAACAAATACCCCCCAAATAAACAAAATGCGTTTTTTTTGTTTTTTTTTTCAATTTCACCACACTTTGAATTTTTTTCTGGTTTCGCAGTGTACTTTATGAAAAAATTCAGCCTGTCCTTGCAAAGTACAAATAGTGGCGCAAAAAATAAGGGCTCATGTGGGTTTCTAGGTGAAAAAATGCAAGTGCTATGGCCTTTTAAGCACAAGGAGGAAAAAACGAAAACGCAAAAATTTTAATTGGCGGGGTCCTCTAAGGGTTAAAGGTAACGTGTCATCAGAAAATGACACGACTCTTGTCTCTAGATCAAATAGGATTTGCAATTAGGCTCCATTCACTTCAATGGAACTAAGTAGCAAAGCTCCACCCAAACTGGAGACAAAAGTCGAGCTGTCTCTGGAAGAAAGTGGCAATGTTTTTCTAAAACTGAATAAACTGAAAGTATACAGAGCGTACAGTACACCTCTGGCAGAAGACTTAAATGCTGTGTGCACAATGCATTATTGATTAATGTAATGTTGTCACGATACAGTTGTGCAGAATATTGAGTTGTGATAGTTATACTGTATTATCACATCCAAAAGGTACACTATAATATCTCCAAATATAAAGTCTGTGTGGTCATTCAAGTACACTAAACCCATATGTTACGTATGTGAGAGACCACTGGTATTATTTGGGATGGCAATTTTTGTAAATGTATCTCTCTATACTTTGGGCATTACAGGATTGTATTTGTTAAATTACATAGTTAGTTAATACGGTTGAAAAAAGACACATGTCCATCAAGTTCAACCAAGGAGGGGATGGATACATGAATGGGGAAGGGCGATAGGTTGTATACATATGCATTTATATTTTTTTGGTCTAAGAACTTGTCTAGGCCGGTTTTAAAGCCCGGTTAAAGGCCGGTTTTTAAACCCTGGTTTTAAATGTGCTGTAGGTTTTTGATAGCTATATTATGTGCATGCATAATAGACCTATTATTAGCCCACTAAGTTAATAATGTAGCAGTAAATGGGCATTTTAATAAGTGACAGCAATAGTGATACAAAGGGGTTAACAACACCCTGCATTGTGTTCCTATATCTCTCTGAAATCAAAGGAAAAAAAATCCATAAATAATAACCCAGATCATAAGGCGTGTATGATTTTACAGTTCTTCAAATGGGGTACTACAGGTGGCCTACACCAGTGCTAAGTATTTTCTATACTTATATAAGTATGTTTCTTCTATTTTTTGTTTGCTTCTAAGTACTATTGACTATATTATCTACTTAAAAGAAGAATAAGTCACATGGAATCACTTAATTTCCACCACTGCTAATCCATTATCCAAATTTTGTCAGAGAGATTCTCGATCGATCTCGCATTACACATGGCAGACTCTGCACCTAATAGAAACTGACTTGCTTCATTGGGGCCACACTGCCTTCCTGTCCCTCTGCCAGCATCTTAGATTTCATTTATTGATTTCAGATTCAGAGCTGCTTTGGAGAGTGCTAGATTCTCAGCTCTTCTCAGATTAGGTTGTAACAGAACATTACAATAAAGACAGCACCTTCATACCATTGTGGGGGTCATTTATAACAGACAGCTTCAAGGTAGCTGCATGCCTGAAGAGTTTGTTTTACATAGGCCTGGATGTTTTTTGGGGAAAAGGTATTCACCAAATGTTCTTGACATAGGCTATGTTCACACTAAGTAAAAGTACGGGCGTTGTAGCCATCAGCAACAAAGGACATACTTTATGCGGAGGGGAACATAGTCTATTGTTCTATGGGATCCCGGCCCGAGTGTATACACATCGTATACGCTCCAACCAGGATCCCGTGTGGCGCCGCTAAGAACTGACCGGAGATTTTATGCCAAGCCAAACAATCTCGCCTAAAGGAAAGACTTCCCATTTACAGACAGATGTTTTGGGGCTGTTGTCCTTCTTCAGTGCAGAGCAGGGCCTCGGCTGGCTAATGAGAAGCTTTTCAATGTATCTTAAAGCGGTACTAGTTCTACATAGGGAGAGTCTGTCATAAAGATGAGAAGAAAGGATAGGATGTCATAAAGACAGGAAGAAATTCTAGGAAGAAAGGATAAAGTGGAGCAGGAATGGCCTTTAAAGCGTAACTATAGTTTCAGTAGCCAAAAAATGAACTTCCTCAAATAAAAAGCCCTCGTGTTACCCTTTAAAAAGAGCCCTAAACTGCGCTGATAGCATGTGCGCTCGCTGAGATATCCCCAGTTGTTTGGCTCAGAAGAATAAATGTATTTTTTTTCCTGGCTGAGAGATAGTGGGCGTGGCCTATACCTTAACTCCCTGGCTGGGTCCCTCCATTCACTGAGCAGCACCTTAGCAGATATATCACACATAGCAGGATTAGATAGAGCCCCAGCATACAGTATCACAATGTAAGGTTAGATACAGAGCCCCAGCAGATGGTATCACACACAGTGGGATTAGATACAGTCATCTGCTCTCATTACACTGTAGGATAATGTCAGCCATGGAGGTGGGGGCACCTGCTGCAGACATCTCATAGTGAGTGTAATATGTACTATGGAAGGACCACAGCTGTGTTGTGATGGGACTTGTAGTCTTCCCCTCAGTGACTCACCCACTCTCCCTCATGCAGTACATCAGAGTCATGGTGGCACTGGATACACTTGTCCCTCCATCCAGCTCTTCCCCTGCGCTGCTCCTCACACACAACACCCTCAGCTCTGCTTAGTCACCTATGTGAGGGGAGTGGGGAGAACGTGCTGCTAGGAGGTGGGGGAGGAGGTTTTGTTTATGTTTCTCTCTGTGTCAGGGCTGTTATCTGATCCACCTGACAGAGTCTGTACACTCAGGACGGATCTGCAGGGAGGGGGCGTGTCCAGCAGGAATGCAGAAATAACTCAGAGGCAAAGAGAGCTCAGAGGGGACTTTTGGCTTTATGTATTTAAAAAACTGTTCATTTTAGGTTATTAATATATATTGCAAAAAGTCTTATCATGACCTAAGCTAACTAAAACTGAATGGTCAAAATATTTTATAGTTGCGCTTTAAGTCTCCATACATCTTTATGACAGACTCTCTTTGGGAGAACTAGTATCCCTTTAGACCATGTTGATGGGGCTCTCACTAGCTAGCCAACATCCTGCTCTGCCCTGAAGAAGGATAACAACACCAAAACAGTTGTCTGCAGATGGGAAGTCTTTTCTTTTTGAGAGATTTCCCCAGTTATTGTTCTTAGATTTCTAGATAGAGTGAAACTTTGATTTTAAGGGACACCACTTTGCCTAAATGGTGCTAGAGCTATTTTCTTATCTCTTCCTTCCAGAATTCCGAATGAAGCAGGAATGACCTTTAAAGGGGTAGTGCGGTGTTCAACCTTTATTCACTAAATAACACACATTACAAAGTTATATAACTTTGTAATGTGTGTTATTTAAGTGAATGGCCCCCTTCCCCGTGTTCCCCCCACCCTGGAAGTGTGGTGCATTATACTCACCGAATCACTGTCGACCCCAGCTGCCATCTTGGCTCATACACATCATCTTCGGGAAGGTGGCTGGACCGCTCCAGCCCTCCCTCGTGACGGCCCCGCTCCAGCGCGTCATCAGCTGCTCACCAACGATTGACTGAGCATAACTATTTTTTTTTTTTTATCACAATACATTTATTAAACGTTGGTGCCTTGAAAGAGAATAGGTCTCCTGACATTTCTTGTATAAATTATAACTACAAGGTATTGTGCTGGACTGTAATCAAAGTTACAGAGTTCCCTATGGGTATGAAAATGCACCATGTTCTTGACATCTTAAACATTTTACATTTTTCTACAGAATTTAAAGTGCAAAAAAATAAATACTCTTTCCTTGCCCTTATTGTAGTTACTCTTGATTCTTAGGCTCATGCATTCATTAGTTCTGTCTATATTGTGAATCTGCTAATACAGACAGAATACAAACCCATACATTCCTATAAGCCCTTATACACGTCCATAATTTTATGGATCAATATTCGCAACCTGTGCCACACAAAAAAAAGGGAGTCAGTGCAACCACGGACAGATTGCAGACAGTCGTGGATGAACATCTATAGTCCTGTCAATAGCTGCGTGCCCAAGGGCTATGGATGTGTGTATGTAGACTTAATTTCCTACACCAAAACCCACAGGTCGTGAGGGCAAGGGTAAAAAAAAACTGTTTATGAACCCACCCATAAAAGTGTAACTTTTATTTTGATATTTCTCAAGCGCTCTTTGAATTGAAAGCCGAAACGTGTTGCTATTTTTAATAAATACTTTTATGGAATTGGATTGAGGCTGCTTGCTTGATAACACACTACATACCAGCGGTTTAGATGCGGCTTTCTGGTTCCAGCTTACTTACTTACCTGCACTAACCCCCAGTGAGAATTCCCATGTTTTGCTTGGTCCTGAAGGGGTTACTTCTGTACTATTTCGCTCCCAACATCTGTGCAGATAATCTTCGGTTGTGCCACAGTGCTTAACATATATGTGATACATAGAGTTGTTCCTATCTCCATTGAACAACCTAATTATATTAGTGTGTGGTTAAGCACTTCTTTTATGTGGTGTTTTTCTTCTGGAAATATTGCACCAGGAAGCGCCCCCCCCCCCCTCCCCCTTTTTTCAAAAGTTTATTTACGGGACCGTGCCTCTTTAACAACAACAAAATTGTCAAGTTGAAGACGGAAACTCGGTGACTAGCATCCTAACCTCCCTGTCTGATGTCATTGACTGTTCCCAAGTGTTTCTGTTGGAAACATTGGCCCAGATATATCAAAGCAAAAAGTGTAACTGACATAAATTGCCTATATCAACTTAACACAGCTCAGCTAACAATTTATGGCCAATGTATGTTAAAACCAATGGGTGTTAGCTAATGGGGGGGGGGGCTAAAGGGGCATGTGCTAAATGTTTTTAAGCTCTGATTTAATTTGTGATATTTCAAAGCCACTCACATACCCTATTAGAACGTGTGTTGTTTCCATTGAAAAAGAAAGCACTGAGCATTCATATCCAATTCTATTATTATTGTATGAGCTTTTTCTTCAACCAATTCTTCATGTATTTTTAATTTTCCTTGTCTATATTGTAACAGTTAGATCTTTGGTTATACAAAATATGCAGTACAAAAAAGGCCAGCATGTTAAGTCCAAATACCAAGTTCTTATTCATGTATATATAAAATATAGTGCTTTAAAGCAGACACATAGTAAGCATTTCCCAAGCACTAATGCCTCCTCAAGGAAAAATACGTCAATCTAGTATTTGAATATTATAAACACATAATATTAATTCAATATAGTCTGTATAAATTAATAATTGGATTGTTCAAAGTCTTTTCTTTATAATGTTTTTTTTTATCACAATTGAAATGATTTCCGGAAAAATAACTATTCAAATTCCTAACTTTGATAATATAACCAATGTTTACTATTGCTATCTTAGGCTAGAATGGACGCTGACTGAAATGAAATTTTTTCTGCAGGGACCCGCTTTTCTGCCGGGTCCCGCTGTGTTTGGACATTGTTATTTTAATGAACATTCTTTAGAACAGGCGTTGACATAATGAAAATGCCTATTATTTCCGGACACTGTTCGCCGAACAGCATCCCGAAACAATAGCTGTTCACACAATGTAAAGTATGGCCAGCAGCCATACTTTACATTGTAGTGAATGGTTACTTGATCTGTAAAAAAAATGTTCCTGCAGCCAATAAAGCAGTAGTAGGAATGTGCCAAACGCTGCCCTGCGGCCGGTAGTTTAACATCACCAGTTGCTATGCAACAGGCGGTGTTGTACATTGTGTGAACATAGCCTTATGCTTTAATGGGATACCTACACAATAAACTGACATCTTATTTTAAAGGGGTTATCCAGTGCTACAAAAACATGGCCACTTTCTTTCAGAGACAGCATGGCTATTGTCTCCAGTTCAGGTGTGGTTTGCAATTAAGCTCCATTCACTTCAATGGAATAGAGTTACAAAGCCCCACCCAAGCTGGAGACAAGAGAGGGGCTGTCTCTGGAAGAAAGTGGCCATTTTTGTGTAGCGCTGGATAACCCCTTTAAACTCACAGGCACTAATATAAATTACTATGGGGGATTCTCTTTTGCAGCTATAAAAAAGTGTATTCCTCTTTCTGCAAGATTTTACAGTGTGTCTGTTGTAATTGACCCCATTCATCTAGAAGAGCCTTTGTGAAGTCAGACATTGAAGTTGGATGAGAGGCTCCGTCTGGCTCACAATCTCAGTTCCAGTGCATCCAAAAGGTGTTGGATGGGGTTGAAGTAGGGGATGTTTGTGACAGCCAGTCAATTTTTCCCCACAAAAGTCACCAAACCATGCCTTTACGGACCTTCTTTTGGGCAAAGCAGAAAAATGGCTTTTTTAAACTTCCCATAAAATTTGAAGACTAAAATTATCCAAAATGTGTTTGAATAATAATAATAATAATAATAATAATAATAATAATAATAATAATAATAATAATAATAATAATAATAATAAAAAAGTAGTAGTAGTAGTAGTAGTAGTAGTAGTAGAATAGCGCCAACAGATTCCGCAGCACTTTTTTTTCATACACACAATACAGGGGTAACATTACATACACACATTAAACAGTAAAATAAATTAAGTAAAATAATAATAATAATAATAATAATAGTAGTAGTAAAAAATTAAATAAAAAGGAATAAGGGACCTGCTCCCAAGAGTTTACAGACTAGGAGGACTGTGGGTAACACAAGAGGCAGTAAGTGCTTAATTTAAAATGGTCCAGCAATTGTACAAAGAATCAGAAAGTGCTTATAAAAGTGTTGGGTGAGCCAGTACAGAGTGTGTGGAATCATTGGAGATATAGCATAAGAGGTGAGGGGGCAGCAGAAGGGGAGACAAGGTTTGGGAATGTTTGTATACTAAAGATTTCTTTTCACTGGAGCAGACTTTATCTGCCTGTCTATATTGGGTCAACTGTTATCCTCACCAAAAAAAGGCACAGTAGGCAGGTACACTAAGGGTGCCTTCACACCTACCGTATCGCAGCAGAAAATCCGCTGCGGATCCGCAGCAGATCCGCAGCAGATTTAACTAAATGAATGAACACAGCATCAAATCTGCACTTACAAATCCGCTGTGGATCCGCAGCGGATTTGACAGTGCGTTTTTAATGCTGTGTTCATTCATTTAGTTAAATCTGCTGCGGATTTGCTGCAGATCCGCAGCGGATTTTCTGCTGCAATACGGTAGGTGTGAAGGCACCCTAAAGGAGGCTATAGTGAGTGCATCCATATCTCAGAAAAATAGCAATACTGCACAAAAAGAAAAAGCCAGAGACCACAACTGAAAGAGCACTTTCAGAAAATAAAGTAATATAAAACAATCTTAATGTTAGACTTGCCAACTTTAAAAACACAGCTGTGTACAGATATGTTCAGAAGGGAGTAACCATGATAGGCAACTTCCTAGCGGCAAATGGGGTTGCAATGCCATAAAATAGTATGTGCAAATTTTTGCAAAAAAGGGATCCACATATGTAAACAAATATCTGTGCGTGCATATACCTTATAAACGATCACTGCAGACACAAGTCCTATGATGTTGAATATGTGAGAAATATCAAACGCTGGAAGGGCACATATGCCTGTCCTGTTACACAAGTCCTACCGAGTCTGCAGTGCACATTAGAGAAGAAAAGGGACAGGGAAGGCTGGAAAAACTGAAGGCTGGGACTGAAATGGGGACAGGAAGGCTAGTCTGGGGTGGGGTCCAGTGTTTGTATTTAGGGGTCTGGCTAAAGGCCCTATTACACAGGCCGATTAGGAGGAGCAAGTGAGTGCCGACCTGTCAGATTAGTGCTCGCTTGCACCTCATTCCCCACTTTCTGCTGGTGCTGTTACATGCGCCAACAGCAAGCGGGTCAGTGCGGGGGAGCCACCAGGAGCTGAGGGAGAGGTTTATTCGGGGAACGCACAGTAGATATTGGCGCCACTGCTGCCGCCACTTGTATTGCACATAAGTAATGGCTAGCAGACCATTGTTTTTGTTGGCATGAGCCGACATCATGCATGTTGCTAATTGTTGCCTTTTAACCCTAGCTAATACAAGTGTTTATTAAATAATGATTAAAATAATTGACAAACAGAAGAAACCTTACATAGAGAAAAAAAATTCTTATACAGAATGTGGAAATCTCTGAACTATTTAACATGTACACTGGTACCTTGGTTTACGAGTGTTTTGAAAGACGAGCTCAGGCTTTTTAAAAATTGTAACTCGGTTAATGAGCATTGCTTTGCAATACGAGCAGCTCCCGCTGTGCCTGCATCCTAATCCTGTGTGTTCTGCCCACCCCTACACTGTTTAATCACACTCCAGGGCTGCTGCCTGGCTCTCTCATAGATATTGGACAGCACTACCGCCATTACAGTGTCCCAGGAGCTTAGTTTGTACTGGTCAGTGTGGAGGACCGGCAGCGCGCTTCTGTGCAGGTACCTGACGAATCCCATCATGTCCAGCCTCTGCTGGGTCTGCCCTGTTCCTCTGTGATCCTCCTATGTCCCAGGCGTGTGCTTCCAGCTCTGTCTCTAGTGGTGAAGGGGCTGTATTCACAGCAGCGTGGAGCAACAGGAAGCAGAGAGCCTGGCCAGGTTATTAACCCCTGCAAGACCCTTGTAAGGTTGCATGGACCTGGACCACAACAGTGTGTGGGGGGTGGGGACATTTTATTGCAGCAGCCCTAGGAAGGATTTGGTGGGGGTGGGGGGCTGGAATGCACCAGGGCTGATGAGTTTCTTAACCCCTGCTGCACTCTCATATTTCAGCTTACTGATAAAACCCTGAACAACTTAACCCTTGCAATCCTGCTGGTGTGTACTGTGCATATAATCAAGGATAAACTATACTGGTACACAGTGATATTTTGGGGTTGTGGAACAAATCATCTGTGTTTCAATGATTTCTTATGGGAAAACTTGCTTTAGTTTAAGAGTGGATTTGGATTACAAGCCTTTTATATATACAGTGATACCCTGGTTTAAGAGTAACTTGGATTAAGAGCGTTTTGGTTTAAGAGCTCACAGTTTTTCAAAATTGTGACTTGGTTTAAGCCCTAGACGACCCAGGACGTAGGGTTACGTCATGGAAGTCTTCATAGGAGGTGGGGGCCGGCTGCAGTGAGCAGCCGGGACCTCACCGGTAATGACACGCTGCAGCGACCGCGGCGTTTACCTGTAAGTGACAGGGGGAGTCCCCTGTCATTTACCGATCGGGACCCCCGCAGTATGACTGCGGGGGTCCCAATCGTTGAAACGGACCGCCGGAGGTCTCTCACCTGCCTCCTTGCGATCCGATCGGCGATCTGCTACACTGAGCCTGCACAGGCAGGCTCAATGAGCAGAGCGCCGATAACACTGATCAATGTTATGCCTATGGCATAGCAATCATCAGTGTAGAAATCAAAGTACTGTATGTAAAAGTCCCCCAAAGGGACTTCAAATGTGTAAAAAAAAAAAAAAGTTCAAAACACTATTACACTACCCCAAAACCCCTTCCCAATAAAAGTGGAAATAACCCCCCCTATCCCCTTATATAAATAAAACATATAAAAATAAATAAATAGCTAAACATATAATATACCATAGCGTGCGTAATTGTCCAATCTATTAAAATATAACAAGCGTCATTGTGATCGGTGAACGGCGTACACGAAAAGAGGGAAAAAAGTGCGCGGATTACCGATTTTATGTTACATTATATATTTAAAAAAATCTATAAAAAGTGATCAAAACGTCCGATCTTCACAAATATGGTATTAATAAAAACTAGAGATCATGGCGGAAAAAATGACACCCCATACAGCCCCGTAGGTGAAAAAATAAAACTGTTATAAGTGTCACAATAGGCCCATTTTATTAATATTTAATTGACAAAAAAAGGATTTCATAAAAAAATATATATATAACATTAGAAAATCTGTGTAACCTGCATATGGTTGTGTTCGGACTGACCTATAGAGTAATAATATAATGTCACTTTTACCATATAGTGCATTACGTAGACACAGGATCCCCCAAACGTTACCATATTGCATTCTTTTCTACGATTTCACCAATTTATATCTTCATAAATAATATATTTGGAATTCCATCATACATGTTATGGTAAAATGAATGACGCCATTACACAGTACAACTATTCCTGTAAAAAACAAGCACTTACATGGCTTGTAGATAGAAAACTGAGAGTGCTAGAGCTCTTAGAAGGGGAGGAGGGAAAAACGAAAACACTAAGATCAAAAGTTGTGCGGTCCACTGGATCATTTTGGGCCTGGTCCTCAAAGGGTTAAGAGCATTGCTTTGGTTTAAAAGCTCCCTTTACTGGGTAAGAGCGTGAGTGGAGGAGGGTCATGGTCTGCATAGCGAGGTCTACAGCACTGTACTCTGACCCAGGAAGTCTCCCTCACCTTCCAAATCATAACAGATCTACTTCAGGCTGGGGCTCACATCAGGGGACAGGATGGTGGAGGTAATCTCTTCATAGCTGTAACCCCTCTCTCCCTGGACAGAGAGTGCTGCATGTATGTTCCCACATCTGCCCTGCTCATTCCTTCATGCTCCCTGCAGTCTCTGTCCGCCCTTGTGTTTCCCATCCTCTCCATTACTGTACAGTAACTTATAATATCACATATCCAGCTGTTTCTGAATGTTTGTTTCATCTGTTTTACATGTTATTCAGAATAATAAATCATTATTTTGGGGTGTGGAACCAATTGTTTCCATTTCTATGATTTCTTAAGGGAAAATTTGCTTTGGTTTAAGAGTGGATTTGAATTACAAGCACGGCCCTGAAACAAATTATGCTCGTAATCCAAGGCACCACTGTATATAAAAAAAAAAATGACTATGCATTAGGAGACGGAGCTTTATGCTACATCTCCTTATCTTGGCCGTCTTCAGAGTGAGACCAACGACAATATAGATTTATGGTGCTGGTACTCGCTCTAGAGACAAATGCTATGGAGCAGGAAGCTCTGCATCCTAATGAACGGTTACAGCCTGCAGGGTCAACGGCGCCTCTGATAAAGTAATTATAGGTTCACTTTGAGTATAATGTTGATGACTTGCATCCTACAACAGAGGTCCCATTGTCATTTGGAAACCTTTAGTGAAAAGAACAAAACTTCTCAATTTAAATCATGTCAAAATCTTCTAAGGATGTTGTTTGCTATTTCTCACTTTAATGCTCAGGCCTGATAATTTTCCAAGGTGTCAAGCATTGGGGATGGAACGCCGATATTTCAGTCCGCACCTCAGCATGTGGTTGCTAAGACACCAGAGAGCCAACATTTACATAACCCTTTCACCACCACTGCATGACAAAACCAGTACTAACAACATGTCATCTTAAATACATTTTTATTTGCCAATGATATGCAACGTACAGAACTCAAATGTTAGTTATGAGAACTTGGGCGGTTTAATATGTGCTTTTGGGCTTCTGACAGCTGCAAGTCTAAATATAGCATAATGATTATTTAATATGTGGTATGCCTTTTCTGCTTTCCAGAGTTGGGTTATGTGCATGCGCTTGTGATTTGTTTAACTTGCACTGTTCCAAGCTTAAATTGTGTAGGAGGACACTGAAATGGATACAGGGCAGATTATTTCTGTGATGATAGCTTCCACATTAGGTTTACTGTCACTACAAGAAAATATATAATCGCTGTTCTATCATGTAACATCATGGGCTATTTACCTTTCCTGAGTTTATATAAAATATAGTGTTTATTTTTTATTGTTTAATCAGCATAGATTTATCAAACACTATGCTGCCCCCCCCCCCCCCCCAAAAAAAAAAAAAAAAAAAAAAATACTTGTACCATCAGATAGCTGCTTTTGATCCAAGATCTGTACTGGGGTCCCTTTGTCAGAGGATGCAGCTATTATCAGAAAAAAAAACAACTACTTTTAAACTTGCACCCCTGTGTTAAATTGGCGTGGACTAAAGTGTCTGTGCCTTAGACCTGCACTGCCTCTCTGTCACTCCTCCCCGCCCTCTTTATCATAAGGAATGCCCCTGGGCAGAATTTCTCCTAATCAATACTTGTCTGAACACTGCACATGTGCCTTAACGATCTACCACATGTGCAGTGTTCAGACAAGTGATGAATAGGAGTAATCCTGCCTGGAGCATTCCTAATGGTAAAGAGGGCGGGGAGGAGGGACAGAGAGGTGATGGGTACAGGGTGGGCAGATTGTGGATACCGAGTCCCTTTAACCTGTAATCATAGAGGATACACAATCACACAATTAGGCTATTTTCCCACCATAAAAAGACGACAGCCATCTTTCTGAACTGCCGTCATTTTAACACCCAAAGACAACCGCAAATAATGATCATGAACATTATTTGCAGTTTCTATTTCCAACAGACGGCAGTTTTTTTTTTGTGGCTAAAATAATAGGCATTTAGAAAAATGGCTGTATGTTCCCCTTGGGGGGAACATAGCCTTACCATGTAATACCACTACAAAAGTCAAAACAACACTACTATATCATAATCATATAACCAACGCATAATGAATAAATTAAACCGTTATACTGTTGATAAATAAAACACATTACATGCAGACCAATACTTCCCCATACAGTGACCATGCAATGGTAGATACCAGTCCCACACAAGCTCTGCAGGATGTTTAAAGGGAAACTATCAGCAGAAGAATCTAACCTGCTGATATCTCGTAATAGAGCACAGGGCACTGAGGATGAAGGTAAATTTCTTTATAATCAACGCTGTTTCTTTGATATTAGAAATAAAATCCTTATGCTAATAAGTCATTTTGGTGCCCTGGGGTGTGGCTACCACCCCCACTGCACCGATCAGTCTGGACGGCCCGCTCTACTGACATTCATTAGGGGGGTGGCTTAGCTGGGGCAGACCGTTGCACTGCTTTTGTTCTCTGATACAAAGAGTCAAAGAGGCTTTTCCAAGCTCCTGAATAGCTACAAGCTGGATAGCCTTCTCTCTCCCCCCCTTCATGCTTGAATCCTAAAAGGTGAGTCCCAAGAAGGGTCAGGTAAGGGAGAGGAGAGGAGAGTAAAGAGATGTCACAGTTTGTTGCCCTTCATGAACTCAGGAAAGCCTCTTTGACTCTTTAAACTATAGAATAAAAGCATTTTCCTACATTCTGGAAGCACAGACAGATATATGAAGGGTACAGTGTGTCTCCTTGACCTAACAGCTGACAGGGTCAGCAGTTTGGAACATGAATTACAGCTGACAGATTCCCTGCAAGCCATTACAGTGAAGTTACATCAGGTCTCTTACGTGACTTATATTTTTTAGCACAGGTCATATTAGGTGGGGGGACTAAATAATACTGATACTATATTCATGCAGTTTATTTTATTATTATTTTTCTAGAAGTGAATTTTCTTTTCTTTGTAATCTAATGATACATATTCTTGTAGTGCTCCTACCAGAGAACTAAACACCCAGGGGGAAATTTATCAAGGGCTTTGCGCCTATTTTTAGGTGAATAGTTGGATTTTTCGCCCAGTTCTGGTCTAAGTTCTATTTATGAACCAGTATTCGATAGGCGGATATTTTTTAGATGCAACTTTTTTTAATCTGCCTCTTTTGAGTATTCACCAGTTGGCATAATCTGGGAGTAGTGCCCAATCTATCATTTGCGACTTTTTAAAAAGTCGCACAAACAGGTGCAGGCTTACGTCTGGTCAGTAACAGGTTAATATGCTTGCGCAATTTTTGCATTTTTGCGTCTTTTTGTGCGACTTTTTACTTAGATACATTTACTATGGCAGTGCTACATGTTAATAAATCAGTCACAAGATATTGGAACAAAATACACACCAATCCTCATTAGAATAGTTGCACACATTAGACTCCTTAGTAAATGTCCCTCCAAGAGTTGGACCCCATGATAACCCTAGAATTTAAAGGGAATCAGTCAGCTCCCGGGCACTACCTAAGGTGTTGACAGTGTGCTGTAGCTGGCAGCCCCCAGTAAGCATGGTGCCTTTTTCGTAATTTTCTGTGCAGCGGATTATGTACAATCTTATGTCTCCTACTGTCACAGAGCTGTTGTTTGAGCCACACTTGTCATGCATTCTACTCCCTCTTCATGAATAATCAATGCTGCCCGGCCTCCTGCTCGCCCAGCTGTTAGATTGCAGATCAGTCCTCTGTAGGCAGGTAATATAAGAAAGAATCTTTCCTCTGTAATATGTTGGAGCTGTGGTCTAGGGGTAACTCACCTGTCTAGAGACCTGAAAGCAGTTCATTCTCTGGTTCAAATCCCCTGAAGGAAATTTTCCCCTCATTATTGTATCATTTTTAAGGCT
Source organism: Dendropsophus ebraccatus (assembly GCF_027789765.1). NCBI lineage: Eukaryota > Metazoa > Chordata > Amphibia > Anura > Hylidae > Dendropsophus > Dendropsophus ebraccatus. The sequence goes on from NC_091454.1 coordinate 123,384,990, forward strand.
ATGTTCACACACACACTATTTTTGCTCAGTATTTTGGTCAGTATTTTGCAACCAAAACCAAAAGTGGATTGAAAACACTGAAAGGCTATGTTCACACACTGTTGAAATTGAGTGGATGGCTGTCATTTAACCTCTTAAGGACATATGACGTACCCGTACGTCGTATGTCCGCATTAGCACTTCAAAGCGGGGCCGCGCTGAAGCGCCGCGGTCCCGGATGCCGCGTGTAGCCCGGGACCGCCGCTATTAGCGGGCACGGTCTGATCGCCGTGCCCGCTAATTAGCTAATCGGAGATAGCTCCGATTACCGGAGGCAACCGTTCCCTGGTGTCTAGTGGGGGAGATCGCTCCTCCGGGACGCTGTCCCGGAGGAGCGATCTCCCTGTCTGATGCCGGCCGGGGACTCGTCCAAGATGATGCCGTCCCCGGCTCGGCACTCGTTTGTTTCCGGCTGCAGCAGCCGAAAGCAAACGAGTGCCGATCTCATTGATCTTTGCTGTATAACTATACAGCAGAGATCTCAATGAGAGATCAAAGTATATATGCTAGAAGTCCCCTAGGGGGGCCTCTAGTATATGTGTAAAAAAAAAAAAAAAGTGTTGTTTATAGTAAAAAGCCCCCTCCCCTAATAAAAGTCTGAATCACCCCCCTTTTCCCAGGTTTTAAATAAAAGTAAACAAATAAATAAATAAACATGTTTGGTATCGCCGCGTGCGTAATCGCCCGAACTATTAATTAATTACATTCCTGATCTCGCACGGTAAACGACGTCAGCGCAAAAAAATCCCAAAGTGTAAAATTGTGCATTTTTGGTTGCATTAAATCCGGAAAAAATGTAATAAAAAGCGATCAAAAAGTCGTATATGCGCAATCAGGGAACCGATAGAAAGAACACATCATGGCACAAAAAATGACACCTGACACAGCCCCATAGACCCAAGAGTAAAAGCGTTATAAGCCTGGGAATAGAGCAATTTAAAGGAACATATATTTGTTAACAATGGTTTGAATTTTTTATAGGCCATCAGATACAATATAAGTTATACATGTTATATATTGTTTTAATCGTAACAACTTGAGAAACATGCATAACAAGTCAGTTTTACCCCAGGGCGAATGGCGTAAAAACACAGTTCCCCTAAATAAAAGAAATGTGTTGGTTTTTTTTTCAATTTCACCACACTTTGAATTTTTTTCTGGTTTCGTAGGGTACCAAATGCAAAAATTCAGCCTGTCATTGCAAAGTACAATTAGTGACGCAAAGAATAAGGGCTCATATGGGTTTCTAGGTGGAAAAATGCAAGTGCTATGGCCTTTTAAACACAAGGAGGAAAAAACGAAAACGCAAAAACGAAAATGGGCCCCGTCCTTAAGGGGTTAATGGCAAATAATTACTGTTTTTGAAAACAATGTCTGATATTTGCCATTAAATGATGGCCATCTGATCAATTTCAACAGTGTGAGAACATAGCCTTTCTGTGTTCTCAATCCACTCCTGGTTTTTGTTGCAAAGTACTGACCAAAATACTGAGCAAAAATACTGTGTGTGAACATAGCCTTAAAAATTATACAATAATGAGAAAAAAAAGAAATCTATTTAATTTCCATCAGGGGATTTAAACCAGAGAATGAACTGCTGGCAGGTCTCTAGACAGGTAAGTTACCCCTAGACCACAGCTCCTACATATTAGGGAGAAGAGATTCTTTCAGAGATAACCTGCCTACAGAGGGCTGATCTGCAATCTGACAGCTGAGTGAGCAGGAGGCCGGGCAGCATTGATTATTCATGAAGAGAGAGGAGGATGCATGACAAGTGTGGCAAGAACAACAGCTCTGTGACAGTAGGAGACATAAGATTGTACATAATCCACTGCACGGAAAGTTACTAAAAAGGCACCATGCTCACTGGGGGACTGCCAGCTAAAGCCCACTGTCAGCACCTCAGGTAGTGCCCGGGAGCTGAAGGATTCCCTTTAAGCAAATTAGGGATTCACATCTATATAAGTTGTTCAGATAAGACAATCTTTTTAGGCTATATTCACACAACAAATAATTGACACGATTATTATTTTAACAGTCGTTGTTCAACACATTGTGTAACACAACAGCTATTGTTTGCATTGACTTCAATGCAAATCTTTGCAGTTTGAAAAGAATGCTGTTGTTATTATTTAAAACAACGTACATTGTGTTAATATAGCCTTAAGGTGACTTATTTCATTTTACTGCATCTTCTTCCTTCTAATTTTGTACAGCTTTGAATTGGTGATGCTTGAATACATACTAGCAAATAACCATCACACATAATAAAATATAATTTATCTTGCTACATACTAGACATTAACCAAAAGATAACATTAAAACAATTGCATTACAATAAATAGTCATAACTGAGTAATGACATGTTTTTATCTAATGTTTTGTTGGCACAGGAAATAGGGAGATCACATGTATTTCTGTTTAAAACTGATCTTCAATCGACAACATCTGTTAAGCAGAAATTTAACTATAGACTGCCTGAAACAAATGGATGGCATGGCTAACAGTGCTATACAGGTGTCCTGCTTATTGGAACAGTATGCAATGCTTGACAGGATAGCAGATGGCAGGCTCTTACTATACAACACATCAATTGAAGAGTGTGTAAACATCAGTGATCAAAGAACTGATTCCATAGAGATCAACAATGTACTGCACAGGATCTCAAGCATCTAAGGCCCCTGTTCACACTTTGCTTTTACACTTGCAGTTTATGCCAAGTGGTGTAAAGTCCAGAAATATCCCACTGTATAAACTACAAAGTTACAAAAGCAAAAACCTTGCCCAGTATGCATTCTTCTGCAGTGGCCCACTGTACAGGAAAGCATTATGCAGTAGAAAACTATATTACAAAGTACATTGGACCAAAATGTATCAATGTTTTTGCCACCCAATGGGTCAATAATGCTCTATGAATATGCTTATTACCCCACAGTATCCCATGGTGCATAAACTGGACATAAACCAAACCTTTTCTGGATACAGCATCATAGAATATTGTTGTTTACAAACAGTGGAAGCCATTATTAGATATGGTATATTCTGACAATTAAAGGTTGTAAAGACTCAGTATGTCTGACCTCAGAATGACAGACTGCATCAATGAACATTGTAGAGATATTTTGCTACAGTCATAATAAAGGCCTGATCACATGACAGTTTCTATTTACTGTATGTTTAGCGCATACAATAGAAGAGCGTCAGTCTGGCCACTACACATAAGTATACCACAAAAAGAAATGGAATGGTGTAGTAGACTATGTTATTCCATCTATCCAGTTTATGGCTATGTTCACACAACATCAAAAAAAGCGAAAAGGTGGCCACTTTTTCTATTTAAAAAGATGTCCGTTATTGCTGTGATTTAACTAACTGAAATGCAATGCACAGAAGTGAATGGAATGACGGACATCCAATGCACACAGTGTATAAAATGACGGACGTTATCTGCGTGGACGTCAAAATAATGATCATGTCAATTATTTCGGATGTCTTTTGCACACAGCAGACGTTATTTTTTAGTTGTTCACACTAAGTGTTTTCACTGTCCTTTCACCGTTTTTACCAATAAATTCATTGGACTTTTCAATTAAAGGCACACCCGAAGGCCAATTAGTAACCCAAACTAGAATAATGTACTGTTATTGCTGGGGGCCAATCCTCAAAATAACGGACATCATTTTGGACTCAAAATGAAGATAGTCATATTAGAAATTACAAATGGACAAGAAATAAAACGTTGTGGGAACATAGCCTATAGGTGATACCACTCTATGGCACCTGCCATAGGCATCATATACTGAAGTCACTGCATAGCAACGGACACTGTTAAACAGACGGCCGCCAGGCTGCACTCAGCCCGTTCCTGCAGTCAATACCTCTGTATCGGCTGCAGGAACGTCCTTTTTTTACTATATTGATATCAAATAGCCATTCTCTTCATTGACTTCAATGCAATGCCCCCCCAGCAGTGAAGAACGGATGCTGATGCCATTGCAATCAGTGTCCGTTCTTTACTAAAAAAAAAAAAAGATGTGTGAACATAGCCATACACTGCCAAAACTAATTCATTTTAGAGCGTCCAGAGCATTCAGCAGGGGACCTGAAGACACAGGAGGCCCCTCTGGAGAAGCATGTTAGGGCCCTATAACATGGGATGATTATCTTGCAAAAAATCGTTTGATCAATAGCAGTACTATAACAGCATGCAATGTCAGCCCTGTTACTTATTATAAGGTTGTAAATTTTTTCTTTCATGACTATAGGTAGGTTCTAATTATTTTCTCTAAACTGCATAGCTAATACTATTTATATAGCCGTGTCCATGCTGGGTGTCCATGCAACCTTTTTTGCAAGGCCTGAAAAAGTGGTGGTCAGCAGCTTGAGGAGCTGTGCAGTCAGTGTCCAATAGTCTTAAACATTCTATATCTGCACATTCTAATGAAAAAGTTGTCATTAATTCTGTGTAGTAGGAGGGGGGGGGAGATTAACAGGCTTCCCCTATAAATACGTGAAGTATTTGGACTGCTTTTTACATAAAATACTATATAGAAAACTCTGCAAACAATGACACACTAAAACACATTGAAATGAAATATAGATTGTTGAAAAGGTTGGAATGCAAATTTTTCCTGTTAGCTAGAAATGGGAGAAAAATAACAAACAAATAAAAGTCTGGAGTATAAAGGATGTTACAAGGCCGTCATATAGAAATGTCTTACTCCAGTTCTGAGAAGCAGAAGTAGAGAAAAAGCAGTTATTCTTCAAGAGAGGAGGCCAGCCCACACAATCAAAGGATGACCTATTAATTGATGACATCCGTAAGATACAAAGGCCTGAACAATGCAATCCATGTTCTCAAGGCAGATCCCCACCTACTTTAAAGAACTGACTGCAGTGTATTGTGACTTGAAGAGCAGGCACACTTTTCTCGACTATGGCAGTAAAGTCACAGATCAATTGTGAGGACCCTTTATTGTGTCCTGAGATTTATGGAACCAAAAATTGAGTTTTAAAGAACCATGTGGTCACAAATCTACCATAAATTGAATGAGAACATTATTCAGTTTAATAATACAAAACTTTAAAAATTCGGATAGCTGCTTTTAATCCAAGATCTGTCCTGCGGTCCGTTCGGCAGGTGATGCAGTTTTTGTCAATAAAAATTAATTTTAAAATTGCAGCTTCATGCCCTACGGGCGTATCTGAATTATAGGCAATCTGCCTGGAGCATTCCTATCACAATTTATCACAATTTTTTCTGGATTTGCACATTTTTTGCACTTTGGTGGCTTTTTGAGCTTACGCCATTTACCATGCAAGATCAGGAATGTGATAAATTAATAGTTTGTGTGATTACGCAAGCGGCGATACCAGACAAGTTTGTATATTTATTTATTTATTTATTTATTTTTATTTATAAAATGGGAAAAGGGGGGTGATATAGACTTTTATTAGGGGAGGGGGTTTTGTATTTATAGAAACACTTTTTTTTACTTTCACAGTAATTAAAAGTCCCCCTGTGGGACTTCTAATAAAACCACACTGATCTCTTATGGAGATCAGTGTAGATGAATTACACAGCACTGATCCATAAGATCGGTGCTCTATTGCTTTGGCCTGCTGCAGACCAATGCAATAGAATACCAAGCCGGGATCAGCGTCATTCTGGCGCTGAGGCCCGGCATGGGGGGGATCCCGCTACTAGACACTAGGGAAGGCTACATTTAAGACATTTGCTGTAGATGCAGCTGTCATGTTTGACAGCTGCATCTAACAGTCTTAATTAGCGGGAACAGCGATCGGCCCCTCCCTCTAATAGCCGCGGTCCCGTGCTGCAGATAGCAGTCGGGATCGCAGCATTTCAGAGCGGGTCGTGGCACGGCCCCCTCTGAACTCCCCTAGCAGAAGCATGACGTACCCTTACATCATGCTTCCTTAAGAGGTTAAAGGAGAAGTCTGATGAAATTTTTTATGAAAGTATTGTATTGCCCCCAAAAGTTATACAAATCACCAATATACGGGAAATACACACAAAGTGCTTTTTTCTGCACTTACTACTGCATCAGGGCTTCACTTCCTGGATAAAATGGTGATGTCACAACCTGAATCCCAGAGCTGTTTGGGCTGTGGCTGCTGGAGAGGATGATGGCAGGGGGACACTGAGGGACACAGGGCACTGGAGAGACACTGAGCATCCCTCTGCCATCATCTACTCCAGCAGCCACAGCCTGCACAGCTCTGGGAGTCGGGTCGTGACATCGCCATTTTATCAAGGAAGTGAAGCCTTGATGCAGTAGTAAGTGCAGGGAAAAAAGCACTTTATGTGCATTTCCCGTAGTAAGTGTATATTGGTAATTTGTATAACTTTTCAGGGGCAATACAATACTTTAATGAAAATTTTTGCTGGACTTCTACTTTAACATGTACGTCAGAAAAGTTCCAAGCACATTCTAAATGTGTCCAGAGCCTTACATAACCCATTCTAGATGTGTCTACAGCCTTACAAGTACTGAAGTGGTACATTTACTTTAAAACAAAAAGTATCTATTAAACAGATGCCACATTAGCCTGTGGGGGACAGATGTCAACTGACGCCAGGACCCCAGTTGAAATCTTGAAATCTTCTACTATTGAAATGTTTCGGTCCACGATGGTTCTATTGGTGTTTATTGAAATAAAAGCCAACTTAAAAATTATTCAGATGCTCTAGCACTCTCAGTAGTATTTTTATGCTTACTATATGATACCAAATGTTGCCAGTATTCCATTTAAACATTTCTTAAAAGAGTTATCCATCCTTTAAAAAACGTAGTGAAAAGGCCTAAATATCATTAAAAAAAACATAAAATCCTTTACCCACCTGTCCGATCCTACAGTAATGCACAGCAGAAACTCCAGTGGGTGCCCCAGTCTTTGTTTACTTGACATGTGATCACTGCAGCCAATTAAGGGCTCAGAAGCAACTGATCCACAGCGAATTTCACACTGAGAGTTCACAGCAAAATCCAATGCGATTCCCCTGCTGTCACTTTCAATAGATTACATACTCGCAGTGGAACTGTCATCCCACTGCGAGTATGTAAAAGACAGGCCCCATAACCACCCACGGCCCAGTGAATACATTACCGAGTCCGCACTCTGGCTTGTTACGGGGGCTCCCGACGTCTGGACATCCTGTTTAGCCAATCAGTGGCAGCGGAGCGGGACGTCCAGACGCCGGGAGACCCAGAAGCAAGCCGGAGTGCGGACCCAGAAATGTATGTACAAGGGCATGGGGAGGGTTAAGGGGGCTGTCTTTTACATACTCGCAGTGGGATGACAATTCCTCTGCGAGTATGTAATCTATTGAAAGTGACAGCAGGGGATTTAGCTGTGAAGTCGCAGCATAAAATCGGCTGTGATTCCATTACGTCTGAACCCACCCTAAGAAAGGATGGGTAGACAGGCAGATTGGTGCCCCAAGGGCTGTAGTCCTTCCCCCAGTGCACCAAACCAATTAACATATTAATAAAATGCAGGATTGCAGGAAAGCAGCCCTGAGGATGAGGGTGAAAAAACTTCCTTCTTCCTCAGCGTCTCCTGCCCTGTGGGAATATAACAGCAGGGTAGAGTCTTCTAACTTGCTGTTATTTTCTTTTACTATTATTATTGTACACATATCATTAGCAGAAATATCCTCCAGTACAGAAGCTGGACACTTTTATACAATATGGGGGAGATTTATCAAAAATGGTGTAAAGTGAAACTGGCTCAGTTGCCCCTAGCAACCAATCAGATTCCACTTTTCATTCCTCACAGACTCTTTGGAAAATGAAAGATGGAATCTGATTGGTTGCTAGGGACAACTGAGCCAGTTTCACTTTACACCATGTTTGATAAATCTCCACCTATGTTTCTCCTTTATAAACTAATAGCCTACACATTACACAATGTAAAAGCATATATTTTAATACACAACGCTCTGTCTTATAACAATACAGTAAGCAAGCATCTATATTATAGGCCTGCAACATCCACATTCACCCACCTTTTAGCACAAGAAAGACACTGTAGCTTTTATTTAAACAACTCCAAAAATGGAGATGCTTAAAAACATCTATGTGACATATGGATGTAAACACAGGACACCTCTGAGTCTGGTAGTATAATACATATCTTTTACGGTACAGCTGGAAATGTATTCATAGTACAGCTGTTCATGAAGGACCTCACCAAAGCCAAAATCCATCATTTCAATTATTCATCTCCTGTAAGAAACTATTTTAGCTGCAGGCCAAAGCTGCTTTGAGTATATTTTTATCTTTTCAATTTAACAGCAAGAATACAAGTATAATAATAAAAGCAGCATTTTAAATCAACTCAAAAATATTCAGTTCACAAGTACAATGGATATTATTGTATGTAATTACTCGGTCAAATTTATGTATGTAAATACTAGGTCAGGTTTATGAAGATTGGAACTTGTCTGTGCATGAGGCATGCTTGCTAGTCAATACAGCACGTGCTACTGAACAACACTAGGTGCAGAAGAGTTATGTTGACGTTAAAGTGTACCTTATAAAAAACTTTTTACACGTTATAGAGACAAGTTAAAAGATTTGATCAGTCCAGGTTTGAGCTCCCAGTACTGAGCACTGATCGGGAGATTGAGCGGGGAGAGGACCACAGCTGCAGCGCGCCCGCTCCTCGCTCTGAGTTGAGCTCTATAAGAGGCCATTATAAGTCTGACTCTTTTTTTTTAATTCAAATTGGAGAGTGGGGGCGCTGCAATTTATTTTTTTAAAATTCAAATTGGAGAGTGGGGGCGCTGCAATTTCCCGATCGGTACTTTTGACATGTCATTTTCCCCCGTCAGTAGCCTCCGTAATATACGGGACATGAAAATAAGCCCTTCACCCCTCATGGAACTCTTTCATCAGACGACCCTTGACGTAACTGTACATCATGGGTCTCGAAGATCACGCTGCAGCCTGCCCTTAAGCCCTTAAATGTCACAATCACGTTTAAGAGTAAGTGACAGAAGCAGCTTCTGTCACTTACTGATCGAGACCACCGCAGTGTGACTGTGGGGGTCCCGGTCATTTTTTACGGACCACCGGAGGTCTTCCTCCGTGTGGTCCGATCGGAGATCTGCTCAATGAGTCTGCCACAGGCAGGCTCAATGAACAGAGCGCCTATTACACTGTACAATGCTATGCCATAGGCATAGCATTGTATAGTGTATGCAATTTGATGATTGCATGTAAAAGTCCCCCAAGGGGAATTAAAGTGTGTTAAATAAAAAGGAAAAATGTTTTTAAAAATTCACCAAAGCCCCTCCCCCCAATAAAAGTTAAAATCACCCCCCCCCCAATCCCATAATATAGATAAAACATATTAAAATAAATATATAATATACCATAGCCTACGTAATTGTCCGATCTATTAAAATATAACAATTGTCATCCCGTGCAGTGAATGGCGTAAACGAAAAGAGGGAAAAAAGCGACAGGATTATATATAAAAAAATTCATGAAAAGTAATCAAAACTTCTAATCTACACAAATATGGTATTAATAAAAACTAGAGATCATGGCGCAAAAAATTACACCCCATACAGCCCGTAAGTGAAAAACTAAAACCGCTATAAGAGTCACAATAGGGCCATTCTATTAATAATTGCAAAAAAAAAAAAAGGATTTCATAAAGAAAAAAAAAACATTAGAGAATCTATGTAAACCTGCATACGGTTGTGTTCGGACTGACCTATAGAATAATGGTATCATGTCGCTTTTACCTTTATAGTGCATGACATAGACACAGGAACCCCCCAAAAGTTACCATATTGCATTCTTTTTTCCAATTTCACCAATTTATAAATTTCATAAATAATTTGCAGGGGTTCTGTCATACATGTTAGGGTAGAATGCCACTACATAGTGAACCTTTTCCTGAAAAAAACAAGCTCTTACATGGCCCTGTAGATAGAAAAATTAAAGTGCTAGAACTCTTAGGGTACTATTACACCAACAGATCTGACGACAGATTATCTGCCAAAGATTTGAAGCCAAACCCAGAAGTGGATTTAAAAAGAGGAGAAATCCAGTCTTTCCTTTATGACCTGTTCTCTGTTTATAGTCCGTTCCTGGGTTTGGCTTAAAATCTTTGGCAGATAATCTTTCGTCAGATCTATTGGTGTAATAGTACCCTTAGAAGGGAAGGAGGGAAAATGAAAAAAGGAAAATTGTTGCGGTCCACTGGGTCATTTTGGGCTTGGAATTCTATGCATTAAACTCTACAGACTTTTTATGACAAGACACACCCAAAAGGGCCAGCAGTGAATACTGAACTAAAATAATGTTTCTATGGCCATCATTGCAATGCCACCGGTAGGAACATGGTAAACCACGGCCGTTGTTTTCAGTGCCACTTAACGGCTGTTGTTAGCACATTATGAAATCATGGCTTAAGCAAAAATACTTTGAAGTAATTTACCCCCCTATATTTTGAGCTGGTGGATTTCTGCTATAATTCATACAAATTCTATGGCATTAATTATAGCCAATGTGTTTTGGCAGATAGGGCTGTAATAGGACATGTTCTACTATGTTCTAGTTTTAAAAAGCGGAGAGTGGCGCAGAATAAAAAAATGGTACTGTACTAATTTGTGACTTTTGTACACTAGTACACTGTGTACATAATATAATATATTGGACTCAGTATTTTGACAAAAAATAAAGCCCCTATTACACGGAGCGACTGGAGGAGCAAATAAGGGCTGTCAGAGCTCGTTTGCAGCTTGATGCCGCCACCATTACATGGGGCCGTGAGCGGGTGAGTACAGGGGGGCTGCAGGGAGCTGCAGGGTGACTGCCTGGGTGATGGCTAGATTGTCTGGGCAGCCCATAACAGAAAGCAGTGGTCTGCTGCCGCCACTCCTATTCCACGGAGCGATGGGAGCATATTGTTGCTATATAAGTCGTTAGTCTTTCAACATGTTAAAAGACAAACAACTGCAACGATCAGACAACATTGTTAATGTCGGCTGATTGCTGCCTTCTATTACACAAGACTATTATTGGTCATAAGGGCAGATATTGGCCGAATGTGGCCGATAATCGTTTCTTATAATACGGCCTTAAAGAGTTACTGTGTTTTTTTTGTTTTGTTTTTTGCAGAAATTAATAGTCCAGGCGATTTTAAGAAACTTTGTAATTAGGTTTATTAGCCAAATATGCCATTATCTGCATTTAAAAAGCCTTTTCCCAGGTCCCCCCCTCCTTCCTCTTTTCCATCCACTGCAAAAAAATCAGGAAATTGTGACTTGTTGCAGCAGACATACTCTGTCTGTTCTAGGGAGAGTGGAGGGGGGAGGAGGGAGTTAGCCGACAGCAGAAAGCAGATAACAGAGGATTACAGGCATGGAGCTGGGTGACAGCTGTAATCAGAGGTCAGAGAGGTCAGTGGTGACTGTCAGATGAGATAAAGGACGATGTATTTGTAGATTAACTCTTTGTTGTCCTGTTTTGGTCTTTTATTTAGCTCTCTCCATAGGAGAACAATGAAGACAGGGGGGAGAGCTTCAAACTGCTTTTTGATGATAAAAATGCATTTTTCGGATAATAAACCCAATTACAAAGTTGGGACTATTGATTTCTGCAAAAATAAATTCACAACAGTGACACTTTAAGGTTGAACATTTCATTAAGAAAGCAAGAACAAATTAGACTACAAAACAACACAAGTCACATAGCAAAATTACTTTGTCATGATGCCTGAATAGTGTTCCACTGCAGCTAATGAAAGTGAAAAGGTCCATGTTTCGACCCACTGGAGGTCCCAACTAGGGATGGTCCGAACCCGCCAAGGTTCGGGTTCGGCTGAACCCGAACGCTCAGCATCGGATTACCGCTGTCTGTCCGCTCCGTGCAGCGGGCAGATACAGCGGGAGGACCGCCTGGAAAACTGGGATACAGCCTATGGCTATGGCTGTATCACAGTTTTCCAGGCGTTCCTCCCGCTGGATCCGCCCGCTGCACGGAGCGGGCAGACAGTGGTAATCATTGCGGATGGTTCTGGTTCGTACGAACTCTGTACTCGAACTCGGTTCGGACCATCCCTAGTCCCAACACAAGATGCAATTAAACAGTGGCATGGCAAACATTGGCTGCATGATGTGGTGACCAAAGTCACCCTGTAGCCATAGCATTTTAGTGAGAAGCAGAACAGTATATCCCATACTAGTTAATTTTAAAAAAATTAAATTAAATTGGAAATATATTGGACAACTGGCTCAAGAAGGTGCAAAAAAAGTGCATAGACTGGAAATTGTCATATTAAATCAATGTTTAGTAACATAAGTCACAGGGCAGGTGTTTATTGGATTTTCCATCAGCAGCACAATATATTAAAACACTGTTTGTTAAAGCTAAGGATCATGGGGACTCTGAAGAAGGATATCTGACCTACCAACAAAAGGTTTCAATTGTGACCTCACCATCTGCTGTTTGTTCTGTATAAGCGGCATGGTGCAATATCTCTGTATATCATACACAAAAAGCTGTGACGACTGACAAATCATTGATACCTGCAGAAATGGACTGTCTGCAGCTGAAAGTAACATCTTATTCCTTTTATCAATTACCACCAATAACTGCATGGAACAGATAGTGCAGACAGAGGGCAGAAAATGTTCAAGTTACAATTTCTTGGCAATAGAATTTCAGAAAAAGGCTGCTACATTTCTAATATTTATTTTAACAGAAACCAAATGAACCAATTTTCCATTATCATTAGATGACATGCATTATGAATAGGCAGCACATCTACGAAATATCCACTTGTCATTCCCACATTTATCCATTAATTAACCACATAGGAAACATGACATGATGGTCACATGTAATTTAATATTTCAGCTGCAGGTTTGAGGGAGAGCTACAGATTTTTAACTCACCAATGCCTGTGAGTCCGTGCTTACAGTTTTTTTTCTTTTATTGTGGGATGGTCTTTTTAACCCAAAACTGGAGCCTAGGTTCACACATCTCTAGCGATATTCCATCACTTTTTGGAAGTAATAACTAGAAATGAGTGAACACACTTGGTCGATCAGGGTGTTTGATCGAGCTTGATGTTTGACTGAGTGCCTTGTGTGGCTCAGGTGCTCGGGTTACAAAAAGCTTGTTGGAAGGCTGCCGAGCATAATGCATTTCCACAGCCTTAAAGGCTGGGTTCACACTACGTATATTTGAGGCTGTATTTTTGAGGCTGTATAGCAACCAAAACAAGGAGTGGCTTGAAAACACAGAAAGGCTCTGTTCACATAATGTTGAAATTGAGTGGATGGCCGTCATTTAATGGCAAATATGTGCTGTTATTTTAAAACAACGGCTGTTGTATTGAAATAATGGAAGTTATTTAACGTTATATGGCGGCCATCCACTCAATTACAACATTATGTGAACAGATCCTTTCTGTGTTTTCAATCCACTCCTGGTTTTGGTTGCTATGAGGACCTGACATGAGGACCAAATACAGCCTCAAATATACATAGTGTGAACCCAGCCTTAAAGAGTACCTGTCAAAGTACCTGCTGGACTAGCAGCAGCATCGACTCTATGCATACCCAAATTTCCCGATTTAGCATCTGTGCTGTCAGGTACTGCTTAGACCCATTGGGGGGGGGGGGGGGGTTAAAATTATTATTCTCACCGCTCCAGTCTTCTAGCATCTAGCTTCACTATAACCCATCAGCCAATCAGCAGATGCAGTTGTGTCCTGCCTCAGCTGCTGATTGGCTGAGCGGGGGCATGTGGATAAATGATTGAGTCTCCCATTGTTTTCAAAGGAAATTGTTACTCGAAATGAGCACTTGAGCACTGAAAAATGCTCGACTCAAGTAATGAGCACTCGAGCATTTAAGCGCTTGCTTAACTCTAGTAGTAACCCTTTAAATGTTTTGTCATAGGAACGAAGCTTTTCACAGAAATCAATCATCTTCATGGGCAGATGCCAATATTATATTAGTTTGCATCTGTTCAGTCAAAATCTATTTGATTCTATTTGTTTTGATTGGTTGGGTTCTTAGAGTTGAGTCTCCCACTGATAACTAGGTGATTAACCCATCTCATTAAAGTGTTCTTGCTCCATAAGGGTGAATTTACATGAGAAGTGCCAATGTATCTGTGCATGGACCCATTTACTCCTATTGTCCACAATTCCACAGGCCGAACAGGGCCCGATCAACTATGTAAACGAGCGCCGATATGCTAGATCGGTGCTCCTTTACTGGGCCTATTTCCCGGCCCGACAATCGTTTAGTTCCCGGCCCGACATCGTTACCAATGTCCTTGCAGCCCTTGTTTCATAATTTACCTGTCCAGGCTGCTGGTCTTCTCCTTCTCCCAGTCCCGTGCCGCAGCAGCTTCGGAGCGGCCTGTCTGAACTGACAGAACGCTCATCCAATCACTGGCCGCGGCGGTGCCGGCCAGTGATTGGCTGAGCGGTCTGTCAGTTCAGACGGGCCGCTCAGAAGCTGCTGCGGCGCAGGAACCGGTGAGAAAAAGAAGACCTGCAGCCTGGACATGTATGATGCTTGTGAAATTGTCGGTCTCCCGCCATGCCTGCTATTCCACGTAGCGATGCGCGGGTGGCGACCAATGATTTTAGGTTTGAAATAAAATGAACGATCAGCTGATGACACGATCAACGGCTGATTGTTCTCTCTATTCCACGGAGCGATAATCAGGCTAATCGAGCTGGTTCGGCCGATTATCGCTGCGTGGAATAGGCCCCTAAGAGGGAAATTTATGAAAGGGTGTAAATGTACACCTGGTGTAAACTGCCCACAGCAACCAATCACAGCTCAGCTTTCAGCTCTGGTAACATAGAAGCTGAGCTGTGATTGGTTTCTGTGGACAGTTTACACCAGGTGTATATTTACATTGTTTCATAAATCTCCCCCTATGTTTGTAAACCAGTTATCACTCAGATCATAAAATGAAGCAAACAACATATATTCGTGGGAAATGACCCAAACGTGCTCACTCTCTGACTCCGTTCAGGTCATGGGGTCTGTGCCAGTCCATGCACAGATATGTCATGCATAGGACGGCAGAATCGGGGTATAAACTCTGCCTTATAATGGCACCTGGCTCCTGCAATGAGTCTAATTGAGCGATACTGGCTTCTCCTAACTATATCTAGAAATTAGACATATTAAAGCATTTTTTATTAAATGATAGTAGTGATAGTCCCACTGCAAAATTTTCAACAGGGCTGCTTTGGCTTTTGCTGTCCAGGGATGATGAGAATTGTAGTTTTGCAACAGTTGAAGTGCTAAAGGTCCCTGCTCGACAGCAGGGACCTGCTCTAAGTGTAGCTCATTCACACAAAGTTATGCAAAAGAAAAACATTGCAGATACTAATGTGGACAAGACCTTATACTGCAAATCTGGTCACAGCAATAAAAATAAAAGTGGCTAGGAAATTACCTGTTCTATATAGAAGCATTTGGCAACCTAATTAATACATCTCTAAACCAGAAATCTTATACTTTAATACCAACATTTTTCAAGCAGAAAGGTATTAATATAACAAGTAAAATCACAGACATTCACTAGGAAATTTAAGCATATGTTTCAGGGCATAACATGCATATGCTCAGAAAATGCAAATGAAACCACTGGCACAATATGACGTATCTCAGCAGTTCATGTTCACCTTGCTAACATCTGTTAAAGATTTTTCTTGTTCATCAACCAGATGTTCTATCAGGATCTGAGATAAACAGCTTATCGTGCCAAATAATTAAGACCCCACATCTAAACTGTGTATAATATTTTAACCAACAACTGATTCTTAGCAAAACCCCCACCAACACACTATTCTGTCCTCAACATTACTTATTTAGAGGGAGAACTGTAATACTGAAAGCAATGTAGGCAGAAGCCTGTATGGTTGAGGGTCAGCTCAGGATGGCTAAATTATTATTTCCCTGTAGGTGGTATAAGCCTGTGTATAGTTTCCATTCTTTTTAAGTGCTGCAACATTTGCAAAAAGGATGGTTAAACTACTTAAAGGGGTTATCCATTGCTACAAAAACATGTCTACTTTCTTCCAGAGACAACACAACTCTTGTCTCTAGTTTAGGTGCTGTTTGCAGTTAAGCTCCATTCACTTTAATGGATCGGTGTTACAGAACCCCACCTAAACTGCAGACAAAAGCAGTGCTGTCTCTGGAAGAAAGTGGCCATGGTTTAGTAGCATTGGATAATCCCTTTAACCTCTGAAGTGTCTCATCTCTTAGACTAAATGCTGTTTTTCTAGGAAAATACTGAGAGTGAAGACTCATTTTAATTTTTGATATCTGAGTGCTTCTTTCCTGTGTATTTTCCTGTGAAAGCCTTCATAATGGGATATTAATATAAAAGGTAAATGGACAGATACAATATTTATTATAGAAACAATTTTTAATATTTACCCATATTATTATGTTTCCCCAGAACATCTAAGAGTTTATCATGTATAGTAGCACTTAAGTCTTATTGTATGTGTTGGATGACTATCCAATGTGTACATGTCCCAACTCTTCGAGCAGAGATGATCTTAGGGGAGAGAAGGGACGATCATGCTGAATTTTATCTGCCCCTACACTTTGCTTTTCCAGAAGACCCTTTTTTACTCTCTTTTCTATTCTAAACACATGGACATATGAACCATGAACACATCAATGCTTTCGGAGTTGATCAGGAGAGACGGCTGCTGGCTAAATCAGTTGGCCAACAGCCATTTTATATATATGGCAAACCCAGCACACTACTGTAGGGAATTACTTTTTTCCTAATAAACAACTGGCATTGTTGACTGTTACTTTACAAAGAAAACACATTTAGCAAATCCATCACATGCTTCCATTTACCAATACAAGCAAAAATGGCATGACCCCAATGAATACTAGGATACATGATCCTTAAAATGAGTTTATTTTAGCTGTTAGCACACTGGTCAGCATATTCATAAGTGCCTACAACTAACACAACTAACACAATATGTGTCTCTATTTAATGTCATAACTGTCTGGATTCACTTTGGTTGTACAGTATACCTTAGAGACTTTCTGTGCATTGCTAGTCATTTTGAATGCCCATGCACAAACTTATTGAAAACCTCATAGTTCAGTTTAGAGAACTCCTCAATGCCAAGTGAGGTTAGAGTTCTGACAACGTCTGCAAGCACATTTGCTGCCCATGGGAGCTGCTGTCACTTCTTGAGTCCTCCCAACTGTTACCCAAGAGGACAATTTCTGCAGTTAAATTACAACACAAGTGTCATTCATACAACTCTGTGGCTCAGATTTTGCATTGAGAGTTTTATATTTCATTATATTTTGTACTTTGCTGAGTTTATAATTTTGCAGCAAAACATTGTGAATACAGATGTGGTCTCACATCAGTATTTCAGCTACACCTACCGCAATGAACCAAAATAAAAAGTTAACACGGTACAGAAATGTATACATAGAATATACATGAAGACCAGTAGGGCTAAACCAGTGCTGTATATCATCATTACAAGTAATGGTGCGTTTATTTATCTGACATATTTTTTAGGCCAAAGCCAGGAATGGATTTGAAAAGAAGAGGAATCTCAGTTTTTCCTTTATTACCTTTTCTCTGCTTATAGTCTGTTCCTGGCTTTGGCTTCAAAAATCTGTCAGATAAATCTGTCTGTAAACGCACCTTAAATCTACCATAACTCTGATCTCTATATTTGTAGGCTGTCAGCCTTAGGAGGTAGCCTGTATTTGTGTGACAGGGCTGACCGTGAGCTCAGACTGCCTAGACTGTTCAAAATCCTACAGGGACATTTTGGTTGTAAATATGTATAGAATAGAGATTTTTTTTAAGGCTTACTATAAATTGATTTTTCACTATATTAAATAGTGGCAAGGAAATAGTATAAAATGACAAAAGAAGCAATAGTCGATCTTCTGTCTTTGAAATGATTTGGAACTTGATATTTTAGCCCTGGTTTCAACTCCAGGCTCCAATACAAAACTATGGCAAAACACCAAAACACTATGGTTCTTAAGTTATTCGGTACAAACTGCAGAATTTTTAGGCTATGTTCACACATGGTACAAACAACGGCCATTGTCTTGAGTGTCAAACAACAGCAATTGTTGCACTGACAACTGCATTGAAGTCATTGCAGAATGGCCGGAAATAACTGACAAGTCAATGATTTCCACAGCCTTTGTTCAATATATTGTGTGAACAACAGCCAGTTGTTTGCATTGACATTAATACAACACATATTTTTATAAAAAGAACGGACGTTGTTTTAATTGAAAACATCGGCCAATCTCGTCATAAAAAACATTGTGTGAACATAGCCCTACACTGATTTTCAGTAATTGCAGAAAAAAGCAGTGATTTGGTCACGTTGTGTATACAGAATACATTTGTTTTGGAATCCAGCAGCTTCTACTTTTGAGTTTGTCTTTTTTAATTAAAGAAATCCAAACAATTGGTTTGTTTTGGCTGTGTGATGAAAGCTTAGGTAACTCAGTTTAAGTGGACTAATTGCAAAATTAGATACATCAAGCTGTTACTTTGCCAGGTGGTAGTTGTTGTCTAGCATGATTTGCTTTGATATTGTGTCAGAGTCTAATTAAAACCCCTTCTTGGAGGTGAAGGACCCAGCTGACCCATATTTTCCTGATAAATAGGCCAAGCAGTCACTGCAGGTAGAGTCACTAAGCATTGGCCCATAAAATGAACCTGTGCTGTATCTATTGTCTAAAGCTTGTGTATACATTATACCTCCTGTAAGAGGATCACACAAGATTAAGATTTATTTCTCTTCTTACTAAGCACTGACAAAGTCATTATGTACAAGTCCTTTTACATGTGAAGAACAAAGTCTAAAAGGGACTGATTGGGCTTCTTATTTTATCATAACTGTCAAAAAAACAGACAGAAACAGAAGCTAAAGAACTTTAATCTTAGAACTAACTTAGGGCCATATTACACTGCAAGTGAGCCAATACATGGCTCAATAATCGTGCATGAGAGCTACACAGACATTGTTATTAATGTCCGTGCAGCCCTTGCTTTTTACATTGAATATAATGTTTATCCTTACCTGTCCGTGCTCCCCAGGTGTCCTGCAGCTATTTCCCAGAGTTCTCTGCGCACTGCAGCTTCTTCTGACACTTCTGGCCTCGTCTTTTCAGTGACCGGCTGTTCAGCCAATCACCTACTGAGACGGGACAGAGATTGGCTAAGTGTCCTGTCACTGAAGTACCAGCAGCGACTGTGGTGAGCAAAGAAAGCAACGAAAAAGCTAAAGGACACCAGGGGAGTATGGACAGATAAGTACAAGTAAAAACAAGTATAAACTTTATTATTTTACTTTACACAGTCATCAGCCATTGGCCGGGCATCACTATTGCACATAGCTATACACAGCCGGCAGACAATGATTTTTTTAACATGTTGAAAGACAACGATCAACTGATGATTAGTCCCTCAGCTGAATGTTGACTTTAATACATGGACCTATGTCTGCCAAGGCTGGCCTAGTTCAGTAATTAATCACTCCATGTAATAGAGCCCTTAGTTGAAAATAAAGTGAGCCAAAACATATTTAAAACTTATTTTTAAAATTGTTTTTCTGTAGAGTCACCCATTTTAATGACATTACACCTTAAGGAGCTTTTAGGACATTTCATTCTAAATATATATATATATATATATATATATATATATAGGGAACTTTATGCTTTTTCTAGAGAAGCATTTAAGAGGTCAGACACTGATGTTGGATGAGAGAACCTGGCACACAAATTCCATTCTAGCTCAACCCAGGGCAGAACTGTTCACAGCTATCATAAACCATTTAATTGGCCAAATGTCTAGGTATGCTACAGTACTGAAATTGTAATCTGGCTGCCCCCGTGGGTAACTAAACAGAGGTTTTTCTTTTTCCCAGCCCCAGGACTAAAGTAATTTTTGCAATGAGGAATTAGGTGTCACTATTTGTAAGAGGCCCAATGCCTTAACGGGCTACTTTCTTACTGTTGGACCCATGTCATAGAGAGGTGTAACTTAAAGCATATCAGCTCTATTACAAAATCTGTAATTGTGCCCACCAACTAATAACATTATTCATGTCATAACTTGAGAAAGCAGTTTAGTCTGCAAAGCAGCTAAAGCCTCATTATTTGGGAACTGTGTTTCCCAACCTGTTGGTCCTAACAATATGAAATAAAGGTCATTTTTACCCATTAGAACTGACGAGTACCGCTGTCACTTTCTTCTATTTTCTATTGATTTGGGACTGGTTTGTTGTGTTGTGCACCACCTGTATGCTAACTCAGCTCTGCCCTATGTACATGTGGCCATTATACAACAGTGTCAGTTCAGTGCCTGTGCTTTTTTTTTTTAAATACATTTGTCAAGTGACTGTACTTTTTTCTTGACTTTTGTAATGCTCTTTTCTCTTATTCCTCTTGAGCATCTAGGAATAAGTTGACAACTGGGTGTTACTATTCTAAGCCAAGGCACTGTTTCCCTAAATGGTTACCAAAGGTGACAGTCATGGGGTCAGACCCACAATTACTAACACAACTTGTTAATTCATTTATAAATTTATTCAACGTTTAAAGGAAAGATATTCCAGGATTGTCATTTCATGGAAAATATAATTATTTACTAAAATAGATACGTTAAGAGAGCCAAGAGATCCTCTTTAAGCTGCAATTCTCGTTCACAGACAAATAAAATATCTGTATATGTTTGAATGGAAAGAGTCATTAATAATAATAGAACTTGGTGGTTGACAAAAGCAGGATGTTCAACATCTATGGTTAGAGTAACCCAATTTGTGGTCATTGTCTAAAAAGGTTACAGCAAGTGTTCCATTCGACAAGTGAATACAAAGTATTTTATTGTACACAAGGGTCTAGTGCATCAGATATATAAATCTAGACAATGATAGAATACATATATCATGTCGTTTAATGGCATAAAGCACAGAAATAGCAATACTGGATGTGAAAGTAAAAGAAAACTGTGAAACTGTAGTGAACAGAATGGAGGGCAGCAAGCAGTACTTGGCC
Source organism: Dendropsophus ebraccatus (assembly GCF_027789765.1). Taxonomy (NCBI): domain Eukaryota; kingdom Metazoa; phylum Chordata; class Amphibia; order Anura; family Hylidae; genus Dendropsophus; species Dendropsophus ebraccatus. The sequence goes on from NC_091454.1 coordinate 123,406,135, forward strand.
TAACAGGTTGTTCCAGGGAAGAATGTGAGCTGATTACTTGACACTTCGCCAATCATCAAATGACCTGTTTAGCCAGGTATATCCTGCCGTGCTCAACAGCTGTGTTATGGTAAATGTTGAAATGCTGTTAGTATCAATGAGTCCTTAAAAATGTCTGAAGCTGTAATATAAGGAAATAAGCTTAAAGCGTTACAGGCATGTAAAAAAAAAAAATCAGTGCTGAGACCCCCACTAATCTCTAGATATAGCCATAGCTGTGTTTGCCACTAGGCACCTGTGGTCCAGTGTCTAGCGTCTTCCTTGGGGGTGGGGCATTTACAAGGTAAAAAAAATAAACCTTTGCAATCGTCTCACCCCCTATCAAGCCAGCCACTGCAATGAGGAAAGGGGGGGGGGGGCCTGTACAGTGAGCGTCCATACATATGCATGACTGCTCACTACAGTACAGGGGCAGTAAGTTCAGTAGTAGACTGATGTCTTTGCTCCTGTACGCATATTCCATCACGCCCTAGGCTAAATGCATAATAGTGTATAACACAATGGAATAAGCGTACAGAAGCAGGGACTCGAGTTTAATGCCGGATTCCCTGCTCCTGTATTGGTGTGAGGGCTGCTGTTGTCTTTCTAAGAGCGCAGACACAGCTGACAGGAGGCACAGAGCAGTGAGTGAGGCTTTATTCATATTTTCCAGGACTTCATAGGGCTGCATCCCACTTCTTCAGCCCCCAGTGACCCCTTCCTTGGTGAGACGGGAACAGTGCACACAGTACAGCAAGGGGGGGACAGGAGGGGTTAAAAGTCCACTTCGAGAATGGAGTGCCATGGATTTTAAAGGTAATCAGTAGATTTCAGTGTGAAACTCAGCAGTGTGAAATCTTCTGTGAAGTATTCTTATAATGGAATTATCATGGAACCAGTCAACTTCAATAAGATGGATTGGGCGCTAAGCTGACTATCAAAAACTTCGGCCATAGCTAAAGATAAGTGAGACTCTCAGCAGCAAGACCACCATCAATCAAAACTTTTGACATATCTATGTTACAAGTCAAAAGTCTTTTTAAATAAAAGCAATACTGTAATTAAGGCAAAAAAACTGCTTCACTTGACAACAGTCTTAATGAATCTGAAGTACCAATTTCAAGACTGACTACCAACAAAAGCAATAGGAAATTATTCTTAACCCCTTCAGGAACAGAGACGTACTGGTACGTTATGACAGCCTGAGACTTAAGGACTACCGATAAGTGAACTTGCTGAACGTTCATGGTTCACCCAACTCGAAAAGCATTTGACTCCTGCTGCCTGGAGAAGTTGGATAGAGCCCTAGGGAGTCCTGGAAAACATAGATATAGCCTAAGTTTATCCAGCAAGTTCGCTCACCACTATTAAGGACCCATGATGTACTGGTAAGCCATAATGCTCAATAGCTCTATGAAGCAAGGTCAGGAGCTAAGCTTGTTAAATAGAGGATAAGGATGCATTTATTATTACCATATTTGTAATTTTCGGACGTTTTGATCACTTTTTATTACCTTTTTTTATATATAATGTAACAAAAAAAAAACGGTAATCCGCACACTTTTTTTTAGCTCTTTTCGTTTACGCCGTTCGCCGTTAGTGATGACAGATCGGACAATTACGCATATTACGGTACGGTAATACGGTATACTATATGTTTATTTATTTATTTTTATATGTTTTATTTATATAATGGGAAAGGGGGGTGATTCAAACTTTTATTGGGGGAGGGGCTTTGGGGTAGTGTAATAATGTTTTTACTTTTTTTTTTTTTTTTTTTTTTTTTTTTTACACATTTCAAGTCCCTTTGGGGGACTTTCACATACACTTGTGTGATTATTCACATCGATCACTGCTATGCTGTTGCACCTTCTGTTTTTTGTCTGTTCTTAAGCCACAAGCAGCGTGCAACCTGCAGTGTGAACAGAGCCATAGATGTGCTGCCAAAATTTCCCTTTTTTTCTGTTCAATGTGTATGTGTGTGTGTGGGGGGGGGGGGGGGGGGGCTACCTCCTGTTGGCTTGCACTCCACCCATGTCCCAAGGATACTATAAAAGAGATTATTTGGCTCCTACCTGCCCAGTTGTAGGCTTATTCAGCTCAGGAGAGGCCATTGCTAGTGTGAAAATGCTAGAGTAGGGACCGTGTCTCTGGGGACGCCTTAACGTGGCAACATGGTACACTCTGTTTGATCAAATAGTTTGATAAGATCCTCACTTTAAAAAAAAAAAAAATATATATATATATATATATATTTAAATTTTTAATATCTACAGGGCAGGTGTTTGCTGTGTGTACACTGGGAGGAGTATATACGGTGAGCCCTTGCACCTGTGGGTTGCACCTTCTGTTTTTGATCTGCTCATTTAGCCTGCTTGTCCGGAGCATGCTTCATAGGTACGCCCACGGTCATCTGGGCACAGACTTCCAGAGCGTACCTGTACGCCCTAGGTCGTCTAGGGGTTAAACATATTTGGTATCATAGTGTGTGCAATTGCCCCATCTATTAAGATACAACAATATTGTTTCCACATTGGGAAAACGGAAAAAAAGAGCGCAGGGACTGCATTTTTTTTTTTGCTTATTATATATATATGTAAAAAGCAATCAAAATACCTACACCTATATGGCACTAATAAAAAAATAAGCCCCCAAACAGCTCTGTAGGTGGAAATATAAAATGGTTATAGGATTTGCAATAAGGTAATTTTTCTTAATTAATAAATGTCAGTTTTATCCTAAAGTGTGATCATAAGGACAGACCCTATCTCCTCAATTTCCCCCCATAAATAATATTTTGGGTGTTTTGTCATACTATTTATAGTAAATTGAATGGAGTCTTTACAAAGTACTCCTGAAAGAACAAGCCCTTACATGACCCTGTAGATGTAAAAGTAAAAGAGGTATGGCTCTTAGAAGGCGAAGAGAAAAAAAAACCCCAAAAATGCAAAAAATAAATAAATAAATAAATGGTCATTAACCCCTAGACAACCAAGGACGTTCCGGTACGCCCTGGAAGTCTGTGCCCAGATGACGGAGCGTTTAAGTGTGACAGGGAGAGTCCCCTGTCACTTAACAATCAGGACTCCCTTAGTGTGACTGCAGGGGTCCTGAACGTTGTAACAGATCGCCAGAGGTCTCCCACCTTCCTCCGGGCGGTCTGATCGGCGATCTGCTCACTGAGCCTGCACAGGCAGGCTCAATGAGCAGATTGCCTATCACACTGATCAATGCTATGCCTATGGCATAGCAATGATCAGTGTGAGTAATGTAACAATTGTATGTAAAAGTCCCCCAAAGGGACTTAAAATGTGTGTAAAAAAAAAAAAAAAGGTAGAAATCATTATTACACTATCCCAAAGCCCCTCCCCCAATAAAAGCTTAATTACCCACCTTTCCCATTATATAAATAAAACATATAAAAATAAATAAACATATAATATACCTAGGATTTCATAAAAAAAAATACATAACATTTGAAAATATGTGTAAACCTTATCATATCACATCATGTCGCTTTTACCGTATAGTGCATTACGTAGACACAGGAACCCCCCAAAAGTTACCATATTGCATTCTTTTTTACAATTTCACCTATTTTTATCTTCATAAATAATAACTTTGGGATTCCATCATACATGTTATGGTAAAATGAAAGACGCCATTACACAGTACAACTATTCCTGTAAAAAACAAGCCATTACATGGCCTTGTAGATAGAAAACTGAAAGTGCTAGAGCTCTTAGAAGGGGAGGAGGAAAAAACAAAAAAATGAAAATTTGTGCGGTCCAATGGGTCATTTTGGGCCTGGTCCTCAAAGGGTTAAAGCTAAAGTCCACTGTGTGCTTGATGGGTTAAACTGTAATATTACTGTTAGGTTACAAATAAGGAACACCTATGATGACAACATTCTAATGCCTCCTTCCGGGTATAAACAGTTTCTGGACTGTTCTACACATTTGTATGTCAGTATATTTGAATCTGTTGTAATCAATCTGAACAGATTATCTTTAGTGGAACATTGCAAATGTAATCTTAGACATTAAACTATAAAATATTTTTACAATTTAGTTTTAGTTAGTTTGAGCCATTATAAGAATTTTTGCAATTTAGATTAATTTACCTGAATTAAACCGTTTTTTTAAAATATATGAAGCAGACTATCCCCTTAGCTGTGTGTTTGCCTCTGTGCTACTTGTGCAAAACTGTCCCAATCTCCTGAAAATCCGTACACTGCCTGAGCAGCAGCTAGGTACGGATTGTCAGCAAGTCACATGACAGGCAGTGAGAAGGTGAGAGGCCGCTCTGCCTGCTATGTGCTCCAATAATGATTCTGACACCGGGGCACACAGCAAGAAGTCATTCAGTGATAAATGCCTGACTGGATCTTATTGGACCGGACCGGACCGAACCGGACCCCTCCCCCCTTCAACCCCCGGTGCCATCATCCCTCTCCTGTCTCCTGATCATGCTGCTGTCCCTGCTGGAGCTGGGTGATTGTTACCAGGCTGTGTGGTAAGCAGCAGACCCCAGCTCTCCTTCCTGACATGTGCTTCAGTGTCTGGTGACAGCACACACACCGAAGCACAAAGTAGGAGACCTCCGGTCCCCCTCCCACCCCTCCCTTGCTTCCTCTCACCCTGCACTGGACGGCAGCCCCCTCCTCCGCAGCTTAGTAACCTCTCCTCTCCAGTATCTCTGAGTGTTATGCCCCCTCCCCAAAATTCTTGCACTTTCTTTCTATGTCAGGGGTACTCAACAACTTTTGGTGAAGGTCCACTTACCCGGGTCTTTTGTCAGGTGAAGGTCCAAGCTGAACATCAGTAGGAAACGTGTTCTGTTACTTTTCACAAACGTTGTTGAACTATTTACATACAGAATAGCTGCTTATTAGTGGGAAAACTGTCATTTTCTCTCTCTCACCAGCCCTTTGATATTAGGTACAAAGGGGGTGACTGCCTTAGTAGTATATAGCTCCCCCTGTAGTATATAGCCCCCCTGTGCGCTCTCCCCCAGTAGTATATAGCCCCCCTGTACGCTCTCCCCCTGTAGTATATAGCCCCCTGTGCGCTCTCCCCCTGTAGTATATAGCCCCTGTGCGCTCTCCCCCAGTAGTATATAGCCCCCCTGTACGCTCTCCCCCTGTAGTATATAGCCCCCTGTGCGCTCTCCCCCAGTAGTATATAGTCCCCCCTGTGCACTCTCCTCCTGTAGTATATAGCCCCCCCTGTGCACTTTCCACCTGAAGTATATAGCTCCCCTGTGTTCTCTCCCGGTATATAGCCCCCCTGCGTTCTCTCCCCCTGTATATAGCTCCCCTGTGCTCTTTCCCAGTATATAGCCCCCCATGTGCTCTCTCCCTGTATATAGCCCCCCTGTACTCTCTCCCCCTGTATATAGCCCCACCTGTGCTTTCTCCCCCTGTGCTCTCTCCCCCTGTATATAGCCCCCTGTGCTCTCTCCCCCTGTATATAGCCCCCTGTGCTCTCTCCCCCTGTATATAGCCCCCTGTGCTCTCTCCCAGTATATACCCCCTGTGCTCTCTCCCAGTATATAGCCCCCAATGTGCTCTCTCCCTGTATATAGCCCCCTGTGCTCTCTCCCCCTGTATATAGCCCCCCTGTGCTCCCTCCCCAGTATATAGCCCCCCTGTGCTCCATCCTTTGTATATAGCCCCCCTGTGCTCCCTTCCCTTGTATATAGCCCACCCTCCTCCCTCCTCCCATATAGCATAAGAAAAACAAACTACGTATACTCACCTAAGTCCTGCGCGTCCTCTTCTCTTCCTCCTGTGGCTGCACTGCAGCGGTCACTAGAGGCCGCACTCCCCGCCGGCGCAGGAACTTCACTCGGCGCCGACACCAGAGGGGGAGCGCGGCCTATTGTAACCGCTGCGGCCAGTGGGTGGTGACTGACAGGGAGGGAGCCAATGGCTTCCTCTCTGTCAGTGCTGCTGCCGCTGCCGCTCAGTATCTATGAGCGCTCGTTACGAGCGCTCATAGATACTTACTGTGCAGGGAGCAGCGCCGCAGCCGGGGTCCGGACAGCTGGCCAACACCAGTTGAGGACCCCTGTTCTATGTGCTCTGCTATCTATACACATAGAAAGAGGAGCGCTCCGGTCCCCTCCCTCCTCCTCTGGTCAGGCTGACACCCTTTCAGTGCTGGTGCTCTCCTGTAGTAAGCAAGAGAGCAACACTGTCCTCCTAGTATGTGCTCCTGTCAGGCATCAGAGTACATAGAGGGAAGAGTGCTGTGGTCCCCCAGCCCCCACTCCCCTTCAGTGTCCCACACCTTACTGTTATATAGCCCTGTATCTAATCCCACTGTGTGTGATACCATCTGCAGGGGATGCTGTATCTAATACCACTGTCCAGTTTAGGGCTCTTTTTTTAAGGGTAACACGTGGGCTTTTTATTTGAGCAATTTCATTTTTTGGCTACTTAAATTAGAGTTACGCTTTAAAGATGTTGTCCAGCATTATGCATATAGACTTTTTCTATTGTATAATATAAAGCTAAGCAACTTCAGAATGTTTTCTGGGGGAAATTATCATGACTGGCATTTAAAACGCTAGTCTAAGGGAAAAGTGCTTTCGAGCAAATCTATTAAGAGATACCTCCAAGTATATATCTCACTGTCCATGAGCTACACCTTCAAATGTTCACCAGCTTCAAGCATACACAACTATGTATACATGCCCAGAGAGCTTTGACTTATTACACTTATAAGCTGGGTTCACACTATGTATATTTGAGGCTGTATTTGTGAGGCTGTATAGCAACCAAAACAAGGAGTGGATTGAAAACACAGAAAGGCTATGTTCACATAATGTTGTAATTGAGTGGATGGCCGTCATTTAATGGCAAATATTTGCTGTTATTTTAAAACAACGGCTGTTATATTGAAATAATGGCAGTTATTTACCGTTATATGGCGGCCATCCACTCAATTTCAACATTGTGTGAACAGATCCTTTCTGTGTTTTCAATCCACTCCTGGTTTTGGTTGCTATGAGGACCTGACTTGAGGACCAAATACAGCCTGAAATATACTGTGTGTGAACCCAGCATAAGCAGTAAACATGTCAAAATGTTATATCGTGTCTCTAACTTTTGATGCCACCATAATTCAGCTGATTAAAATTGTTGTGAACGTTGGTGGCGACCACAATACGTGATGTCACACTTCCTGAATAAAACCATGATATGCCATTTATACTGATCGATTATAATAAAACCTCATTTTCTCCACATTCTAGAGAAAAACAGGAAGAAAGTGCTTTACCTACAGCAAAACCCATGTGACCGTTCTATGAGGTCTCTACTGCTGACTGAGAGGCAGTAAGAGGCTTCCTAAGTATCAACAGATGATAATTTTTATATTAGCTAAATACGTCTTCACTCTGCAATAATTACAGTGATCATGCTTAAGAAGAGGACATGAGGAATTAGCGCTAATTTCCAAACTCAGTCTTGGATGTGTCCACGCTGCATACTGCATCTCTTTATTCTCCTATGATCCCAAACACACAGCCAAGGAAACTCTCATTTGGTTTCAGAGAAAGAAAATTAGGCTGATAGAATGGTGCAGACAATCATCTGACTTGAATCCAATGGAAAATCTATGGAAGAAACTAAAGCTCAGAATATTTTAAGAATGAGAATCCTATACAAGTATTTTTCCCCATTTTCAGCTTTCCTTTTGGAATTTGCATCTCTGCTTTTGTCTATAACTGTTAGGACTTCTGTACATAACAACCGATCGGGCCGGTTGCTAGGGGCACGCCGGCTGCGTCCATAGCAGCCAGACTGCTTCTTGTTTTCTTCTCTGCTATTCCTTGATGTAGCGGTGGCCAGGGTGTTACTTTCATAGACCATTAGCATTACGTGTTGGTGATCTCAGAGATTTTGATTGACAGCTGACACTACCAGTCAGCTGTCAGTAACTGGGCTTGGCTGGGACTCCTAGTTCCACAGTGCCTGTAATAAAGCCTAGTAACCCTAGTGGATCTTGAACTAGCATTCCCCTGACCTGTTTATCCTGTTTTCCTGACCTCTGGCTTTTGGACCTCGACTATTCTCTTTGGACTCTGATTTTGTACCTGAGTATACCAAATGTTGCTGACTTTGACTGCTGACTACCCTTTATTGTGTGTATTTGTCTTGTTTTGTGTGTTTAACTTTACCGCAGGTGAGGGAACACCGCCAAGTTGTCCGCTGCCGCCTATGGCAGAGTGTGGCAAGCAGGTAGGGACAGCTGGGGCGTGTGTCAGCGATAGGGACTGTGCCATCTATTTGTCTTCCCAGTCCCCGTCCTAACAATAAACTATTTCAAAACTTACCATAAAAGGATGTGTGTCAATATAGGTCCTACCTGTCATGCTCTCTGGAACTCCACTTCCTCCCTCTAGCCACCTCGGAAGCTATCTTCAGAACAGAAAGGGGAGTGCATGTCGGGTGCATGTTGGGGGCAATGTTCAATAGCTTCCCAATGTTACTGATGACGTGGCAACATCGGGCAGCTCTTGGACATTGCATGCCGGCATGGTTTTGCTTGCATTCAATGCTCGCTACATGTTCCCATCACCTTTTACCCAAGGGATGAAGTGGAGTATTGGAGTTCAGAACAGGTGGAACCTTGACCCCTTTAGTTGGTCAGAGGGAAGTTGCTTTTTTAATGGCAATATTATGTCATGTGATTGGCCACATCTAGAGACCAGGGATGCTGGAGTGTTTGGAGATTGAAGGAATGAGTAGTGTTTTTACAATTTTTCCTAATAGCACTTGCTGCTGTTTTTACATTTTTTATAAACTCCATAACCCCATTAATAAGGAATTTTAGGTCAATAAATGATAGTACTTTTCTGTAAAAAATCTCTAAACCTAAGATCGTTTTTCTCTGTGTTAGATATAGTCCAAGATAAAGCTGTAATGTAATAAAGGTGCTTGTAGAGTATAGATATTATACACATCTGCACAAAAAGTGTATCCGGTCTGCATGAAAAATGCATGCTTTTAATGTATCACAAATGCAAGTGTGAACAAGCCCCTTGAGATGGCTTGCTACTGTAATTTTCATTTTTTTTTGTCCCTTAAATGGAACAATTGGGTGTTTTACAGATGAACAGCATTAAAATTACATGACTCCTGAGTAGAGTAATGTGGTGAACAAGCAACCAATCTATAATTAGCAAAACTGAATGAACATCAATGCCTCATTCTACAAATCCTTTTAAACTTGAATTCTGTATTTATCTTATAAGGGGTATCTGAAGACAGAAAAATTAATGAAACTTACTGATATACTTTGATTCACTAGCTATTTGGCACAATTTACTATGACAGCCCCTTTTTCTCCTTCAAGGGCCCTATTACACAGAGCAACTCTTGGCAGGTGGATACTGCCCTGTTTAGCAGGGCCAGTGATCAGCCAATCAATGAGCAATGGTTGTGTGTATTATTTTAGAGATACTTACTGAGATTATAACTGAAGTAGTAAATGTTCCAGATATGACCAGAATACCACTCCACACAGCACAGTTTGGTGAAGTTCCTGGATTAAAAGAAAAAATACTAAAAAAAACTACACCTTAAAAAAAGGTTTAATAAATACTTGGTTGATATACAGTATCTAGGAAAATGACAACAATTTTAATAGTTTATCAGTGAAGTACCTCTCATCTATAACTGAATAACTGTGTTTATAGTAAACTATTGAGATAAGCAAAAAAGTCCCCCCCCCTCCCCCCAAACACCCACACACACACACCCACACACACACACACACACACACACACACACATACTCCTTTCTCCTTCTTTCCCCTTAGTATGTACAATTATTATCTTTCGGTGGTTTGTTGTAAATGCAAATGACTAATGCTTACCTAGAAACTCCTATTATTGGATGGTACATACCAGTATTTGTGGTTTAAAATGTCTGTACGGGATTGAAAACTTTGATAAAAATATATTTAAAAAAGGGGCAAATGCTAAATATCTGTTTGAAAAATATTATGTCAGTATTTTAATATTTGCCTTTAGCTTAAATTGTAGTTAGTGATAACGTTTTTGTAAAGTAGATATGCCAATGAAGCCCACAGAACATGGCAGCCAAGTGCTAAAGTGTGTCAAATATTTAAAAATTTTAAATAAAATAGAAGTGTCAGAACAAACAATGCATCCCAGCATGTTGAACTTTGGGCTACATAACTACAGACCAGTCAGACTGCCAATGCTAGCCCCTGTCCACCATCAAAAGCACCTTCAATGTGTAGTCATTAGAACTAGACCATGGGGCAATGGGGGGGGGCTGGTTTGATGAACCACAGCTGGGTGCACATGTCTTTCTTACCTGGGGAAGAGATGGCACCAAGATACACCAGAATACACTATGGGAAGAAGACAAACTGTTGGAAGCAGCCATGTAGATGTTATTTTGTCATGTACCAACAAGCTAAATAGTGTTGCATACAAGTACACCCCTACCTGGCAAAAGTATTGCGTAAGAACAGTGGCCTTTTAAGTAGGATAATGGTCCCTGCCACACAGCACACATTTTTCAAGGATAGTTTAAAGTGACTCTGTACCCACAATCTGTCCCCCCCCAAACCATTTGTACCTTCGGATAGCTGCTTTTAATCCAGGATGTGTCCTGGGGTCCATTCGGCAGGTGATGCAGGTATTATCATAAAAACAAATTTTAAACCGGCAGTGCTGTGTCTAACGGCCGGGGCTTACATTTGTATGTGCATTAGGCTGGCACACCCTCTCTGTCCTTCCTCCCCACCCTCCTCGTCATTAGGAATGATCCAGGAACATTTACTGCTGTTTGAGCTTTGCACAGGTGTATTAACGATCCAGCCCATGTTCATTATACACACAGCTGAGGAGTAGGAGACAATCTGCCTTGAGCATTGCTAATGCTGAGGAGGGTGGGGAGGAGGGACGGAGAGGGTGTGCCAGCCTAATGCATATACAATGTAAGCCCCGGCCGTTAGACACAACGATGCCGGATTAAAAGTTGTTTTTTAGGACAATAACTGCATCCCCTGCCGAACGGACCCCAGGACAGATCTTGGATTAAAAGCAGCTATCTGAAAGTACAAGTGGTTTGGGGGGGGGGGGGTGAGGTTGTGGGTACAGAGTCACTTTAAAAAACATGACAAAGTTCAGATTGAAAATCTACAGGATTTCCTAGAACAACCATTCCAATTCATTAGAGCCCCGTCTTGCAATTTACAGGACTTTAATGAACTGCTGCTAAGGTCTTAGCACCAAATGCCGCAGGAAACCTTCCAAGGTTCTTGTCAAATCCACGTCTTGATTGGTCAGAGCTTATTTGGTGGCTTTAAAAGGGCCTACATTATATTAGGCAATTAAATCAAGTTTTTACAAAAAGACAAAAATGGCAATAAGAGCAATCTAATAACAGAAGGCATTGAAATATAGTATTGTGATCTCTTTCTCTAATTGGCATATGCTGATGCATTTGCATTTTGCCTATCATAATAAATAATATATATCCAAACATATAAAGATAGGTAGTGTAGCTCTTAAATTTTACTTTTAGAAAGCTGACTTCTTTCTATAGAACATTACATCAATAATTTAAAAAAGAGTCTTGGAAACAGAAGTGTTATCCTGCTTTAAAACATATAGAAATGTGCCTTACACAATCATTTAGAATTCCTTGCAAACATTGACACTGTAAAAGCAATTCTTAAATAGGTTATCTGAATAGCATCTTTTTTCATTAATATGCTTAGGGAGTAAATAGTTAAAAACACACACACACACATTACCCACTTACATTCCTAGATCTTGTGCCAATGCTAGTATTATGCAGCTCCAGTTGCAGCTGTGCTTCACATCTACGTTCATGTGATGTCACAGGCAAGCTCAGTCAACCAGTGGCTGAGATATGACACTACTCTGTTTCTTTATTAAGTACTAGTGATGAGCGAATACTGTTCGATCGAATAGATAGTCAATCGAATAGTGAGATATTCGAATATTCGATATTCGTACGAATATCCTGCGAATATTCGATATGCGTTCAAATCCCCCAGCTTCCGGTTTTACCCTCCAAATGGTCAAATAGATATTTTTCACTAATCGAATACTTGTTCCCATAGACTTTAATGGGATTGAATATTCGATCGAATATTCGAATATTCGCGGGATATTCGTACGAATATCGAATATTCGAATATCTCACTATTCGCTCATCACTATTAAGTACATCAAAAGGAGGGGAGGACAAATGGACCTGCGGGTGCGCACCACCCAAGGATAGCTGTTTCATGCCTACTAGCGCTTGTTCTGGAGTCAACAGTGAAGTGACTCCCCAGCTGCAAGAAGCACCAGTAGACGTGAAACAGCTGTCCCAGGGTGATGTGTGCCTGCAGGACGACCTGTCCTCCCCTTCCTTTGATGTACTGAATAAACAATTAGTACAATTATGTAGATATGAGCGCTGTTGAACACTGAAGTGTGGTGCTTACTCGATATATATAGAGTTTGCATAGCTGATTGGGTACAGACGTTGTTCCCACTCTGATCTAATATCAATGGCCTATTTGTGGGATAGTCCATTCATTTTATAAGGCAGGGTAACTGCTTTAATGATACCAAATAAACCTATGAGATCTACGTGTGATTCGACGTTCTGCATTACAGACCAAACTTAACTGTAGACCTGCATCCCTCTTGGCTTAGGTGACACCCAAACCAGAGGGGTTTCTCAAGAATAGGCAGGAGTATACAAGTGTAGGGACCCTATAGCTTTCTACTACTATAGGCTATCTGTTTTATTCGTTTTGTCTGATTGTCTCTACATTCACCAATTCATTTAGATACAGGTCTTTATAAACATGATATGCCATACCTGCTTTATATAGTTTAACATACAATATAGAACATTTTAAGTTGATTTTTGCTAAGATGGAAAATATGGTAATATTTAAGGGAAATGTTTCTTAAGCCTCATGCATATGGCCTTATTCTGATGTTTTGTACAGGACATTAGAAAGAATCTCGAACAATCTAGAAAATACCTGTGAATGCTTACGAAATGCAGATGACCACAACACAATTTTTTTTTTTTTTTTACTGAATTTGTATGGAATTAAACTTAAACCTCGGTATGCCTCCAATTTAAGAGAAATTATAGATGTTTTGGAAGAAGTCTACATGGAAGGGCACAGATATTTTAAAAGCCCCAGAATACCATGCCACAGGGACTTAATGTGCTGTCATACATTGCTTCATCAGGTGTCATATGTTAGAAGCAATGGGGAGAAAATCTCTGAGTACACATTGTCTTATGGAGCATGAAAATGATTTTTGCCAGATTTACATTGATTCCAAAATAAAAACATCTCTTTATGACTCTGGAATGAGTTATGCTAAGAGCTCATAAACTTGGTGTACTGTTATGAGGTTTGGCATTATCATAATACTGCTGTGTGAATAGAGCCTAATGCTACCCTGGTTAATTACAAATAAAAAAACACTTATGTTCCAATATTATCTTTTAACATGGCACATTAAATGACACATTTAAAGACCTCGAGAAATGTCCTAATTTGCTGAATGGCAAGGTGTGGCACCTGGCATTCCCACCATTCAGCTGTTCAGACTAGCCTGGATACAAACAAGTATATACAGCTGGAAGCCTCAGTTTCATTTATTGTGTAATGGCCATGCTCTTTTACTTTAAGCCACTGTATGTCAATGAGATCTGAGCTGTAGTAACATGGCATGGCCAATAAAAAATGTACAGAACCAATGCGTCTGCTAGTGTATGCTGAGGGGAATCAATAGCAACTGTCAAACAGCAAAACTCTCTGGCTTTCCCACATCAACCAATCACCTTTAGTATCTTAGGCCCAGTTCACACTGAGCAAAAATGGCAGAATCCCACCGTGCTCGGTGTCCTGCAGTGAGTGAATGGGAGGGCGCACGCGCATCCGCCCCCGCCACTCTCTGCTCAAAGAAATGACATGTCAATTCTTTGGGCGGCAAGGGGAGAAAGCTGGCGTGCGTGCCCTCCCATTCACTCATTGCAGGACACTAAGCATGGCAGGATTCTGCCGTTTTTGCTCAGTATGAACTGGGCTTTAACTAGAGATGAGCGAACTTGCCGGATTTCTGGTTCGTATGAACCAGAAATCTCGGCATCTGACTAATTTTCATATGTTGATGCTCATGGTGGGAACTTAGGGTAAAAGGGTGTCGTTTGATGTTTTGGTGATTTTGTATGCGGCAATAACAAATATTTTATTTTTTATGTTTTTTTTATTTATTATAAATGGAAAAAAAAAAAATTCATTAATTTGTCCCCAGGGAACTCCTATGACTAATGCACTGATTGCACTTAGGGATCAATACAGCGCATATGTTAAAACTAGGGATGGTATGAACCCGAACGCTCGGCAGCAGATTCCCGCTGTCTGCCCGCTGTCTATGGCTATGGCTGTATCCCAGTTTTCCAGGCGGTCCTCCCGCCGGATCTGCCCGCTGCACGGAGCGGGCAAACAGCGGGAATCATTACCGAGAGTTCGGGTTCGTACGAACCCGAACCGAACTCGGTTCAGACCATCCCTAGTTAAAACTATCAAACAGGAGAAGGCTTGAAAAAATTTTGCACCCCTGGCCTATGCCACAGAAATTGTGGCACAGATTCTTACCTTTTCTGTGGCATACACCAGCCATAACCCCTGTTTGCCTGTTGGGTGGCCAGGGTACACAGTAAGGTGGGGAGAAGGTGTGGCCTATTTACCTGTTTATGCCTGGAAACAAACCGAAGCCATGCAAAAATCTACACCGGCTCTGGAGCATGTGCCCTTATTAAATCCAGCCAGGAAAGTGGGGTGGGGCTTTATTTAAGACCGGCATACCCCCCTCTGTCTTTCCTATTCCACAACTGTAATAAAAATGTGAATGTGAACACCTCCTTAGAGCTCCGAACACCTGTAATTTTAATGGGAAATAAGAATAGAGTTTACTTATACAACTAATAAATGTTCAGATAATACAACAAACACTTTACTTAAAGTGACACTGTCACCTCCTTTTTGCATTCTGACATCTCTACACAGGTGTAAAGGGTAAATTTAGTGGTTTTCATACCTTATTTTATATCATACGTCATGATGCTTAATGCTTAAAGTAAAAAGTCATCTTTTATCAACTGCAGATTGTGTTAAGTGGGCGGCGCCTCGCAGCATTAGTGCAACTTAGCCCCACCCACAATGCCACAGTTGACCCCCGCCCCCTCGCCGGCCATTGGAACAGGCTGGCCGAAAAGGTCTAGACCCCACCCCTTTTATCAACCAATGGGTGTCAAGGGGTCGGTTGTGGGCGGGGCTAAGTGGCGCTAATGCCGCACGGCCACGTCCACTTAATACAATCTGCAGTTGATAAAAGGACACTTTTTACTTGAACAAACACCATGACGTATAATATGAAATAAGGTATGAAAAACGCTAAATTTACCCTTTACACCTGTGTAGAGATGTCAGAATGCACAAAGGGGGTGACAGTGTCACTTTAAGTTTTGGCTGCCAGGAAGAGATTATTTTTGACAGTACTCAATGGCTTTACAGACCTGCGGCCTTGATTTTCTGAATTGTCTGGCATATAACCAATCATTTACTCATTTAGATAATAACCATGTTTCGTAATTGGAGTTTTCCTTTTTCATAATTAACCTTGAAATCTTAGCATCTACATAATTGGTCTTGTTGGAAGTCTGAATACCTTTTTAGCCACAAAATATCTAATATGTAGCCATTCATGATGAAAAGCTAGGTTACTCATTTGCATCAAGAAAAAAAAAAGGAAAAAAAGGTTCAGTGAAAATTAAATTTGACTGCAAAGCAGTTTCATTAATTTTTCTTTTACTGGAAAAAGCCATACTGCAAAGTAATGCACACATATAAATCTACATGGTACAAAATACAACAAAAGTACCATGCCTTCCACTCTGACTTCTTTCTACCTTGCACATATTTTATTATCACACATTAAATTGTGTTCAGTTACACAGTGAAGCCTGACAATGATATCTTAGTCTACTGGGATTTAATTTAATCTCCACATGACAAATAATAGTAACCCTCCAGAGAGCACCTAGAAGTGTGTCATATATTTACACACAGATGTGACCTGTATAATGGCATGGTCATAATACAAGGATCTTTTTAGATGCATGTGACAAATGACTGACAACAAAATGCAATTAAAAAAATAAAGAAAAAGTGGAAAAGTAATTGTATTATCCAACTTATATTATTCTGATGTGCAGTATTAAATCCAAGGGCAAATTGTCTCTCTCTGCCTACCTACTGTCACATCTGAAACATAGAACTGCTTGGAAGCTATTCCTATAACACGTACACAGGAAATTGCGATGTATGCATAAATGAGAATAAGCTTTCCACATTGTTAGTGTCCGTATATATGGTTTATTTTAGCTTTTAGCTACAGATAAAAGACAGACCTCTCCTGGGTGCCACAAGTGCCTTACAGATCCCATTAATCCCCATGTACTAAATTACAGCATCCTGTCCAGTAGACAAATCCAAAAAATGACTGGTGCCAAATGTGATTCATAAAAGTCTTGTATGTTATATTTTTACACATATCATAGACCTCAAATGGAAACAGTGACATGACTAGGAAAAGGTGCTAAGCACTGTATATACTTGACCTAATATCTTCAGACTGCTTAAGGATGTGGAGGAGGGTAGCCTTTGTATGAAAGCTAAAGGAATACAATCTGCCAATGAATTCTAGCCTCCAGAAAAGGAATGATACATCACTTTACTTTTCCTTTAAAGCAACATATAAAATACATGTAAATTATGCACTGTTATTTGAGTCACTACAGAAATCCGTGGGAGCTGTAAGTGAGAGGGATATACCAGAGTTAATCAACTAGGATGGCTGAGCATTCTACAGCACAGGGTTTTATGAGGAACAATAATGTGAAAATATTCATTATTATAGATGGACAGAACTTCAATTGAAGATTCTTCCATTATTAGAGTTCATTGAGTGACCTCTGACTTCTCAATATTGATACTGGAGAATAAAACGTCTATCATCTGGAATAGATGTGCATGCTCCACTATTCACATACAATAAGAAATACTGTCAACAGGCTATTTTTAGTTATTCACACCAACTCTAATATCAGCTTTGCCGCAATGAGTCACATCTTTTAGACAGCTTTGCTGTGCTGCATATAGGTTTTTGCTAAATCTTGAATTTAACCCTTTGTTTAAGAAATACATTTTTATCACAAAAAGCAAAACATATTGGTGGTATGAAAAGGGTGACATACAGTTCATTGCCAGTGACCACTATTAGAAGTATAGAACAGTAGAAAGGAAACGTTTTCCTATATATATATATATATATATATATATTAGGATAGAATCATTATTTATGCTACTCCCAGACTGCAGACAAGAGTGGAGCTGTTTCTGGAAGAAAGAAGCCATGTTTCTTTAAGTCTAAATAAACCCTGAATAGCCTTTAATGGTGCGTTCACACCTACAGGATCTGCAGCTGATTTTCTGCTCAGCAGATTTCATTTAAATAACTGAACACAGAATCAAATCTGCACCATCAAATCTGCTGCAGATCTGCTGCAGATCCTGTAGGTGTGAACGCACCCTTATAAGTTAGGGTGCGTTCACACCTACAGGATCTGCAGCAGATCTGCAGCAGATTTGATGCTGTGTTCAGTTATTTAAATGAAATCTGCTGCAGAAAATCAGCTGCAGATCCTGTAGGTGTGAACGCACCATTAAGGAGAATTCTGGGCTGGGGTGCTTTCACCTTCTCCTCTCCAGTGCTGGTGCCAGTATCCTGCTGTTCCAGTCCCCAAGTTCCAGCCACTTCCTGGTAAGAGAGGGGACTTGGGAAATAATGTGCTAGGCCCACTCAGTCAGTCAGCGGCTGTATCTGGAACACGTTACGTCCCAGATCCACAGTCAGACCCAGAAACTGCCAGGAAAAGGGGACTGGAGCTGCGGAATACCGGCGTCAAAGCTAGAGAGGTGAGAGCATGTTACTTCTTTTACCCTCCCCCTGCTCAGCACTTTGCCAAAAATCACCCAAACCCGGAATTCTCCTTTAAGGGTATTTAGACTAGATTATCCAGAAAGGAAAAAGATAGCTTTTTTCTTCCAGCAGCAATACTATTGTCTTCATGATACACTAGGGAAAAAACTGACATGGTAGCACACCCATTTACTTATCACTGATCCTTTTGCTTCTTAGCACTATATACTACTAACATCAACATGGCAAAAACCATTGCAACAACAATGGCGCAAGAGGGAGGAGTGACCTCTAGGCCACACCACCCCCAGACACTGTGCCGCCACAAAAATGGCCTCCACATAGGACCACAAAGACCAGAGGCAAAATGGGAAAACAACAACCTTACTCTGTGCTCTCAGCCAAAAGACTGAATATATATATATATATATATATATATATATATATATATATATATATATATATATATATATATATTAAAACCACCTAGGTGGGGGAGGAGTGCTACTATTGACTTCAGTTTGTGTCTGGTTTTGTAGCTTAGTTCCAGTGAAGTGAATGGAGCAAAGTTGCAATACCACACATAACCGAAGGAATTTTGGAGAAGACAAGGAAATATATAAGTTCAACAGAAATTGCTTTATTATATATTCTAAATTTAATACATTGAACGGTTAAATGTAACACCAATAAAAATTTTTGTGTTGTAGTCAATAAAACCCATCACTCACTGCATTTGACACCCATTGCCACTACATGTTAATAAATATATGTGAAAACACATTCTGCATTATTATTAGTTAATGCCGACAAAAACTGCTTATAGAATACACAGGTTTCTTTTTCTACATTTCATTTTCTGGCTTTAGGACAGCCACCGGTACATCAAACAGGGATATGTCTCTTAATATATTGGTGTATTATACTTCAATTTAGCATTCCGTTAAGGATTGACGTGCAAAACACCACTCTAGCTGAATCTTCTGCATAGTCCTGTCCACAAAGGGGTATTAACAACAGCTAAGGCGAGTCATAAAATTACTTCTGGGTCAAGGAACCCCAACTACTAAGTAAATGTATCCCCTGAGGGTTGGGAGGAACTATGCATGTCAGGAGCGCATGGCAGATTTGTCTGAAACTGCAAGAGAATTCTATCATCATGTTGGGAGTATGGATGTCTGCAAACCCTATGTACATGTATAAATCAGTCATAGAAATTTCTGAAATGAATCTGTCCAAAACTGTCCAATCAAGAAACTAGAGTATACCCTAGCAATATCCCATCCCTTCAAATGGTGAGGGAACCTCTTTATACACATGTTCACATCATTAACTGGACTGTTACATTGCTCTAATAAATGGTTTACAATAGGTTAACGCTAGGGCCGCATGGTGACTTGGGGCCACATAACATAAAATGAAGGGTCACAGAAACCTATCAGGTCTGGATTTCTATTCACTATAACTTGTGGGTTGCTACACGGCCAAATTTACTATCAGTTTATATTTTCTGTCTTGGAAGGAGAACAGTTGGCCAAGTGGGTGGATGTTATTTTTATGTGTTCTACTGCATACAGGGTACAGGGTGGAGGCCCTTCTTTCCTCCATTGGTAGATGTCAATGGAAAGAAGGGTCAAGCTGGTTAATTTCAACATGACCCTTTTGTTCTTGGGGGAGATAATTGTTCGCCAAAACGTGTCTGGAAATGGCTTTCTATTCTAGCCCCATTTAGAAAACCTGTGCATTCGGCTGAGTATAGCGTACTTGGGCTTAATGGGTGGAAAGCGCTCTACAGCCAAGCGCAGAATAGCAAAGTGGGAGGAATACAGCTAATCTTGGACACAGAGATAATTTCTTTTATAAAGTTTTCATTGGTAATATGAAACAAGATAGGATAGGAGGCGATGAAGGAAGCTGAGAGAAATATATATAAGACTTCTCACGTATTTTCTATAATTAGTCTTTAATCTGTGCCCATACTCAACTACTACCCACTCTTTTTCTTTCATCCCACTCAAAGACCATAAATAAAAAGCTGGAATCTGAGCTTCCTAGCCAAGAGTTACTATGCATAACATACATCATAGAGCAAACAACTCCCCCTAAGCAATATCTGAACTGGTCTCACAGGGTCTGTCCCTAAAAAGGTCAAGGATCACTTTTTTCCTTCAGAAAATGCTAGTCTCCATAAATAGACCACTAGAGCTAGTCTCACTACATTATATATATATATATATATATATATATATATATATATACTTAGATTTCCTTCCTGTATAAAATGGTGTTCTTTCTTATGATACTTTTCTCTCACCTTTTTAAAATAAAGCAGACTAGCATTCAGCTGCCATGTACTGGCCATATATCCCCCTGTAGCAGATGCCAGAAACTAAGTATTACATGCCTGCCATTTAAATGAATAAATGTTTATGTAATAGGTAGACAGGCCTATGTTCATTGTCAGCTGCCCTCTGCTCTGAGGTAAATAAGGAGGGTCCTGAACAGAAGATTCCCCTATATTTGCACAAAAAAAGCACACAAAACCACTCATTCTTCTAAAGTGTTGGAAAATTTTGGATAATACAGCTAACACATGGTTTAAGCTTTTGAGCTTTTCTTTTTTTTTTAAGTGAAACTATCATCACCTTTATGCTCCACAAACCACAAGTCACTATGATCTTTCTCAGCAGCTTTAATGGTTAGATTAGACCCTTGGCTGGGCAAGGAAAAACTGTGGAGGACTGACCAGATGACTGGTAGTTTGGACAAAGTGATGACAAATGCCTTTTAACAATTACATCATCTATGATGCTGCTAAAGACTTCTCAATTCAGGGATGCAACATGATGCAAATCTTCAAAAAACTTCAAGAGAGGGTAATCCAACAGCAGGTAAAGAAATAAACATGCTGCAGAAGCATATAGTTTTGCCTGCCTACCAACAACAATCCATTTGTTTTGGGGTCTTAGGTCTGTGTATAGTGGCTGTACTTTGTGGTTGAGCAGTTGATTAGTACTACAATCCCCAGAACGCACTGTTGTCTCTTAGCTCTCCATCACAGTCCTCCCACCCTGCCTACACCTTTCCCCAGCACTCCTGTCAGCCACCCCCCCCCCCCCCCACACACACACACACACACACCCAAAGCTGTTGCAGAACATCTCATTACACTGCAGACTATTACACACAATCAGTGAAGTTGCTGATTGCTGCTTCTATCCCTCCTGGAAAATAGTAATTTAGGCTATAGGGGCTGATCAGCAAAGTTGAACCACTCAAGGAGGGTGAGGCCAGAGCGCAAAGTCAAGAATCCACCAAGCTTCCTGTGACATCAGAGGATGATATGTTTTCATGGGAGAGAGGGAGGGGCTGGAGACAATTGTTCTTTCATTGTTCTTCTATTTTCCATTTCCTTTTAGTGATGAAGAACGGAAAAGCACGCTTAAGCTAGTACTATTAGCGATTACACTATATTAGTAAATTATATGTTTCAGGATGATAGATTTATTTAAGTACAATATTCTCATACTGCATAACCCCTTCAGAGAGAGATTTTTTATATACTAACCATGCTTGTGAGGGTTGTTTTTTTTCTAAGGTTAGGAAGTGCACTGAATACGGGCTACAGTATATGTGTACGTACAGTACAGTGGCAATGCATCAGGTGAATTTTAAGTCTATGTTCATACTATTGCCTTTAAATGTTCCCAGCAAACATAATCAACAGATCCATAGAAATAGTGCTGTGTTTAGGTCATATATGTAAGCATACTTTACTGTATTGAACAGTGGTAAAAACTATTGTAAGAGCTATTTTGAGAAGGTTAATGGCAGAAAGAGCTAACTCCTAATGAAGAGAGGACAAAGGGCCCTTTTACTCAGGACGTTTATCGGCAACGAGCACTGCTAGGAACATTCATTTTGCCAATAATCGGCCCATGGGAAAGTGTCAGCCGTCAGCCGAGGGCCGAGAAACACCAGCTCATCGGCTGATTGCATCTTTTGTGCAGCCCTATTAGTCATCTTTTACTGGTCGCACATGTTACTGTGTAAACAGGAGATGTGCGGCCTATAGCAATGTATTTAAATGGCCGCACAAGCATTGCATGGATCATTTGCTGCTCAATTAATTGTGCTATGTTAAGGAACTGTAGGCAAGGGCCAATCTCGCTTATCAACGACCATTTGCATCCGCGGATCTTAGTGTAAAAGGATCTTAAGAACCAGAGAAAGCACTATGGAGGAGATTTATCAAAGGGTGTAAAATTTAGACTGCTGCAAACTGGCCACAGCAACCAATCACAGCTCAGCTTTCCTTTCACCAGAGCTGGAAGCTGAGCTGTGATTGGTTGTTTGGCCAGTTTGCACCAGTCTAAATTTTACACCCTTCGATAAATCTCCCCCTATGTGTGACAGGGGTGGAAACTATGGGAACCATATATAAAGGGGATAAGAAGACTAGTCTGGGTCAGATAAGGGAGAACCATGGAATTAGTGTGTGTGATGAAGTAGGGGCATGGAGACTAGCCTGTGTATAACTGGGTATGGGAAAGCAGTCTGTCAGAGGCACAGGGAACTGTCTAAGTAAGAGATTAGGGCCTTGTGGAAGATTATATGTTAGAAGGGGACATGAGGGAGCAGTTTGTGTGAGAGGGGGACTTTGGGAGAAGCAAAGGGAACAGTCTGTCTGAGGATGAAAGAAAGATGGACTGAAAAAAATGATGGGATGCTTTCTAGTGGTGTGGGGTGCACTGCGGGTGGATGTGGAGATGTGGTATTCTTGTAAATGAGGCACATGGGAATCTGCAGGGTGCTTGTCAGTGTTATAAGTAGTGCTAAAGAGTATTAAGTGTAGCAGTGCCTAGTGTAGTGTATGTGTGAAGTGTCTGTACGTGAGATGTGTGAGTGGTAAATAAAGGAGGTCCGGAGTATTTTTTGTCTTTTTAATGAAAGGTTATGGTGTTGGGTCTGGTCTAAAATGTGAATCCATTTTGCGGTCTAGTGTCTCCATTTGGGACTTCAGTTTGAGGTCTGATTTTATTTTGGGGTCTGAACTAATCTATTAGCCTATTCTCAGTTCTGATTATATGGGGGTATGGTCTAGGGTCTGAATTAATTTTGAGGTCTGGGGTATGAGGTCTGAATGATATGGGGGAGGCAAATGTAAAATATATAATCTGTGTCAATAAATGCAACTGTTATGTATTCTGTGACTGCATCTGATCAGTTTAACACATGGTCATAATATGGATTTTAGGGTCTGTGTTATTTCAAGCAGATCTACTGAATTAAACATAGAAATAAAATTACTTGGAACTGATAGATCTGAGTGTTGTGGTGCAATACATACCCTATAATTCACTTTTATTATTGTGTGAAACAGACATTGAATGCATTGTTCTTATATTCATAAGAACTTTAGTATCTATATGTGCTATATATTCTATGCCCAAAAAAATAATCCAGCCTCCATAAAACTTTAAGCATGCCAGATCAGTATTCAGGAAGAGGAAGCATATTTTAGTCGGAGCAACAGCCCATTTCCACACACCAATTTAGACACTGACTGGACAGAAATTTGTTACATATCTGTATGTGTAATGACGCTCTAACACATGGGTCTCCAAACTGCGGCCCTCCAACTGTTGCAATACTACGTTTCATATCATGCCTGGACAGCCAAATACAAAGCTTTAGCTGGCCGGGCATGATGGAAGTTGTGGTTTTGCAACAGCAGGAGGGCTGCAGTTTGGAGACCCATGGTCTAACAGGTTGTAGGCAGGTGCAGTAATTAGTGGTATTTCTATAGTTGAAAATTGTAAAATTCAGACATGAAATAAGAGCAGCTTATTTATTTTATCTATATTTATATTGTCAGTCCTATAGGTTAAAATGTGCAAATGACACCCTTATCTTTCTCTGGTGTTAGAAAAGGTACCCAAGTAGCTTAACTGCCTTATATCTTTGACAGCCATTATTTGTCCCTGTGGTTGATTATGTTTTTCAATACAAAGGGATCCTGTACAGTATTTTTTTCCACCATGGGGATCAATTAATCATAAATGTATCTTTATATCATACAGTTGCAAAAATCAGAGCTATATGTTTGTACATATGTCAGGAGATTTTCCCAAACTGAATGCTGACAGTAGGACTGAGACAGTGTGAACAGAGCCTGAATCTGGCCTTCCAAAACAAACAGGTAATTCTTTCTTATTGCAGAAAGACATTTCTGGGTTGCATACAATTTTGTTGATATGTAAATATGACATGTGGGCATCACAATAAACTTCAAAAAGAAGTGAATCTTTATAGGCAGAAGTGATAGCAATGTATCGATTCAATAGACAGCGAAACAAACAGAAGACAGATCATTGCTTGAAGGACAGCATGCTTAGTATAGGTAGAATGGAAACAAAAGACACAGAACAATTGGGCTGATAAGCGGTAACAACTGCCATCCATTCAGCCTGTGGTCATATTATGTGTGGACAAACCCCAAATGAGTCTCAATTACATTGGAAGATTAAATCAAGAAATTAGGATATTAACAAAAAGGACAACTAAAGATCAATGCCTGTGTAGACTTATCAACAAGCACAGATAAGGCTAGATTCACAATGCAATGGTCTTCACGCTCAGCAGGACCATTTGAAGCGTGCTGTTCAACATATGCCCCAGAAGTATGCAACTGTATGCCAATAGGGTTGTATATGTCAGTCATTGAAATGTATACCACACAGAATATCTTTTTCTTTTCATTTTGTTGTATTGAAAAGCATAGTTGACTATGCATTTCATTGTACCTGAGACAAAGACATAGTGAAATTTATAAGCCACACATATTCCGAACGTACTCAGCCATTTGACTAAACATTATATATGGAAAAAGCTGTGGTTTAGGACATATGTACAAATCTTCACCAAAATAACAAACATACAACCTATAAGGTGAATTAACATTAATATATACATATATATCTAAATAACACACAATATAACACTACAGATAATAAAATATTTATCTATAATGCCATAAAATAATTCAATATTTGTTCATATCTATTCCACTTTTTTTAATGATAACAATACTATAAATAATACATAAGGCAATAAGTAACATGCCTTGATTTTTAGTCTGAAATTAAAATTACAAAAAGCATATGAATCAGTTCCACTGTTTTGTGAAAGAATCTAGTCTAAGAAAGACTGACCAAGAAGAAACAAATAAAATGCAGATCTCCATGTCACTCATGTTATACGTTAATAATAAACTTGTAATAGACAGGAATAAAAAAAAAAAAATGGTGGTCACAGTGATGTACTAAGTAGCACTAATTAAAATGTTCCAGCAGAACCTGCATGATTAGCGAGTGAGAAATAAACTGGATAATAATTGGTTATAGGCCTATACACAAGTATCACATCTACCCGGTGCCTAATTTGTATAAATAAATCACACCTAGTAGTGAAATGACTGCAGGGGAAAGTCAGTCTCCAGACAGCAATGCTGTAATAAATGAAGACTGGAGAGCCAAGGTAACCAACTACATGTAATTAAAATTCATATTTTACCAAACTGTCACATAGCACAGAGGAGGGCCAGATTACAATCACATTGGACCTGCTTCAGTAGATTCACAGACAGAGGCATCAAAACCAGTGTATGTGTTTTAGAGCAGAGCATTTCAAGATGAGCCCTGTGATTGATTTCGTAGTGTGTGGTGATGTATAACTGTCTAATGTAACACATGCTCACTGTCTGCCCTCAGGGATCTACATGCAAATTAGACAGATCGGCTAATCAGATTATTCTGGGGAGCACTGAGCTGCTTTTGTCAAGGGCCAATTTTTTTTTCCATTGGATATATCTGTACATCCATTTAATTTGACTTACATTGCTAAGACTAGCTATGGGCTGAGTATGCTATTATATGAAAATCCCATTTGTGTTCTCAATTCATTGAAAATATAGGCATCAACCTACCACAAAGGCCCACATAACTCTTACGCGTAGGCAACAAGTACACAATGCTTTTGGCAAACATGACAAGCTGTATGTTTTCACTGCTATATTTTGATTTATGTATTATTAATATTGTTATCATTTAGTGTTATTAAGCGTAGTCACATATTCCAACGCACATATAACATCAACCTACACCGGAACATACTACATCGGCCACATTCAATATCTGTGATGAGATTACTAATAAATATGTTAATGTATAAGATAATGCATCAAATTATGTGCATATACACATATATGCATTAAATAGCAGTATATAAGAATCACCTTAAATACCATATTCAGCAAACACACACTAGAAATTTAACATAATAGCAAAATAGAAAAATTCTAAACATTCAGTCCAAGGTAAAGCTTCCAGTTAGCTGTAAACCAGGCAAATTCACCATAGTCTCACAATTCGTAAAAATAACACAACAGTGGTAGGGGCCATATAGATTATAATTCTGTTTGTTTGTTTACAAGGAATACAGCAGCATTTTCTCCCAAGCATCTGTCAGGTGAATGAACATTTTCTTGAATGCTAATGTGCTGGGAAGACATTTATGTTGTCTGCAAAGATGAAATGCATTAGGATTTGTACTTTATTAAAATCTTATATCAGAAGTTAAATTCTGCAATGAATTTCTTTGTGATATATGGGTCATATAACTTGTAGGAACAATCCAACACATCAAGTGCAAATAGCATCCAATATGTCATGGTGGCATGTGCTGTACTAAGTGCCAAAATAGACGCTTGAAGATAATTTATATTCACAATTAAGTTTACAATTAGAAAGTGTGTGTAGGCTGAGGCTGGGATGTACATGAACAATTCCTCTCTCAGCAGTGTGCATAGTACAGGGGAAGCTGCATTTGTTATGGTTTTCCTCTAAGCATTTATGCTGCCATTTTTTATTATTATTAATATTATTATTTTGAGTTGTTTTACTAATAAAAGTGTGATCTGTAAACATCCTATTTACAGTATCACCAAATGCCTTCCTTTATATTCTTATAGGATATATACTTACTGTACAATATAACCTGCTTTGTAACTATTAGTTTATTAAAAAAAATATAAAAATATAATGCAGTCACCTTAAATATACTGATATCCTACAGTGACGCCACACCGCCTCTAATACATTCATTTCTAGCAGTAGTTACAGTTACATATATACATGGTCCAAGATCATTAGAGATTTGACACATAACAGCAGATGACACACCAGCTTAAGTTGAAAAGAATATGTGCAAAGCACCACCTGTTCCCTGAATCTACAAACTGTTCTACTGTTAAACAAGTGACCATGTTTCTTTATCATAATCTGAATATTAGCATTCACTATCTTTTTGGAAACACAGATACACAGAATGCATGCATATTGGGACGCTCAACCAAACTGGACATAACGTACAAAAATTGTCAATAATAGAACTTCCTGCTGTTTAATTCATTGCAAAAAATAATAATACTAATAATAATAATACTACTAATAATAAAAACAATATATATATATATATATATATATATATATATATATATATAGTGGTAGAAAAGACATGACTTGCATGGTAACTATTAATAGCTATACTTTTTTTATTTTTTTAGGAAAAATAGAAATATGTTAAATAACCTAAATCATTTTGGAGCCACCAATGTTCTAGTTATTTGTAGGTGTACTTGTCCACATAATATATTATATAATAATCACATGTGCATGGGAGAATATATATATATATATATATATATATATATATGTGTGTGTGTGTGTGTGTGTGTAATTTTCTGAAAAATGAATATATATATATATATATATATATATATATATATATATATATATATATATTTTAATTAGAGACTATATATATTATATAAAAAAAACTGTATATTTTGCTTTTTAGAAAGGTATGTGTAAATATTTTCCTAAGAGTCACCTATAAGGGAATATGTAAATATTATTTCCTAACCCCAGAAGCCTAACTAATATGAGGGCATGGAGTGTTTTCTGAATTAGCTTGTATACTGGACTAAATCAGGGAACATTGGCTAGATGTAGTGACATAAACTCCCCCTGGAATATAGTAAACACTTTTCACAACAGTGAATGAAAATTTAATGTGCTCCTGACATCTGAGTGGGTGAATAGCACTCAGACATCTAAGGAGGCTCCTGAGATTTTATAGACTACAATTTACCTATATATATATATATATATATATATATATATATATATATATAATCTCATTTGAGAAGAGTGGCTTAATGTAAAACCTAGGTGGCACAATGAGCCTTGTAGCTAATTTCAATTGTTTGCCAGGAAATGAGCTAATATCAGGCTCATGTAAGACGTCAGTTTTCTCCTTTGAGTCACATAAAATCAGCCACAAGAAGCTCATATATACAAGACTGGTGTTCAGCCCCGTATTTTTTTTTTTTACACTATAACAACATTCTCTTCTTTCCAGTCAAGTATGTGCTATGTGCTGCCAATTCTTCTTGGTCGGATACATAATGGAATAAATCCTGGGAACAGGATCCATCTATAACAGCACACAAGAAGCACTAATTGGACAAATGTACTACTGGCAGCAAGCGGAGAGAACTCCCCTCCATTCTGCCCTAAGAGCTCAGACACACAATCCTAGGAGGCAGCAGCACAGCCACACTTGGGCTTTGTTTGCTGAAGTGCAGGTCCTATTCTCTGTCTGTCAGGCTGGGAGCAGCCCCTGCAATTAGCAAAGTGGATCCATGGCACACTGCTGATGTTTATTCCAGACCTGCCAGGAGCCTGACATACCTGCTCTGTGTCTACAATCCCCATCCCAACAACATGAAAGTAATCCAGGCATCCTTCCTCCCTCCCACACTCCTATAGTCTAGCTGGGGGGACAGATGACAGCTCAGCCTTGCTCACATCTATTCCAGACACATGCCTGATTTATGACTAAAGGCAGCAGAGATTCATGGGGCTTTTTTTGCAGGAAGCAACAACTGTCACAACCAGCATGCTTGCTGGGTCCCCTTGGTTTGGCTGTGTAGTCAGTGAGGGGGCAGCACAGGTTGGATGAAGCCAGGAGAACTTTAATCCACAAGGGAGCTGAGACCTGACCTTCCCTTATAAAGAGATAACATGAAACTTTATTCCCAGCTCAGCTTTACTGCCAGTTATATTTAGAGTTGGGACTCACTTTTGCTCCCTTGCAGATTCCCAGGGATTATCAGATGCAGTGCCTGTAAGTGATAGCATAGGTGCTCCAGGATGAGGGCATATAGGCAGCCTGGCCATGCCCAGAGCACCTTCTGCTCAGGTCACGTGACACATTTACATCGCCTCCAAATTGGCAGCAAAGCCGGTTACTTACGTTGCAGCAGATGGAAAGTATTCTTCAGAGGAAGGACAGATCAGCAAGGATTGGAAAAGTGTCAGGATAAGGAGTAGGAAGCAGGAAGCAGCCATCTTCACAATCTAACAGGCAGATCTCCAGTATCACATACAGGGATGGAGAGGAGAAGAGAGAATAAACTCCAGACAGGAGCCCGGTCACTCTGGCCGCCAGCTCGGAGCAGCCGCCATCACTTTAGGATCTCAGCTCCCAGTCTCTCCTCTCTCCGCTGCCTTTTCTGATTTATTCCCCCGATGGCAGAGAAGGGGAGGGAGGATGAGCTGGGTAAGTTACAAGGGAGGAGTGAGGGGAGGCTCCTGCACTCAGCACACACTACTGCCGCCGCCGTCGCCGCCGCTGCTACTGACCGAAAGTTAAGTGCGCTGGAGTCTGGAGCTCAGTCACGGCTGACAGCTCGCCACGCCCTGGACCAGGAGCACAAGGTGGAACTTTGCCCATCAGATGGCAACGAGCAAGTGTCACACTGTCCCCAGTGAGTGCCGAGCCACTCTCCATCCCCAGCCTCTGCTCCTGCATTACCGTAATTACCCATGTGCTGCTGCAGCAGACCTATTGTTTCCAATTACCAACATCTCTAGCATTAATCGGCAGTGCTTATCTGCCATGCTCATCTACATCACCGAGGAGCCAGCAGCAGCACGGAGAGACTCCCTCATCAGGGGCGCTTCTCCCTCCACAGGCTGCAGCACCCCCATCTATGTGCACATGCCAGGCTGTCACCTCTCTGCACAGGAGAGTACAGCACAGCACAGCCTACGACACACAGGCTGCAGCACTCCCATCTATGTGCACACGCCAGGCTGTCACCTCTCTGCACAGGAGAGTACAGCACAACCTAGGACACACAGGCTGCAGCACTCCCATCCATGTGCACATGCCAGGCTGTCACCTCTCTGCACAGGAGAGTACAGCACACAGCACAGCCTAGGACACACAGGCTGCAGCACTCCCATCTATATGCACATGCCAGGCTGTCACCTCTCTGCACAGGAGAGTACAGCACACAGCACAGCCTAGGACACACAGGCTGCAGCACTCCCATCTATATGCACATGCCAGGCTGTCACCTCTCTGCACAGGAGAGTACAGCACACAGCACAGCACAGCCTAGGACACACAGGCTGCAGCACTCCCATCTATATGCACATGCCAGGCTGTCACCTCTCTGCACAGGAGAGTACAGCACAGCACAGCCTAGGACACACAGGCTGCAGCACTCCCATCTATGTGCACATGCCAGGCTGTCACCTCTCTGTACAGGAGAGTACAGCACAGCACAGCCTAGGACACAGGCTGCAGCCCTCCCATCTATGTGCACACGCCAGACTGTCACCTCTCTGCACAGGAGAGTACAGCACACAGCACAGAACAGCCTAGGACACACAGGCTGCAGCACTCCCATCTATGTGCACATGCCAGGCTGTCACCTCTCTACACAGGAGAGTACAGCACACAGCACAGCCTAGGACACACAAGCTGCAGCACTCCCATCTATGTGCACACGCCAGGCTGTCACCTCTCTGCACAGGAGAGTACAGCACACAGCACAGCACAGCCTAGGACACACAGGCTGCAGCACTCCCATCTATGTGCACACGCCAGGCTGTCACCTCTCTGCACAGGAGAGTACAGCACACAGCACAGCCTAGGACACACAGGCTGCAGCACTCCCATCTATGTGCACATGCCAGGCTGTCACCTCTCTGCACAGGAGAGTACAGCACACAGCACAGCACAGCCTAGGACACACAGGCTGCAGCACTCCCATCTATGTGCACATGCCAGGCTGTCACCTCTCTGCACAGGAGAGTACAGCACAGCACAGCCTAGGACACACAGGCTGCAGCCCTCCCATCTATGTGCACACGCCAGACTGTCACCTCTCTGCACAGGAGAGTACAGCACACAGCACAGCACAGCCTAGGACACACAGGCTGCAGCACTCCCATCTATGTGCACATGCCAGGCTGTCACCTCTCTACACAGGAGAGTACAGCACACAGCACAGCCTAGGACACACAGGCTGCAGCACTCCCATCTATGTGCACACGCCAGACTGTCACCTCTCTGCACAGGAGAGTACAGCACAGCACAGCCTAGGACACACAGGCTGCAGCACTCCCATCTATGTGCACATGCCAGGCTGTCACCTCTCTGCACAGGAGAGTACAGCACACAGCACAGCACAGCCTAGGACACACAGGCTGCAGCACTCCCATCTATGTGCACACGTCAGGCTCTCACCTCTCTACACAGGAGGGTACAGCGCACAGCACAGCCTAGGACACACAGGCTGCAGCACTCCCATCTATGTGCATATGCCAGGCTGTCACCTCTCTACACTGGAGAGTACAGCACACAGCACAGCCTAGGACACACAGGCTGCAGCACTCCCATCTATGTGCACATGCCAGGCTGTCACCTCTCTGCACAGGAGGGCAGCAGCACCAGAAGGGGCACAGCAAACAGGCTGCAGCCCTCCCATCTATGTGCACACGCCAGGCTGTCACCTCTCTGCACAGGAGAGTACAGCACACAGCACAGCACAGCCTAGGGCACACAGGCTGCAGCACTCCCATCTATGTGCACATGCCAGACTGTCACCTCTCTGCACAGGAGAGT
The DNA here is from genome assembly GCF_027789765.1 of Dendropsophus ebraccatus. Taxonomy (NCBI): domain Eukaryota; kingdom Metazoa; phylum Chordata; class Amphibia; order Anura; family Hylidae; genus Dendropsophus; species Dendropsophus ebraccatus. The sequence continues at coordinate 123,438,274 of NC_091454.1, forward strand.
ACAGCACAGCACAGCCTAGGACACACAGGCTGCAGCACCCCCATCTATGTGCACACGCCAGACTGTCACCTCTCTGCACAGGAGAGTACAGCACACAGCACAGCACAGCCTAGGACACACAGGCTGCAGCACTCCCATCTATGTGCACACGCCAGGCTGTCACCTCTCTGCACAGGAGAGTACATCACACAGCACAGCCTAGGACACACAGGCTGCAGCCCTCCCATCTATGTGCACACGCCAGACTGTCACCTCTCTGCACAGGAGAGTACAGCACAGCACAGCCTAGGACACACAGGCTGCAGCACTCCCATCTATGTGCACATGCCAGGCTGTCACCTCTCTGCACAGGAGAGTACAGCACACAGCACAGCCTAGGACACACAGGTTGCATCACCCCCATCTATGTGCACATGCCAGGCTGTCACCTCTCTGCACAGGAGAGTACAGCACAGCACAGCCTAGGACACACAGGCTGCAGCCCTCCCATCTATGTGCACATGCCAGGCTGTCACCTCTCTGCACAGGAGAGTACAGCACAGCCTAGGACACACAGGCTGCAGCACCCCCATCTATGTGCACACGCCAGACTGTCACCTCTCTGCACAGGAGAGTACAGCACACAGCACAGCACAGCCTAGGACACACAGGCTGCAGCACTCCCATCTATGTGCACACGCCAGGCTGTCACCTCTCTGCACAGGAGAGTACAGCACACAGCACAGCCTAGGACACACAGGCTGCAGCCCTCCCATCTATGTGCACATGCCAGGCTGTCACCTCTCTGCACAGGAGAGTACAGCACAGCACAGCCTAGGACACACAGGCTGCAGCACTCCCATCTATGTGCACACGCCAGGCTGTCACCTCTCTGCACAGGAGAGTACAGCACAGCACAGCCTAGGACACACAGGCTGCAGCACTCCCATCTATGTGCACATGCCAGACTGTCACCTCTCTGCACAGGAGAGTACAGCACACAGCACAGCACAGCCTAGGACACACAGGCTGCAGCCCTCCCATCTATGTGCACACGCCAGGCTGTCACCTCTCTGCACAGGAGAGTACAGCACACAGCACAGCACAGCCTAGGACACACAGGCTGCAGCACTCCCATCTATGTGCACATGCTAGGCTATCACCTCTCTGCACAGGAGAGTACAGCACACAGCACAGCACAGCCTAGGACACACAGGCTGCAGCCCTCCCATCTATGTGCACATGCCAGGCTGTCACCTCTCTGCACAGGAGAGTACAGCACACAGCACAGCTTAGGACACACAGGCTGCAGCCCTCCCATCTATGTGCACATGCCAGGCTGTCACCTCTCTGCACAGGAGAGTACAGCACACAGCACAGCACAGCCTAGGACACACAGGCTGCAGCACTCCCATCTATGTGCACACGCCAGGCTGTCACCTCTCTGCACAGGAGAGTACAGCACACAGCACAGCACAGCCTAGGACACACAGGCTGCAGCACTCCCATCTATGTGCACATGCCAGGCTGTCACCTCTCTGCACAGGAGAGTACAGCACACAGCACAGCCTAGGACACACAGGCTGCAGCACTCCCATCTATGTGCACATGCCAGGCTGTCACCTCTCTGCACAGGAGAGTACAGCACACAGCACAGCCTAGGACACACAGGCTGCAGCACTCCCATCTATGTGCACACGCCAGGCTGTCACCTCTTTGCACAGGAGAGTACAGCACACAGCACAGCCTAGGACACACAGGCTGCAGCCCTCCCATCTATGTGCACACGCCAGGCTGTCACCTCTCTGCACAGGAGGGTACAGCACACAGCACAGCCTAGGACACACAGGCTGCAGCACTCCCATCTATGTGCACATGCCAGGCTGTCACCTCTCTGCACAGGAGAGTACAGCACACAGCACAGCACAGCCTAGGACACACAGGCTGCACCACCCCCATCTATGTGCACACGCCAGGCTGTCACCTCTCTGCACAGGAGGGCAGCAGCACCAGAAGGGGCACAGCACAGCCTAGGACACACAGGCTGCAGCACTCCCATCTATGTGCACATGCCAGGCTGACACCTCTCTGCACAGGAGAGCACAGCACACAGCACAGCCTAGGACACACAGGCTGCAGCACTCCCATCTATGTGCACATGCCAGGCTGTCACCTCTCTGCACAGGAGGGCAGCAGCAGCAGAAGGGGCACAGCAGACAGCAGTGCAGGACAGACACAGTGACACAGACATGTGATAGCATCATACAACTAAGTACTGGGCATTCATTTCATTATACTTAGTGATTTTAATATGAATCCTTAAGAATATCTGCCCATACTACTAGCTCTTTTTCCAGTAATAGCCCAGACATGGAGGAGTAGCTAGCCTGCACACTAACTTGGGACATTACCATCTTTCTGACACTTCTGATCAGCTCCCAGACTGTTCCTATATAACTTCCATGTTAACACTTGAGCACATTTTTGGAGTGTGGGAATACTACACAGAGGCAGGGGCATAGCTCAAGGCTGCTGGGCCCTGGTGCGAAATTTTAGCTTGCATGATGGCGTTCCCCCTTTTTTTGTTAAAGGGGGGGGGGGGGGGGAAACTGTTCTCCTGATTCCTGCTTCTGCTGAGGTGTGGATCCTGTGTCAGGGTATGTGCACACTGCTGAAAAGTGACGGAAACTCCGTCGCGTAATACGCCACTCGCGGACTGCGGCGGGCACATGCGTCTCCACTAGGAACCGAACCGTAACAAACCAGATTCGTTACGAACTTCGCAAAAAGTTCGGTTCGTCACCGAACTGAACTTTGAGAAAGTTTGTAACAAATCTGGAATATTCAATATTTGTATGCATATCTCCTGATATTTGAATATTTGATCGAATATTCGATCCCATTAAAGTCTATGGGAACAAGTATTCGATCATTGAAAAACATCTATTCGACCACTTAGAAGTCACCAAGTCCACAATGACACCTCAGGAAATGATGCCAACACCACTGGAATGCAACTGGGACAGCAGGGAAAGCATCTGACACCCCAAAATCGCCGGTAATAAAGTCACAAGTCGATGTTATACAGGTGAATTACCTGGTTATTAAAGAATGTATGAATATTTTATAGGTACAGCTGGACGGCTGTATTATGTAGCACGTAGCACTTGGTAAACAGAGTGCCTTATAGCAGCACAGCGGCCTGCTTGTACCACCCTGTGTACTTATGTATGACGTAGCAGCATGTAGCACTGGATGAACACACTTACTACTGTTTTTTTTTAAGATCGAGCAGTCTAGCACGTATCACCATTAGGGAAGGCCCGAACCCTCCGAGGTTCGGGCTCGTATGAACCTGAACGCTCGGCATCAGATTCCCGCTGTCTGCCCGTTCTGGAGCAGGTGGATACAGCGGGAGGACCGCCTGGAAAACTGGGATACAGCCTATGGCTATGGCTGTATCCCAGTTTTCCAGGCGGTCCTCCCGCTGGATCCGCCCGCTGCACGGAGCAGGCAGACAGCGGGAATCATTACCGAGAGTTCGGGTTCGTATGAACCCGAACCGAACTCGGTTCAGACCATCCCTAATCAGCAGCACAAAGCACTTGGTCACCAGAGTGCTCGCACTACCCTTATGAATGGAAACACCCAGTAACCTTGTTTGCTGTCAATGAATGCAAACACCCAGTAGCATTGTTTGCTGTCAATGAATGGAAACACCCAGTACTCTTGTTTTCTGTCAGTGAATGGAAACACCCAGTAGCCTTGTTTGCTGTCAATGAATGGAAACACCCAGTAGCCTTGTTTGCTGTCAATGAATGGAAACACCCAGTAGCCTTGTTTGCTGTCAATAAATGGAAACACCAAGTGACCTTGTTTGCTGTCAGTGAATGGAAACACCCAGTAGCCTTGTTTGCTGTCAATGAATGGAAACACCCAGTAGCCTTGTTTGCTGTCAATTAATGGAAACACCCAGTACCCCTGTTTGCTGTCACTGAAGGGAAACACCCAGTACTCTTGTTTGCTGTCAATGAATGGAAACACCCAGTACTCGTTTGCTGTCACTGAGTGGAACCACCCAATGACCTTGTTTGCTGTCACTGAGTGGAAACACCCAGCAAACTTGTTTGCTGTCACTGAATGGAAACACCCAGTAGCCTTGTTTGCTGTCAATGAATGGAAACAGCCTGTACTCTTGTTCGCTGTCAATGAATGGAAACACCCAGTACTCTTGGTTTCTGTCACTGAGTGGAAACACCCAATGATGTGGTTTCTGTCACTGAGTGGAAACACCCAGCAACCTTGTTTGCTGTCAATGAATGGAAACACCCAGTAGCCTTGTTTGCTGTCAATGAATGGAAACACCAAGTGGCCTTGTTTGCTGTCAATGAATGGAAACACCCAGTAGCCTTGTTTGCTGTCAATGAATGGAAACACCCAGTAGCCTTGTTTGATGTCAATTAATGGAAACACCAAGTGGCCTTGTTTGCTGTCATTTAATGGAAACACCCAGTACTCGTTTGCTGTCACTGAGTGGAAACACCCAGCGACCTTGTTTGCTGTCACTTAATGGAAACACCCAGTACTCTTGTTTGCTGTCAATGAATGGAAACACCCAGTACTCTTGTTTGCTGTCAATGAATGGAAACACCCAGTACTCTTGCTTGCTGTCACTGAGTGGAACCACCCAATGACCTTGTTTGCTGTCACTGAGTGGAAACACCCAGTGACCTTGTTTGCTGTCACTGAATAGAAACACCCAGTACTCTTGTTTGTTGTCAATGAATGGAAACACTCAGTAACCTTGTTTGCTGTCAATGAATGGAAACAGCCAGAACTCTTAATTGCTGTCAGTGAATGGAAACACCCAGCAACCTTGTTTGCTGTCACTGAGTGGAAACACCCAGCGACCTTGTTTGCTGTCATTGAATGGAAACACCCAGTAACTTTGTTTGCTGTCAATGAATGGAACACCCAGTACTCTTGTTTGCTGTCAATGAATGGAAACACCCAGTGTCCTTGTTTGCTGCAATGAATGGAAACACACAGTAACCTTGCTTGCTGTCACCAATTTTGGGATGGTTTACATGCTACCCCTGTTTTAATGGTTCACTGTGTGATCACTGCCATGCTGTTGGCGTAATGGTGCGATTAGGCAGCCTCATGCTGTGTTTACACGTAACGATTATCGCGCGAATTTGTGCGATAACGATCGAATTTGAACAATAATCATACGTTTAAACGCAGCGAACAATCAAATGACGAGCGAGAAATCGTTCATTTTGATCTTTGAACATGTTCTCAAATCGTCGTTGATCGTTCGCAAAAAATTTTCAGATCGTTCCGTGTGAACAGTCGTTCGCCGATTTAACCATTGTGTGAGATAGGCTCAAGCGATCGCAAAACGAATTTTCCGTATGATATATCGTGCCGTCTAAACACTGATCGTTGTGAAAAAAAATTTGTTACTCCGACATCGTTAATCGTACGATCGGGCCAATGCATGCTTGCAATAAAACCTGTGCAGGTGAACCATATACGATGTCTGGCTCACTCAATTTGACTTCCACTAGTCATATGTACTCAACATGCAATGTGAATGGGAGCAAATATTGATCAAATATATCATAATGTAATTGGAAAAATGCGGAGTGAACTCATATGTTAGTCCAACCTTACTCATAAATCAGTGTAGCAATGTATCATAGTTTGTACTCACTTAGCGGAGGGGAGAGTTCCCGTCTCCCCCCTGTGGCCAGGATCACTCGTAGTTACACTTGCAGGAGACCGTTTTCTTACTCAGCTGCTACTGCTGCTTCCACCCGGCTCCTTGATGATGAGACCTCACGCTGTGTGGCTGACTTGGAAATCACTGCCTTTTCTTTTCTTGGAACGTCAGTAAGACTATACTTAGACTATGGGGGACATGTATCATCCGGCGTATTTTTTTTTCGGCGTAAAGAGCCGATTTGTGAATATTTTATTCGCAAAACGGCCGATTTGCGAATAAAATATTCGCAAATCGGCTCTTTACGCCACGGGGCGGGGAGGGGGTGTGGAGGGCACGGACTCATAGTCCGCGCAATTTATCATTTTTTTTTTGTTTAAAGATACACTGAAAACCTACTCCATTCATCAGCTGGCGTAGGCTTTCGGCCGTGCACACCGGCTCACACGGGAGTCTGCCTCTACATAAATCTCCGTAGCGCTGGAGATGCGGGGGCATTTTTAAGTCCGGCGCAGAAAACGCCGGACTTAATAAATGTCCCCCTATGTCTTTTATTTTAACATACAGTAGGTTTGCCAAACTCTGTAAGCGAGAAAGCTTCTGGATTTTTAAGTTAAATACATTAGTACCGAATGGTCTAAACGAAATGATTGAAACAGTTTAGAGAAAAATTCATTTAGTATTATCATTCTCTGTGTACGGTATCCCTTAGGGACCTGGTTTATTTATTTATTTGGTATAGAGCAGTAGTAGTTTTTATATATATTTTTTATTTATTTATTAATCATTTACAAATTATGCGAGTACTAGTTTGGCAATTGTCTTTTAATGTTAGTATAAGTTCAGCAACTAACTGCCAACTCGAAAGCAATGAAGGTATTACAATAAGAAGTAATGATTTTGAAAGTACTAGTTAGGCAATTGTCTTTTAAAGGGGTACTCCGGGCAAAATGTATTTTTTTTATATTTTATTAAATATGGAAAGTTAGACAAATCACTAATATTCACTATTTATGGAAAATGCACATAAAGTGCTATTTCCCTCAATTTAGTAGATGAGGCAGGCTCACTTCCTCAAAAAAAAATGTGATGTCACGTCTCAAGTGTATGTCTTCCAGCAAGGTCCAGCAGGGGCTGTAGGGGGATGTAGAAGTATGGACTAAGAATAGACATCTATGTAGAAGTGCAGTGCTGTGCCTCAGCGCTCATCCCGCCACTCGGTCCCATCAAGGTGAGCGCTCCTGCACAGGACCGAGCGACGGGATGAGTGCTGAGCACGGGGCTGCAGGGGCACAGAGAGGACAGGAGGAGGCGCAGGAGCGCTCACCCCGAACAGGACCAAGCAGCGGGGTGAGCCCTGAGTCGCAGCAGTGATCGCAGGGGGCACAGAGAGGACAGGAGGAGGCGCAAGAGTGCTCACCCGAATGGGAGCGGGTGGCGGGGTGAGCGCTCCTGTACGGGACCAGGCGGCAGGGTACGGAGCCGCAGGGGCTAATAGAGGATGGGAGGTCACAGGCAACGTCTTGGAAAGAGGTGCAGCGGGGTGAGCGGCCCCGGGAGACTGATGTGTGTGGGACCGCTCTCACTGCAGTGGTCCCACACACATCAAACCTCTCAGATTCAGTGCTGAGAGCCCTTATTTTTTGTGTCACTAATTGTACTCTGCAATGACAGGCTGAATTTTTGCATAAAATATGCTGCGAAACCAGAATTATATGCGCAGTGAAATTGAAAAAAAAAGGCAAATATTTTTCTTTGGGGGGATTTAGTTTTTACGCCTTGTGTCCTATGGAAAAACGGACATGTTATGTATGTTCCTCAAGTCAGTATGATTAATAATATGCAACTTGCATAACTTTTATATTAAACGGCTCGTAAAAAAATAAAAATTTTTACAGAAAATAAACGTTCCTTAAAATCGCTCTATTATCATGCTTATAGCGCTTTTATCCTTTGGTCTCTGGGGCTGTGTGAGGTGTCGCTCCTCCGTGACAACGTCGGGGGGGGCGATTCCCCCCACTAGACCACCAGGGATCGGCTGCAGTAAGTATTCAGATGCAGCTGTCAACTTTGACAACTGCATCTGAATACTTAATTAGCGTGCACGGCAATCAGACCATGTTCACTAATAGCCACGGTCCCGGGCTACATGCCGCACCCAGGACCACGGCGGTTCAGAGCGGGGTCACCATGCGGCCCCGCTCTGAACTATTCCACCCGCGTAAGGACTTTACAGTTACGTCCTCGTACGGGAAGGGGTTAATAGATCGGCCGCTTTTACATGCGGTGATAGCAAATATTTCTATTTATTTTTTATTTAACCCCTTAAGGACCGGGCCTGAAATGGCCTTAAGGACCGGAGCAAATTTTATGAATTTGACCAGTGTCACTTTATTCATTAATAACTTCGGGATGCTTTTACCTATCCGGCTGATTCTGAGATTGTTTTCTCGTGACATATTGTACTTCACATTTCTTGTAAATTGGAGTCGATACTTATAACGAATCTTTATGAAAAAACCCAAAATAGCGTGAAAAATTGTGAAAAAATGCATTTTTCCAACTTTAAAACTTTTCTGCTTTTACAGAAAATGGTTATACCACATAAATTATATATTAAATAGCATTAGCAACATTTCTACTTTATGTTGGCAGCATTTATTAAACTATATTTCATTTTTTATAGACAATAGAAAGCTTAAAACATTAGCAGCAAATTTCCAAATTTTCAGTAAAATTTCAAAATCAGATATTTTTAGGGAACTGTTCAGGTTTAAAGTGTATTTGAGGGGACTGTGTGTTAGAAAGCCCCACGAAGCACCCCATTTCAGAAACTGCACCCCCTAAACTCTGCAAAAGCACATCCAGAAAGTTTTTTAACCCTTTAGGGGAGTCACAGATATAAAAGCTAAGTGTGTAAGAAATTTGAAAATTTTAATTTTCTGTGCAGAGATTTTATTGTAATCCAATATTTTTCATAATTATAAGCTTATTACCAGAGAAATGCACCCCAATATTGATTGCCCCGTTTCTGCAGTTTATAGAAATACCCCATATGTGGCCCTATTGCGCTATTTGACGCAACCACAAGCCTCAGATATAAAGGAGCGCCTAGTGAATTTCAATGGCTCCGTTATTTTTGGTCATTTTTGACTGTACCACTTCAGGTTGGCAGAGGCTCTGGGGTGCCAAAACCTAAAAAACACCCCTAAAGGGACACCATTTAGAAAACTACACCCCTCAAGGAATGTAACAAGGGGTGCGGTGAGCATTTGGACCCCACAGGTGCTTCACAGATTTTCCGAACAATATGGCTTGAAAAAAGACTAAAGTATTTTTTACACTAAAATGTTGTTCTAGCCTTCAATTTTTCATTTTCACAAAGGGATAAAAGGAAAAAAAAAAAACAAAAACATGTAGCGCAGTTTCTCTCGAGTACAGAAATACCCCACATGTGGACATAAAGTGCCAAGCGGGCGCAGGACGGGCCTCCAAAGGGAAGGAGCGCCAATTGGCTTTTAGAAGCTGGATTTGGATGGAATGGATTTCAAGGGCCATGTCGCATTTACAGAGCCCTCGTCCTGCCAAGACACTGGAAACCCCCCACAAGTGACCCCATTCTGGAAACTACACCCCTCAAGGAATCTAACAAGGGGTGCAGTGAGCATATGGACCCCACTGGTGACGGGCACAAATGTGGAAAAATGTGACGTGAAAGTGAAAATTTTCATTTTTTCACTTTCATGGCACAAATGTGCCCGTCATCCAGGGGTCCATATCCTCATTGCACCCCTTGTTAGATTCCTTGAGGGGTGTAGTTTCCAGAATGGGGTCACTTGTGGGGGGTTTACAGTGTTTTGGCAGCACAAGGGCTCTGTAAATGCGACATGGCGTTCATCATCCATTCTAGCCAAATCCAACCTCTAAAATCCAAATGGCGCTCCTTCCCTTCGGAGGCTTGCCCTGCACCCACATCGCGCTTTATGTCCACATGTGGGGTATTTACGGACTCTGGGGAAATTGCTCTACACATTTTGTGTTTTTTTTTCTCTTTTAACCCCTTGTGAAAATGATAAATTCAAGGCTAGACCAACATTATAGTGTAAAAAATTTAATATTTCATTTTCACGCCACATTGTTCCACATTTGTGCCCGTCACCAGTGGGGTCCATATGCTCACTACACCCCTTGTTACATTCCTTGAGGGGTGTAGTTTCCATAATTCCTTGAGGGGTGTAGTTTCCATAATTTCCCTTGTGAAAATGAAAAAATCAAGACAAGATCAATTATTTAGAGTAAAAATTAAAAAAAAATTACACTAAATGTTGGTCTAGCCTTGATTTTTTTCCATTTCCACAAGGGGTTAAAAAAGAAAATAAAAGCAAAACGTGTAGAGTAAATACCCCTACATGAAAATACCCCACATGTGGACATAATGTGCCATATGGGCACAGGGCAAGTCACCAAAAGTACAGAGCGCCATTTAGAGGCTGGAATGGAGGATGGAGGCCATGTCGCAATTACAAAGCTCCTGTGCTGCCAAGACAGTAGAAACCCCCCACAAGTGACCCATTCTAGAAACTACACCCCATAAGGAATCTAACAAGGGGTGCAGTGAGCATATGGACCCCACTAGTGATGGGCACATGTGTAGAACATGTGCCGTGAAAATAAAAAATACAATTTTTTTCATTTTCACGTCCCAAATGTGGCCGTCACTTGGGGGCCATATACCCGCTGCCCCACTTGTTAGATTCCTTATGGGGTGTAGTTTCCAGAATGGGGTCACTTGTGGGGGGTTTCTACTGTCCTGGCCGCACAGAGGCTTTGTAATTGCATCATGGCATCCTCTAATGGGAATGGCGGCCATACCTACTTAGCTGGGGAAAAGGGACAATTCTAATTTATTTTGGGGTATTAGGCCAATTATTAGTTTATAAGGTTGGAAATGACAGGTGTCCATCAAACTCAACCTGTGTTGATCCAGAGGAAGGCAAAAACCCCTCGTGAGGCAGACGACAGTAGCCTCATCACAGGGGAAAAATTCCTTCCCTACTCCATAATGGCAATCAGAATAATCCCTGGATCAACGTGACCCCTGAAATAGGAATAAGGGACAGAATTTAGAAAATGTAGAACCCCAATGATGTGTGGTGCGCCTTGAAGCGATCCAGTATGCAGAGGCCGGGGGGATCAGGACAGGTGTCACACTGGAAAATGGTGTCCTTCCTGATTCCCCTGTTACGCCACACTCTGCACTTCTTCTGGGGTCTCCCGTTCTCCAGTGTGGGGGACGTCACCTGGAGAATGTTGTCCTGGTGCGATACGGGGTCCTTCATATCCAGAAGCGCTGGGTCCGCTCCATGGCTGCTAAATATTAGGGCGCTATTACTGCTTCTTAAATTTACGGATCGTGCCGCAAGCTACAGTAGCTCAGGCAGCGAGGGACCAGAAGAGGGGGTGCTGGTATAAAAGTTATCCCTGTACAGGTGGTGACCTTTATCCAGCAGTGGGAAGATCAGTTCCTGGACGATCTCCCCACTAACTCCGAGGATGGGAGGGGGCATCTGGGGGCTGCATTCGGGTGTCCCTTTCTTCATACACTCTAAGGGTACGTGCACACTGCGGAATCGCGAAGGATAACCCTTTGTGCATTCCGCAGCTGGCACCCGCCGGCGGACTGATGCAGGCGCACGTCTCCGTCCGTGTCGTAGACTCCATTCTATGCACGGGCGGATTCCGCTCTCCGTCCAACGTGTTGATGGAATGACGGATGATGGAATCCGCCCGTGCATAACATGGAGTCTATGACACGGGCGAAGACGCGCGCCTGCATCAGTCCGCCGGCGGGTGCCAGCTGCGGAATGCACGAAGGGTTATCCTTCGCCATTCCGCAGTGTGCACGTACCCTAAATCTGTAAGAGTACCCTGAGGTACTCTCACAGAGTTTGGAGAATTTCACGCCATATCGTGATCTCTTATTGGGACGGTACTGGCGGAAAGGACGTTTCTGGGGGGCAGCGTACGCTACGCTACTCCCAGACACGTCACTGGATGATGAGGAGGATGAGGATGAATGGAGGAAAAAAGGATCCCCCCCATTCATCCTTACTGGCTGTTTCAGTGTCGGAGGCAATAATAACGTATGCGTCCGATACCGAAAACACGCCGGGGGCCACTTTTATATAGGGATTGGTATATGGGGTATGTAGTGGTGTAGTGTAAAACTTTATTCAATGTAGTGTAGTGTGGTGTAATGTAGTGTTTTTTTACGTGTTTTTTACAGTAAGTATAAAAAAAAAACCTACGCCAAAAATGGTGTTGCTGACAAATGCCGCACTTATGTGCGGCACTTATCAGCAGACCGTGGCAGTAGGATATAAAAAAAAAACACCCTACGCCAAAAAGGAGGAGTTGCTGATTAGCAGCGCACTTTCGTGCGATGCTGATCAACACTCAGCGGCGATAGGGTGCGGAAAATAGAAGAAAAAAAATTGGGAAAAATTTTTTTTTTTTACTACATTCTGAACATCCCTGTAGTGGCTGATACATGTATTACACTTATCAGCCCCTAGGGGGCAGCAGAGCGCAAGATCCGAAAAAAGACGACGCTGGAGCCGGAAAAATACGAAAAAAGACGACGCTGGAGCCGAAAAAAGCCGATCGGGACTCACGGAAGAAGCCGAAGACCCGACAAAATGAAGAGGATGCCGGGAACCCGGAAGACGCCGATCAGGACCCCTGGACAGGTGAGTAATGTACAAATACCTGCTCTGGACCCCTCAGCTACCTAGCTGAGGGGTCCGGAGCAGGTATTTATTACTTGTGGGGACTTTGACCGCCGTGAACGGCCGGCCGGCCGTTCACGGCGATCGGGACGGTGGTACCGTGACCACCATTACTTTTTACAGTAATGGCGGTCGGTGCCGTCTTCGGACAGCACCGACCGCCATTTTTTTCCGGGTCATCGGGCCACCGATGGCCCGGAAAGGTTCCGATCGCCGCTATGGGCTTATCAGCCAATAGCGGCGATCGTCGGCATGGGGGGGTTAACAACCCTCCATGCCGACAGGGAGAGATGGCCTGCTATGTATTATAGCAGGCTATCTCCCCCGATCGGGACCCGGCCGGCCGCGGCGCCCTCTTAAAGGACCCGCGTACCGGTACGTCATGGGTCCTTAAGTGACAGTGATCCATGACGTACCGGTACGACATTTGTCCTTAACCCTTTAAGGACAGAGCAAATTTCGATTTTTGCGTTTTCGTTTTTTCCTCCTTGTGCATAAAAGGCCATAGCACTTGCATTTTTCCAACTAGAGACCCACATGAGCCCTTATTTTTTGCGTCACTAATTGTACTTTGCAATGACAGGCTGAATTTTTGCATAAAGTACACTGCGAAACCAGAAAAAAATTCAAAGTGTGGTGAAATTGAAAAAAAAAACGCATTTTGTTTATTTGGGGGAAATGTGTTTTTACGCCATTCGCCCTGGGGTAAAACTGACTTGTTATATATGTTCCTCAAGTCGTTATGATTAAAACGATATGTAACATGTATAACTTATATTGTATCGGATGGCCTCTAAAAAATTTAAACCATTGTCAACAAATATACAACACTTAAAACCGCTCCATTCCCAGGCTTATAGCGCTTTTATCCTTTGGTCTATGGGGCTGTGTCAGGTGCCATTTTTTGCGCCATGACATGTTCTTTCTATCGGTACCTTGATTGCGCATATACGACTTTTTGATCGCTTTTTATTACAATTTTTCTGGATTTGATGCGACCAAAAATGCGCAATTTTGCACTTTGGGATTTTTTTGCGCTGACGCCATTTACCGTGCGAGATCAGGAATGTGATTAATTAATAGTTCGGGCGATTACGCACGCGGCGATAGCAAACATGTTTATTTATTTATTTATTTATTTACTTTTATTTATAACCTGGGAAAAGGGGGGTGATTCAGACTTTTATTAGGGGAGGGGGCTTTTTACTATTAATGACATTTTTTTTTTAACTTTTACACTTATACTAGAAGCCCCCCTAGGGGACTTCTAGTATAAGTGCTTTGATCTCTCATAGAGATCTCTGCAGCATAGATATGCTGCAGAGATCCATGAGATAGGCACTCGTTTACTTCCGGCTGCTGCAGCCGGAAGTAAACGAGTGCCGAGCCGGGGACGGCGCCATCTTGGAGCGGTCCCCGGCTGGCTTCATTTACGGAGATCGCTCCTCCGGGATAACATCCCGGAGGAGCGATCTCCCCACTAGACACCAGGGATGACGCTGCGTCCGGTAATCGGATGCAGCTGTCAACTTTGACAGCTGCATCCGATTACTGTATTAGCGGGCACGGCGATCGGACCGTGCCCGCTAATACCTACGGTCCCGGGCTACACGCGGCACCCGGGACCGGCGCGGTTCAGAGCGGGGCAGCCGCGCGGCCCCGCTCTGAACTCCCTTACCGGCATCAGGGCGTAAATTTACGCCCGATGTCGTTAAGGGGTTAAGAGGTTAAAGCGTAACTGTCATGTTTTTTTTTTTATTGCAGAAATCAGTAGTATAAGCAATTTTAAGAAACTCATTACATTCATTACAGAGAAGCCAGTGAAGACGAGTTCTACTCTCTCCATTGTAAGCCTATGAAGGGGGGAGGGGCTGAGGGAGATGAGGGAGCAGGAAGAGATGACATGAAGGTCAGCTGTTTGTAGACTCTCTGGGCACCTAAAACACTGGATTCTGGGGTCAGAAAGGTCAGTGCTTATCTATGAACTTACTGAGAGAAGATTGCTGAGTGTTGTGCTTTGCAGAAATCCTCTGTGCTCAGTCACTCCTAACAGCCCCTCCCCTCTCCATAGCCACATCATGGAGACAGAAATCCTGCTTCATTTGATGTGAGGGGGGAGGCTGGGAGATTGCTTTTTCACTACAGAAGGAAACTCTTTTAGTACATAAAACCTATTACAGAGTTTCTTAAAATCGCTTGTACTATTGATATTTATTGTTTTCAGAAAAATGACCCTGAAATGACAGTTACGCTTTAACCCCTTAGCGACCCATGACGTATCTGATACGTCATGGTGCCGCTCGGGGTGTTCAGAGCGGGGTCCCGCCGGGACCCCGCTCTGAACGGCGCTGATCCCGGCTGACACGTGCAGCCGGGCAGTGCCTCTATTAGCCGGCGCGGGTCCCGTTGCCGCGCCGGCTAATTAAGCCTCTAAGTGCAGCTTTCAAACCTGACAGCTGCACTTAGAGGCTTCAGACCTCACGTCCCTGGTGTCTAGTGGGACGGATCTCCCCCCCGCGATGCGATCGCGGGGGGGAGATCCGTTCTTCTGCCCGTGCCGGGCCTCAGCGTCGGAATGACGCTGATCCCGGCTCGGCAATAGATTGCTATGGCCTGCAGCAGGCCATAGTAATCTATGACCGATCTAATCGATCTTTGCTCTGTATATACACAGCATTGATCTCTATGAGAGATCAGTGCTGTCTATATACAAGTCCCCCAGGGGGGCTTCTAGTTACAGTAAAAAAAAAAAAGTAAAAAAGTGTTTTTATTAATAAAAAATCCCCTCCCCTAATAAAAGTCCAAATCACCCCCCTTTTCCCATTTTATAAATATAAATAAATAAATTAACATATTTAGTATCGCCGCGCGCGTAATTGCCCGAACTATTAATTAATCACATTCCTGATCTCGCACGGTAAACGGCGTCAGCCCAAAAAAAAATTCCAAAGTGCAAAATTGCGCATTTTTGGTCGCATCAAATCCAGAAAAAATGTAATAAAAAACTATCAAACAGTCGTATATGCGCAATCAAGGTACCGATAGAAAGAACACATCATGGCGCAAAAACTGACACCTCACACAGCCCCATAGACCAAAGGATAAAAGCGCTATAAGCCTGGGAATGGAGCGATTTTAAGGAACGTATATTTGTTAACAATGGTTTGAATTTTTTACAGGCCATCCAATACAATATAAGTTATACATGTTATATATCATAGTAATCATAACGACTTGAGGAACATGCATAACAAGTCAGTTTTACCATAGGACGGACGGCGTAAATGCAAAACTCTCCGAAATCAAAACAAATTCGTTTTTTTTTTTCAATTTGACAGCGCAAATGATTTTTTTCCGGTTTCGCAGCATATGTTATGGAAAAATAATGCCTGTCATTGCAAAGTACAATTGGTTTCGCAAAAAATAAGCGCTCATATACGTCTCTAGGTGAAAAAATGCAAGCGCTATGGACTTTTAAACTTAAAATGGAATAAGCAAAAGCGCAAAAAACGAAAATAGGCTTTGACCTTAAGGGGTTAAACAATGGGGAAAGGGGGGTGATTTAAACTTTTATTATTGGATGAGATTTTTGATAAATAAAAAAATACATTTATTTATTTTACAGTAATATAAAAGTCCCCTTGGAGGACTTTTATATACTGTACACTGATTGTTCATAGTGATCAATTCAGTACATATGCACTGCCCTGATCCATGTTAAGTGGGCTGTTGGAGCCCATATTATACTATTGCTGAGTGTCATAGCGGCCTGGCCAGAAGGACAGATTGCCCAGTAGATGACCAGGTATAGGTTTTTAATAGCATTTAAATGCACCTGTCAGTTTCGACAGCTGGATTTAAATGGCTAATTAGCTGTGCCCAGCCTATGCCAGCTAATACCCATGGTTCCCGGCTGTTGATAGCAGCCAGGAGCCATGCAATTCAGAGCGAGGTCACTGCGTGAACCATCTCTGAACCAACCTAGCGGTGCCATGATGTAAGCTTATGCTATGGGTTGTCAAGTTGTTAAGGGTGTTGTAAAATATAGACAGTAAGGGGGGGATTTATCTACACAGACGTACAAGTACCCTGGTATTATATAAATTCCCACCCTCATGTCCCACACTAGATTTACTTAGAGTTGCAAGTCTCTCAGAACACCACCAAATCTGAGGCTGCCACATGTCAGACGCAAAAATGTCGATCAGCTCTGGAGCTGGAGTAGATTTTTGCCATGATTTATGCCTGCTAACAGGTGTAAATCATGACGAATCAGGCGTGGAAGGAGCCTGAATCACAGATATTTATGCAAACGGCTTGGTTTGAATAAAGATCCCCCCCCCAAAGTACACCAGGTGCACCTATGATAAATCCCCCCCCCCCAAATGTTTATTCTGAGTCTTGTAGTGCCATGTATCTATATAAGTTACAATATTACTCATTTATTTTTTATTATATTATTCATTTAGCACTTTTCTAAAATGCTTTACAAAGTGCATGCTCAGACTTGTAGTGCACACATTTCTTCTCCTTTGCCAGTTCTATGTTTGGGTATAAAAAGCTTGGTTTTTGCTTTAAGTCTATTATTATTGTATTACATTACAGTAAGCATACTCATTAGA
Source organism: Dendropsophus ebraccatus (assembly GCF_027789765.1). NCBI lineage: Eukaryota > Metazoa > Chordata > Amphibia > Anura > Hylidae > Dendropsophus > Dendropsophus ebraccatus. The sequence continues at coordinate 123,455,391 of NC_091454.1, forward strand.
TTGTGCATGCTCAAACCGAGTATCACGCTGAGGAAGATACCTTCATCCACAGTGCTGCTTTCCTCATTTTCTTCTGTTTTATTAATATGCTAACTAACCACTTTCATGCAGTGGGGCAGGACTACAGTCCTCAGTGCACCAATCGGTCTGCTCACCCGTCCCTCTTTATGAATATTCACTGCAGAGCGGCGCCTCAATATTTATGACGTGGCAGCTGGTGACCGGGTAGATCAATGCACCGAGGGCTATAGTCCTGCCTCCAGTGCATCAAACCGCTTAACCCCTTTTACATAAGCAACATGTCTATATATGTTCCCACTGCTGATGCCCCGTGCAGTAGATGTGTATAAATGTTCCTAACATGTTTTAACTAGAGATGAGCGAATAGTGAAATATTCGATTCGATTGGATTCAATTCAAGTAGCTCCCGATATTCGACTATTTGATCGAATATCGAATCCCATTATAGTCTATGGGAGAAAAATACTTGGGACTTGGAAATCAAGATTCGACCACTAGGAGGTCACTAAGTGCACAATGAAACCTCAGGAAATGATGCCAACACCTCTGGAACGCATATGTGACAGCAGAGGAAGCATGCCAAGGTACATGAACGTAAAGTACAAGTGTACCTTTTGGTCTAGCGGTTCTTATTAGGTGGTGCGTAATATAAGCGAATGTTTGTTACTTGTTTATTCAGTACACTTGTAAAATACAATTGTTTGCAGAGTTATATATTGCCCAGCCAGTGATGTGAATTGCATACATGGATATATTGCATATATATATCCACTTTCAGTATTACACCACTATCGCAGACTATCAACTATAGACTCCAAACACAATATCACCGCTTTGTATAATGGAAAAAATACTCGGACAACTTATTTCATATACAGCCGTATACTGGATATAGAATTGTTTTTACAACAATAGAAATAAAGGGCTGGTCAGCGCCTTCTCTGGACGCAGACGGCTATATATCCCACACACTGTATACAGCCATATACTGGACAACAGCTTGTAAATGTCTGTTTTTATATAGTTTCAGCCCTAACAAGGGCTTTTGGGGGTCCCTTCCTACCTACCTTCACCTAAAACCTTCCTCTCCCTGCTTTACAGACTGTCCCTCTCTAGTTTCAATCAGCAAGTGACACGAATCTCAAATCACTATTCTTTTATTCAGGTCGTCACATGGTTTAGCCAGCCAAACACAGTTAGAGTTTTTTTTTAAAGTCCTGCCTACTCCTAGTGCCTGTCCCTACCCCCTGCATGTTTCTTGGCTGGAAAAAAAGGTGCCAGGGGATGTGGGAGGGTGACTCGAATTTTAACTGCGTTTTAGCACGAACCGTGGTTGAATACCTCGAATAGCATACTATTCGATCAAATAGCTGTTCGATCGAATAGTATGCGTAGTATTCATCTCTAGTTTTAACCCCTTAAGGACCGTACCAATTTCCTTTTTTGCTTTTTCCTCTTTGTGCTTAAAAGACCATAGCACTTGCATTTTTCACCTAAAAACCCACATGAGCCCTTATTTTTTGTACAACTAATTGTACTTTGCTATAAGAGGCAGAATTTTTGCATAAGGTACACTGCAAAACCAAAAAGAAATTTTGTGGTGAAAAAAAAATATATATATTTGGGGGGGTTGTTTTTACGCCGTTCGCCCTGGGGTAAAACTGTCTTGTTATATATGTTCCTCAAGTTGGTATGATCACTTATATAACTTTGATTTTACTTGATAGCTTTTAAAAAATTAAAACCTTTTTTTTAAAAAATATATGTTCCTTAAACTTGCTCTATTCCCAGGCTTATAGCGCTTTTATCCTTTGGTCTAGGGGGATGTGTAAGGTGTATTTTTTTTTTGCCATGATCTGTACTTTCTAACGGTACCTTGATTGCACATATGCAACTTTTTGATCGCTTTTTATTACAATTTTTCTGAATTTAATGCGACCAAAAATGCACAATTTTGCACTTTGGAATTTTTGGCACTTACGTAATTTACCGTGCGAGATCAGGAATGAAATAAATTAACATTTTGGGTGATTACGCATGCGCCGATACAAAACATGTTTATTTATTTATTTATTTGTTTATTTTTATTTATAACATGGGAAAAGGAGGGTGATTCTAACTTTTATTAGGGGAGGGGATTATTTATTAATAAAACATTTTCTTTTTTTTAACTTATACTAGAACTTCTAGTATAAGCATACTGATCTCTCATTGAGATCTATGCAGCATAGTTATACTGCATAGATCAATGATATCAGTGATCTATTGCTTTCGGCCCCTGCAACTGAAAGCAATAGAGTGCCGAGGCGGGATCAGCACCATTACGTTGCAGACCCCAGCCCGGCTCACATGCGGGGATCGCTCCTCCCCACTAGACACCAGGGAAGTGAAAAGCCTGCATATTAAATGCAGCTGTCAACTTTGACAGCTGCATTTAAAAAGCTAATTAGAAGGCACGGCGATCGGACCGTGGCTGCTAATAGCTGCGGTCCCGGGCTGCATAAAGCAACCGGGATTGCAGCGGTTCAGAGCGAGGTAGCCGTGCGGCCCCCCCTGTGAACTCCCTTAACGACCTCAGGGTGTAAATATACTGGGTTGTTAAGGGGTTAATGTGTGTGGGGCCACTTTGGAGTGATCAGCCCCGCACACATTAGTGTCCCAGGGGTCTGGGATAATCGGCAGCCATGATCACACATCTGCCTGCCATTAACCCCCTTAAACACTGCGATTGAGGTGTTTAAGGGAGTCAGTGTCAGGAGAAGTATCTGTCACTGACTGATGGGCTCAGCAAACACACACAATGTGAGACAGAGGCATGGAATCTTTGTCTCCTAAGTAGGGATAGCAGAAGGAGCATGAGACAATGTGGATTGGCACAGAGGCCATTTTTCTTCACTTCCTGGATGTCAATAAGCTACCAGTGTGGCAAAACCGTACAGATATGGTAATACATTATATAGACACATACATTATATAGGCTGAGCAGCTGATGACGTGCCCGCGTCATCAGCCGCGATTGGCTGAGCACAGTTATGCTCAGCCAATCGCGGCTGAGCTTCGGATGCAGAGGGTGGCCGGCACTCGGGAAGATCCGCCGGCCTTCCGAAGAAGACGTCACTGCTGAGGATCGGAGACCGTGGACGACACGAGATGCGGTGAGTATAATGCACCACACTTCCGGGTCTAGCGTGGGTGGGGGGAAACACGGGGAAGGGGGCCATTCACAGACATAACATACATTACAAAGTTGTATAACTTTGTAATGTGTGTTATTCTGTGAATAATTTTTTATCGCCGGACAACCCCTTTAATGTTGATTTGAAAAGAGAGGCTTCTCAGCTATCCCTTAGGCACAATGACACCTCTGTGAGGAACAGGATCTGTGCTAATTATAGTGACAGCAACGACCCTTCTTTCAGTGCCCTAGTTCACTGGCCTTTACCTCTTATATCAGCATTTGATATTAGTCATCCCAGCAGAGCAGAACTAACCTGCTCAGTTAACTGCTGGCTGCCATAAGGTCCTGCCTCAGAGATTGGCTAAATGGACAGGTCCTGCTGAGATGACTCATCTCACAACAACAAGTGGTGAGGAGTGTCAGGCACAATAGGTAGCTGAACAGAAGCTCCAAGGGTAGATGAGTATTACTTATTTTTTAATTTTTACCATGTCCCAGCATCATATAAAGTTTTATGATACCAAATTCCCAAATGCATGCTTGTTATTAGGGCTAAGTACATTGTGAACCATCAGTGCAATAAACTAACATGTTCTAGATGGTACAGATACGTATTTCTCTTTTCCCAGTGACTTTTTTCTCTCTTGGTTTACTCAATGATGATCTGCCACCTTCCTCCTGAAGACCCTTTATATTTTTTTTTTAAATATATTTTTATATATTTTCTGTGGAACAGTACCCAGTAACATAGCCATAGACTATTCATCACTGGAGATCCAAGGATTCAGTGTCAAATACTAATAGTTTTCTATCGTGATGACTTGCGATCCATAATTTAATTTTATCCATGAGGTTTGGAGGCATACTAGGAACATAAAGGTGTAGTCTACTCAAATATAGAGGATATGTCTCATAGGTTGGACTACCACAAATCTGCCAAATGGGAGACCTCTTAGAGAAGTAAATACAGAAAAGACCTGGCTTGCTTAGCGATTTACATAAACTCTATAAAATACATGTAGCAAGCTCTCATTGCCTTTTCTTAGGGTACTATTACACATCCGGCCGATTATCCTTCCGTGTAATAAACACAACGATCAGCCAATGATCGTTGTCATGGGCTGATCGTTGATATAGGTCAAGTGTTCTGACCTATAATTGTCGGCCACTGACCACGCACCACTACGTGTAATAGCAGTGCTCGGCCGGCGGCTGACAATTTGCAAAAGAAATACATTACCTATCCATGGTCCAGGGCTCCTCCTGCTCCTCTTCTCCCTGGGTCCTGCGAGAAAAGGAGCAGGAGGAGCCCTGGACCATGGATAGGTAATGTATACCAGTTTAGCAAGGGCTGCAAGGACATCAGTAACGATGTCCATGCAGCCCTTGTTAGATGATTATCGGGCCGTGTAATAGGCCCTGTAAACGAGCGCCGATGTAGTAGATCGGTGATCGTTTGCTATTATTATCGGGCCCCGATCGGTCTGTGTAATACTACTCTTAGCTGCGATGGGTTGACAATCTACAACAATGATGTCAGGGGACTTCCCTTTTGCTGATGAAGTATCTGAGTAAAACCAACAAATGACTAAGACAGTTAATAAGGCTTCCACCAGAAACAACAGTGACCTTCAAAATAGCCTTCAGAGGTCAAGTGTTAAGGTGCAGCCCAAAATCTTTACACTAAAACAGCAGCCACTAATGGTCATTAAAATGTAAACACTGTTCAGGTCTCAAGGTAGTATCGAACATCCTTTAACCCCTTAAGGACAGAGCCTGAAATGGCCTTAATGACAGAGACAAATTTTATGAATATGACCAGTGTCACTTTAGTCATTAATAACTTCGGGATGCTTTTACCTATCCGGCTGATTCTGAGATTGTTTTCTCGTGACATATTGTACTTTACATTTCTGGTAAATTGGAGTCGATAATCATAACAAATCTTTATGAAAAAAACCCAAATAATGTGAAAAAATGTGAAAAACTGCATTTTTCCAACTTTGAAACTTTTTTGCGTATACAGAAAGTGGTTATACCACATAAATTATATATTAAATAGCATTAGCAACATGTCTACTTTATGTTGGCGGCATTTATTAAACGATCTTTAATTTTTTTGAGACAATAGGAAGCTTAAAACATTAGCAGCAAATTTCCAAATTTTTAGTAAAATTTCAAAATCTGATATTTTTAGGGACCTGTTCAGGTTTATTAAAGTGTATTTGAGGGGCCTGTATGTTAGAAAGCCCCACAAAGCACCCCATTTCAGAAACTGCACCCCCCACACTCTGCAAAAGCATATCCAGAAAGTGTTTTAACCCTTTAGGGGAGTCACAGAAATAAAAGCTAAGTGTGTAAGAAATTTGAAAATTTTAATTTTCTGTGCAGAGATTTTATTGTAATCCAATATTTTTCATAATTATAAACCTATTACCAGAGAAATGCACCCAAATAATTATTGCCCCGTTTCTGCAGTTTATAGAAATACCCCATATGTGGCCCTATTGCGCTATTTGACGCAACCACAAGCCTCAGATACAAAGGAGCGCCTAGTGAATTTCAACGCCTCCGTTATATTTGGTCATTTCTGACTGTACCACTTCAGGTTGGCAGAGGCTCTGGGGTGCCAAAACCTAAAAAACACCCCTAAAGGGACACCATTTAGAAAACTACACCCCTCAAGGAATGTAACAAGGGGTGCGGTGAGCATTTGGACCCCACAGGTGCTTCACAGATTTTCCGAACAATATGGCGTGAAAAAAGAAAAATTTATTTTTTACACTAAAACGTTGTTCTAGCCTTCAATTTTTCATTTTCTTAAAGGGATAAGAGGAAAAAAAGACACAAAATGTGTAGCGCAGTTTCTCCCGAGTACGGAAATACCCCACATGTGGCGATAAAGTGCCAAGGGGGCGCAGGACGAGCCTCCAAAGGGAAGGAGCGCCAATTGGCTTTTGGAAGCTGAATTTCACTGGAAAGGATTTCAAGGGCCATGTTGCATTTACAGAGCCCTCGTGCTGCCAAGACACTGGAAACCCCCCACAAGTGACCCCATTCTGGAAACTACACTCCTCAAGGAATCTAACAAGGGGCACAGTGAGCATATGGACCCCACTGGTGACGGGCACAAATGTGGAACAATGTGACGTAAAAGTAAAAAATTTCATTTTTTCACTTTCATGGCACAAATGTGCCCGTCATCAAGGGGTCCATATCCTCACTGCACACCTTGTTAGATTCCTTGAGGGGTGCAGTTTCCAGAATGGGGTCACTTGTGGGGGGTTTCCAGTGTTTTGGCAGCACAAGGGCTCTGTAAATGCGACATGGCGTTCATCATCCATTCTAGCCAAATCCAACCTCCAAAATCCAAATGGCGCTCCTTCCCTTTGGAGGCTTGCCCTGCGCCCACATGGCGCTTTATGTCCACATGTGGGGTATTTACGGACTCGGGGGAAATTGCTCTACACATATTGTGTGTTTTTTTCTCTTTTAACCCCTTGTGAAAATGATAAATTCAAGGCTAAACCAACATTATAGTGTAAAAAATGTAATATTTCATTTTCACGCCACATTGTTCCACATTTGTGCCCGTCACCAGTGGGGTCCATATGCTCACTACACCCCTTGTTACATTCCTTGAGGGGTGTAGTTTCCATAATGGGGTCACTTGTGGGGGGGTTCAACTGTCTTGGCAACACAGAGGCCTTTTGAATGCAACATGGCCCCTTAAAATCCATTCCATCCAAATCCAGCTTTCAAAAACGAAATGGCGCTCCTTCCCTTTGGAGGCTTACCCTGCACCCGAATGGCGCTTTATGTACACAAGTGGGGTATTTCCGTACTCAGGGGAAATTGCTCTACACATTTAGTGTTTTTTTTTATCTTTTAGCCCCTTGTGAAAATGAAAAAATCATGACAAGATTAATGATTTAGAGTAAAAATTTTACAAAAATACACTAAATGTTGGTCTAGCCTTGATTTTTTCCATTTCCACAAGGGGTTAAAAAAGAAAATTAACACAAAACGTGTAGGGTAGTTTCCCCTGATTACGAAAATACCCCATATGTGGGCATAATGTGCCATATGGGCACAGGGCAAGCCACCAAAGGGACAGAGCGCCATTTAGAGGCTGGAATGGAGGATGGAGGCCATGTCGCAATTACAAAGCTCCTGTGCTGCCAGGACAGTAGAAACCCCCGACAAGTGACCCCATTCTGGGAACTACACCCCATAAGGAATCTAACAAGGGGCGCAGTGAGCATATGGACCCCACTGGTGACAGGCACTTACGTAGAACATGTGCCGAGAAAATAAAAAATACCATTTTTTTCATTTTCACGTCCCAAATGTGGCCGTCACTTGGGGGCCATATCCCCGCTGCCCCCCTTGTTAGATTCCTTATCGGGTGTAGTTTCCAGAATGGGGTCACTTGTGGGGGGTTTCTACTGTCCTGGCCGCACAGAGGCTTTGTAATTGCATCATGGCATCCTCTAATGGGAATGGCGGCCATACCTATTTAGCTGGGAAAAAGGGACAATTCTAATTTATTTGGGGGTATTAGGCCAATTATTAGTTTATGAGGTTGGAAATGACAGGTGTCCATCAAATTCAACCTGTGTTGATCCAGAGGAAGGCAAAAACCCCTCGTGAGGCAGACGACAGTAGCCTCATCAATGGGAAAAATTCCTTCCCGACTCCATAATGGCAATCAGAATAATCCCTGGATCAATGTGACCCCTGAAATAGGAATAAGGGACAGAATTTAGATAATGTAGAACTCCAATGACGTGTGGTACACCTTGAAGCGATCCAGTATGCAGAGGCCGGGGGGATCAGGACAGGCGTCACACTGGAAATGGTGTCCTTCCTGATCCCCCTGTTACGCCACACTCTGCACTTCTTCTGGGGTCTCCTGTTCTCCAGTGTGGGGGACGTCACCTGGAAAATGTTGTCCTGGTGCGATACGGGGTCCCTCATATCCAGAAGCGCTGGAGCCGCTCCATGGCTGCTAAATATTAGGGCGCTATTACTACTTCTGATATGTTCGGATCGTGCCGCAAGCTACAGTAGCTCGGGCAGCGAGGGACCGGAAGAGGGGGTGCTGGTATAAAAGTTATCCCCGTACAGGTGGTGGTAACCTTTATCCAGCAGTGGGAAGATCAGTTCCCGGACGATCTTCCCACTTGTTTCCGAGGATGGGAGGGGAGGGGGCATCTGGGGCTGGATTCGGGTGTTCCTTCCTACATACACTCTAAGGGTACATGCACACTGCGGAATCGCGACAGATAACCCTTCGTGCATTCCGCAGTTGGCACCCGCCGGCGGACTGATGCAGGCGCACGTCTCCGTCCGTGTCATAGACTCCATTCTATGCACGGGCGGATTCCGCTCTCCGTCCAACGTGTTCATTCTTTGGATGGACAACGGAATCCGCCCGTGCATAACATGGAGTCTATGACACGGATGGAGACGCGCGCCTCCATCAGTCCGCCGGCGGGTGCCAGCTGCGGAATGCACAAAGGGTTATCCTTCGCCATTCCGCAGTGTGCATGTACCCTAAATCTGTAAGTGTACCCAGAGGTACTCTCACAGAGTTTGTAGAATTTCACACCATACCGTCATCTCTTATTGGGACGGTACTGGCGGAAAAGACGTGTCTGGGGGGCAGCGTACGCTACGCTACCCCCAGACACGTCACTGGATGATGAGGATGAATGGAGGAAAGAACGATCCCCCCCATTCATCCTCACTGGCTGTTTCGGTGTCGGAGGCAATAATAACGTATCCCTCTGACGCCGAAAACACCCTGGGGGTCATCTTTATATGGGGACTATTATATGGGGTATGTAGTGGTGTAGTGTCAAACTTTATTCAATGTAGTGTGGTGTAATGTAGTGTTTTTTACGTGTTTTTTTTACAGTAAGTATAAAAAAAATCTACGCCAACAAAGGAGTTGCTGATAAATGCCGCACTTATGTGCGGCACTTATAAGCAGACCGTGGCAGTAGAATATAGAAAAAAAACACCCTACGCCAAAAAGGAGGAGTTGCTGATTAGCAGCGCACTTTCGTGCGATGCTAATCAACACTCAGCGGCGATAGGGTGCGGAAAATAGAAAAAAAAAAATTGGGGAAAAAAAAAAACACTTTTTCTATATTCTGAATATCCCTGTAGCTGCTGATAAGTGTCATATCAGCCGCTAGGGGGCAGCAGAGCGCAAAATCCGGAAAATGACGAGGCTGGAGCAGAAAATAGCCGAAAGAAGACGACGAGGACCGCCGGAAAGACCCGAAGACCGAACGGAATGACGGAGGACGCCGTGAACCCGGAAGCCGCCGATCAGGAGCCCGGGACAGGTGAGTAATGTACAAATACCTGCTCTGGACCCCTCGGCTACCTAGCTGAGGGGTCCAGGGCAGGTATTTACTATTTTGTGGGACTCTGATCGCCGTGCCACCGGCCCGATCGCCGTGAACGGCCGGCCGGCCGTTCACGGCGATCGGGCCGGTGGCACGGCGATCAACATTACTTTTTACAGTAATGGCGGTCGGTGCCGTCCTCGGACAGCACCGACCGCCATTTTTTTTCCGGGTCATCGGGTCACCGATGACCCGGAAAGGTTCCGATCGCCGCTATTGGCTGATCTGAATTGATCAGCCTATAGCGGCGATCGTAAGCACGGGGGGTGTTAACCACCCCCCGTGCCGAGAAGCTATGATGGCCTGCTATGATATATAGCAGGCCATCTTCCCCGACCGCTGTGTGTGAACACGCAGCGATCGGGGAAACATCGGGCGTAAATTTACGCCCTGATGCGCTAAGTACCAGGGCGCCAGGGCGTAAGTTTACGCCCGATGTCGTTAAGGGGTTAATATTCTTGTAATATGCTGGTTTAGATCAATAAAATACTTTGAAAATTATACCTTTTTAAAATAAAATTTACCTTATTTAAAAGGACAGTGGTAGTAAATAAGACAAAGTCAAAGAAAGAATGCTATAAAATGCTAAATGTTTTCCATTGAACTTACTTGATAAACTCCATCTGGATCCTAACTCTAACTTCCAGCCGGTTGTAAGACTGTAAAATATATCTATCCCATGCCAAGGAAATATTTAAAGGGAACTGTTAAATGTTGTCACAAGAAAAGCTTGTTTGTATAAGTGTGGTGTCTTGAGATCCTGCCAAAGTACCGCTATATCCCTCATTATACAGGAACTGACAGAATCTATCTATCTATCTATCTATCTATCTATCTATCTATCTATCTATGTATTTATATACACAGTGGTACTTTCGTTTCAGACTAACTTGGATTAAGAGCGTTTTGCAAGAAGAGCTCACAGTTTTTTCTAAATTGTGACTTGGTTTAAGATTAACATTCACACTCAGCTATACACACTGCTGCTATAATGTGCCTGCACTTACACTCAGCAATTCACACTGCTGTATAGAAAAATTTCTGTCACTATCCTCCTGCACAGCTCTGTGATTCTCACTTCCTGATTGGTCCATGCTGGACACATACCCCTTCCCCATTGCTGTCATGTGACCACACAGACCTCTGACAGCAGCCCTGCTTCTCTATTGTGGCCTGTTGTACTACGCTACTGCATTATGATTATGAGGATCTGCAGTTCCATCCTCTATCTACAAACTGCTGCTGTTTTTTCAGGTTTATACACATAGTATACATTTTACTCCACATGCTGATTGGTATACTGTACAGTAACTGATAATATCACTTATTCAGCTGTTTCTGATTGTTTGTTTCATCTGTTCTACATGTTGTTCAGAAAAAAAATCATTATTTTTGGGGTGTGGAACCAATTATCTGTATATCAGTGATTTCTTATGGGAAAACTTGCTTCGATTTAAAGGTAACTAATCACTTAAAAACGCCAGTTATGCTATGGGAATGTGCTGTAGCAGCACCCAGCATACTTCCCAAACATGCTTTTACACTCCCCCTCCCTGGAATGTACAACCTGAAAACTTACTTTATAAACTTGGTGTCCTGTATGTAAATTGCCCCCAAGTAGTCATCTGGGCGGTGAGCCGTGGCAAGTAGTCACTATCCCCTGGGTGTCCCAGAGCAGTAATGACGCCTCTCTGGGCGTGATTAGCCTGCACAATTGTGGTGACGTCACTGAGAGGCGTGCCGTCCCTAACGTTGGCATGCCTACATTCTCTCTGTGCTGCACTTGCGCAGTACAGCGGGTCCACTCCGTGCCGTACTGCGCAGGTGCAGAAAGCCTCAAATTCATTGCTGGAGATTCAGCAATGAGTTCGAGGCTATTCTGCACCTGCGCAGAATATTTATATATCAGACAATTGTAAATATTGGAAAACTGATGTATACTTTACTACTCTTTTTTTTACTGTAACAAAAGAGAGAAAAAAATATTATATTGTGAAAAAAGCCAGCTGATCACAAGATGAGAGAAACGGAATTAAAGTACATGGATAAAAATTACATGTCCCTATCTAACTTTCACTGTATCATTTCCCAGATTTACCCCAGAACACTAGACATCACTGACCCTCAGAAATCACAAAGTTTTTTGTTTTTTTTTCTACAAGAGCACCCTGAGAATGAGGAAATAGCCACTTATTAATAGACATATTATTAGATACAGCCTTGCTATTTGAATATATATTAATAAGTTCTAGATTGCTTTATTGCTGTGCAAAACCATGTAGAAAACTGTAAAACTTTTCACTGAACAATGAACAAATAATGTTTATTTTCTGAAATTGCAACACTTCATCAATACAGCTGCCCTCCATAGGGTGTTGTAACAACTGGTGATGATGAATGCTCACCTGCACACTTATCATTTCATACAGAAACTGGTGGGCAGGTTATGGTGGGTGATGTCACCAGAATTATTATTGGAGAAAAATGGGGTCTGAAAGTTATGGGGAATGGGAACGCTCAACAGCTGAAGCTGGGCATTCATTATAAAGCAACTTTCATGTCAGTCAGTAGCAATGGCAAAGTATCAACTGGGCAGAGATAACTTATTTATAATAAATTTTATTTACACAAAGGCCTTCCATTTTGTACCCAATTTTTGGAGGATCTAATGTCATTGCAGTTTATTAAAGAAAAAAATTATTGCTCCCTTTGCATGGACATTTAATTATAACCCAGCATCATAAACTATGACAAAAGCTCATTTGCTGCCTTCAAAGAAAATCAGAGAATCAATGGCGATATAACAGAGTGACTTAGATGTGCTGGAATGGTTACCATTTAAAATAAAAGATATCTCTAAAATGGCGTGAGCCAATTAAAGGTATGTCACATTTCAACTGCAAATTGGTTGCTTGCATGCACTGTCACTGCTGTAGGCAAATGAACTTGACACAGTGTTTTCTTGCACCACAACCACTTATCTCATGAAGAGAATAAAATGTCATATATTGCAGCCTAAAACCTCATCAGATTGAATATTCATTATGTATAAATTGTGCTAATTACAGAGATGCTGCCTTTAAAACAAGTCGGATCAAACATAAATATGAATGTTTCACTTTTATTTCTAAACAAACTCATTCATTGTGTGGTTCGACATATTTACTACACAATGTTTCACATTTGCGCATTTCTCTTTTAATTTGTTGGAATAATGTATTTTTCTGTGGGAGAATACAACACAATTCACAGGGATGACAATCTATAAACCCAAATTTGAAAGGAAGAAAAAAACATATTGGGATAGATTAACTAATCCTATATAATAAAAGGAAGCAGGGGGGTATCACCCCTGTGCATGGCATACAGTGGCAAAAGGTCACTGATTGACCGGCTTTACTGAGCAGCCTGCCCCTCTCAACAAATCTGGTGTGGGACATGGGGGCAGGAATTAATGTAAGACTGGTGTACAGATACACCGATCATGATACCCCCCCCCCACACACACACACACTGAGTGTAAAAAAGGTGAATATCCTGCATATGCTGACAAGGCCTTAGATGTCTGGGGGTATAAGCGTGGTCTAGAGCTGGTCAGGAACTGATATCTGTACCTATCTGCCATCAAACCTCTATTGGATTGACCAAAGACTTATAGCTGTTTTGCAAGATATCTCTGGTGTTGTTTTTTTCTTTGTTTTAACTAATTTATTAACCCCTAGACGACCCTGGGCGTACCCGAGTGTTCAGAGCGGGGCCGCGCAACGGCCGCGTTCTGAACCGCTGTGGTCCCAGGTGCCACATGTAGCCCGGGACCGGGACTGGGAGTGTTGTTAATAAAAAAATCCCCTCCCCTAATAAAGGTTTGAATCACCTCCCTTTTCCCATGTTATAAATAAAAATAAATAAATAAATAAACATGTTTTGCATCACTGCGTGTGTAATCGCCCAACTATTAATTAATCACATTCCTGATCTCACACGGTAAACGGTGCAAGCGCCATTGTGCAAAATTGTGCATTTTTGGTCGCATCAAATCCAGAAAAATTGTAATAAAAAGCAATCAAAAAGTCGCATATGCGCAATCAAGGTACCGATGAAAGAACACATCATAGCGCAAAAAATGACACCTAACATAGCCCCATAGACAAGGATAAAAGCACTATAAGCCTGGAATAGAGCGAAGTTTTAAGGAACATATTTTTGTTAACAATGGTTTGATTTTTTTTACAAGCCATCTCATAATATAAAAGTCATACATGTTACATATCATTGTTATTGTAACAACTTGAGGAACTTATATAACAAGTCAGTTTTACCACAGGGCGAACGGCGTAAAAAAAAAAAAACTCCAATTAAAAGAAATGTGTTTTTTATGTTTTTTAAGTTTCACCACACATTGAATTTTTTTCTGGTTTCGCAGTGTACTTTATGAAAAAATTCAGCCTGTCATTGCAAATTACAATTAGTGACGCAAAAAATAAGGGCTCATGTGGGTTTCTAGGTGAAAAAAATGCAAGTGCTATGGCCTTTTAAGCATAAGGAGGAGAAAACAAAAACGCAAAAATTTTAATTGGCCCGGTCCTCTAAGGGTTAAAGTACTGTCATGTTATTTTATATGGTTTATTTGCCCCCGGGGTTTAAGGAGCCATATAAGTGAAAAACAAAACACCACATAGAATAACTTTAGCAATATCATTGTTATCAGTGAGCTTACCAAATTGTTATCTAAATTTCCTTAATCTTACAAGCTGGCCTGAAGGAATTGCATGTTTAGACATTTAATTGACAAATAAAATTCAAAATGGATAATGTAAAGTTAAGAAAATGTGTAAAAATAATGTTTTTTATGGAGTTGTAAAACTATGAAAAAAACTTAGTAGATCACAGACTGAATAACAGCAAGCAGTATCCATAAGCTGCTTTTAAGACTGCTTTCAATAAAGTTGTGTATTGAATGTCATGGACTCCTGAGAAAGGACCATAACAGCTTTATGGAGTATTAGTATATCCTCATATGGAACATGCAGTTCAGATTAGGAGATGGAACAAAGTTATAAGAATTATCTTTCTCCTCATTCTTTCAACTATGTCCTCTCCCCTCTACTCTTTAGTTCCTTGATGACCAAGCTTTTTGTTCAGTTTTTTCATTGTTGCCTTGTATTTTTTTTTTGTCAACATACTAACTTGAGGCAAATTCTAGACGCAGATTGTGATCAGACCACAAAGATTTAAGTATAAGGCTGGGTTCACACTGTGTTTTTGAAGCACCTTTAAATATATGTTTCTTAAATGTTTACTTTTAACCTACACAAAAATAATGTGGTCAATCTGTGTCTGCTAATTATTAAAAAAATGCATTTGTTTTGATTTGTCTTTTTTTTTTTTTTTTTTTTAATGGAAGTCAATGGAAAAAATGGATTGTGCACAATTGCATATGTTTTTGCATCCTCCCACCCCCCCTCATAAAATGTATACTGTAAACAAACTGCAAAAACCCAGTGTGATCCCAACTAGGGATGGTCCGAACCTGGTTCGGACGGGGTTCGTACAAACCCGAACCCTCCGCAATGATTCCCGCTGTCTGCCCGCTCCGTGCAACGGGCGGATCCAGCGGAAGGAACGCCTGAAAAATTGGGATACAGCCATAGCCATAGGCTGTATCCCAGTTTTCCAGGCAGTCCTCCCGCTGTATCCGCCCGCTGCACGGAGCAGGCAGACAGCGGGAATCCGATGCCGAGCGTTTGGGTTCAGCCCGGTCCCTAATCCCAACCTCGAGCTGTCAGGAAAATGAACAGAACCCCTGCAGGGGCAGCTCCTGTCACTGACACACTTGCCGAGATTTCTTAAGAGTGGTAAGTGGTGGACAGCAGCACAATCACTGCTGCCCACTATTGACTGTGAGTACTTTCTTCTGAAAGCAGCCAGTACTCACCATCTATATAGTGAGATCAGCTCCTGAGCTAATGTCAAAGACCTACTGCTCACCAGCTGATTGGATCTCTTGTGCAGTCAGAAAAATTATTGTTATTGGTAACACATCTTTCTGTACAAACACTGGGTAAAACTGCTTCTGATAAGGACCTGGGGGTATTGGTGGACAGTAAACTCAACTTTAGTAGCCAGTGCCAGGCAACAGTTGCCAAGGCTAATAAAATAATGGGATGCATCAAGGTCATTAAGGGAATGGAAGGGTTACAGTACCACGATGGGTTGTCAAGCTTGGGGCTATTTAGTTTAGAAAAAAGACGTCTTAGAGGGGATCTGGTAGAGGTAGAGGTTCCAATATCTCTATGAAAACACCACTTAAGTCGAATCCCAATCTCAAACATAACAACTTTTGACACCATAGATCTCCCAGTTGAAAATAACCTAATGTACTTTCTTCAAAATTGGCTTTCTCTAATAAAAGACCTGTGGGTTATAGATGTAATAAGAAGAAGATATGCCTGCATATTCCAATTCAACAACAATCCTAGAGAAGTCACTCTTGGAGTTGATAACCTCTTCGGCCTTGGAACCTGTTCTACTTGGAGTAGAAGGATTGGGAGTCTACTCTCCAGATTTTCTTGCACCAAAGCCATCAGGCAAATGGAGACTAATCAACGATATTTGCTACTTCAACCAGTTCTTGCTGAAAAGATAAAAGAAACAGATCACTGATCTCAGGGAGACCAGTCAAAGATAACACTGCCGGCTACTGGTTAAAGCGCTCAATGCAGTGAAATTCTAGGTGCATTGCACCCTGGGAAACATGAATATGCAACAGAAGAGCCTGTGGAGCCTTATTTTAAGAGGAAGAGCCAGGACGAGCCAGATATCCCTCCAGGAAGGACCCAGCCAAGGGGTGGCTCATTTAGGGAAACCAACAAAACAACCATATTAAGTGGCCCTTAGGTCAATGTACTGACAAGGGAAAAACAAAGGCCAGGTATCCATTCACAGACAGCTGTTTCGGGGTGTTGCCCCTCATCAGTGTGGAGCAGGATCCTGGCTAGGTAGGTATGCCTAGTAAAGCCATAAGAGAAACAGATCACTGATCTCAGGGAGCCACTTAATATGGTGGATTTGATGGTTTCCCTACAAGAGCCACCCCTCGGCTGGGTCTTTCCCAGAGGGATATCTGGTTAGTCCTGTGTTTCAAGACTTTTAAATGAGGCTCCACGGGTTCTTCTTTTGCATATTCAGTTCCTGGTGAAGAAGTTTCTTATGGATACCATAAAGTTGGATAGAACTATTGCTACCATAGGAGATCGAATGGCATCATTAGATCGAAAGGATGCCTTCTCCTGTGTTTTCATCTTTTCATCTTTCTCCAGATTGCTGTTTACATAAACAGTGTACTCAATCACCTTCAGTTGGGGTAGCCTCTCTTCATAGAAAAGACTCAGAATACAGGAATGAGTTTGGTTATTTTGTGTTTGTTGCCAAGGTTTCCCTGGGTCTGTGTCATCTGCCACAGATGCAGCCCCATGGGCTTTTTAGAATTTCAGAAGCCTGCAGAAAGAGGTCTTAAGGCTCTGGAACTCTATAAAACTCTTTGATCTCAATGGACTGTAACTCTGTAAACACTTGCCCCTCTCTTTCTTGGTTGAACCCACTATGAGACAGAATGTGCCTTTAAGAACCAGTCTGTCTTATGCTAACCACACCAGGTACTGGTTGGGGTACCCACCTTTTAGGAATGACTGCTTATAGATGGTGGTTCCACAATGTAGGGATTTTGCTTTTAAATAGAGATGAGTGAAGCAGCTTAGTTTTGCTTCATACGATGCAGGCTGGTGGCTCTGTGAAGAGGGTCGGTACATCCCAAGGACTCCCTGGAAAACATAGATACATGGATTCATAAGAAGCAAAACGAAACTGCTTCGCTCAGCTCTACTTTTAAACATGAGAGAACTAAAGGAGATTTATTAGACCCTATTACACTTTTTCTATTTCTTTTGAGGAGAGCAACAAGGTATGTTTGATCCCAATATGGTTGTCGTTTGGTCCAGAGAACCAGCCAGTGCTGGTGCAAAACACTGGAGAAACAAACAGTATGTATGTAGTCAGCGGGCCGAGCTGTAGTCAGCAGGCAGCTTCAGATGCAGGTCAAACAGTCTGCAAATGGAGAGGCAAACAGTACAGCGTGATCAGACAAGTAAGCAAAATCCGAGAAACATGCATAGGTCAGGATACACGGAAGGGCAAAAACAACAAATTTGCATTGGAACAGATGAAACCAACAATGCTCAGACATGAAGGGACAGGCAGAGAAGCTTTAGGGTAAATTCACAAGGGCGGATCCGCCAGGAGTCTCAAGCATGAAATCCACAGCTAATCCGCAATACACGTATTAATAATAATAAGAATAATACGTGTATTGCGGATTAGCTGCGGATTTCATGCGGGAGACTCCCGGCGGATCCGCCCGTGTAAATTTACCCTTAAACAGGTGCACCAGAAGTAGGAGATGAGGAGAAAGAACAATGAGGAGCATACTGGCCTTTTAAATTTAGGAGGGCGGGTGCATGTGCACCCTAGAAGTTAGTGGAGAAACTGAGGTGGTGCCTAAAACTTGAAACGTAGGCCAGGGGGAGAGAGGACACTGGTGGACGCCTGCTGCCATGGACCAAACAAAGAAGGTGCAGCAGAAAACTTATCAAAACATTTGATTCAGGGATCAACCTAATTTTTCAAAAGTTTGTCCCAAAGGTCGCTCTTACATTACAGCAAATGTGTGGGTGCAAGGGGTTATCTATTATCCCTGGCAATATGCTGCAAGGCTTCAAGCCCCCCCCAAAGGAAAAAAAATATTGTATATTGTATATTGTAGGCTGGCTTATGCTGCATTTACACAGAACGATTATCGTTAGAATTTTCGCCATAACGATCGCATTTGAGCAATAATTGTTCCGTGTAAACACAGCAAACGATCAAGCGACGTGTGCGAAATCGTCCATTTTGATGTTTAAAGATGTTCTCAAATTGTTGTTCGCTAAAAATGCGCAGATTGCTTTGTGTAAACAGTCTTTCAAAGATTTACCCTTTGTGAAAGATGGGCTTAAGTGATCGTAAGAACGATCGCAATAATGTTTTTTCTTACAAATTTTCTAATGATTTTTCTAACGATTTATGCATCTAAACTCTGATTGTTCAAAAAACCAAATTGTTGCTTCAAAATTGTTAACCGATCGATTGGGCGAATTATCGCTCCGTGTAAACACAGCATTAGAGATGGTTATAGAAGGTTGATTAGGTATCAGGAACAGATGGGAGAATAGTGTGAATAATGCATCCCTATTAGAGCACTCTTATAGAGATGCATAGTAGAAAACGATTTCTGGCCTTTAAAAACACAAGTGAGTCACAAGAGAGTTCATGTGGGCATCAGCAGACATGATGCTGGAGCGCTAGAATAACGCTGTGCTGTCGGAAAGTGGTCAGTCAGGTGAATATAAGGTTGAGCCTGCTGCCAGGGGTGAAATAAAAAGAGAAGATGGCCTCTTTAAATTCTGCCGTTAAATGTTGCCTTAAAGGGGTTGGTATGCAGATATTTTCACAGAATTATAGCACAAATAATGTAATGTACATGAATAATCTATTATAATCTATTTTAGAATACAACTAATACTAAACCGGTTGCTATAGCAACACTTCAGCAATCCATTCAAGATTTTATCAATGCAGAGAAACTACCGTAGATGAGATAAAGAAGAGATAAAGGCAAAATAATGGATTGCACAAGGTTACTTAGATTTGGGTTTTAAAGAACTAGCAAGTCAATAACATCTTAGCAGCTCTTACAAGCTAGATATTTCAGTTTAATGGACATCATTTCCAAATTATCTGCTTAAACCATCCTGAGAAATCACATTATTGGTAAGAGCTAATTCAGAGGTGTAGCAAGGTTATCCTGCACCCAGGACAAGGATTCCGTTTGGCGCCCCCAAGGGACATGCTAGGTGGGTGTTAATATTTTTATGAACAATGAATAAAGGATAAAAGAAGGCACTCACCAGCAGTGTATTCAGACCATCTGGCTTTTATTGCTGTGCGCAGGGGGAGCGGGGGAGACAAGGTGGGTGACCGCAGTTTCGCGGCTTAGTGCCGCTTTGACGAACCGGTTCGTCAAAGCGGCACTAAGCCGCAAAACTGCGGTCACCCACCTTGTCTCCCCCGCTCCCCCTGCGCACAGCAATAAAAGCCGGATGGTCTGAATACACTGCTGGTGAGTGCCTCCTTTTATCCTTTATTCATTGTTCATACAGCATGTTTATTTCGGATTGAGCACCACCACATACCACTTTTTTCTTTCTTGTTGGTTAATATTTTTATACTTATGGAATAATTAAAGACTAGTTTTCCACTGGAAACACCCCCCCCACACACACACACACGGCGGTACGATTGCTTCATTACAGTGCCGCAAAGATTCAAACACTTTCCAGGCTCCCAGCATGATATTGCTAGATCATGCCAGACGGGAAAAGACTCCACTACATGGCTTCCCCAACCATAGCGTCTATAGAATATGGGACATGGTAATAAGTTCTTACTCTTACTACTGCCAAATGAGCCAAAGCAATAGCACAGTTCACAATCTCTTTTTTGATACTAAAAGGGACATGACTTCCAATATGAGTCTAAACCAGGGTTGCCAAATCATTAGAAAAATATCGAAGATACATAGGGTCGCAAAATAAGTGTGACATTTAAAGGGGTGGTGTCACAAAGCAAAGAAGGTAAAATCAGATGTGTACCACATACAGTACATATATGTACAGGATAACAAGTGTATGGCTGTTAAAATAAGTAAAATAGCTTACATCATCACGCCATTTTTCTTTCCCATGGATCTACTCACTCCCTGGTTTCCTCTCTGAACTGTGACCCTGCTGTTGCCATGCAACAGTGCAGACATTTTCCCACAATATTTCCCAAACTTGCTGCAATGTGAAGCAAAAATCAACTGTGACGATTGAACTGAGCATGTACGACACAAGAAAGTGGATGCCCAGTGGGCCATAACCTTGGCAACATAAAATGAAACAAAACAGCACATGGGGGAGTAGTGAGTCTATATCTTTCTTTCAAACAATACATTTTAAGAAATGCTTGTACATTGAAAATATGTTTTAAATGTATCAGTATAGACCAGGGGTGTCAAACTCAGGCTCTCGCACTGTTTCAGAACTACAATTCCCATCATGCCCGGACAGCCAAAGCTAAAGGTTTGGTTGTCAAGGCATGATGGGAATTGTAGTTTTGTAACAGCTGGAGAGCCTGAGTTTGACACGTGTGGTATAGACCGATAGTATTGCTCATCATTATTAGCAATCGTTTATTTTTTTCATAGACTGTACAATTAATGTAAATGTACAAATGTTATATCCTCAGGACATTTCAATTAGTCATCCAAAGTAATACACCAATAAAATATTGTTTTTCAACTTACATGTCATAATTTCAAAGAAGAAACAGAATGAACAGCATGTGCCGCAATAAAGACACCACTATACAATACTTGGTTGCACACCCTTTAGGCACTGATGACAGCCTTCAAATATTTCTTGTAGCCCTCTATAAACTTCTTGCACTTCTCAACTGCTATTTTCTCCCATCTTTCCTTTGCAGTTTGTTCAAGCTCTTGAATGTTTCCAATTTTTTTTTTTACTAAAGGCAGATTTCAGCTCACCCCAAAGACTTTCAATGGGATTAAAGGGGTTATCCAGCGCTACAAAAACATGGCCACTTTTCCCCCTACTGTGCTCCATTTACTTCAAGGGAACTGAGTTTCAAAACCCCACCCAATCTGGAGACAACAGTAGGGGGAAAGTTTTTGTAGCGCTGGATAACCCCTTTAAGGTCAGGACTTATTGCTGGCCATTTTAAAAAGGTCCTTTTTTTTTTTAACCATTCCTATTTACTTTTGCATGTTTGCTTTGGGTCATTGTCTTGCTGGATGGCCCATTGTCTTTAACTCAAACCAAGTTTTTTTTACACTGAGTAGAACATCTGGCTCTACAATCTCTTGATAATTCTCTGATTTCATGATTTCTGTGATACAGTCAAGGCCTCCGGTATCAGCCGCAGAAAAGCAACCCCACAGCATTTTGAATCCTTCACCATGCTTAACCGTTGGTAGGGTGTTCTTTTCCTTAAAAGCTTTATTGCACCATCTGTAAACAAATTGCTGCTCTGCATTGCCAAAAAGTTTGATTTTCTGTCCACAAGCCCACAGCCTTCTTTTACGTCTTTTCTTCAGCAATAGTTTCTTCCTTGGCCCAAAAAGCCCTGCTTGGTTTAGTGTGCAGTGTATGGAAACCATGACCCCAGACTGTCCCAGGATGGCCTTCAGGTTTTTGGAAGTTTGAGGTGGTGTTTTTTCCAAAATTCTCCTCTTTTCCTCTTTCCCCTACATCCAGTTCTTCACAGTCCCATACTTAGCAAACTTCCTTGGAGATGGCCTTATACCATTTGGAAGTCTTATGTTTGCCTGTGATAGCAGTTCTGATGTCCCCAGACAGCCCTTTTGTCCTCACTATTGTGGTACAGAAAAGGGCCTAACTTGGCTTTTCTAAACACTTTTAAGTCATTATTAATTGGCTAATTCATGTCATATAGGCACTGGCAATTAAATGTAAAGAGTGCCAATACCAGTGCCCCAGCAAGCTTTGGGTTTTTCGATTTTTTTCCCCTCACATTGTTTTTTGTTTATTTTATTTTTTATTTTTTATCACTTGCTCTTTTGTATTTAACTCAAGTGCTCTAAACAACAAAGCTGTTTCACTTGTTATTCCACATAATGGGGGAGATTTATTAAGGATGCACCCCCTGACGTACACCAGAGAGAAGATGCAGATTCTTGCCTTCTCCCTGGTCTAACCCCCACTTGCCTGAAGGGCAGGCAGGGTGGAAGGGGGGCTACAAAGCGGAGAGGAGGGGTAGCCTCCTCCCACGCCTAATTTGTCAAGGTTTATGCCTGAAAACAGTTGTAAACCAGGCTTAAATCTACACCTGCTTGAGAGCAGATGTAGATTTGTGTGCAAAGCCTGTGCCCAGCACAGGGCCTGCTATACTAAGGGGCGTGCACCTCTTAGTAAATCTAACTGAGGAAAAGAGGGCGTGGCTATATTTAAAGGAAATCTGTCAGCACCCAGGCCGTACCTAAGGTTCTGACAGTGTGCTGTAGCTAGCAGTCCCCTAGTGAACATGGTACCTTTTGTTAATTTGTCTGTGCAGTAGATTAGGCACAATCCTACTGTAATGAAGAGTCAAAGAGGAGTTGTTTTTAGCACACTCTGGCACACCTCACTACTCCTTCCTTCTCCTTCTTCTTCATAAATAATAAGTGCTCCCCAGCCTCCTGCTCGCTCAGCTGTCAGCCAGTGTCTCTGATTGCAAATTGGTCCTCTGTAGGCAGTTAATGTCTGAAAGAAACACTTGAATCTCTGAGCCAAAATGTGTTGGAGCTGTAGTCCAGGGGTAACTCTCCTGTCTACAGACTTGCCACCAGTTTGTTCTTTGGTTGAAATTGAGGTGATGGCTGCAATTTAATGGCAAAGAATTGCTGTTATTTTTAAGCCACTTTTAGATAAGATTATGGGCAAGGAGTGTTGCTAGAAAGCCTTTGTTACCCCATAATCGTCTTATGTAAAAGTGTCACCGATCAGCCAAGGAACAGGGAAACGCCTGATCATTGACTGATCACATCATTTTTCCGTCATTTAAATGTATTGATGTCGACTGCACATGTCCTTGTGCGAACAGGGGATGTGCCGACGATAGCAATATATGTAAGTGGCTGCACGAACGATACAGTGATCATTCGTGTGGATTGTGCCTTCTGAAGGCACTGCAAATGAGCACATATCTCACTGATTGTTGATCGCTTGTGTCCTGGCACAGCCTCATATTGGGCAGTGTAAAATGATCCTTATATACACAATGTTTTCCACTGTATGCCAGTATAGTGGGATAGATGACAGCTGTCTGTCAGAGGTATACTTGAGGAGCTTTTTCTAATGTATTAAAAGTTTAGTTCAGTATTTGTGGACATCTGCACACCGGACATATCTATGTTGGATATTGTGTACTCTTATTTATGTACACATTTTTATATTTTTATACGCACATTCCCCTAAAAAAAAAAATCGAGCATACACACCTGCTCTTATACATGCACACTCACTCACTTTTATACACATGTATACACGCACATAAACCCAAACAATAATCCTTGTATCATTCATGCAGCCCTGGAAACTGACAGCACAGATATTTATATTTTGTGCTGTCAGTTTCAAGATCACAAGCAGCAGTCTATACATACCAGCCATGCTGCTAGTAATCCGGTATATGGCTCTCCAGTCCTCACGCCAGCTGTATCTTCGGGGGCCTGCCTCCTCCAGCTGTCAAACATTCCAAAACAAGCGGCGTCTGAAGTTACAACAGCAGCTGGCGGACCGGTGAATCAGATGCCGAATTACAAGCAGTGTGGCTTGTAGGTTTAAACTGCTGCCTGTGATCTGGAATATGCATGTGATGCGTATGTGATACATATCTATGCTGTCAGTTTATCTTTCTCAGCCGCATAAACCCCTGTTTACACAGGAAGATGTAAAGATATATTGTAAAGCCGGTTCCAAACAGACGATAAGCTGGTCTTTGGCTGCTCGGTGTCACTTTTACATGGGACGATTATTGGCTGCAGGAGCATTTCTAGTGATGCCCAGGGCCGTATTTGCCACTAGGCACCCGTGGTCTGGTGCCTAGGGCGGCACCCTGGGGGGGGGGGGGCAGCAGCCGCGGGGAACAAAATATTTTTTTAAAAAAAAAATATATATATTTTTAACTCCCGCCGCTCTAGGCACCGGACCACGGGTGCCCAGTCCGCGCCGTGGGGCGATGGGAGCGTTATGCAACAGCCGGCTGAGCTTCCGGCACACACTACCTCTATTACAAGCCGGAAGCTCATAGCTGCAGCCCCGTGGTCCCGGACTTCTCCCCTGCTCGGCGCAATGACGTCACATGTGCCGCCGAGCAGGGGAGAAGTCCGGGATCGCGGGACTGCAGCTATGAGCTTCCGGCTTGTAATAGAGGTAGTGTGAGCCGGAAGCTCAGCCCGGCCGGCCCCGAAGCTGCATGGCAGGAGACCTTCCCAGCCTGCCTCTGCCCCCTGGATGCTCCCTGGCTGCACCTTCTTCCCCCCCCAGCTTCTCCTCCTGCACCCCTTAGCTGCTCTGCATGCCCCCTGGTTCTCCCCCTGCCCCATCTGCTCCCCCTGCCCTCCCAGCTTTTTCCCCTGCACCCCCCCCAGGTTCTCCCCCTGCCCCCCCCAGCTTCTCCCCCTGCACTCCCCAGCTGCTCCCCCTGCACCCCCCAGCTGCTCCCCTGCCCCTATCTGCTCCCTCTGCCCCCTCAGCTTTTCCCCCTGCACCCCCCAGCTGCTCTCCCTGCCCCCCAGGTTCTCCCCTGCCCCCTAGCTTTTCCCCCTGCACCCCCCAGCTTCTCCCCCTGCACATCCCAGCTGCTCTCCCTGCCCCCCAGGTTCTCTCCTGCCCCCCTAGCTTCTCCCCCTGCACCCCCAAGCTTCTCCCCCTGCCCCCCCAGCTGCTCTCCCTGCCCCCAGCTGCCCGCCTGCAGATGAGTTGTGGTCGGATAAGTCTTCATGATGGTTGCGCCAGATGGAGAAGAAAGCAAAAAGTGAGCAATGGCAATCGGAGAAGACGTCACCTGTGAGTCATTAGTAACTGCACTGTAATCACTTCTATAGTGTGCAGAGCCTGTGTACCATTGGGGTCTATAAGGGTCAGTTTAATGTTTGCGGTAGTGTACTGACACAGCCCTGCGGTCACTACAGTACACTAGCGCAAACCGTTAAACTAGGACCCAACTACAAGAGCTGCAGGCACTAAAACTCCCAGTATATCCTGAGGGCTGCAGACTGTCAGTACATGCTGGGAGTTGTAGTGCCTGCAGCTGTTGTAGTTGGGTCCTAGGTGCATCATACACTGGATGCTTTGTGGCATATAAAAATACAGAGATCTGTGGGGGCTCAGTGTAGGGAAGTGACCCCAGAACATCACTAATAGGGGATTAGGGGAGATGTTTTTGTTCTGTCCCCTATTAGTGATGTTCTGGGGTCACTCCCCTACACTGAGCCCCCACAGATCTCTGTATTCTTATATGCCATAAAGCATCCAGTGTATAGGACCCAACTACAACAGCTGCAGGCACTACAACTCCCAGCATGTACTGACAGTCTGCAGCCCTCAGGATATGCTGGGAGTTGTAGTACAGTGTAGACAGATGTATTGCTGGACCTTCAGGGCTGATGGTTGTCACCCACAGATTGCAGCCACCAGGAGACTCTGCACACAGTGATTTTTTTATAGGGTTGTCTTCTCAGAGACTACAACTCCCAGTATACCCTGAGAGCTATATAAATGTAGGGATTTGTCACAGATACAGATGAATCCAGGAGAGGAGTGGGTCAGCATGTCGTCTCTCACTGGTTCTATATTGGTGGGCCCCAAGGATCATTTTCTCTGGTGGGCCCCAGGTACCCTAGTCCGACACTGGACAGAAGTGGTCCCCGAAGTACGATGTCCCCGGCCCCTTCCTTCCTCCATCACGTCTGTTTGATGAGAAGAGTGGGCATCAAGCAGAGCGCCACCCAAGTGCCAGGGTATATACCATGCATTTAACTTGCCAGTGCCGGGGGGGGGGGGGGGGGGGGGGGGGCGCCTCAGCATGCAAAGTGCCTAGGGCAGCATGAACTCTAAATACAGGCCTGGTGATGCCCATATAAAAGGCCCTTACTTTCGAGATACGGAAGAAAATAATATCAATAAAATTAATGATTAAAAAAAGCAAGACAAAATATACGTTACTGTAACTTATTAAATGTAACATATTAACACATATTGAAAAAAAAAAAAAAATGATGATGGTGGCAAGGCATGAACACCACTTTTTTGTGAAACCTGAGCAACAGTTCTAGTGCATTTAAATGTTTCCCAATATCTAAAATGTAAAATAAATGTAGCCTTATAATTATTTTTATTACGACTACACAGAGCTGTATCAGCCATGAGGAGTCATGAGCATCTCACTTCAGGCAGCAGGTTATACTAGCCTTGAGGGGCAGCACTGGCTGAATCTGCATAGTGAGTGTACATTTTATGTATGGCTGAACACTATAGCATAGGAGGAGGGAGTTTGGCTATAAAAGTCTTTGATCCTGTATGCATATTTTGTGGTGTGTTAGATTAATAACTGTGCCACATAATGTGTATACAGGAGCAAGGATTTTGAATCTAATGCTAGACTTCCTGCCTTGTACTGTATTGTGGTTCTGTGCATATGTGCTGTCCCACCACGGGTGTTACTAGTCTATACACCCCTTGCAAAAGCCTGTACTACAAGTAAATGTGGTAATGAAGTAGTGCCTAGGTTTTACCACTAGATGTCACTACTATTTGTATATGTGCTTGTATATTGCACAGCTGTAGTGAACAAGGGGTTATTGTTTGTTTGTTATCTGCATACCAATGAGAGCTCTTTTCTCTTTTTCACCTATCTCTATTCTCATTCTTCTCTCTGCGCTTTCTTCTCCACTACTCACAGGAGGTATTACACACCCAGTAGGAAGTTGTCACATGTGGAGAGGAAGTACACACACACACTTGGAGAGTCTTATCCAAGTCTTGGAGGAGAGAGGATGCAGGACAAGATGATCCCTGCTTTAGTTCAACTGGGCCCTGGCTCTGCCAGGTCCCCACCAGTCCAGTGTAGTCTAGTCGTGAGTGTGGTAGTGAACAGACGTATGGGAAGCACTGTGACTCTTTTCTTCTCCTAAGCAACACTTGTTCTTATTATGCTAGGAGAGGATAGGTCAGAGATCGCCCCAGCCCACGCCCTGAACAGGATTTGCAGGACAGTATCCTGAAACAAGAGGAACTGATCCGGATAGAGCAAAGTTGCTACAAGTTTACCTACTCTATCTCGCAGCGTAGGTGTAACTAAGTAATTTTGCCACCCTGCTCCACTCAGGTAACAAGGTCTGGGGCTTCTGTCACCCTAGGAGGACGGGTCACCGGACACTGCAGGGCAACAGGTGGTACAGAGACAACAAAGGTCGAAACATGGGCACAAGTAGTCTTCTATTCTCAAGTCTTCAGTATTCTACTTCTTCTTCTAAAGTTCCGGCAGAACACACTTCTACCCTGGGTTGGGACTCACTCACTCAGCACACAATCAAGTCAGTTCAGCTCTCCTGCTCCAAAAGCTCTTAATGCAGATTGTGTCTAGTCAGAAGTCTATTATCTCCTGCTGTATCAAGTATTCCTGCAGTAAAGAAGATTTTATTTATGGTAACAGGACTCAGTGATTATTGTTCTGGCACGTACACGGTCACTATTCCATCCTTGGGTCATCTCCCTTTTCTGTGGGTGGCTATACCGATAGTCCTGGTGGGTCACAGCTCCACTCTGGACCACCGTGATAGGTACCCAAGGGACCCCATCACAGCCGGCAGGTCACTGACCACAGGGTAAAGGGTATAGCCAGTCATCCTAAAATCAAAGCAGGTGTGCCTCCATACCTATGTGCCAACCGATATTGGCGTTAAGGCAGTACAGTAACAGGCCCACAACAGATATCAACTGTGTTTGTGTCTTTAATAGTGATGAGCGAGTACTAAAATGCTTGGGTGCTCGATAGTCAAGGCGAATATTTCCCGATGCTCGGGAGCTCGTTTCGAGTAACGAACCCCATTGGAGTCAGTGGGAAACTCAAGCATTTTTGCAGGGGACCCAAGCTCGGCCCAGGGAAGGTTGCTTGAAAACCTATCAACCTCAGAAAATGATGGAAACACCACGGAAATGGACAGGAAACAGCAGGGACAGCATGCATGGATGCCCCTGAGGCTGCCTAATGGCACCATTACACCAAAATCTGGGCAACAGCCTGGTGGTCAACCTCAAGACAATAGTGCTGACCCAGACCAAGATGGGCAAGGCACATGCGACCAAGGTCAAAGGCCTGAAGGTCACTTTGAAGGTCAAAGGCCTTGAAGAGTGTTCCCCTGCCAGTGCCTGACAAGCTGACTGCTTCCCTCCTCCCCCCACCCCTTAATAACTTGTCTTTTTAATTTACTAGACTGACCAGGGCTGGGGCATGACACTGACTACTTTAGCAGTAGGGGTAATTTTCCCCATATCATGACACTCACTACTCCCCACCGCTTCTGTTCTGGTGACTGAATTTAAAATTAATTTTTTTTTACATTTATTTTTGAAATTTGAATTATAATTTGATTTTGAGTTTGTATTAAAATTTAAGTTTGAATTTGAATTAGTTTAAATTTTGAGTTTGAAGTTTGATATTTTTTATTTATTTATTCAAGTTTGTATCCAGCAATAACATGGAATGAAATGGACAATACAATCATCCAATAAAAATAGCTGGATTATGGCTAGATTTAGCCTCACACCTTCATGCAGTTGTACATGAGAGGCAAAATCATTGGAGGTAGGGACGAAGAAATAACAATACAGTCTTCTTAAGAGGCCTCGGAATTTGAATGAATACACTTTTAATCCTTTAAAGAGTATCTAAGAAAGGGCAAGTGCGGTAGTAGAGGGTGGACTTTTTCTACCATTTTCGCTGTATGTTCCTTTTAGCTGTGGCATGTATCTTGGAAATACAATAGATGGCCTGACAGCCCTGCAAAATAGCACTGGAATTGAAGTCGATTTGATTTGAAATTTGAAATCAAAGATTTAAAAAACAGCAGATAAAGTGGCATTTACCGAGCTACTGACTTCTGCCTTTAAAACAGCTACAAAATGAAAAGACGGCAGAGGACACCCGTAGGTTTACATCCACCAATTATATGGTTCAAAATGGACAACACAAGGATCCTAAATTACAACCCACCATTTTCACTGTCTGTTCCTTTTAGCAGTGGAGTGTATCTTGGAGATACAATAGATGACCTGACAGCCCTGCAAAATAGCACTTGAATTGAAGTCGATTTGATTTGAAATTTAAAATCGAAGATTAAAAAAAAAGCCGATAAAGTGGCCTTTAATGGCCTTTAGATGAGGCAGGCGTGGAACCTCCCAAAAATTAAGCCTGACAGCATGGCGGTGAGAACTCAGTGAACAAGGTAGATGACACAGCCGATCAACCTCCCAAAAATTTGGCCTGACACAGCATTGCACCTGCTGTCCCCTTTCTGCCAGCAGTCGATCACCACAGGGTGCAGCTAAGATCGTGGTAGCTGCACTGCAAGCCCCAGCCAGCAGTCTGAGTCCACCAAAAAAATAAATAAAGATTTTAAGCCCTTACAAGGGCTGTTGGGTTCTTTTTCTAGTATCTCTGCCTACAGGAACGCTAATTCCCTCCCTAAGGCTCTCTCTGACAATCAGCAGCTCTGTCTCTAATCTCTTCCAGCATTCTTATATGCCCGGCTCATCTGATCTGGCCAGCTAATCACTGCTATCGACATGTAGGATTTCCACGTGATGCTACAAGCTCTCAAAGCCTCTCCTGCATGATGATTGGCTGATAAAAAGCCGCCAAACATGCAGGAAGAGGAAGATGCCATTGTCTTGAGTTATTGCGAGATGCTCGTCCGTGTAATAGGTAGCATCGAGTACCCTAATACTCGAACGAGTACCAAGCTCGGACGAGCATTCCCGCTCATCACTAGTCTTTAAAGTTTAAAGTTTTAGGTGCAGAAACAGCGACACAGTGACTGCAGACAACCATGGAGATGGACCCTCAACTGTTACAATTTGAAAAATAAAAGAAAGACAAGATTGAAAAAACATGGAAGGGCTAGTCAAATAAGCTGAGGTTAAAAGCAAACAAGCAATGCAGAACAAAATCAGAATTCAACTAGCGATGTGAAGGTACAATAAGCCAAAGTAAGGTAACCAGGAATCGCATGACAGAGAGCATTTTTCAGAACAAAGTTTCATTTAATAAAGTTTCATTCTGTTGGGTTTCAACCATTGGTCTGCTTGGCTGACAGTCTCTTGTCTCTCTCCTCAATAATTATAAGGCGGTTACCCATCCAAGATTTGTTACCTTTTCCAATGACAACAGTTTCCAAGCTGGAAAAGCATTTTTTGTTGGCATCTTTTAGATGAACCAAATCAAACCACATCCAAGGAACCTACAGTAGGTGCAAGTTAGCACCTTCAGTTACCAGGCAGAGGTTACTAGTATGTAACTTGATGAAGTCTGTGATCTTGCCAAAACAGTGTCATTGACCTTAAAGGGGAACTCCAGGTAAAGGTAAAACTGCAGAAGCATATAGCATTGCTAACTAGGGATGGTCCGAACCGAGTTCGGTTCGGGTCCGTCCGAACCCGAAATCTCGGTAATGATTCCCGCTGTCTGCCCGCTCCGTGCAGCGGGCGGATCCAGCGGGAGGACCGCCTGGAAAACTGGGTTACAGCCATAGCCATAGGCTGTATCCCAGTTTTCCAGGCAGTCCTCCCGCTGTATCCACCCGCTCCACGGAGCGGTCAGATAGCGGGGATCTGATGCTCAGCGTTCGGGTTCATACGAACCCGAACCTCGGAGGGTTCGGACCATCCCTATTGCTAACCTGTCTAACCTAGTTTTAAAACTACCAAACATCCATTTCTTTTGGGGATCTTAGTTCTGTATTGTGTGGCTGTACCTCCTGGTTGAGCAGTTGTTCACAGTACTACACGTTCCAGAATGCATTGATTTCCCTTAGCTGTTCATTACAGTCCTCCAATCTGCTCATTCCCCGCCCAAAACTGTTGCACAACATCTAGGCCGTGTTCACACATTGCAGTTTCATTGTGTAACTGAATTAATTGCAGTACTTTATATTGTCATTCTCGTCCCACCCACAAAGTACACTGCATTCTCCACCTGTAACACCACACAGCACGCTGTATTCTCTACCTGTAACACCACACAGCACACTGCATTCTCCACCTGTAACACCACACAGCACTCTATATTCTTTGCCTGTAACACCAAACAGCACACTGTATTCTCTACCTGTAACACCACACAGCACGCTGTATTCTCTACCTGTAACACCACACACCACACTGTATTCTCTACCTGTAACACCACACAGCACGCTGTATTCCCTACCTGTAACACCACACAGCACGCTGTATTCTCTACCTGTAACACCACACAGCACGCTGTATTCTCTACCTGTAACACCACACAGCACACTGTATTCTCTACCCGTAACACCACACAGCACGCTGTGTTCTCTACCTGTAACACCACACAGCACGCTGTATTCTCTACCTGTAACACCACACAGCACGCTGTATTCTCTACCTGTAACACCACACAGTACACTGTATTCTCTACCTGTAACACCACACAGCACTGTATTCTCTACCTGTAACACCACACAGCACGCTGCATTTTCTACCTGTAACACCACACAGCACACTGTATTCTCTACCTGTCACACTACACAGCACACTGTATTCTCTACCTGTAACACCACACAGTATGCTGTATTCTCTACCTGTAACACCACACAGCACACTGTATTCTCTACCTGTAACACCACACAGCACTGTATTCTCTACCTGTAACACCACACAGCACGCTGCATTTTCTACCTGTAATACCACACAGCACACTGTATTCTCTACCTGTCACACTACACAGCATGCTGTATTCTCCACATGTAACACCAATATTGGAATAAAGTAAATAACTGATTTATAATTTTTTTTTTAATTTCCACACATGTATTATGCTCGAGCATCTTTTATCTTAGAAGTTGAGCCCCACAATAGGGACTTTATTCAATTTTATCTTACATGGGATATGTTGTTTATGACTTGTTTTTTTGTCCAGATGGAATTGGCAGTGCCGGCTCTGATCTGCTGTGCCGTTTAGCATTATTTAATTGCATTTCTGCATCATTTTGTGAATATGCTGCAGTACTGCAATGAAATTCCAACATGTGTGAACAAAGCCCTAGTTTTACTGCAGACCTTTGCACAGTCAGTAAAGTTGCAGCACCTGCTTCTGTCACTCCTTGCCTGCTCAGGTGTAGGCTGGAAGGGCTGGTTAGAGATGGTGAATCACTCGGGGGATATGGGTGGGAGACAAGATCCAGCTGAGCCTCCTGTGACATCACGCCCTGCCCCTTGTCTACATCATCAGCCTGTGCTCAGCAAACAAACTCAATGTGAGACAGAGGCATGTAAACTCTGTCTCCTGAGGTGGAAGAGCAGTGGGAGCAGGAGACAATGTGGATTGGCACAGAGGCCATTTTCTTTACTTCCTGGATGTCAATAAGCTACCAGTGTGGCAGAACCGTACAGATATGGTAATACATTATACAGACACATCTATATAAATGTTAGTGTACTTTTAATAGAAGAAAAAATGGCTTATCCAGAGCTCCCCTTTAATGTGGGGGTCAGGGATGGTGCAGGCATCCAGTGAGGAATTTCTTTTGTTCTCACCCAGGTCTTCCTCACCTTGCACAGCTTGTACTTAGCCTCTTCAGCTGTGATTCTGTGCACTGAAAATCTACCCTTGGTGTCATATAGAAGACTGAAGTGCCTACCAGTTTTTCAATGCTGATGACATCCATCAATTCAGCAGGGTAAGTAATGTCTATGGGGACATTGCCATCAATCTTGAGAAAGCACTGCATGCAAATCTTCTTTACCTCATGTTCGGTAAGGGCATACTTCAGTCTGTTCCTTTATAAGATGATGAGTGGCAGAAACACCCAAAGCTTGTGGGGACCAATGGATGGATGTGGTGCAAAGACACCAGTCAGCTTACCCAGCATCCAGTGCCTGAGTGCAGCGACGGGCATCAAGTGATTCTTCAGGCCGCAAATCATGCAATGAAAAGTCAAATGCCAGATTTTTTAAAATGATCCTTTAGTATTAAGATATTGAATTTGTCATACTGTCTCGTGACCCTGAAAAATGTTTGCCACAGCGGTGTGAAGATTTCTTCTAATTGTGTGTCAGTGTCGATTAATCAGGCATTATAGTTTTTGCTTTGATATACCACATTGAAGGATGTACATAAAAAGTGTCAGTCATTCTCTAGTCTCTCTGTATTGGGACTGTGCTTCTATGTGAACTTTGCTTGTTCGTAAGATGTGGGTACAGGTTCTGACCCACTTCCCCTCCCCTTTATTTTTGATGGTGACGACAGGGAATTTCTAACAGGGATATTCCTTAAGCTTGTTGACTTTTATTAGACAGGAGAAGTAAACCTGGGAAGTAAACTTTTATATTTCCTGCAGTCTATTTTATTTGTTAAAGATCTGCAACAATTTTACTTAAAATATTAATGTGGGGGTTGGAAGTAACAACTAGGGGCATTCACTTTTTTATCGGCTTCTATTAAACATAGGAGACTAATAAGTAAAATAATTCACTTATATTGCTATTTACTATTACACCCAAACCTTTGTGAATATAAATAGATTCCCTGGTATTTTAAAATATTCCTTTATTAAATTAGAATTATGCCGTTGATAAAATAAGGACAAATGAACTTAGTTTTAACTAAATGTTAGTTCTTACTTGCAGTGAAGATGGCAAATGCATGTACAAAACAGCTCAAGAACATGGTCTGTGGTAAAAGGGTGCCCTCTGCTGATAACAAAACAATACATTCAGGATACAAACACATATGTTGTGAATGCTTGTATTAATATCTATCCAGCAGTACCACCAGCTTGGTAGGTGGTCAGGGTGTAACAGATTTGCTTTAACCATTAGCTTTACCCAATATATTTTTTATTATTAAAGAAATAACAAAGGTTAATACAATACAATATAAATCCAATACAGTCTGGTAATGGTTAGTGTTCTCCTTAAGCTGCCAGTCAACCGCTCAGCAGCACGAAGTTTTGCCCCCCTAAATGTAAAGTGGGTGACAATTAGTGATGAGCGAGTACTAAAATGCTCGGGTGCTCGTTACTGGAGACGAGTATTTCCCGATACTCGAGTGCTCGTTTTGAGTAACGAAACAACATGGATGCCAGTTAAGGCCCAGCAGTAGCCAACATGGAGGCAAGGGCAGTCAGCACTAGTCAACATGGATGCCAGTAAAGGCCCAGCAGTAGTCAACATGGATGCCAGTTAAGGCCAAGCAGTTGCCAACATGGAGGCAAGGGCAGGCACAGCAGTAGTCAACATGGACGCCAGTTAAGGCCCAGCAGTAGTCAACATGGATGTCAGTTAAGGCCCAGGAGTAGTCAACATGGATACCAGTTAAGGCCCAGCAGTAGCCAACATGGAGGCAAGGGCAGGCACACCAGTCAGCAGTAGTCAACATGGATGCCAGTTAAGGCCAAGCAGTAGTCAACATGGATGCCAGTTAAGGTCCAGCAGTAGTCAACATGGATGCCAGTTAAGGCCCCGCAGTAGTCAACATGGATGCCAGTTAAGGCCCAGCCGTAGCCAACATGGAGGCAAGGGTAGGCACACCAGTAGTCAGCAGTAGTCAACATGGATGCCAGTTAAGGCCCAGCAGTAGTCAACATGGATGTCAGTTAAGGCCCAGCAGTAGTCAACATGGATGCCAGTTAAGGCCCAGCAACAAGGATGCAAGGGCAGGCACACCAGTAGTCAACATGGATGCCTGTTAAGGCCCAGCAGTAGTCAACATGGATCCAGTTAAGGCCCAGCAGTAGTCAACATGGATGTCAGTTAAGGCTCAGCAGTAGTCAACATGGATGCCAGTTAAGGCCCAGCAGTAGTCAACATGGATGTCAGTTAAGGCCCAGCAGTAGTCAACATGGATGCCAGTTAAGGCCCAGCAACAATGAGGGAAGGGCAGGCACACCAGTAGTCTACATGGATGCCAATTAAGGCCCAGCAACACCGAGACAAAGGGCAGGCACACCAGCAGTCTACATGGATGCCAGTTAAGGCCCAGCAACAACAAGGCAAGGGTAGGCCCAGCAGTAGTCAACATGGATGCCAGTTAAGGCCCAGCAACAAGGATGCAAGGGCAGGCACACCAGTAGTCAACATGGATGCCAGTTAAGGCCCAGCAGTAGTCAACATGGATGCCAGTTAAGGCCCAGCAACAAGGATGCAAGGGCAGGCACACCAGTAGTCAACATGGATGCCTGTTAAGGCCCAGCAGTAGTCAACATGGATGTCAGTTAAGGCCCAGCAGTAGTCAACATGGATGTCAGTTAAGGCCCAGCAGTAGTCAACATGGATGCCAGTTAAGGCCCAGCAGTAGTCAACATGGATGTCAGTTAAGGCCCAGCAGTAGTCAACATGGATGCCAGTTAAGGCCCAGCAACAATGAGGGAAGGGCAGGCACACCAGTAGTCTACATGGATGCCAATTAAGGCCCAGCAACACCGAGGCAAGGGCAGGCACACCAGCAGTCTACATGGATGCCAGTTAAGGCCCAGCAACAACAAGGCAAGGGTAGGCACAGCAGTAGGCTACATGAATGCCAGTTAAGGCCCAGCAACAACGAGGCAAGGGCAGGCACACTAGTAGTTTAGATGGATGCCAGTTAAGGCCTAGCAACAACGAGGCAAGGACAGGCACACCAGTAGTCTACATGGATGCCAGTTAGGGCCCAGCAACAACGAGGCAAGGGCAGGCACACCAGTAGTTTACATGGATGCCAGTTAAGGCCCAGCAGTAGCCAACAAGTAGCCTTCTACCCCCAGCATCCTTTTGATTTTCAATTTGACTGTAGCAGTTGAGGTAACATTCCCTGCATAATGTAACTACTCACTTCTACCCCCACCACCACCCTTTCGATTTTCAATTTGACTGCAGCAGTCGGGGTAACATTCCCTGCATAATGTAACTAGTCACTTCTACCCCCGCCACCACCCTTTCGATTTTCAATTTGACTGCAGCAGTTGGGGGTAACATTCCCTGCATAATGTAACTACTCACTTCTACCCCCGCCACCACCCTTTCGATTTTCAATTTGACTGCATTCCCTGCATAATGTGACTCACCACCTCTCCCCCCACTGCTGTTTTGATTTTGAATTTGACTTTGATCCTTGAGGATCTGGCAATTGTCTCATGCAAAGGGATCATCACTTGAGGGGTAGTGTACTACAAATCCCAGCAATACAGTGTAGTACCCACTAGTTTAGGGGGAGCTGTACGGTACAATCTGGTAGTGGCTGGACCTAGACACACGCTGGGATACCCCCTTACAATTAGCAGTGAAGTTTTATGCAGGTGTACTACAAATCCCAGCAATACAGTGTAGTACCCACTAGTTTAGGGGGGGGGGGCTGTACGGTACAATCTGGTATTGGCCGGAACTATACACACACACTGTGACACCCCCTTACAATGAGCAGTGAAGTTCTTTACAGGATGTATTACAAATCCCAGCAATGCAGTGTAGTACACAATAGTTTAGGGGGGGCTGTACGGTACAATCTGGTATTGGCCGGAACGATACACACTCTCTGTCACCCCTTTACAATGAGCAGTGAAGTTCTATGCAGGATGTACTACAAATCCCAGCAATACAGTGTAGTACACACTAGTTTAGGGGGGGCTATACGGTGCTATCTGGTATGGGCAACAACTGTACACTTTTTCTGTCACCCCAATACAATGAGCAGTGAAGTTCTGTGCAGGATGCACAACAAATCCCAGCAATACAGTGTAGTACACACTAGTTTAGGGGGTGCTTCACGGTGCTATCTGGTATGGGCACC
This sequence comes from Dendropsophus ebraccatus, assembly GCF_027789765.1. Taxonomy (NCBI): domain Eukaryota; kingdom Metazoa; phylum Chordata; class Amphibia; order Anura; family Hylidae; genus Dendropsophus; species Dendropsophus ebraccatus. Next base: position 123,492,729 of record NC_091454.1, read on the forward strand.
AACTGTACACACTTTCTCTCACCCCAATACAATGAGCAGTGAAGTTCTATGCAGGATGCACTACAACTCCCAGCTATACAGTGCAGTACACACTAGTTTAGGGGGGCCTGACGGTGCTATCTGGTATGGGCAACAACTGTACACACTTTCTGTCACCCCAATACAATGAGCAGTGAAGTAAGTTCTATGCTGGATGCACTACAAATCCCAGCTATACAGTGCAGTACACACTAGTTTAGGGGGGCTTGATGGTGCTATCTGGTATGGGCACCAACTGTACACACTTTCTGTCACCCCAATACAATGAGCAGTAAAGTAAGTTCTATGCTGGATGCACTACAGCTCCCAGCTATACAGTGCAGTACACACTAGTTTAGGGGGGCCTGACGGTGCTATCTGGTATGGTCACCAACTGTACACACTTTGTCACCCCAATACAATGAGCAGTGAAGTAAGTTCTATGCTGGATGCACTATAAATCCCAGCTATACAGTGCAGTACACACTAGTTTAGGTGGTGCTATCTGGTATGGGCAACAACTGTACACACGCTTTGTCACCCCAATTCAATATGAGCAGTGAAGAAAGTTCTATGCAAGACGCATACAACTCCCAGCTATACAGTGCAGTACACCAGGACCACCAGCCCCAAAATCGAAGGAGTACACTGAGCACTTCTTAGGGGTCTGTATGCAACACCTAATGCCCCTTTCTGCCAGCAGCTGGTCACCACAGTGTGCTGGTTAAATCGCGGTAGCAGCACTGCAACTCCCAGCCAACTGTAGTAATAGTATTAAAGTATTGAAGTAAAGCTTTGAAGCCCTGAAAAGGGCTGTTTTGTTTATATTGCTAGTATATACCCTGCCTACTGGAACGCTAAATCCTACACTGACACTCTCCCTGACCAGCAGCAGCTCTGTCCCTGATCTCTCACAGCATGCGTCTGAAGCGAGCACTGCCGGCGCCGAGTTTTAAATGGCAGGGTCATCTGATCTGGCCAACCAATTGCTGCTATCGACATGTATGGTTCCCACGTGATCGCAGGATGTACCAAAGAGTCTCCTGCATGTTTATTGGCTGCGAAATTGCGCCCAAACTTACAGTAAATGGACGATAAGATTTCCTCGAGCATCACGAGATGCTCGTCCGAGTAGCGAGTACCATCGAGTACCCTAATACTCGATCGAGTACCAAGCTCAGACGAGCACGTTCGCTCATCTCTAGTGACAATACATACTGTGTATGCATCGCCACTCACTACTGTACAAGCGCAGGAAATCTGGCAGCAAATATCAGCTCCTGTATGTACATTTCTTAGTGTACTACGTAATGTAAGTGTAGATGCAGGGACTCCTGTACACAAAAGCGGCGCACATCTTCTGCGGTAAACTCCTCGTAGTGATGTAATTTCATTGGGTGCTGCCCGCAAGAAGCAGCTTAGACTGCAGGTGGATTAAGAGGTTACCCAGCATTGGACCAGAGGACAGGTGAGTGTTTTTTTTTTTTTTACTTGGACTTGGCACAGACTTAGAGCATTACTTTGAGGACAGCAGGGGTCCTGACTGGTTTCCCTGACCGCAAGAGGTATAAAACATACCTCCAATCTTTGATCTTCTCATAGAGTCTCAGGAAGACTCTATATGTAGAGTGCCGACGATACTGATCAGTGCTTAGCATTGAACAGTATCAGCAATTTAATGATTGCTTTTTTTAAACATTGCTTTTAAAGCGACTCGGTACCCAGAATCTGACACCCCCAAACTGCTTGTACCTTTGGATAGCTGCTTTTAATCTAAGCTCTGTCCTGGGGTCTGTTTGGCAGGTGATGCAGTTATTGTCCTAAAAAACAACTTTTAAACTGGCAGCCCCGTGACCAATGGCCGGGGCTTAGATTGTGTATGCATTAGGCTGGCACAACCTCTCTGTCCCTCCTCCCCGCCCTCCTCATTGTTAGGAATGCTCCAAGCAAATTGTCTCCTATTCATCAGCTGTGTGACTACTGAACATGGGCTGGATCGTTAATTACCTGTGGAATGTTCAGACAGGAGAAAATGTTCCAGTGGCATTCCTAATGATAAAGAGGGTGGGGACGGAGGAGTGACGGAGGGGTGGCGCAAAGTTCTGGCACAGATACTCTAAGCCCCGGCCATTGGGCACGGGGCTGCAAGTTTAAAAGTTGTTTTAAGGACAATAACTGCATCACCTGCTGAACGGACCCCAGGACAGATCTTTGATTAGAAGCAGCTATCCGAAGGTACAAGTGGTTTGGGGGGTCAGATTGTGGGTACAGAGTTGCTTTAAACATTTTTTTTAAATGTTTTTTTTTGTTTTTTATTATGACAAGCCCCTCTCTCAATAAAAGTTTAAATCACACCTTTTTCCATTTTGCAAATAAAACACGTAAAAATAAATAAACAAAACATGTTTGGTATCATAGCGTGTGCAAAATATGACAATAGTGTTCATGCAAGGTGAATAGTGTAAACAAAAAGAGGTATCAATAAAAACGATAAATCATGGGGTAATAAATAAGCCCTCAAACAGCCCTATAGGTAGAAAAATAGTCACAAGAGGGCAACTTTAATCGTAATTGTTTGTAAAAAAAACCCCTTTTTTTTACTGTTTCAAAAATAGTAAAATATTAGAAAAGCTATGTAATGGTGCGTTCACACCTACAGGATCTGCAGCTGATTTTCTGCAGCAGATTTTATTTAAATAACAGAATACAGCATCAAATCTGCTGCAGATCTTGTAGGTGTGAACGCACCCTGGGGCTCGGTTCACACGTTGTAACAGTGCGGCTGTATTTGCGGCTGTAATTGTGCGGCGGTATTTTTGGTGGTTCGTGTGTATGCTTGGAAGTATAGGATATGCGGCTGCACAGTGCACACTATGTCTGAATCTACGGCCCTATCGTAAACGGACCCGTAAAAAATGAACAAGACCATTGTTTGCGGCTGAACATGCGGCCGAGGATTGACAGGCGGTCCGTACGGAGTACTTCAAAAATAGCCGGCAATGATGCCGAATGCCGATGCCTCTAATAGTTAATATATTAAATTACTAAAACCCATTTTCTTTGTAATCAAGACACTTTCGTTGGTCAATAATTTATTTCTAACGAATCCATCATTTTGCAATTAAATATACTGTTAAAAAAAATAGATATATAAATAAATGTATATTTATCTATATATTTATTTTTTGACAGTATATTGAATTGCACAATGATGGATTCGTTAGAATTAAATTATTGACCAACGAAACAGAATTTATTTCCACGAAAATGTGTTTTATTCATTAAATATTAATTAGTACAGGAAGCTCTATAAGCCGTTAATTCATATTCCCGGCAATAGAGCATTCTGTACTAATCATCACTTTACTTCAACATCAAATGTTTCTTCTAATTATGTTATGACAATAGCATTATTAAAAGAAACATTTAGAATTATATGTGCGCTCAGCTGATTGGCTGTTCGGCTGAGCGCACATATAATGAGCCGGTCCGCAGCACAGTGACTTCATTGTGCTGCGGACCAGCGAAGAGACAACATCGGGACATCGGATGGTGAGTATAGAGCTCTCCCAACCCCCTCCCCGGCACTGCACCCCTCCCAGCAAGGAAGGGGGGGTCAGTTAACCCCTTCCTTGCTGGGATGGGTGCAGTCTGACATCAGTCTGGCCCCCAGGGGGTTAAGGGGGATGCAATACATCCTCCCTTAACCCCTTGGGGGTCAGACTGTAAGCAGCGATCTGTAAAGATGCTGCATACTGTAAGGAGCACAACACCGCTCACAATGATGGGTGTTGTGCTCCTGTTTGTGTGTTTTTTGTGTGTTTCTCCCTTTTTGTTTTTCAGATATCAGTATCCTGGGGATTACGTCGGATTCCATGGACTACGTCGATGACCAGCGGTTGTTCTTTGAATTTTTTTAATAAAATCGTCAATGAGGGGTGTGGGGGTGTTTTTATTTGAATAAAAAAATATTTTAAACTTGTGTCTTGTCTTTTAAACTTGTGTCTTGAGCCATTGGTTTAGGCCCTCCCCAGCCTAAATCTTACCAGCCTGCTGCCGCCCGGTCCAGAAGCGCCAATTTTGACGCTCCGGGACCACTGGCACCCGGCTCTTCCCAGTACCCCTGGTGGCATTGGGAACTGGGGTAATAATAGGGGGTTAGTGTTAGCCATTTTATACCGGCTAACACTAGGCCCCAACTTAGTAATGGATTCCGTCTATTAGACGGCTTCCACTACTAAGTCTATAAAGTAAAGAAATAAAGACAAGACACAAGTTTAAAATATTTTTTATACAAATAAAAACACCCCCACACCCCTCATTGACCATTTTATTTAAAAAATTCAAAGAACAACCGCTGGTCATCGACGTAGTCCATGGAATCCGAAAAACAAAAAGGGAGAAACACACAAAAAACACACAAACAGGAGCATAACACCCATCATTGTGAGCGGTGTTGTGCTCCTTACAGTATGCAGCATCTTTACAGATCGCTGCTTACAGTCTGACCCCCAAGGGGTTAAGGGAGGATGTATTGCATCCCCCTTAACCCTTTGGGGGCCAGACTGATGTCAGACTGCACCCATCCCAGCAAGGAAGGGGTTAAGTGACCCCCCTTCCTTGCTGGGAGGGGTGCAGTGCCGGGGAGGGGGTGGGGAGAGCTCTATACTCACCATCCGATGTCCCGATGTGTCCTCTTCGCTGGTCCGCAGCACAATGAAGTGACTGTACTGCGGACCGGCTCATTATATGTGCGCTCAGCCAAACAGCCAATCAGCTGAGCGCACATATAATTCTAAATGTTTCTTCTAATAATGCTATTGTCACAACATAATTAGAAGAAACATTTGATGTTTTCATTAAAGTAAAGTGATGATTAGTACAGAATGCTCTATTGCCGGGAATATGAATTAACGGCTTATGGAGCTTCCTGTACTAATTAATATTTAATGAATAAAACACATTTTCGTTGAAATAAATACAGTTTCTTTGTTCAATAATTTAATTCTAACGAATCCATCATTGTGCAATTAAATATACTGTCAAAAAATAAATATATATATAAATATACATTTATTTATATATATATATATATTTATTTTAACAGTATATTTAATTGCAAAATGATGGAATCGTTTACATTTAATTATTGAACAATAAAAGGGACTTTATTAGACAGAAAATGTGTTTTATTAATTCAATATATTAACCATGAGAGACATCGGCTATAGTGCAGAGGATCGCAAACCCCGGTAATAGCGATTCATGTAAACTGTGTTCCCTGCTTTCCCAGATGCATCCAGAGGTGTTTGCATCACTTTCTTAACATTTTATTTGTTATTTTTAGTTGAACCAGATTTCCAAGTAAATGACCGTATGTTTTGAGCCGCATGTCTATTTTTTCCCACGGCCGGAGTTTCACCCGCACATTTACAGCCGCATAAAAAATACAGCCGCACAGTTACAGCGTGTGAACCCAGCCTAAGGGTATATTCACACAAACGGGCTCGCAGCGAGATTCTCGCTGCGAGCCCGGCAGGTCCTGGCAGTTCCCATACACTACATACTTGCTGCGGTCTAAAAGACCGCAGCGAGTATGTAATTCTGCCGCCCTTAACCCCTTCTGCTCCCGGCCGGCTCCCCCGCTGTAAGCATACTTTACCTGTCCTTGCTGCACGGGTCCGGCGTCCTGCTCTCCCATCCGGCCAATCAGTGTGTTGCCCAGCTGCAGCCACTGATTGGCCGGACGGGAGAGCAAGACGCCGGACCCGTGCAGCAAGGACAGGTAAAGTATGCTTACAGCGGGGGAGCCGGCCGGGAGCAGAAGGGGTTAAGGGCGGCAGAATGACATACTCGCTGCGGTCGTTTAGACCGCAGCAAGTATGTAGTGTATGGGAACTGCCAGGACCTGCCGGGCTTGCAGCGAGATTCTCGCTGCGAGCCCGTTCATGTGAATATACCCTAAACATAGGTATTGTTTTATCCAGACTTACCTACAGAATAAAGATAACATGGCAGTTTTACTGTAAAGTGCATTGCATAAATACTGAACAACGCCCCCAGCCCCCCCCCCCCAAAAAAAATAAAAAATTCTGGATGCTCCAGGCCTTGTTTTGCTGTCTAATTAGCTGTTTGGTACACTAGTGATGGTCCCAGCGTTGAAACAGTTTGGGTTCGGTATGTTTGCTCAACACTAGTCTGAAGTCCAGGGAGGAGAAAAATGCTGCATGTAGTGTTTTTTGGTTTTTGGTAATTTTTAATGGACTTTGCTACTGAAGGTTCTATTCATCCTATGGACAACCTCAGATGACTAACCATATGCTATAAGTCTCTTTTTAGTTATTTATGCTAATCTTTTTATCTCCTGCCTCAGTTCCAGGGAGAAAACTTTAACCAATTTAGTGCTGCCATATGATATTTAGGGAATTGACTTTTCACATTTGGGTGTAATAAACGGAATTGTTTTGGAAAAACTGTTCTAGAACTTCAAAATCTTGAAACAAGGAATTGTGCTGATCTGAAAATGAAGAATTTATGGAAATATCTAGGTTTTAAACTTTGTGAAACAGCAGTTTGGGGAATCAAAATCTGCCATCATTTGCAGTTTAGAAAACTGTTTTCAGTGTACAGAACGCTACATTTTTATACATAATTATTTGCCAGTTCTGCAAAAGAGTCAACAAATGGAAGTACCTAAGTTAGAGCATATTAAATTCATAATTTTTCATAGATTTGATGACTAGTGCATTTTTCAGGTTTTCATATTATACTTTTAGAAAGAATAACATGGCACAAGGCATTATAAAAGGATAGAAAACAGTATATACCAGAAGTCCCACTTGCTGTGCTGTTTTGCTGCTGTTTTTTTGAATGAAATAAATCACCAAGTTTTGTCTATCGAATTCTCAGAGGGCCGTTGGACTTCTGATTTATATTATTGGAATCCTGTTCGAGGTTTTTCAGCTGGCACCCTAAGCTGTTCTGTGTGCTGCTACATCTGCCTTAACTATATATATATATAGTTGCAGTGGCCCCATACTGCTAAAACATCTGCCCCCCAACATGCTCAAAAATCATAGTATACTTCCTGTGCATCCCTAGCCTTAACCTCTTAGGAACCCATGACACACAGTTTAGGCAGGGGTGTTGCGAGGGGGGCTGCTGCCCCAGGCACATGGCAAAGGGGCAGCGCCAGCCTCCCCTGGTACACAACTGCTCTTTTAGCATGGCTGGCCTTCGCAACATGCAACCAGTGCAGTCACACAGGGCATCGGCAACAGGGGCTTACAGGGAGCTTTCCTACAGGGGCTTACTGAGGGACTATCTACAGGGGCCTGACATTTACAGAGGGACTATCTACAGGGGCCTACTGAGGGACTACCTACAGGGGCCTAACATCTACTGGGGGAGTACCTACAGGGGCCTAACATTTACTGGGGGACTACCTACAGGGGCCTAACATTTAGTGGGGGACACCTACAGGAGCTTATTGGGGGACAACCGACAGTGGCTTACTGAGGGATTACCTACAGGGGGCTAACATTTACAGGGAGACTACCTGCAGTAGCATCAGATTTATAGGGGGACTACCTGTAGGGGCATAACATTTACAGGGGGCTACCTACAGGGGCATAATATTTACAGGAAGACCAACTACAGGGAGCTACATGGAGATTTCTGTACTTTGGGGGGTGGAGTAGCTGCAATGGGGATATCACCAACTTCCATATTGGGTATACAGATGGCCCTTTTACAATGGAAACAAAGGGGGCTAACTGTAATATGGGGGCACATTAGTGTCCTTGCTACTGTATGGATGCATAGAGGGGGCCTAACTACTATATAGGGGCACAGAGGGACCCAACTACTATAGTGATGGAGAAATGGAGGCCTTATTACACTTTGGGGGCATAGAGGGGGCCTAACTCCTCCACTGGGACACCAATGAGACCTGACTAGCAAAATAAGGGCAGAAATGGATCTAAGTCTAACCCTTTAACAACAATGGTTCTAGTAAGCAAACTCAGGAACTGAGCTAGCTTCATAAAGAGTGAGGACCTCACTGTTATCTGGCGGCTTGCCATTAAACCCTTTCAATGCTGCAATCGCTTTTTTTTTTTTTTTTTTTTTTTTGGCAGAATAGCATTTTTTCCCAATTTCACCCCATAAATAATAATTTTTTTTTCATTCATTTTATGGTAGACTAAAAGATGCCTTTACAAAGTACACTTGATCCTGAAAAAAACAAGCCCTCACATGGCCCTGTAGATGGAAAAATAAAAAAAAATTGCAGAATTGCATTTTTTTCCAATTTCACCCCATAAATAATATTTTGGGGGTTTCATTATTTATTTTATGGTAGACTGAAAGATGCCATTACAAAAAACACTTGTTCCTGAAAAAAAAAACCAAGCCCCCACATGGCCCTGTAGATAGAAAAGTTTTTTCAGATTTGTATGTTTTCCCAATTTCACCCCATAAATAATATTTTGGGGGTTTCATCATTCATTTTATGGTAGACTGAAAATGCCATTACAGAGTACACTTGTTCTTGAAATAACAAGCCCTCTCATGGCCCTGTAGATGGAAATGCAGTGTCCCAGAACATGCAGACTACTACTCCTATTATGGACATTTCTATTGCTGTGTCAATGCCTGTTCTGTTAAGTGTTTGCACTGAAACTGCTGCTGGTTTTCCCCTAGTATTCTCTGGTAATGTGCATTCTCATGTGTATTCTCATGTATTCCTGTGTATTATTGCATTGTACAGTGGTATGCAAGGCTGTTGATCACGTGACCTGTAACCATGGTTCCTCCAATGGCTGACTAGCTCTGGCCAGGAGCAACCATGTGACCTGCCACTTCCTCCTAACAAGTAAGTCTTCCCTGTGCTTCCAAGCAAGGAGGATGTGTGTCGTCCCTCTCCTGCCTCAGAGGAGTTGGGCTTCTTCTCTGCAGCTCCCACTTCACCACTAGAAGTGTGGATCAGGTGCTCTGCTATATTCAAGTCTTCGGCTGTATCTGCCTGCTCAAGTGACCGGATTCTTCTCTCTCATCTGGGTGTCATTCCGTTATCTCTCATCATCGCTACAAGGATTCACAGCAAGTATTATTCTCAAGCTAATCCACCCAGCAACGCTATTTCTCTCATACTCCTACTCCCATCATCCGGCACGTATTCTCACAGCCTATGCAGCACCACTCCTGCTTTATTTGTCAAACCTGCTATATACCCTGTTGCATCCGGAGAGACTGTTGCTACTAGTTACCTCATCTATAATAAAACCGCTGTTACTGAACCCTGGCATTGGTGTCCACTAACTGGTGCCCTGACTAAGTGCAGCAAAGAATCGCATGCCCATCATCACCCGCAGATTCCACAGACCGGCTCTACAGCTGTGCCGCCCTCAGGCCTATACCGTGACAAGTATAACTCCTGCAGCTGCCCCGGTCATTGCCCGCTCATAACACCAGCACTGCAGAAGTGGCCCCCAGGGGCCAGGGCATTGCAGAAAAATCAGATTTATAGCTCTTAAAAGGCGAATGTGATCCATTGAAGGTAGCGTGCATTTTCGTCACGCATGGTGCAGTACCAAGGATATCCGAACCTCTGGATTAGGAGTTGATGCTGCTGCTAGTCCAGCAATGTCTGTCCTGGCAGGTATGCTTTCACTACTAAATGGATGCACAGAAGGGGCCTCCCTTACAAATGGAGACATATTTATAATATAATATATGGGGGCACAGACGGGACCTAGGTACTCTGTGGGGTAAAGGGAGACCTAACTACTTCATGGGAGCTCAGGAAAAACTGTTATATAGGGAAACCAAGAGGGACTCTGATCAGAGAAGACGTAACTTGCGAGTCTGAATATATGTCACTGTCATCACAGTGCAGAGCTTGTATCTGCCAGTATATGGTCTTTGTACAGGGTTATAGTTGTCTTAGTATACAATATGATTTCATTCAGTAACAGTATTGTGGTAATGTCAGGGGTCATTGTGTGATGGTATTATTTGCATACTACTGACATTATTGCAAAAACTGGTCTTGCCAACAAATAACACACTGTAAAGTAGAGTAGTATTGTAGTGCTACAACCAACCAAAACACACAGTGCAAGGTGACATGCACTGCAGGTTTAATCCCAGGATGCCAGTTATTCTTGCAGTTTTCACCCACTGCTTTAAACCCTTGCAATTCAAAGTTGCAGGAGACTTGATGCGATTACAGGAGGTACTACAGAATTACATATGGTGTCAGCAGTTTCTGCTGTTTTACTTGCCAAATTTTCCGTTGATTTCAATGGGGTTCTCTACACATCTGTTTTGGAAGGCTGTCTGTACTATAAATCCTGTGGATGGCTGGGTGTATGTGCATTGCGGGTGGAGGAGGTAGTATGATGCTTCAGGCAAGGCTCTGTTGGTAAATCTTGGGCCCTGGCACTCCTGTGGATGTTACCTTGACATGTACAACCTACCTAAACATTTTTGAACGGCAAATAAACCTTTTCTATATAAACAATATTCCATAATGATAGTGGCTTAGTTTAGAAGGAAAATGTGCCCTTCCACATTGCAAAAGTTGTTCAGAAATATTTTGAGGATAATGAAAAAGAATTTAAAGTGTTGACGTTGCCTCAAAATTCCCCAGACCTCTAGATGATTGACATCTGTGGGCTGTGCGGGAAAAAAATCTAATTTATGAAAACCCCATCTGACAACTTGAAGAAGTTAAAGCATCTGCTTCCTCCGTATTAGTGCAAGACTCTTTAGGAGTCTTATGAGACCATTCCACAATGGTTTTGTTTCTATTCTATAGATTTGAACGAACTATATACAAAGCAAGTATGTAATTAAGATGAAAATCCATTTTGACATCCACACATTTGATTATGTTGCTTTGAGGATTGAGGCTATCTTTGGAGTTTACCTACTCCCCTATTGGCCCTGAGAACATGATGACCTGTCATGTTTCTCTGTTCAGCAGTTTTTTTAATTGATTTTATTTATTTTTTGGGTGTTTTTTTCTGTGTAGTTGATGAATTACAAATAAACATATGTTCTAAATTTTTATATATTGGTGTGCGATTGTCTTAATTACATACTTGGGCCATGTTCACACAATGTAAGTTTGGTATTAATGACGGACATTGTTGCCAATTTGAAACATAACAAAACAATGAAAGATTTTAGTTTTTTTAGAAAATTTTTTAGAGAAATCTTTTTGAAAATTCTTTTTTAAAAAATGAGGTTCTTAGCAGACGGTTTGATCAAACTGAATGTACCAACTCACCACGTTAAGATGCCCTCAGAGAGTTGGACCTACACTAACAATAGCCTCTCTCGGACTATAAGTCTACATATCTGGGCATATAGGGGTAACATAACTCTGTGTAGCACACCTGCAGGAGCTGGATGAAGTGCACGGCTATAAAGAGGGAGCCGCCGCCCACACTTCATGCAGCACACTTCGTGCACTTCATCCAGCTCCTGCAGGTGTGCTACACAGAGTTATGTTACCCCTATATGCCCTGATATGTAGACTTATAGTCCGAGAGAGGCCATTGTTAGTGTAAGTCAAACTCTTTTTTCTAAAAAAACTAAAATGTTATATGGCATTTGCTCTTTGCTGCAGCATTTTCTGTTGTGTAATTACTGTTAGCCATGGCTGTGTGCAAATTGCATAGTGTGAACAAGTATGAATGTGCGGGCTTTAATTGTTTTGTTATGTTTCACATGTGTGTGGGAGGTGGCTTCCTCTTTATAGCCGTGCACTTCATCCAGCTCCTGCAGGTGTGCAGGTGTTATGTTACCCCTATATGCCCAGATATGTAGACTTATAGTCCAAGAGAGGCCATTGTTAGTGTAGATCCAACTCTCTGAGGGCACCTTAACATGGTGAGTTGGTACATTCAGTTTGATCAAACTGTCTGCTAAGAACCTCATTTTTTCAAAAAGAATTTTCAAAAAGATTTCTCTAAAAAATTTTCTAAAAAAACTAAAATGTTATATGGCACTTGCTCTTTGCTGCAGCATTTTCTGTTGTGTAATTATTGTTGCCAATTTGCAACAACGGGCGTGATTAATACAAAACTTACGTGCACTGCATTCTAAGGGAATCCTGGCCGGAGTGTATACACATAGTATACACTCTGGCCAGGATCCCTAGCGGCCGCATGGAAGACTAATATGACAGTTTTGTGCGGCCGCTATTCATTGAATAGCAGGCGCACAAGCCGGACAGGTCACACAATGGAGAGTGCGGCTCTGGCTGCACTCTCCATTGTTGGCTATGGTGAATTGGGATGCTGGCATCCCAATTGAGCACAAATGAAGATCATCCAGGTTATAGAACGACCGGTGTCATACGCCTTGTGAACCCGGCCTAACATTTTATATAGTTGGTTCAAGTTGTCCTCTTGTATGTTGGCTTTTCCAGTCCAATGTATTCTATAGATGTGCTAAATGTGAAAACTATTCATTTTTTTAAGCAGGTAACCTTTAATTGACAGAGACTTTTGATGACTGAAGCATGTCATTCTTTATTTTGCACATACAGTATCTGTGATAAGTTCCTGTTCTCTCTTAGAGCTTTATCTTGTATACTGGTCCTTTAATGTTGTGGGGCCTTTATTGCTTTGCATGATTGTACAATAGGTTGGTTGACTGCCTTGTACAGTTCCCATAGAGACTTTTAAGTCAAGTTGGGATTTGACACTGAGATATCCCTTTTTTCTTTAGAATGATTATTTGGCTTTTGAGACATTTGCTTAGTTCCAAATTTCCCCTGTCACAATTCTGCTTAGTATGCCAAATTCTTTAGAAAGTCTTAGGGCCCTATTCCACAGGACGATTATCGTTCACATTATCGTTAAATCGTTTTAATCTAAACGATAATCGTTCGTTTGAATAGCAGTTAACGACTAATGACCGAACGAGAAATCGTTGATAATTTAATAAGAACTGGACCTATTTTTATCGTTGTTCGTTCGCTATTCGTTCGCATTGAATAAGATGTCGTTGGGACGTTCGCAGTAGTGATGAACGCAATAGCGACAACAAGACGACCGCAAGAACGATCATAAGTAACGATTATCGTTTCATGTAAATGGGTGAATGATTTCAGGTCTTTTGCAATAGCGGTTGTTTGGATCGTTAACGATTATGCGAACGATAATCGTCCCATGGAATAGGGCCCTTAGGCATATCCACATTTAATAGGTTAACAGTGTCTGCAACTTAATTGACTTAAGCCTCTGGTAAACAGATCAAATCCACGTTCGGAATATTGAAAGAATATGGCTCAATAAAATTGGCCTTTTTTGCAGACATACAATAGGCAGCACTACAAATCAGCCAAATCAGGCAGTTATCTCCACATGTAAGGGTGGGTTCAGACTGAGGAATTCTCGCTGACAATGTCCGCGGAATTCCATCAGCTGTCCACCCGCACGGGCACACCATTCTATGGGTCGGCGTATCCCGCGATCCGCTGAAAGAAGTGATATGACACTTCTTTCAGCGTATAGCGGAATACGCCGGCCCATAGAATGTCTATGGGGCCGGCGGAAAGGTGCCCAGATGTGCGGGCGTACAGCTGACGGAATTCCGCGGACATTTTCCGAGAGAATACCGTAGTGTGAACCCGCCCTAATAGAGCAAGCGATCAATAGACAAGCGAGCGAACATTCCCTCCTCTGCCAACTGCTGTCTTTCAACCTGACAAAAAATCTGACGTCAGCCACACATGTCTCCAGGTAATATGAGATGCATAGCCCACAGCTAATTAAAGGAAAGGGCTGATGATTGTTGAGCTGTCTAATATGCTGTTCAAAAGAGCACCGATCTAGCAGATCGGCGATTGCTTACCCTGAGGATTGGACCATCTAATACAGTGTTAGGGTACCTTCACATGTACCAAATCTGCAGCGGATTTCACGCTGTGAGTTTGCAGCTAATCCGCTGCGGATCCATGTACTGTGAAGGTCTATAAGGGCTACATATCCGCAGCAGAATTTTCATTCCAATGCCGATATGTAAACCGGCTCCTTTAACCCCCGCAGCCCCGGTCCGAATAATACATTCCCTGCTCGGTGCCACGGCTGTAGTGAAGCTCCCGGCTCCCCTCGCTCCCCTGCAGCCAATCAGTGCTGCCGTGCGCTGATTGGTTGATGGGGATCGAGGGGAGCCGGGAGCTTCACACAGCCATGGCGCTGAGCAGGTAATGTATTATTCGGGTTGGTGTGTGGGCGTCGGGATGCAGGGGGTTAAAGGGGCCGTGTCACATACAGGCAGCGGAATGAAAATTGACCAATTCCAGTACCATGATCTGCAGCGGATTTTGCTGCAAACTCACAGTGTAAAATCTGCTGCAGATCCAGTAGGCTACAATGTGACTTGTGACCACACTGAAATAAGCAGCTATAAAAATCCACAGCATACTCAGCAACACAGAATAAAGGGGTTCTCCAGGATAAGAAAAACACAGCTACTTTCTTGAAAAACAGTACCAACCCTGTTCTCAGGTTGTGTTTGGTGTTACAAATCAACTCCATTCACTCCAATAGAACTGAGCTGCAAAGCCACACCCAAACTGAGGACAGGAGTGGTGTTGTTTCTAAAAGAAAGCAGTCATGTTTTTCTAAATCTAGGAAACCTCTTTAAGCCATGGATCAAAAATGTATGACACATGCAATAATTAGAGATGAGCGAACCGGGTTCGGGTTCGAGTCCATCCGAACCCGAACTTTCTCCATTTCATTAGCAGTGGCTGCTGAACTTGGATAAAGCTCTAAGGTTGTCTGGAAAACATGGATACAGCCAATGACTATATCCATGTTTTCCACATAGCCTTAGGGCTTTATCCAACTTCAGCAGCCACTGCTAATCAAATGCCGAAAGTTCGGGTTCGGATGGACTCAAGCATGCTCGAGGTTCGCTCATCTCTAGCAATAATGCAATAATAAAACAGATGCTATAATGTTATGTCATATATTACCCTTTAGAAATAACAGTTTGCCATATATTGATTAACTGCATTTCCTTTTTTAGAAGCCGGTAAAACCTGTGAGATGATCTTATTAGTTGCCACAGCAACAAGCAGCGCAGACTAAGAAGCCTTTTAGAATCATTGAAACTTTCACAAGTTTTCAAGTTTTTACTTTGTTGATAACTTTTTGTGCTAAATCATGCATACCCTATGATATTTCCTTTTGAACTATTATACCAAAAATGTTTTTCTCTCTTCCTTTTATCGGGCAATTGTAAGTAAATACAGTTTATTGTAGCTCTGCTCTTTACTTTACATTTCAGCTACAGACATAGGAGGTATATCATGTTCAGGATTCCAAGTGCATAGTATCAATTTCACAACAATGAGCATGATTTGTCAAAACTGTCTAAATGCAAAACTGCCCCTGTTGCCCATAGCAAACAATTGTTTGAGTGCGTCTTTGATAGGAGCTGACTATATATCAAAATAGTATGCCTAATTTTAGCAAGTTAAGCAGGTCTTCATTCTTGGTAGCAATATAACATTTACAAAATGGAACTTATTTTGGCTGTCTCTTTTTAACTTTTGGCTACAACATCAAGCTGTCATGACTTATCTTTACATAAAATCAGACCTGGAAATATTAGGCCATAGCCAAAACAGGCCCCAATTCATGGGTTACTATTACAATATAATACATGTCTCTTTTAAATTCTTATGACTGGCATCTCAACTACACCTAGAACCATTTCATAATTCCATTCTACACAGTGGACTCACATTATTAAGACCATCTGTTCCGTTAAGCTAAAGCAGAGCCGGCGTGTACGCCTTCTAAGAGATGGGGATGCACACGCTGGACCATGTGGGAGGGTTGTAGAAGAAGAAGAGTTCTGGTGATTGTAAGAGAATTCAGCCCATGGAAGTAGACTCGACCAATTGTCCTGGCGGGCAGAAACAAAATGATGAAGATAGTTCCTCAGAACCTGATTGACCCTTTCTACTTATTAAACCTACATAAGAACATCAAAAATTTACCAAGATAACCCAAAATGAGATTTTTACATTCAAATATAATACCTACATAAAAAAAAGAAATATATTGTCTACAACCAAGTAAATTAAATAGTTCATATATTTTATTTAGACAAAAAAAAACTAGTCCCCCCATAAAATACACATACACAAAAGACATTTAAATACTAGAAGGAGATAAGGACCATCAAATCACAAATGAGGTAGAGTAATGAGGAATACAATAGATGAGTATTACTACACGTTGATATAAATAAATAAAAAAATATAAATAAATAATACTAGAAGTAGATTAACATAGCACCATACAATAGGGGAGCAGCAAGGAAATGTATTGCACAATGGCCCAACTATCACAAGATGAAATATTGTAATAAAGAGTGATCTGTATACTAATCACTCATATTGCACAATGCCCATGTCAGTACATAATCCGTGTGCAAAACAACTGCGATCTTAGTCACATCCCAGAGTGTTCATATGTACCCAGACTACCTTGGCTATATTGCAAGTAGCCCCCAAATGAGTGCCCAAGCTGCTATAATACAAATGGGTCCAGCTATGACCATCAAACCTGAATCATCCCCACCAAGTCCAAACTCACCCCTCTCATCTCCCTATACTGACCCAGTGGCCATGCGTCCTGCCTCCACACCTCCACACTCCAACGCGTTTCGCTGCAGCTTTGTCCAGGACTCTTTCTACTTGTCCCTTGGTCTCTGGAATTCTAAGCCAAAGAGAAGTCTCACTTGACCTGGAGCTGGGAACAAAGGGCACGCCAGAACCTGGAGACAAACTGAGGACCCCTGTCAGAGACAATATGCTAGTGCAGGCCATGCAAACGGAAAACATGCTGAAAGATGAGGCTGGCCAGGCGAGGAGCAGAGGGTAAACCGGGAAGAGGTATGAAGTGAGACATTTTGGAGAACCAATCCTTGACCACCCAGATAATGATGTTATCCTGAGAGGGAGGAAGATCGGTAATAAAGTCCATGGCTATATGTGTCCAAGGATGATCTGGGATTGGCAAAGGCTGGTCTCTCACAAGGAGACTTGTTTTGAGCACAGGTAGAGCAGGAAGTCACAAAGTCCTTGACATCCTTGGATAGTTTCGGCCACCAGTAGTGACGGGAGATCAACTGTCTGGTCTTATGGGTACCAGGGTGTCCAGCAACCAAAGAAGTATGCCCCCATTTTAGGATTCTCCTATAGAGGGCAGGTTGTACATACAGTAGGTCTTCCCAGCAGGAACATTTTAAAGAACAGAGGTGGCAGCAGGCATCAGACCTTCAGGTTGTATGATGTGACAAGGAGTGGCCTCTTGTCCCAGGACATCTGATGCCTGGGAGAGAGCATCACCTTTCAAATTCTTCTCTGCTGGATGGAAATGATCGACAAAATTAAAACTGGAGAAGAAAAGGGACCACCTGGCTTGCCTGGGGTTAAGTCGTTGGGCTGACTGCAGGTAGAGGAGAATTTTGTGGTCCGTGAAAATTTTTATAGGATGCTTAGCTCCTTTTATGTCACGGCCGCAGCGGCGTCCCGTGCTCTGGGCCGCCGTCGTGACCTCTCTCTACCCCATGCAGCCGCCAGGGTCCTTGTGCAAGGACCCGGCGCTGCTACCTGTTCGGCCCCGGGGGGCGCCTTACCTCGCCCCGCTTCTGTCTCCGTCTGTGCCGGCCGGCGCGCGCGTCCCCGCCTCCTAGGGCGCGCACACGGCGGCTGTCTCAGATTTAAAGGGCCAGTCCGCCCCTAATTGGAAGTTGCACTAATCACTCCCAATAAATTCCAGCCCTGGACTAATTCCACCGCCCTACCGCATTTACTGTATGCTAGACAGGTCCTTTCTGCCTGGTCGGACCATGACGTGGTGTTGGCGGAGTTTGATCTTACGGGGAAGTTGTCTACGCCATTTAGATGGCGCCTAAACGAATCTCTGCTTACTAATCCCCGCATTAAACAGCAATTACAGGAAGACCTTCAGTCTTTTTTTCAGACCAACACCACGTCGTCATCGGACCCTTGCTGGGTTTGGTTGGCCCATAAGGCCTATATGAGAGGGCGGCTGATTGCAGTTGTCACGGGGTTAAAAAGGACCGTCATGAAGCTCAGATTGCCCTGGAAAATAAGCTTATTAGACTGCAGATGGCTCATCAGCGTAACCCTAACATTTTCTTGTATAAAGCTATATCTGATACTAAACTGAAACTCAATGCTTTACTTTCCCACAGAACTGAGAAGGCACTCCGTTGGACCCAAGCTACGTACTATAAGTGGGCTAACAAGCCAGATAGACTCCTGGCCCGCATGTTGGCGCAAAAACAAAAGCTGAACCAGATTCATAGACTGCAGGTACATCCGGGACTTTATACCTCCCATCCTGACCGCATTTATAAAACGTTTCATTCCTTCTATTCTTCCCTTTATTCTGAATCTTCTCCTCCTTCCCCGTCCAAGATACAGGACTTCCTGCGCTCTCTTCCTCTCCCCACTATTTCACAGGAAGCTCGTGATGCTTTGAGTAGTCCTATATCCGCTGAGGAGCTTTCTGCAGCTATTGGCCGTCTGAAGCTGGGGAAAGCCCCGGGTCCTGACGGTTTTTCAGCACTGTACTTTAAGAAGTTCCTATCTCTCCTCCTTAACCCTCTTCTCTCTTTTTATAATTCGCTGTCTGACCGCTCCTCAATCCCCCCTGAATTCCTTGATGCACTGATCACAGTAATCCCAAAGCCAAACAAAGACCCTACCTTTACTGCAAATTACCGCCCCATATCCCTCATACATTTGGATGCTAAACTTCTCACTTCTATTCTCTCTGCCCGTCTCAATCTCCTTCTTCCTTCATTGATTCACTTAGATCAAGTAGGCTTTATCCCAGGAAGGCAGGCCCCGGACAACGTTCGCAAAGTCTTGGACCTAATACAGTGGTCTAATGCACACTCACGGCCCTTGATGTTGTTGGGCCTTGATATAGAAAAGGCATTTGATAGTGTGTCCTGGGCCTATCTTTTTGAAGTCATGCGCTGTATGGGCTTTGGGGGTCCCTTTATGAGTATACTTCATGTTCTGTACTCCTGCCCTTCTGCCCATCTGAAACTCCCCTCCTCCTCTGCTCAAGTTATTCGCATTGCTCGGGGAACCCGTCAAGGGTGTCCACTTTTTCCTGCGCTCTTTGCACTTGCTATGGAGCCCCTGGCGACTTCCATTCGCTTGCATCCAGACATTAGGGGTGTAGACATTGCAGGACGTTCTTATAAGTTACATCTTTTCGCCGACGACTCACTCCTTACTTTAACTTCTCCTCTAACTTCCCTACCAAATCTTTTTGCTACTCTGGCGGACTTTGCTAAACTCTCTGGTCTTAGGATCAATCAGTCTAAGTCAGAGACTTTATACTGTAATGTCCCCTCCCCACAACAGCAGCTGATTAACTCCAATTTTGGGTTTTCTCCCCACTCTCGCATGCTGTCTTACTTGGGTATCAAACTTTCTCCTTCTCTTTCTGCCCTTTATTCCTCTAATTATCCCTCCCTTTTTTCTTCCATACGTGCTGATCTTAAAAAATGGAATGTTCCTCATCTTTCTTGGCTGGGTAGAATAAATGCGGTCAGGATTGTGGTGCTCCCGCGTGTCTTATATTACTTTAGATGTTTACCAATACCCGTAGTAAATTCAGATTTAGTTAGTCTGCAGCGTGACCTTTTACGCTATTTTTGGAACGGTAAGCGTCCAAGGATTGCTAGATCTGTGATGTTTATTCATAAGCGTTCTGGAGGCTTGTCTGTTCCCCATTTACGCCACTACTATACCGCAGCCCGATTGGCCCAACTGCTCCTGGTCAATATCAAGGGTACTGCTCCTAGATGGGTCCAACTGGAGTCTGACTTGGTCCTGCCTTACTCAGTACAAGCCCTGATGTGGTCCTATGCGCTTACTTTACCACGTTTACATGCATCTGCACAGTAAGTGTTGTATTCCCTTGCACTGTGGAGGCGGGTGAGATTTAAGAATAAGCTCCAATCGGTGGTTTCCCCCTTGACCCCTCTCTTAGGTAATCCTCATTTTCCACCTGGTCTTTTGCAATCCCAATTTGCTTGGTGGAAAGTGAATAATTTGCTCTGTTTGCAAGATTTTCTATGTAGAAAGCGTATATATACTATGGAGGAATGTGATCGCCAGTTTAGTCCACCCCCATCTGAGAGGTTTCGTTTGCAGCAGATTTATTCATTTTTTGGTTCACTCAAAGCATTAGGAGTGGATATCTCGCCTATGGATTTTGAGCGCCTGGCATTATACACCCCTGGTATGTCCGGCATGCTATCTATGCTTTACTCATTATTGAGTTTGTTGCCTGCTGACAAAAAACTCCCCTACATGACCCAATGGGAGACTTACTTACATATAACTTTGTCACCATTGCAATGGAAAAATAGTAGTGAACTGCTTAGTAAAGGGAGTTGGCAGGTATCCCTCGCAGAGACTGCCCTTAAGATATTACATAGGACTTATTATGTTCCTGCTAGGTTGCATGCCGTGTACCCAGAGGTGTATCCATTCTGTTTTCGAGGCTGTCAGGAGATAGGAGACATGCACCACATTTGGTGGTCTTACCCTGTAGTCCAGAGATTGTGGACACAGGTGATTCAGCTGGTGGTGGACGTAATTGGCCGGCCTTTCCCTAGCACACCTCAAGCGTGCCTATTTGAAGTTAAGCCATCTAGGCTTCCCTATCGCCTGTTTAAATTGGCACAATTTATTTTGCTAGCAGCTAGGATCTATATTGCCTCTTGCTGGAAAAAACCTCATCTTTCTCTAGACAAGATTAAAGATCGTGTAAATGATATTATGCTTTCTGAAAAAATTGCGTCAATAAGGGGGGACACTGGAAACTTTCGAGAAGACTTGGACACCCTGGATTACTTCAGCTCATGTGAAGGACATTTCATATTATATTTCCATATGATGGGACGACGGATACTGGACTTTCTTGTCTGTACTTTATTTCTATTTTTTTTTTCTTTTTTGCACTTATCTGCACTCGATTATTGTATTGTTGTTTGTTTTCTTCCTTTCATGTTGAAGGCCGATTGTAGGCCCATTGGCTTTGTGCTATGTGTCTTTGTACTTTTAATAAACATTGATATGTTTGATACTAAATTTCAGCCCTGCCCCACTACAGGTGTTGGAGCCTCTGCATGCTTCCCATAGCGTTTGGCCCAGCTCCCTGTTGTTCCTGACCTTAGTCCTTGTTCCTGTCCGCAGTCCTTGTCCCTAGTCCCTGCCCGCTGCCTTCCCATTGTTCCTGAGTCCTGTCCGCCACCTGCGATTACGCCTACAGACCTCTGCCTGCACTATCTCCTGCCTACTGCTCCTGCCACGCCTTGCCTGCCGTTACTAGCAACCAAGCCAGGGGTAGCGACCTGGGGGTCGCCTGCCACAGCAAGTCCATCCCACCTTGCGGCGGGCTCTGGTGAAAACCAGCGGCCCCTTAGACTCCGCTCCCTGGTGAGGTTAGTGCTATCGCTAGTGACGGTTCAGTGGATCCACGACTCCAGGCGTTACAGTAGGCTCCAACCATGGATCCCGGCGAGGTGCCTGATCTCCGTGACGTAGCCAGAGTGGTCGCTCAACAGGCTCAACAAATCCAGCAACAGTCGCAGCAGATCCAGCAACTGACTGCCGCCTTACAGCAGCATACTACAGATCAGCGCTCACCACCTCCTGCAGCCTCTTCGAGACTTCGACTGGCTCTCCCGAGTAAATATGGAGGCGATCCCAAGTTGTGCAGGGGATTCCTGACTCAATGCACCATGCATATTGAACTCTTAAGTAGTCAGTTTCCCACCGAGCGCTCTAAAGTGGCTTTCATCATCAGCCTATTGGAGGGTAGAGCTCTGGCCTGGGCCATGCCGCTGTGGGACCGAGATGATCCTGTTGCTGCCAATCTCCAAACCTTCCTGGCCGAGTTTCGCTCCGTCTTTGAGGAACCTGCCCGTGCTTCTTCAGCTGAGACTGCTCTCCTCAACCTCTCTCAAGGGAGCTCCTCTGTTGGTGACTACGCCATCCAGTTCCGCACCCTGGCAGCTGAATTAGACTGGAATGAGGCCGCTCTAATAGCCACCTTCAAGAAGGGCCTATCCAGTTGGGTGAAAGACGTGCTCTCCGCCCGCGACCTCCCTACATCTCTGAATGATCTAATCCTACTGGCTACCAGAGTCGACAACCGATTTTCCGAGAGAGAGGAGGAGGTCCGGCAAGAACGGCGACTAAGCCTGCCCCGTCGCCATCACCGCCTAGCACCGGTTTTTCAGAATTCTGTTGCTCCTGTACCCCAGTCGACTCCTGAGGTTCCCATGCAAGTAGAACGAGTTTGCCTGACTCCTCATGAGAGGGCTCGCCGACTAGAGCTGAATCTCTGTCTCTATTGCGGTGGCTCTGATCACTTCCGGCAGAGATGTCCCCAACGTCCTCAGTGTCTGGGAAACGCTTGCACCTAGGTCCGGTAGGAGAGGCCTCCCTAGGTGTGAATGCCACCTCTCCAAGATTGTCTATGCCAGTTTCCATCCAGACACCCTCAGGACAAATTCACCAGACTACTGCCTTCATCGACTCCGGGTCTGTGGGCAGTTTCATTGCAGCTACCTTGGTCCAAAGATGGCGGCTACCCGTGATCCAGCTAGCCCTATCCCTGTCTATCTCCTCGGTCACGGGCGAGACTCTTGCTGAAGCTGTGCTCTACCAGACTGCACCTCTAGTCCTCCAGGTGGGCGCTTTACATCAGGAGAAGATCTCCTTCTACGTCTTGCGCCATTCCTCTTCCGACATCCTGCTGGGTCTACCTTGGCTGCAATTACATACCCCTAAGCTAGACTGGAGAGCCGGGGAGATTTTCAGTTGGGGTCTGGACTGTCCTAACCGGTGTCTGAAGCTTCCTCAGCCCAAGTGCTCTATGACGTCACCTGACTCCGTCAAGCCTTTACCCGGCCTACCGGCAGAATACCAAGACTTGGCTGACGTCTTTTCTACCAAAGAGGCGGACTCTCTACCCCCTCACCGGACATATAATTGTCCCATAGACCTCCTTCCTATAACTTCTCCTCCACGAGGTCGGGTGTGCCCTCTCTCCATGCCCGAGACTGAGGCCATGTCTTCCTACATCCGGGAGAACCTACAGAAGGGTTTCATTCGCAAATCCACGTCCCCTGCTGACGCAGGATTCTTCTTTGTGTAGAAGAAGGACGGTTCTCTTCGCCCATGCATAGACTACAGGGGCCTAAATAAGGTGACAGTCAAGAAACGTTATCCTCTTCCACTTATCCCTGAACTATTCGACCGTCTCCGTGGAGCCAAGATCTTCTCTAAGCTGGACCTCAGGGGAGCGTACAATTTAATCCGTATTCATGAAGGAGACGAATGGAAGACCGCTTTTAACACCAGAGATGGGCACTACGAATACCTGGTCATACCATTCGGCCTATACAATGCCCCAGCGGTTTTCCAGGAATTCGTTAACGACATCTTCCGTGACCTCCTCTATGTCTGCGTCATTGTCTATCTTGACGACATTTTGGTCTTCTCCCCTGACCAGCAGACTCACGTGACACAAGTACGTCAGGTCCTACAAAGACTACGGGCCAATCATTTGTACGCCAAGCTAGAGAAATGTGTTTTCCATCAGCGCAGTCTTCCGTTTCTTGGGTATATCGTCTCCGACCAGGGTCTACAAATGGATCCAGCCAAGCTCTCAGCTGTTCTCCAGTGGCCATGTCCTGTGGGACTCAGAGCTATCCAACGCCTCCTAGGATTTGCCAACTACTATCGGCAGTTCATCCCACACTTCTCTACCCTGGTCGCACCCATCGTGGCTCTCACTAAGAAGAAGGCGGATCCCAGGCATTGGCCACCTGAGGCCGAGCAAGCCTTCACTAGCCTAAAGTCAGCCTTTGCTTCTGCTCCTGTGCTAGTTCAACCGGATGCCACCAAGCCGTTTTCACTTGAGGTCGACGCATCTTCAGTAGGCGCTGGAGCCGTCCTCTCGCAAAGGGACGCATCAGGCAAAACCCGAACCTGTGGGTTCTTCTCAAAGACTTTTTCCCCTGCCGAGAGGAACTATGCTATTGGCGACCGAGAACTCTTGGCGATTAAGTTGGCACTGGAGGAGTGGCGTCATCTCCTAGAGGGGGCTAGGCATCCGGTAAATATCTACACGGACCACAAGAATCTTCTCTACCTCCAATCGGCCCAACGTCTCAATCCCCGGCAGGCCAGGTGGTTGCTTTTCTTTTCACGTTTCAACTTCGTTATCTATTTCCGTCCGTCTGAGAAGAACGTGAAAGCCGATGCTCTCTCCCGAGCATCTGACGTCATGGGACAAGAGGACACTCCTCACCACATTATACCTCCCGATCGCCTAGTGCCAGTTGCCACATCCACTCTTCAAAGATTGCCTCCCGGTAAGACCTATGTGCGCCCTGCTCTTCGAAGACGGATCTTGAAATGGGGTTATTCCTCTATGGTGGCCGGGAATCCGGGAGTTCTAAAGACCGGGCAACTGATCTCCCGCCACTACTGGTGGCCTAGCCTACTCCAAGATGTCAAGGACTTTGTGGCTTCCTGTACCATCTGTGCCAGAAACAAGTCCTCAAGGCAAAAACCTGCCGGCCTACTTCAGTCCTTGCCAGTTCCAGACCACCCCTGGTGCCATATAGGCATGGACTTTGTCACAGACTTGCCTCCATCTGCGGGTAACACTGTCATTTGGGTTGTTACTGACCGCTTCTCCAAGATGTCCCACTTCGTGGCTCTTCCTGGACTACCATCAGCTCCTCGCCTGGCCCAGCTGTTCTTTCAGCATATTTTCCGCCTACATGGTCTTCCTCTTCATATAGTGTCTGACAGAGGCTCACAATTCGTCTCCAGATTCTGGCGTGCTCTCTGCTCTCAACTCCAAGTGAAGCTGGACTTCTCATCGGCCTATCATCCCCAGACCAATGGGCAAGTGGAAAGGGTCAATCAGGTCCTTGGCAATTATCTTCGACACTTCGTCTTCGCTCGCCAGGACAACTGGTCCAGTCTGCTTCCATGGGCGGAGTTCTCCTACAACCATCTGGACTCGAGTTCCACAGGCAAGTCACCCTTCTATGTGGTCTATGGGCATCACCCTCGTCCTCCTCTGCCTCTCTCTCCATCCTCTGTGGTCCCAGCCGTGGAGGAATTGTTATCTGACCTGCAGTCGATCTGGGAACCGACTCGACAATCTTTGCTCAAGGCATCTGACCGCATGAAGGACCAGGCGGATAAGAGAAGAAGACCTGCCACAAATTTTCTCCCAGGTGAAAAAGTCTGGCTCTCGGCCAAATATGTCCGACTCAAGATTTCCAGCTACAAGTTGGGTCCTCGATTCCTCGGTCCTTTCTCGGTGCTAAAACGCATCAACCCTGTCACCTACAAACTCCGCCTACCCCCTACTATGCGGATTCCGAACGCCTTCCATGTTTCCCTCTTAAAGCCAGTGGTCCTCAACCGGTTCTCCAATAAGTCTTCGTTCACTGCTCCACAAGCCGTCTCTGACGACGTCTACATTGTTAAAGACATTCTGGCCATGAAAACTGTCAGAGGAAGACGGTTCTTCCTAGTGGATTGGAGAGGATTTGGTCCTGAGGAGAGGTCCTGGGAACCCGAGGCTAACATCCTGGACCAAGATCTCATCAAGAGGTTCCTGCAGGCAAGAAAGAGGGGGAGGCCAAAGGGGGGGGGGCACTGTCACGGCCGCAGCGGCGGCCCGTGCTCCGGGCCACCGCGACCTCTCTCTGCCCCATGCAGCCACCGGGGTCCTTGTGCAGGGACCCGGCGCTGCTACCTGTTCGGCCCCGGGGGGCGCCTTACCTCGCCCCGCTCCTGTCTCCGTCTGTGTCTCAGATTTAAAGGGCCAGGCAGCCCCTAATTGGAAGTTGCACTAATCACTCCCTATAAATTCCAGCCCTGCCCCACTACAGGTGTTGGAGCCTCTGCATGCTTCCCATAGCGTTTGGCCCAGCTCCCTGTTGTTCCTGACCTTAGTCCTTGTTTCTGAGGTTAGTGCCATCGCTAGTGACGGTTCAGTGGATCCACAACTCCAGGCGTTACATTCTAGGAGATGTCGCCATTCTTCAAAGGCCAACTTCATCACCAGCAGCTCACTGTCCCCTATAGTATGACACCAAGAAGCTCCAATCAACAATGTAATGGCAGGTAAAATTACCCAATCTATCACCATATACATATAGTATATCCACATCGTATCTCTTACCTAAAATCAAGATAAAACTCACTTAAAACATAGAACACTAAAAACTGTGAGCATAAATATCCAAAAATTCACTTTTCACTAGGTAACGGTGGAACCAAAGCCAGAAATACAACAAGGTAACGGTGAAGCCAAAGCCAGAGAACGTAGCAAGATGAACTGGGGACTGCACAAGGAACACTGAGGACAAGCAAGGCACACTGAGGACCAAAGGAGAACACTGAACCTAAAGACAAAGAAGGTAATAAACATGCAAAGGGATCAGGGACTAGGAATACAGACAATCTGAGGAAAGGCAGGATCTAGCTAACAGACAAGCTGAACAACGCTATCAAGAGCACAGACTGAAGGGAGAAGCTTATAAGGGAGCAGAAGTCCCAGATTCCAAGCAGATAGGCTGAGCAGGAGAAACACACAAGAGAAACACCGAAAGCCAGAGGAGAAGAGACCTGTCAATCACAACACAGCAGACACAATCAGTAAACAGACCACAGCAAGGAAGGAGCAGAGAGAACTAAGAAAGCATGGACCGGAACACAGATGACATAAGCAGAGAACACAGTAAAACCATGAACGGATCATGGCCAAAAGCACAGTATTTGGCGCAGTGGTCGAATCTTTGCAATAGAGTGTGGCACAGATGCCTTTTCAGGCGCGATCATGACACTGCCTCTATCCCCCTTACATGTTCTCTTACCCTCAATCTCAATTCTCTAGCGGTGAGGCCAATGTAAATCTTACCGCAGTCGCATGTTGCGTAGTAAATCACATATGTGCTACTGCATGATATATAGTCCCTAATTTCATACTCTTTGGAGCTATCAGCTGTTGCCAATGTTTTAGTCCTCTCCATATTTGCACATGCTTTACATCCGCCGCAGGGAAAGCACGCTTTTCTCCGACCAGTGGAGTTAAAGAAGTTATTCGGTTTTGCCACATAGTGACTTTTCACTAATAAACCTTTTAAATTCTTCCCCCTGTGAGCTGTTAATGCAGGGTTTTTGTAAGCTTTGAGGCGAGAACCCCTATGGTGTATTTTCTTTTGGCCGGAGAAAAAGTCTTAGAGAAAAAGCTGCAGGTCTTAGTTCTGCCCGAAGAGTCTTTTCGATTGAGAACGGCTCCTGCACCCACAGAAGAAGCATCCACCTCCAACAAAAATGGCCTGGTGGGATCTGGACGAGACAGAACTGGAGCAGAAGCGAAGGCTGATTTTAATCTGGCAAAGGCTTGTTCAGCCTTGGGTGGCCATCATCTAGGGTCAGCATTCTTCTTCGTAAGAGCCACAATCAGTGCGACCTGGGTGGAAAAATGTGGAATGAACTGTCGATAATAATTGGCGAATCCCAGGAAATGTTGTATCGCTCTTAGTCCAACAGGATGTGGACAGTGAAGGACTGCTGAGAGTTTGACTGGATCCATCTGAAGACCACGGTTTGAGACTATGTACCCAAGGAAGGGAAGGCTAGACTGATGGAATACGCACTTCTCCAATTTGGCATACAAATGATTGTCCCTTAGCCGTCGTAGTGCTTGGTCCACTTGAATTACATGGGTCTGCGGATCAGGAGAGTAGATCAGGATGTCATCCAGGTACACGATGACACTAATGTAGAGGAGATCCCGAAAATTATCATTGACAAATTCCTGGAAGACCACTGGGGCGTTGCAAAGGCCAAAGGGCATGACTAGATACTCAAAGTGCCCATTTCTGGTGTTAAAGGCAGTCTTCCACTCGTCATCCTCACATACAGTATCTTGATCAAATTGTAGGCCTCCCTGAGATCCAGCTTCATGAAGACTTGTGCTCCCCGAAGACGATCGAATTACTCTGAAATCAAAGGCAAGGGGTAGCGATTCTTCACGGTCACCTTGTTGAGCCCCCTGTAATCAATACAAGGGTGGAGTGAGACATCCTTTTTATGGACAAAGAAAAACCCTATGCCGGCAGGCAAGGTGGACTTATAGATGAAGCCCTTCTGCATGTTCTCCTTGATGTAAGCGGCCATGTCCGCAATCTCTGGGACCGAAAGGGGGTACACTCTACCACGAGTAGGTGTGGCGCCCAGAAGGAGATTAACCGGACAATCATATGGCTGATGAGGAGGTAGAGTGTCAGCCTCTTTCTCTGAGGCCAGGCAGACCTTTGGAGGAATCTGGCAAAGATGAAGGAGACCGAATCTGAAGAGACTTCAGACAGCGGCTGCGGCAATCCGGCCCCCAAGACAAGATTTCCCCAATCTTCCAGTCAAGGTTTGGAGCGTAAAGCTGCAGCCAGGGTAGACCCAACAAGATGGACTTGGAAGAATGGGGCAAGACAAAGAATGCCATCTTCTCTGAGTGTAGTGCCCCTACCTGCAAGGTCACGGGATCGTTGTGGTACCCGATGACATTGCTGAGGGTCTCGCCAGTGACGGAGGATATAGTCAGCAGTTTGGCCAGAAGAACCTCCGACAGCTGCCACTATTTCACCAGCGATGCAGTGATAAAACTGCCTGCAGAGCCAGAGTCCAGGAAAGCAGTAGTCAGAAATGTCTGACTGGCAGAAGAGATGACCGTTACCGGTTAGGATATTTGTGGAGAGGAAGTACACACACCTAAGAAGGCCTCTCCTACCGGACCTAGGTGCAGGAGTTTCCTGACCGTTTTGGATGCTGAGGGCAGTTCAGACGGAAGTGGTCGGGGCTGGCACAGTAAAGGCACAGATTTTGCTCCGACAGGAAGTTCTTTCTTCTGATGATACACAAACTTTCTGCATCTGCATAGGTTCCCCAGAAAGTGGCGGGGACTTGGGAGCGGACAGCCTCTGGAAAGTTGGTGCCAGACAATACTTGCGACAAGAATGATGTGAGTCACGTTCTTGCTGAACCTCCTCCTCTCGCTCGGAGAACTGGACATCTATCTGGGTGGCCAGATGAATTAGGTCATAAGGAGAGGTTGGGAGGTCACAACAGGATAGCACGTCCTTAACCTGGAAAGATAGACCCTTTTTTAAAGTCCTTAGGAGATGGGGATGCACACGCCGGACCATGCGGGAGGGGGAGAAGACTGGGGACGTCCGGGACCATGTGCAGCTCGAGGAATGAGCCCGACTGCTGCCAGGGAAGACAGCGCGGCCGCGGAAAGAGCAGTGCCTCGATGCGATTGCGGGGGGGAGATCGGTTCTTCTGCCCGTGCCGTGCCTCAGCGTCGGAATGACGCTGATCCCGGCTTGGCAATAGATTGCTATGACCTGCAGCAGGCCATAGCAATCTATGACCGATCTCATCGATCTTTGCTGTGTATATACACAGCATTGATCTCTATGAGAGATCAGTGCTGTTTATATACAAGTCCCCCAGGGGGACTTCTAGTTAAACTAAAAATAAAAGTAAAAATGTTTTTTTTATTAATAAAAAATCCCCTCCCCTATTAAAAGTCCAAATCACCCCCCTTTTCCCATTTTATAAATATAAATAAATAAACATGTTTGCTATTGCCGCACGCGTAATCGCCCAAACTATTAATTAATCACATTATTGATCTCGCACGGTAAACGGAATTAGCGCAAAAAAATTCCAAAGTGCAAAATTGCGCATTTTTGGTCGCATCAAATCCAGAAAAAATTTAATAAAAAGTGATCAAAAATTCGTATATGCGCAATCAAGGTACCGATAGAAAGAACGCATCATGGCGCAAAAAATGACACCTGACACAGACCAATAGACCAAAGGATAAAAGCGCTATAAGCCTGGGAATGGAGAGGTTTTAAGGAACATATATCTGTTAATGGTTTGAATTTTTTACAAGCCATCAGATAATATAAAAAATATACATGTTACATATCGTTGTAATCGTAACGACTTGAGGAACATGCATAACCAGTCAGTTTTACCATAGGTTGAACGGTGTCAATGCAAAACTCCCCGTAATCAAAACAAATTCCTTTTTTTTTTTTTTTTTTTTCAATTTGACAGCGCAAATGATTTTTTACCAGTTTCACAGCATATGTTATGGAAAAATAATGCCTGTCATTGCAAAGTACAATTGGTTTCGCAAACAATAAGCGCTCATATACGTCTCTAGGTAAAAAAATGCAAGCGCTATGGACTTTTAAACATAAAGGGGAAAAAGCAAAAGTGCAAAAACGAAAATTGGCTTTGACCTTAAGGGGTTAAAGGACAACTCCGGCGGGACCCCCCCCCAAAAAAAAACACAGACACACACAGACACCATACTCACCATCCCTCCGGTGACGATCGCCACTCCATTCGCCAGCCGTCCGCCTCACCGTCACCTGCGTCCACCGTCCAGCGATGTCTTTTGCTTCCGGGTCCATGAGAGAGAAAAGGCTGCCGCACCGGCAGCCTTTTCATTGGCTGGAGCGCATCACATGGCTTCCAGCAAGCTCATCCAATCAGGGCTGAGCAAGCTGGAAGCCATGTGATGCTCTCCAGCCAATGAAAAGGCTGCTGGTGCGCATGTGCACCAGCGGCCTTTTCTCTCCCATTCACTCTCAATGAAGATGGCGAAGAGGAAGAAGACCCGGACCGCCCCCCAGCTCTGACGTCACCCGTCACCAGATGCCACCCGGGAGAAGAGGACCGTGACGACCGTAATAGGTAATGTATACATTCTTTAACTTCCGGGGTGGGGGGTCGGGAGTCGGAAAGTGGGGGAAGGGGGCCAGACCGGGTATTTAACCACATTACAAAGTTATATAACTTTGTAATGTGTGTTAAATAAGCCAAAAAAAATTCGCCGGAGTTGTCCTTTAATGACTGTTTGCTCTATGGATCCTCACCCATGCACTCTCTAGAAACTGGAATGCACTGCAGTCAACATGGCTCCAGATACCTGTGACAACCTACAAGGACCTTATTGAGTCACTTCTTACCTGACTAGCTGCTTTCCAAACTATACATGATGGTTATGCTGGATATTAGTGTAATATTGTGGCTTGATTTTGTATTTATATTTTTACTGATGCAGTGTACGCTTGCCAAATGAAAAAACTTAGCTCCTACTGAAAGAAAGTAGATAACACCTACATAAAAACATCAAAATCTGTACTCATATACCACAACTATCCTACAAAAACTTCCCAAAAATAACAACTATTTGACGGTGTGGATCATGGTGGCTAGCCAGCGGCATGGCGCATGTAGGAGCACCAATTAAATGACACCAGTGCCATCAAGTAATAACCAGAATATTTAAGGCAGCCTCCACTCTTCCACTCCATTAATCCTACACAAAGCAGCATCGAAACGCGTTGGTGTGTGAGGTGGAGGAGTCGGGACACATGGCTACTGGTTCAGTATGGATATTGTTATAGATGATGCTGTGACGTGGGTATGAGGTTGATTCTGTGATTGTTACTAGTAACATCTAGTGCTTCCCATAACTGTATAAAGGGCAAGTATTTTTATCATTACACTGCTTCCAATTATGCTGTAAATATTCTGGGTAATGTGCAACTTAATATTGAGATAACTAAATATTGAGCTGTTACATGTGGGCACTTTTTTGATAACCAGAAGGTCATTTCTGCTATTTTCTGGCATGGTGCTGTGATTTGAGTATATGTGCAATATATTTATGATATAACACAATTTCTCTTCAGGTGCTGTATACATATATGCATATTGGGGGAGATTTATCAAACTGGTGTAAAGTAGAATTGTCTTAGTTGCCCCTAGCAACCAATCAGATTCCACTTTTCATTCCTTACAGAATCTTTGAAAAATGAAAGGTGGAATCTGATTGGTTGGTAGGGGCAACTAAGCCAATTCTAATTTACATCGGTTTGATAAATCTCCCTCATTGTGTATTTATTAGTTCTATGATTTGTAGTAGTCCTAATGTCTGTAGTCCCCATGTAATTCAGATTTGAAATATGGACCATGATTGCATATGTCCCTGGCTCCTTCCAATATTTTTTTAACATGGCTGATGTGTATGTAGGGTGATTCCTTTGCAATCTAACCCTTCTGTTATATGTTTGGACTGTATATGGTGATTTCTTTTCATTTTTTTCTTCATATGTATATACCATTTGTGGTTATATCATGTTATACAGGGGTTCTGTTTAGACAGATCTGCTAGACTTATATGTACATACAGTCCAGGGTTAGGTTGGTTGTTCAGTCCCAGCTGGAACGCCAGCGAGACACATGTTGACATTTTAAGTGTTTTTAATGTAGAGTAGTATTCGGGGTTTGTCTCCCTTCTTGCTATACTCCTGCATAATTGTAATTTTTGTATTTTTTGTATTTATGATAGTGTTGTAATAAAAGATTTTTGATGTGCTACCATTTTATGCATGTGCTTTAGTTCTTCAGGAGGGTGATGTGTATGTGTTTCTTATAGGGTCATTGATTTTGTCTGAATAAAATTAAATTGATTCCCACTGAAAGTACATCAACAACTTAAAAAAAAAAAGTTATAGCTGTTCTTTCGGTTTCTATTGATAATACTCAGTGATCAATTTAGCACTACTTATTTATTTATTTAATTAATTTATTATATTATCTAAAGCTAAAATTTAAACTGGAAATAATACTAAAACCTTGTTGTGTACTACTGCCATCTACTGTTTTACATAGTGAATAGCTTCCACAGATACTTAAAAAGTAGTTAACATCCATGAGAAATATGTTTCCTAATTAGTGATGAGCGAGTACTAAAATGCTCGGGTGCTCGTTACTCGAGACAAGTATTTCCCGATACTCGAGTGCTCGTTTCGAGTAACGAACCCCATTGAAGTCAATGGGAGACTCGAGCATTTTTGCAGGGGACCCAAGTTCGGTAGGGGGAAGGTCGTGTGAAAACCTGTCAACCTCAAAAAATGATGGAGACACCACGGAAATGGATAGAAAACAGCAGGGGCAGCATGTATGCATGCCTCTGAGGCTGCCTATAGGCACCATTATGCCTAATTCTGTGCAATAGCCTAGTTAAAACAGAGGTAGGCATAGGGACCACCCAAAAACTCAGCCTGACACAGCATGGCAGTGAGGACACAGGGAACAATTAAAACAGAGGTAGCATATCATGAACCACCCAAAAATTCAGCCTGACACAGCATGGCGGTGAGGACAGAGTGAACAAGGTACAAGCGGTAGCCAGTCAGCCTTCCAAAAATTATACCAGACCTAGCATGGCAGTGAGCACACAGAGAACTGCAGCTGAAAGCATCCAAGTGCCAAGCCGGGATCAGCACCATTTTGGTGGAGACTCCGGCTGTCACCAGTCATGGAGATCGCTCCTCCGGGACAATGTTCCAGAGGAGCGATCTCTGCCACTAGACATCAGGGAAGTGCTGCGTCCGGTAATCGGATGCAGCTGTCATCTTTGACAGTTGCATCTGATTACTGTATTAGCGGGCACGGCAATCGGACCGTGCCCGCTAATACCCCCGGTCCCGGGCTACAAGCGGCACCCAGAACCGCGGCGGTTCAGAGCAGCGTCGCTCTGAACTTCTCTCGGGGACATGTGACGTACGGGTACGTCATATGTCCCTAAGAGGTTAAAGCTTATAAACATCTCAAAGATGACCATGAGAAATGGGAAGACCCCAGAGCTAAATTCCAAATGTCATAACAAATGGTCTGTATTTTTATGATTATGCTAAATTTTAGTTACTCCTTTTTTAAATTTCTAAAATTTTGTTTTCACATTCTCATTATGGCTAGAGATGAGCAAACTTGCAAAAAGTTTGGTTTGGCAGGTTCGACACACGTTAATGTAGTTAAGTTTGAGTTCATGCTGAATATAACTTTATTGAGTCACTCACTATATGTAAATGTCCGCGCTCTCCCAGGGTCTTTCTTCTTCGGTCTGGTAAAATCCAAATGAATGGCAGAAGCCAAGGTTTCCTAATAGAACACTGTACAGAGCATTAGTGTGCCTGTCTTTCAAACCGAATCACCAGATATGCTTCCTCAGATTTAGTTTTGGGCATAAAAAAATATGAGTTTATAGATTGATTCCTCTAAATTTGATCGACATCAAGTTAGTTAAGAAACTCCAGAGTTACAGGTTATATGCAAAATGTCCACTGCTGTCTACTACTTGACTCTCGGCATTGCATTTCTGCTGCACTGCACACTAGGTTAGTTGTTTCTTCATATCATTGTTTAGGACTAGAGATGAGCGAACCGGGTTCGGGTTCGAGTCCATCCCAACCCGAACGTTCGGCATTTGATTAGTGGGGGCTGCTGAAGTTGGATAAAGCTCTAAGGTTGTCTAGAAAACATGGACACAGCCAATGACTATATCCATGTTTTCCACATAGCCTTAGGACTTTATCCAACTTCAGCAGCCACCGCTTATCAAATGCCGAAAGTTCGGGTTTGGATGGACTCGAGCATGCTAGAGGTTCGCTCATCTCTATTTAGGACCTTTAGTAACAGAAAAGTTGCCAAAGTATAAATTACTAGTATATTTTACACTATCTTGTTACTAAACCAAAGGGGAAAGATATGAGATTTCAGTTTGAAAGTGTGCATAATTGTAAATAACAAGCATGATTTAACTGAAGAACACTATAAAACATGTTGATAAACTTTATAACGATTATAGATGTGCACATTTCTATTTAATGCACTGGATTTTATTACTAGCTTACAGCTCTGCCCATAACAATGATCGGTACATATGTTTTTTATGTTACATTTCCTCTTAGAATAAATTACAAATTGGTTAAATGACATTAATGTCTAATCACCCATCAGTTTATGCTTCACATATTTTTGTTAAGTAAATAATCGGACTATGGGGCAAGCATCCCTGTACGTAGACTTCACTCAGGGAATTAGCTTTTCCTCAGTTTCTTAGCAACAAACACAGTTTCCTCACAACAGCACGCAAAGTCTACAGAAAACAGATGTACCTTAACAAACTGAGCTCTTCTGGTGATCTGATAGATACTTTATTTAATTTCCTAATAATAGCACTAGCACTCATTAAATGTTCCTTCATCACATCAGATTAAATATGCTTCATTTCTCAAGGTACAATTAAGCCTCTATTTTTAAAACAATCAACAAATATTCAATATTCTTTTTTATTGTTGTTTTAGGAAGTGAAGTCACCTGGACACATACAGACAATAAATTGAAATAACATGTCCTTGTTCCCAGAAACATATAGTTACATACAGTTGATAGTATGTCCATCAAGTTCAACCAAGGAGGGGTTGGATGAAGGGTAGAGGGATGCATGATGGGAAGATTCTATACATATGCATTTATGCTATTCTGTTCTAAGAACTTGTCTAAGCCTGTTGTGAAGCCCTCCACTGTTTTTGCTGTGACCAGATCCTGGGGTAGACTGTTCCACACATTTACTGTTCCCATGGTAAGGGTATATTCACACGGGCGGGCTCGCAGCGAGATTCTCGCTGCGAGCCCGGCAGGTCCTGGCAGTTCCCATACACTACATACTTGCTGCGGTCTAAACGACCGCAGCGAGTATGTAATTATACCGCCCTTAACCCCTTCTGCTCCCCCGCTGTGTATATACTTTACCTGTCCTCGCTGCACGGGTCCGGCGTCCTCCTCTCCTGTCCGGCCAATCAGTGTGTTGCCCAGCCGCAGCCACTGATTGGCCAGGCGGGAGAGGAGGACGCCGGACCCGTGCAGCGAGGACAGGTAAAGTATATACACAGCGGGGGAGCAGAAGGGGTTAAGGGCGGTATAATTACATACTCGCTGCGGTCGTTTAGACCGCAGCAAGTATGTAGTGTATGGGAACTGCCAGGACCTGCCGGGCTCGCAGCGAGAATCTCGCTGCGAGCCCGTCCGTGTGAATATACCCTAAAGAAGGCTTGTGGCCTCTGGAGATTGAACCCAGGGCCGGGACAAAGGGTAGGCCAGGGTAGGCGATGGCCTAAGGCGCCACCTAGTAGTGAGTTACAAGGGGCACAATTTCAAAAGAAAAAAAAAATTACTATAGGCTCTTGTACTCCTGGTGGCCTCGGAGTGCTGCCCCTTCCTGCTCACATACCACCAGCACCCTCATGTCCTCCCACTCTCTCCCCCTCCCTGCTCACATACCACCAGCACCCTCATGTCCTCCCACTCTCTCCCCCTTCCTGCTCACATACCACTAGCACCCTCATGTCCTCCCACTCTCTCCCCCTCCCTGCTCACATACCACCAGCACCCTCATGTCCTCCCACTCTCTCCCCCTCCCGGGCAGACAGTGTAGAAATCCCGTCACCCACAGCAGGATCATGGTAGAAACTAGAAAGAAGTGTCCGGAGGGAGGTGTAAAGGACCTTTGATGACGTCATGGCCATGTAACCAGTGTGGGAGGAGCTATTTTCCTCTGCTAGGCTTTCTACGAGGCAGCTGGTTTCCCGGGTTCAGCAGGAGGTAAGCCACACTGAGGGCTCTGTTCTGCAGGTCAGGGGTGTGTGGGTGTGATGTTCTGCAGGTCAGGGGTGTGTGATGTTCTGCAGGTCAGGTGTGTGTGTGTGGGTGAGATGTTCTGCAGGTCAGGTGTGTGTGATGTTCTGCCGGTCAGGTGTGTGGAGGTGCGATGTTCTGCAGGTCAGGTGTGTGTGAGTGCACTCTGATGCGATGTTCTGCAGGGTCAGGGGTGTGTGAATGCACTGTTATGCGATGTTCTGCAGGGTCAGGGGTGTGTGAGTGCACTCTGATGCGATGTTCTGCAGGGTCAGGGGTGTGTGAATGCACTGTTATGCGATGTTCTGCAGGGTCAGGGGTGTGTGAGTGCACTCTGATGCGATGTTCTGCAGGGTCAGGGGTGTGTGAATGCACTGTTATGCGATGTTCTGCAGGGTCAGGGGTGTGTGAGTGCACTGTTATGAGATGTTCTGCAGGGTCAGGGGTGTATGGGAGTGCACTGTTATGTGATGGGAAGAGCGGCCTCTTGTGACCGCAGGCAAAACGCTGCCACAAGAGTGCAGTGAAGAGAATAGATGTAACTGCACTCTGTTATAGGGTTGTAGTGATAGGGGTCATGGTGTGGCGGTATTATGTAATGGCATTATTGGTGATATCTTCCTGTTTTGTTCAGAGCAGTATTCATGTAATATGTAATCACTGTATGGTGGTAGGAGGGTTATAAAGGGGTATTCCCCCAAGAGCTAAAAAAATGAAATGCTCCCAAACCTAGCTGGACTTACTCACCAAGTCCCCCTGAGTATTTTGAGACATCTCCCATCTTTCTAGCTGCTGCTGTTCCTGAGTTACAACTTTTTCTAAAACATGGTCTATATCCAAGATAGGAAACTACATTTCCCATCATGCAATGCTTCTGCCTGATGATGGTGAAGTAGCAGAGCTGAGACAATGAAGGAGATGATGACAGTGTAGCAGAGCTGAGATGGCTGTGTCGGTGTAGCAAAGCTGAGTTGGCAGTGATGGTGTAGCAGAGCTGCATTGGCGGTGACGTCGTAGCAAAGCTGCGTTGGCGGTGACGGTGTAGCAGAGCAGAGTTGGCGTAGACGCCGGTGTAGCAGAGCTGAGTTGGGGACGCCGGTGTAGCAGAGCTGAGTTGGGGACGCCGGTGTAGCAGAGCTGAGTTGGGGACGCCGGTGTAGCAGAGCTGAGTTGGGGACGCCGGTGTAGCAGAGCTGAGTTGGGGACGCCGGTGTAGCAGAGCTGAGTTGGGGACGCCGGTGTAGCAGAGCTGAGTTGGGGATGATGTGGGCAAATGCGAGGGGCGGAGCTTGTCGCGGGGGGCGGAGCTTACCGCGGGTGATCACGGGGGGCGGAGCTAGTCGCGGGCGATTGCGGGGGGGGCGGAGCTAGCGCGGGCGATTGCGGGGGGCGGAGCTAGTCGCAGGCGATTGCGGGGGCGGAGCTAGTCGCGGGCGGTCGCGGGCGATCGCGGGGGGGGCGGAGCTTGCCGCGGGTGAGTGCGGAGGCTATGCTGAGGGTGAGTGAGGGATGCCACGGGTGATGGGGGGGCGGTCGGTTGTGGGGCGGGGGGCTGTGTGCTGCGGGTGAGTGCTGGACGGTGCGCCCGGAGGCTCTGGACACAGGGGGTGAGCTCTGGGCTGGGGGTGACCGGGTGGCTGCTGTTACAGAGGGATGCAGTCACAGCTGCGCTGATCACTGTCTCCCTCTCTAACAGCAGCCACCACATCAGTGTTCTCAGTCACTTCACTGTGCTGGGACTGAGGACACCTGATGCCTACACGGAGGGTGGGGGCCAGGAGCAGGGAGCGTGTCGGGTTGGACTGAGGTCTGATGATTCTCTGCAATCTGTGGGGGTGAATGCAGCTGGATAACAGCAAAACTGTGCAGAATCCATAATAACTTTATATTGGAAAGATGGAAAGCTACGGGTGGCCAGCGTATTAATGCAAAAATAATTTTGGGGGGAATACCCCTTTAATATAATGTGGGGGGACATTCAGTACATTATACTGTGTGGGGAGCTCTGATTCTGATGGGGAGGGGGGGGGGGCGCCATTTGCCCTCTCTGCCTAGGGCACCTAAACTCCTTGTCCCGGCCCTGATTGAACCTTTTTTTCCTGGTGGAGGCAGTGCCCCTTGTATTTTGAGGGGTTTTTACCTGGAACATCTTTTCCCTATATTTCTTGTAGGGGCCATTTATATATTTAAATAATTTCATGATATCTCCCCTTAAAGGGAAACTCAAGGTAGAGGTAAAAAAAAATCTTCTGCAGAAGCATAAAGCATTACTTTCCTGTCTAACCCAGTTTTGAAACTACCAAAAATCCATTTGTTTTGGGGGTCTTTGTTCTGTATTTTGTGACTGTACTTCCTGGTTGAGCAGTTGTACCCAGTACTACAGGTTCCAGAATGCATTGCTTTCCCTCAGCTGTTCATCAAAGTCCTCTGCCCTGCCCATTCAATGCCCAAAACACATTGCAGTTTCATTGTGCTGCAGAATAAATTTCAGTACTCTATCATGTCGTTGTAGTCCCACAAACACAGCATGCTGTTACTACCTGTAACACTGATATTGAAATAAAGTAAAGCGGTAATATTATATCCCTGTCCCGAGAGTCCATGCCTGTTTTAATGCATGACAATATCCTGCTGGCCTTAGAAGCAGCTAATAGACATTGTGTGCTGTTCTGTAGTCTATTATCTACAAGTACACCCAGATCCTTCTCCATCAGCGACTCTCCCAGAGTAACTCCCCCCAGGACATATGATGCATGCGGGTTATTAGTACCCAGGTGCTTAACTTTACATTTATCTTTACATTTACATTTAAGTGGACGCCCAAACACTCAATGGGGGAGATTTATGAAAGGTTGTAAATATACACTTGGGGGGACATGTATCATCTGGCATATCTTTTTTTTCGGTAGAAAGAGACGATTTGCGAATATTTTATTCGCAAATGGTCCGTTTTGCGAATAAAATATTTGCAAATCGAAACTTTCCACCGGGTACGCCGGGGGAGCGGGGACGGGGCAGAACGGGTGCGCGGACTCATAGTCCGCACAATTCCACATTTTTTTCTCTTAAAGATACGCCGAAAACCTACTCCAGCCCTCAGCTGGCGTAGGTTTTCGGCTGTGCGCACCGGAGCGCACGGAATTTATGTAGAGGCAGTCCGCCTCTACATAAATCTCTGTAGCGCCGGAGATGCGGGGACATTTTTAAGTCCAGCGTAAAAAACGTCGGACTTAATAAATGTCCCCCTTGGTGTAAACAGCCCACAGCAACCAATTACAGCCCAGCTTTCAGTTCTCGTAAAATATAAGAGGAGCTGTGATTGGTTGCTGTGGGCAGTTTACACCAGGTTTATATTTACACCCTTTCATAAATCTCCCCCAATATGTCTAATTCAAAACACTAATGCACAGCTCCCCCTTCTCTTAGAGAGACCCAGATAGGTGAACAGTAACGCAGTTTTACTACAGCCGTTCAGAAGACGAAAAGACGGATGTCTGGCTCCAGATCCAGTTTCTCACATAGCAAAGTTTATTAAGGATACAATTAAAAGCATTCCATAGTCCTTGTAACACCTACATGTTTCGGGCTATACGCCCTTATACGTGGCATACAATCAATTATTAAACACTCCAATAAAAAGGATCCATGGAGATCACATGACAAATGCTGTTTGTTCTCCCGTACACAATTAAAACACGGAATGGACCATGCAACAACAGGATTTCTAAGATAAATTTATTCATCTTAATCATGATAATAATAATAATAATAATAATATATATTAGAAACAAAGGTTTTATGGTTTATGCAATCTCGTATCTCACATAGGTGCGAGTTGGCATATGACCCATTACAATCTACTAATACGTAAGAATGAGATCTTGCCTTGAGTTCAGTCCGTTAGGTATCCTGGTGGCAAGAATAAACATCCAATAAGATTACTGATTTATGAATTCTCTTCTATGGTCTCCACCCCTTTCCGGCCTCGTCACCCTCTCTATGCCCATGACATGTAGTGTGTCTGTAGAGCCTGCATGAACATCACAAAAATGTTGCATTAATGTTGAGATATTTACAGTTGAATTATGCACGTCAGAAATGTGCCTCCTAACTTGTTCTTTCAACGGCCGGGTAGTACATCCCACATATTGTACTTGACACTCGTCACATGTGGCCAAATAGAATACATGTGAAGTGTTGCAGTTGATGTAAGATCCTACTTGATTTTCTTTATTGGTCATAGTAGATCAGAATTTTGTACCAGTTGTCAAGTATTTGCAGGTTATACACTGTTTATGTCCACATTTGTGGCACCCTTTGTTTCTTAACCACAAACAGCCTCTATCATCTTTTTGCTTGCTGGAGAATAGACTGGGAGACAACTTAGATCCTAGGGTCGGGCCCCTACGTGATACCACCCCCCCCCCTTCACTTACAATTTTACCCAGTGTAGGATCCTGCCGTAGTACAGGTAAATACTTGGACTTAATTGTAGCAAATTGACGCCTATATGAAGTGACAAATGTTAGTTTCTTATTTTTTCTGCACATCTCCTCTCTCTGGCCTACGGCTCAAATTATTAATAAGGTCTTTCCTAGGGTTAACACCCTATGATGGGCCTGTTCACACTGGAAAGATGTGTATCCCCTAGACATGATGCGCTCTCTCAACTTTACAGACTCAGCCACAAAGACCGCATCATCTGTACAGTTATGGCGTAGTCGGTGCCACTCTCCATAAGGGATGTTATTAATGACATGTGGTGGGTGGCTGAATTTTCTTTCCTGTAGGGGAGACATGAAAACTACTACCCTCGACACAAATCATAATGTCCAGAAAGGAGATTCTGTATCCCCCAAACATGGAAGTAAAGCTGAGGTTCATATGATTGTTGTTCAGATATTGTGGGAATTCAGTGAATTGTAGTTCCGAC
The DNA here is from genome assembly GCF_027789765.1 of Dendropsophus ebraccatus. Lineage (NCBI taxonomy): Eukaryota > Metazoa > Chordata > Amphibia > Anura > Hylidae > Dendropsophus > Dendropsophus ebraccatus. The sequence continues at coordinate 123,534,386 of NC_091454.1, forward strand.
CCTCATTAGACGATCAGAAGATCGTCTATGAATCGGCCAATCCAGACTATCTCCTGAAGATGGGGATTTTGGGGAGAGAATATGTACTGAAACTACCATGCAGACATAAAAATATTAGCTGTGTCTGTGTCTGCAGATATTTCCCATCAAACATAAAAAGGTTATTCTTCAGGAGATGGCTGTGGAGTCTGTGGCTTTAATCAAATAGTCAAGTAGATTCTGGCTGTATGTACTGTACATAGATAAAATATTCAGTACATCCCCAAATATGTGGGGATTGACAAATATAGTGCAAAAACATCACATGTGGAAACACTATATCTGGTCTCAACAGTCATACAGTCCAAAATTTCAAGAACATGTTTTGTGTCTCTTATGTGTGTAGGGGTAATGCGTGTAAGTGGCTAAAGAAAATGATCTACCAATTCTCCCATTTTCTCTCCCAAGGACCTGATACCTGCCACAATGGGACGTGTGGGAGGGTAAAAAAAACCCTTATGTACCTTAGGAAACGAGTGAAAGATTGGTGTAACTGGTTCCAATACTCGCAAATATAAAAACATAAATTTTTGACTTAACAGCCCTCTGTGGAGATCATCCAGAAGAACCTTATCCAGTTTAGTTTGACAAATTTTTGTGGGGTTATATGACAATTTCTTGTAACTGATGGTATCTTCTAAAAGATTTTTGTTCATTTTCTCATATAGACAAGCATTAAGGAAAACTACAATCCCTGCTTTGTCCGCATTGCGGCTTACAAGGTCTGTTTTCTCCCTAAGCTGGTCCAGAGCTATTCTTTCCCCCTTAGACAAATTGCCATTCTTGGAGACTGATTTACCCTGAAGCTGCACCAGGTCTTTTTCTACCAAGTCCTGAAACCTATCCAAGGTCTCCGACTGGGAGGAAATCGGATAGAATGCAGGTTTGGCCGTTGCATAGGTTTTACCAATATCATTTGAAACAGGAGCAGATTCAGTCTCCAAAACCCGCAAATTCAACACCGTCATTTGGTCTTGCATATGGTAACATCATCATTTACATTGTGTCGGTTAGATACCCTATCTACACAGTAAAAAAATGCTTTCTCAACGTGAGATTCCTTGCAAACCTATTGACGTCTAATATGTCTAATATGTTGGAAAAAAGGTTAAATTTACAGGCAGGGGCGGTCTTGGCATTTCTGGGGCCCCAAGCAAAGTTATGTCTGCCCCCCCCCCCTCGACACGCGTTCCAAAACAATAGACCTCTGTGTGTTGCCCCCAGTAGTATATACCCCTTGTGCGCTACCGCCAGTAATTTATACTCCTTGTGTGCTGCCCCCAATAGTATATACCCCTTGTGTCCTGCCCCCAGTAGTATATACCCCTTGTTTGCTTCCCCCAGTAGTATATACACCCCTGTGTGTTCCCCCAGTTATATATAGCCCCCCCGTGTGCTCCTCCAGAAGTATATAGACCTCCTTTGTGCTGCCCCAGTTGTATATAGACCCCCTGTGTACTGCCCCCAGTTGTATATACCCCCTGTGTGCTCCCCCACAAGTATATAAGCCCCCTGGGTGCTCCCTCAGGGGTATTTAGCCCCCCCTGTGTGCTCCCCCACTTGGATATAGACCTCCTGTGTGCTCCCCCACTTGGATATAGACCCCTGTGTGCTCCTCCAGTAGTATATAAACCCCCTGTGTGGTTCCCCCAGTAGTATATAGACCCCCTGTGTGCCCCACCAGTATTATATAGACCCCTTGTGTGCTGCCCCAGTAGTATACAGACCCGTGTGCTCCCCCAGTTATATATAGACCACCTGTGTGCCTCACAAGTAGTATATAGACCCCCTGTATGTTCCCCCAGTAGTATATAGACCCCCTGTGTGCGCCACCAGTAGTATATAGACCCCTGTGTGCTCCCCCAGTATATATAGCCCCCCTGTGTGCTCCCCCACTTGAATATAGACCTCCTGTGTGCTCTCCAAGTTGTATATAGACCCCATTATGGTGCCCCAAGTAGTACATAGACCCCCTGTGTGCTGCCCCCAGTAGTATATAGACCTCTGTGTGAAGCCCTAGTAGTCTATAGCCCCCCTGTGTGCTCCCCCTGTTATATGGCCCCCCTGTGTGCTCCCCCCATTTATATAGACCACCGATGTGCGCTCCCCCAGTTAAACAGACCCCTGTGTGCTCCCCCTCTTATATAGTATATAACACAATAAAACAAACACTTATACTCACCTGGGTCCGGGCGTCTCCTCTTCTCTTCACTCATGTGGCCACAGGAAGGGTTTTCCCTGCGATCACAAGAGGCCACACTCCCCTTGTCCTGGCGCCGATGCTCCAGTGATGTCACTGGAGCACAGGCACCACAAGGACAAAGCTGCCACTTGTGACCGCAGGGAAAACCCTTTCTGCAGCCACAAGAGTGACTGACAGGAAGGGGGCCAATGTCTCCTGCCCTGCCAGTGCTGCTGCATGTAACTATGAGCGCTCATTAGGAGTGCTCATAGTTACAGTTCAGATGGTAGCAGCGAGCGGGGCAGCGGCCCTGTCCAGCGGTCTTGAGCACAAGAGCGGGGCGTGGGGGCCCCCCTGGATGTTGGGGGCCCCAAGCGATCGCTTGGGGTGCTTGGTGCCAAAGACCGCCACTGTTTACAGGTGTGCACAAAGTTCAAACCTTTACTTAATAGTGACAGTTGTGTTTCACTCATAATATAACTGGAGAGGTTTATTACCGGTACTGTCTTTAGATCTCTGCCACATCGGTTGCCATCTTGAGGCATCTGGTGTTTGCGCCTGGCACGTCGGATCCTTTTTCTAGTGTCGGCCGTGGGAGTTTTTTTTGTAGTTTTTCAACTGGGACAGCCTTCTTTTTTTGTATTCAAATGTCCATTAGGCCCAGTAGATTCTGAGCTGGAGGCTGAATCATAGTTGTTGCTAGACACATCAGTAAGAGCTTCATCAGACGTCTCGTTGGTGTCTGAGAAATTAACCTTCCAGCGCTTTCTACGTTTGCTTTTTTTCTTTTTATTAGTTATTATAGATTTTATAAATATTTCTTTTTTTTGATAGTCTTGGACATCTCTCTTTAAAATTTCTTTCCTTTTACCTCTGCTATTTCGTTTTCTAAAGTGTCCATTTTGCTTTTCAGAGATGCCTGTAACTATTTATAGTCCTTGTCCTCTGAGAATTTGTGGATAGAATCCCGAGTTTCTTTAATGTCCCTTTTTAAAGAGTCCAGCAACAATATTTCCTTTTCTATGATATAGCTCATTAATTTATGGGAACATTCAGACAAGGCTCCGTCCCATTTCTTCTCAAAGTTCTCAGAGTAAAGTGTAGTAGGACATTTTTAGGCGAAGACCCCTAGGTATCATATTTTCTTATATATATGTTGTTAGCGTTTTGTGGTCCCACCATAGCTTCGTTTCCTTTGTAAGTTTGAAATGATGCATGGAAGCTAAAAGTTCTTGTATCGGACGGTCTGGTGGTGACACCACACTCGCTTTGGAGTTACTAGAGGTATGGTCATCAAGGTCGGTTTCATTAGGTCCAGATACTGATGCCACCTGTGGTAAATGTGCAATCTAGTTCTCAACTAAATTTTATAATGGGCAGTCCATTTCATCTTCTGACAAGCTAGCTGCCTCCTAGGCACAGCTGCTGCTACAGGGCCCATCACATTAGGGGGCCTAGTGGCCTGCTTAGCCCTACAATGTCCCTGGTTAGCAATTCAGGACCTTTGTCCTGAAGCTTGCTATCCAGAGAATAGTGTGTACTACTCCAGGGCTGCCTGGAAAAACTATGTCTGTATGTTTGCTAATTATTAAAGCCGTCTGCATATTATCTGAAGGGATTCTCACAACAGGATTGGTAGATTGGTAGGTAACAGCTCCAGGTGTCATATTCACCACCGCCACACCAAATCTGACCATACCACCATAATGTGAATGGATAACACTGGAACACCAGACCTGACCAATACCACCATACTGTGACTGGATAACACCGCCATACTAGACCCGACCAATACCAACATACTGTGATTGGATAAGACTGCAACACGAGACCTGACCGATACTGCCATACTGTGACTGGATAACACCGCCATACCAGACCTGACCAATACCACCATACTGTGACTGGATAACACCGCTATACCAGACCTGACCAATACCACCATACTGTGACTGGCTAACACCGCCATACCAGACCAGCATACCTCTGCACCCCCCTCAAAAAGACACCAGATTTACTGGAAAGTCTGAATGAAAGGTGGGAGACTAAAAAAAAGCAAAACATTTTTTTTTCCTTCTCACTGGTGCTGCTCCCCTGCAAGCTGCTGCCTTAGGCCCCGGACAATGGATGCCTAGTGGTAAATACAGCTCTGTGCCTAATGTACGTCTTGCACAATATGTTGGCTCTATATAAATGTTATTTTTTGGCACATGTCTATATGTGACCACCCAGTGGTTGCAAAAGAAGAGCCCGTGGAGCCTCATCAAAGAGTCTCAAAACACAGGACTAGCCAGATATCCCTCCGGAAAGGACCCAGCCAAGGGGTGGCTCCTGTAAGGAAACCACCAAAACCACCATATTAAGTGGCCCTATAAGTCAAAGTAATGACAAGGGATAAACCAAGGCCAGGTATCCATCCACATACAGCTGTTTCAGGGTGTTGCCCCTCATCAGTGTGGAGTAGGATTCTGGCTAGGTGGGAACAATGCCTAGTAGAGCCATAAGAGAAACAGATTGCTGATCTCAAGGAGACCAGCCAAACAACAACACTGCCGACTGCTAGTGAAAGCACTCAATGCAGGGAAGTCCTAGGTGCATTGCCCCCTGGTAAACATGAATATGCAAAAGAAGAACCCATGGAGCCTCATCAAAGAGTCTCAAAACACAGGACTAGCCAGATATCCCTCCGGGAAGGACCCAGCCAAGGGGTGGCTCCTGTAAGGTAACTACCAAAACCACCATATTAAGTGGCCCTATAAGTCAATGTAATGACAAGGGATAAACCAAGGCCTTACTGGAATAATTCATGCAGTAGGGTGAGTTTTCTGTGTAGTCCTGGTATTATTTCAAGAATTCTGCTGGAGAATATAAACATCATATATAACTCCAACCTTGCACACACTTCTAGGACTTTCCAAATACATTATTGGGGCTTGAAAAAAAAAATCTATGCACATGCTGCAGAAAAAAACATCATTCAGAGGTATGAAGCAGATTGTTGTGGATTTTGTATGGATTGCTTCTTCATTACAATCACATGAAATTGGCTTAAAGCAATACATTTTATCTTATTTCATTGTGGGTCATAAATTATGAATGATATACATGTAGTTATTGTGTAGTAGTAATTTCATGCTTGGCAGAACTGCCTTTTGGATTTTTATACAAATTATCTGAACTGGTATATAAAATTGTGTCAATTTGTTTAGTCCTACAAAGATAAACAATGTTTTTGTCCTATAAAAAACATATCAGGTATGAACAAACTGAACTTGTATCTGCAGAACAGAGTGGTGCCCATAGAAGCCAAACAGAGGAAAATGTTAGCATGAACACATTTTTAGCATTGTAGGTATTAAAATAAACAGGCCAACAGTGTCATCTAGTGGTCAAACATAATTATAACAGGTAATAAGTTGCGCAATATATATTTTTTGGTCACATAGAGATTCTCTAGCAGAATTTTAGTAGAATTTAGAACATTGGCTGTGACAGGGAATTCCTGTAGCAGGTTATACACTATGTAAACTAGAGACATGGGGACTTTTTTCCCAGCACTTCATGACACTTGCACTTTGTCTTTCTATTGGACTTAGTACTTTTGGTTTGCTGTGTTTGCACATTGGCTGTATTTGTTTTATATTCAAATGAAATGCAAGAGAATGCGTCAGCACCCATCCATTATTGCAAAAATATTCCCTTATTCTTGCTTACATGCTCGTGAGTGCAAACAAAGACATTAGGCTGCGATCATTTCACGCCGAATTAGCGCTTCCTCCTGGCTCCCTCTATTGGACTTAGTACATGTGGTTTGTTGTGTTTGCACATTGGCTGTATTTGTTTTTTGTCTATTGTGTCATGTTCATCATGTTTGTTTGTTAAATGTTTGTTGCTATGTATTATTTGTTATTCCACATGCTCTGTGGTCCATAATGTGACACTGGTCAGCTGAGATAGTGGCAAATGCAATTCTGCATTTATGGAAGGCTTTACTTTTTATACCGTTCACTGTTAAGTAAATGTTTACTTTATTCTGCAGGTCAGTGTGATTATAGTGATGCCAAATTTATTTAGGTTTTTTTTTACTATTTTTAAGGTGTGTGATGAAGCTAGGTCTGGACCCAGCCACCAGGAGAGTGCTGCAACACAGCGTAAAAGCCAGCAATGGCGAGTCTGAGAGAAGCTACACTGTGGGGTCTTTTTCTAGTTTCAGAAAGGCCCATGTAAGATAAAGATCTGGAGAGGGCCTGCATAACAATGGCAGAGTGTCATCACTATTAAGAAGCTGGTAGAAAGGTAGTCTGTGAAAGACAGTGAAAATGTAAAACTTATTGTGGGCATAATTAAAGTGATTGTACCACCAGGCAAAGACAGAAGCACTGGAGGCAGGCCGACCCACCCCCAGTGGGAAGAAACCCCAGCCCCTCCATGACGTGACTCCATTAGAATCAATGGAACCGTATCATAGAGGGGCTAGGGTTTCCTCCCACTAAGGCAGAAAAAAATGGAAGGCAGAAAAAAATGGAAGACTATCCGTACTACTACCACCAGGTAAATAATAAGGAACTGGTTGTCTTGGAAACTAGGGAGAGGCATGTATAATTAAATCACTTGTATTTTTCAGATTAGGTGATATACCAATCTGGTATAAGTGGCATGTTTTAACTTTTTCCATGTCTCCCTCTGATATCCCACATGCCCCCAGGGCTTGGATTGTTCCTGGAGGCATATGTAATAGTGGTGTCTCACTACGGGTGTTGTTATTGGTTATACGCTTCGCAAAAGCCTGTAGTTTTAAGTATAAGTGGTAATGTAGCAGTGCCAGAGTTTTACCACTAGATGTCATTGTTGTAAGTATGCATATCTAGATATTACCAAAAGGGTCATTGTTTTGTTTGTGTGTCACATGGATCTGTTCCCCCATGAGAGTTCTTTCTTCTTCTCACCTATCATCTCTCTCTTTACTTTTGCACATACACTCCTCACCCATTCACAGCACAGTGCACATGCTGTAGAAAGGAAGTCACATGGGTAGAGGAAGTATAGGGTCTTTTGCCTAAGATTCTGTAGAAGAAGGACGCAAGCTAGAACACTCTCTACAGCAGTCAATTTAGGCCCTGGCTCCTGCCAGGTCCCCAGTCTAAGTTGTGGTCTAGACGGACAGCACATGCATCTAAACACAGTTTCTCTTCAAGTAACTGTATTCCACACTATGCAGTGTTAAAGGGACTCTGTACCCACAATCTGACCCCCCAAACCGCTTGTACCTTCAGATAGCCGCTTTTGATCCAAAATCTGTCCTGGGGACCGTTCAGCAGGTGATGCAGTTATTGTCCTAACAAACAACCTTTAAACTTGCAGCCCTGTGCCCAACGGCCGTGGCCTAGATTATGTATGCATTAGGTTGGCAAAACCTCTCCATCCCTCATTCCAGCCATTCTCATCATTAGAAATGCTACAGGCACTATTCATCACCTGTGTCAGCACAGTACATGGGCTGGATCGTTAAGGCACCTGTGCAGTCTTTGAGGGTGGGGGAGGGACGGAGGGGTGGTGCAAAGTTAGGGCACAGATACTCCAAGCCACTGCAGTTTGGCACAGGGCTGCAAATTTAAAAGTTGTTTTTTAGGACAATAACTGCATCACCTGCCGAACGGACCCCAGGACGGATCTTGGATTAAAAGCAGCTATCCAAAGGTTTAAGTGGTTTGGGGGGGGTGGGACAGATTGTGGGTACAGAGTTGCTTTAAGCTAGTACTAGAGAGGACAAGACAGTGATCATCCTAATCCATGCTGTGGACTAAGAGGAACACAGTGCAGGTCAGTATCCACAAATAAGTAAATAAACTGATCCGGATAGAGCAAAGTTGCAAGAAGCCTATGAACTCTATCTCTCAGCGCGGGTTTCTCTATCTCGCAGCTTGTGTCACCCACTATGATGGGTCACCCCACACTGGTGGGCAATAGGTGTTGCAAAGACCAAAGAGTCAAAACACAGGCACGAGTATTCTCTCTACTCTCAAGTATTCTTCTATTTTGACCTCCGAAGTGTCGGCAGAGCCCAGTACTACTTAGGTTGGGACTCTCTCGACATCTTCCTCTCTACTCTTCTGATCCTTTGTCTACCTCTCATCACCCAACTCAGTAAGCACGGCTGTATCACTCCTTTTATTCTTAGTACAGATCTGAAGTACTAAGTAAGTTATCAAGCGTATTGTATCAAGGCAAAGCTTTATTATCTACTGCCTATCTTCACAGTAAACAAGATTATATTTATGCTAAGCAGACTGTGTTTCCTCACTAAGCACTGACACAGCAAATAAATCTTCCTTTCCTGTGGGTGGCAGTGCCAATAGTCCGGGTGGGTCACTACTCCACTCCAGACCACCGTGATAATTGCCCAAGGGACCCCAAAACAGCCCGGCAGGTTACTGTTCACAGGGGAAAAAGGTATAGTCAGCCCATTAAAATAAAAGCAGGCGTACCAGCATACCTGTGTGTCCAACCGGCACTGGCATCACAACATAACACCAACGGGCAAGGCTATATCTCGGCCAACCACCACAGAATTGGCGTCACACCTAACCATCTGGCAATTGACTGGCCGCACCTCCACACCGAGGGGTCTCCACAGAACGTCAAATGGAGAAACAGTAGTGCCAAGCTCATTCAGCTCAGCATTGCTGCATCCTGTCCTTGCCACAGGAGATTAACCATATATCTTTGTCTTGTTTTTGGGCATCTTAATGGCAGAATTTTAAAATATGGAATATCGTTTTAATATTTCTAAAGTAATTTAGAAACTGACAGCTGTGGATAGGCAGAGTCTCCCTATATTACTGGTTATGGTGGGAATCTATCAACAAAGTACACCAGTTTTCTGGAATCAAAAAGCCACAATTTTTTGCACAAGCCAATATTTGCACAAACATCTGTAACTCTACCTTATGTCACGTTGGCCAAGTAGGAAGAGCTTAGCATGAAGGGACAGGGCTTAAAGGGTTTAATAGTAAACGTAGGAGACAGCACTTCTTGTGAAAAAACGTGATTTTTTTATTCACATCAGACGCGACGTTTCGGCTAGAACTTCGGCCTTTCTCGCGCTTGAGAAAGGCTGAAGTACCAGCCGAAACGTCGCGTCTGATGTGAATAAAAAATCACGTTTTTTCACAAGAAGTGCTGTCTCCTACGTTTACTATTGGATTGAAGCCGAACGGAAGGGTCCTGTGCGGTGAGACGTGCACTCCATCTAAATATTCTTATCATTTTTTTCCATTTTTTCCAGTGCTGTCCCAGTTTGATTTTTATAGGGCTTAAAGGGTTTGTTCAGCAAGTAGAAGAGGGCTAAAGCCTTCTGCTCGCTGGCGCTAAAACTTTTTACCCCCCCCTCCCTTCTGAGACATGGGGAGGGGGCAGGGCTAAGTCACGATCATTGCGTGAGGAGTGAACCACACCTGCAGTGATGTCCAATAGCTGCAAAGTGTCTCTACAATATCGGAGATACTATACAGATATTTGACATCACGTGGAGTAGTTTGACCACATGGCATGACTGCAAATTAGCCCTACCCACCTCACATCTCGCTGGACAACCACCGAACAACTCCTTTAACATAAAAGGGACATGGCATGGATTTACACAAAAGTTTCTACTGGTAGGTCTTGTTTTTACACTACCGCCAAGGAAGAGAAGGCATTTTGGGGGTTCATTCCTAATTTACCTTTCTTCTTAAACTCTAAACTTGTAAGTGTATACAGAGAAACTCTCAAAGCATTTTTACATTTAAAAGTCAGTGCCCTCTTACAAGGTATATGCAAAAGAGTCCACAGAGCCTTAATAATGAGTCTCAAAATAAGGGACTAAGCCAGATATTCCGTCAGGGAAGGACGTAGCAAAGGGGTGGTTCAAGTAAGGAAACCACCATCATTCCGTTAATATCCAACTCAATTATAAGTCGATATGACTATTCACCAATATGATAAGAGAAATACCAAAGCCAGATATCTATCCACAGACAGCTGTTTCGGGGTGTTGCCCCCTCATCAATATAGAGTAGGATTATGGCTAGGCAGGAGCAACGCCTAGTAGACCACCACAGGAAAACATCAGTGATCAGGAAGGTCAGCTAAAGAAGACACTGTAGACTGCTAGTTAGAGCATTCAACACGGTGAAAACCTAGGTGCATTGTGTTTTTTCTATTTTCTATCAAGATATAAGTTGGCTTATAAGTGATTAATATAATAATTACAATAGTTTTTTTTTTATGGAGATATAGGGCCTCACTTGAGTATAGATGACTTATCTATTATCTTATATATTATGACTAGGCTGCAATGCTGATTTTCCTCTTTTGACTCCATTTAGAAACTATTGTTCAATGTAGCTATTCTGAATTGTTGAATTTGCCCAGTGTTACTTACGTCTTTAGGGCTTATGCACAGAATTTAATGCATGTGGAATATCTCCAGCATAAGTTGCATCTCTCCAAGCTAAACTGTGGAGGGCACATGGTTGCACATAGTGACACACACATTAACCCTTCTGCGTAATGATTTTAGTGCTCTTACTACTGTTACTAAGCCACTGAGCACACTGTAGGGTGCACAGCTATTTCTCAATTACTTCAATTCAGGGGGTGGGACCACAGCAGGATTGTTTGCCAGTAATGCACACAGTTTTTTCCTTTTCCTTAGTTGCGTGACCAGTCACAACACAGTACCTACTCCTCTCTGCTACATGCATGTATGTCATGACATAGTACTGATGAAAGTTCTCTGGACTGGAGAGACTGCATTTAAAGGTTGTGTTTACAGATGATTAAAGGGGTATTTTGCAGACCAAAAATTATGTCCATTTGTGAGCAGCATGACATGTAATGCTGGAACTCAGTATAATCTGCTTACAGCTGCTGCACTGTATTTTGTACTGTGTTTTTAGATCTAAGAACCAACTTACTCCTCTGAAGTGCTGCAGCCGCTAATCCTCTTCATCTCCAACTTTTTCTCTGCCCCTTCTTTGGAGACACAGACCATGTGATACTAGTCCTCATTACGGGCCTGAACTTCTGTAGCATCTGCTCACAAGCCAGGCCCCTTAACCATGTCGCAGCTGCTAGCCAGGCCCTCTCTGTAACATACAGATGTCACGTGACAAGGTATGAAGGAATAAAACAGGGTAGGAAGGCACTCAGCAGGAGAAATGACTGCTGGGAAGTGTAGTCTTGGAACAGAGCTTGGCAGCAAGTTCAGGGGAAGTAAATGGAGCCACGAGATCAAAACATTAGTGCACCAAGGACATGAATATGTGCCACCAACTATCAGCAAATTTGTGCAAATGAACCTGCCTATATCCCCCTTCAGCTCTTTACCTGATGTTTACAGCCCCATGTCTTCTTTTTTTCTGCCCGTGCCGATGTTTCAGGGAATTTTGATGCACAGCACATACGCAAATGAGTTCCTTAGGAGCACAAGCGCAATAGATCACCCCCTTCAGCTACACCTGCCGCCTCCTATATATGTTCTAATATGCATAATTATACCCGTCTCTGTCGCGTCTACCCGTCTTTCTGCATATGCGCGTCAGAGACCGATATAATTATGCATATGTGAAAATGCACAGGATGGGGCAAACAGGCTGAGGAGGGTGCTCTATGGGGCTGGTGCTCCTAAGGACCTATGTGCCAAGCATCAAAATGCTCTGAAATGGCGGGATGTACAGAATAAAGCGCTGTAAAAATCAGGCAAAAAGCTGAAGAGGGACTTCGGCAGGTTCGTTTGCACGAACCTGCTGATAGTTCCCCTTTAAAATCAGTTAATTGCTTATACTGAATCTTTTCCCACAACACAATATATAGCTATGTTTCCACTTCAGGAACATATTGGGCAAACATGGCTGTCTCGTTAGACAGCCACTAATCATGATCATAATTTTCCGTTTGCCTGATATGTGTTTGATGTGATCAATTCTTTCTGTTCTATAACATATTGTATGTAAATAAAACTGTTTTAGGGTAGCTTCACAAGTACCAGATCTGCAGCGGATTTCACGCTGCAAGTTTGCAGGTATAGTGAAGGCCTATGGGGTCACATACTCGCAGCGGAATTTTCATTTTGCTGCAGATATGGGACCTGGCCCCGGCTGCCCTGTACTGATTGGGTGATGAGGAGCAAGGGGAGCCAGGAGCTACGTGTGAAGCTACGTGTGAAGCTACCCTTAGGCTATATTCACACACTTTCTCTTTTTGGAAGTTTAACTGCCATCTTTTAGGTTGGCTGTCAATTTAACTTATTCAATTTATTATTAAATAATCATTGTTAGGCCATTTTCACATGTCAAAAATAGAGAAAAGGCGGATGATTTTGCTATTTAAAATAACGTCCAATATTTAACGGACTGCAATGGCAATGCATTGAAGTTAATGAAAAGACGTCCAATTCACACAATGTATGGAATAATGATTAACAGACAATTCACACAATACCGCGGCACAACCGAAATTCAGTGCATGAAGAGATTTATTCCAGGTGAAAAAACATGATAAGACAGCACGGCAACATAATAGGGGGGTGCGACGTTTCGGCGACCTCACGCCGTCATTTTCAAGCATGACGACGTGAGGTCGTTGAAACGTCGCACCCCCCTATTATGTTGCCGTGCTGTGTTATCATGTTTTTTTCACCTGGAATAAATCTCTTCATGCACTGAATTTTGGTTGTGCCCCGGTATTGTGTGAATTATATTGAAGAGGAGGTCCTGGGTCAAGATCAGCTACATAATAAGGAAGGATTTGATCAACAGACAGCTACCTGTTCCTGCTAAATGACGCCCCTTTCCTGTAGTGGAAACATAGCTGTATAATGGAAGGGTCAAAATATATTTTCACTCGAGAAAACTGTGCTTCTTTAAATTTTTGTACTTTCAGTGGCACATGGAACATTATCATGTCAGAATGTAAATATAATTATAATTATTATTTATTTTCTTTATTTTTACAAACAAATGTACTAGAGATGAGCAAACCGGGTTCGGGTTCGAGTCAATCCGAACCCGAACGTTCGGTATTTGATTAGCTGGTGCTGCTGAACTTGGATAAAGCTCTAAGGTTGTCTGGAAAACATGGATACAGCCAATGACTATATCCATGTTTTCCACATAGCCTTAGGGTTTTAACCAAGTTCAGCAGCCACCGCTAATCAAATGCCAAAGGTTCGGATCGACTCGAGCATGCTCGAGGTTCGCTCATCTCTAAAATGTACCAGTTAGTTTCATATACTGCACTGCTGACTACGTGAACATCCGCCCGTTCCGTGACCCCGGCCGGGTCACGGAACGGCCGGTCTTAGCCCGGATCAAAAGACACCAGATTTACTGGAAAGTCTGAATGAAAGGTGGGAGACTAAAAAAAAGCAAAACATTTTTTTTTCCTTCTCACTGGTGCTGCTCCCCTGCAAGCTGCTGCCTTAGGCCCCGGACAATGGATGCCTAGTGGTAAATACAGCTCTGTGCCTAATGTACGTCTTGCACAATATGTTGGCTCTATATAAATGTTATTTTTTGGCACATGTCTATATGTGACCACCCAGTGGTTGCAAAAGAAGAGCCCGTGGAGCCTCATCAAAGAGTCTCAAAACACAGGACTAGCCAGATATCCCTCCGGAAAGGACCCAGCCAAGGGGTGGCTCCTGTAAGGAAACCACCAAAACCACCATATTAAGTGGCCCTATAAGTCAAAGTAATGACAAGGGATAAACCAAGGCCAGGTATCCATCCACATACAGCTGTTTCAGGGTGTTGCCCCTCATCAGTGTGGAGTAGGATTCTGGCTAGGTGGGAACAATGCCTAGTAGAGCCATAAGAGAAACAGATTGCTGATCTCAAGGAGACCAGCCAAACAACAACACTGCCGACTGCTAGTGAAAGCACTCAATGCAGGGAAGTCCTAGGTGCATTGCCCCCTGGTAAACATGAATATGCAAAAGAAGAACCCATGGAGCCTCATCAAAGAGTCTCAAAACACAGGACTAGCCAGATATCCCTCCGGGAAGGACCCAGCCAAGGGGTGGCTCCTGTAAGGTAACTACCAAAACCACCATATTAAGTGGCCCTATAAGTCAATGTAATGACAAGGGATAAACCAAGGCCTTACTGGAATAATTCATGCAGTAGGGTGAGTTTTCTGTGTAGTCCTGGTATTATTTCAAGAATTCTGCTGGAGAATATAAACATCATATATAACTCCAACCTTGCACACACTTCTAGGACTTTCCAAATACATTATTGGGGCTTGAAAAAAAAAATCTATGCACATGCTGCAGAAAAAAACATCATTCAGAGGTATGAAGCAGATTGTTGTGGATTTTGTATGGATTGCTTCTTCATTACAATCACATGAAATTGGCTTAAAGCAATACATTTTATCTTATTTCATTGTGGGTCATAAATTATGAATGATATACATGTAGTTATTGTGTAGTAGTAATTTCATGCTTGGCAGAACTGCCTTTTGGATTTTTATACAAATTATCTGAACTGGTATATAAAATTGTGTCAATTTGTTTAGTCCTACAAAGATAAACAATGTTTTTGTCCTATAAAAAACATATCAGGTATGAACAAACTGAACTTGTATCTGCAGAACAGAGTGGTGCCCATAGAAGCCAAACAGAGGAAAATGTTAGCATGAACACATTTTTAGCATTGTAGGTATTAAAATAAACAGGCCAACAGTGTCATCTAGTGGTCAAACATAATTATAACAGGTAATAAGTTGCGCAATATATATTTTTTGGTCACATAGAGATTCTCTAGCAGAATTTTAGTAGAATTTAGAACATTGGCTGTGACAGGGAATTCCTGTAGCAGGTTATACACTATGTAAACTAGAGACATGGGGACTTTTTTCCCAGCACTTCATGACACTTGCACTTTGTCTTTCTATTGGACTTAGTACTTTTGGTTTGCTGTGTTTGCACATTGGCTGTATTTGTTTTATATTCAAATGAAATGCAAGAGAATGCGTCAGCACCCATCCATTATTGCAAAAATATTCCCTTATTCTTGCTTACATGCTCGTGAGTGCAAACAAAGACATTAGGCTGCGATCATTTCACGCCGAATTAGCGCTTCCTCCTGGCTCCCTCTATTGGACTTAGTACATGTGGTTTGTTGTGTTTGCACATTGGCTGTATTTGTTTTTTGTCTATTGTGTCATGTTCATCATGTTTGTTTGTTAAATGTTTGTTGCTATGTATTATTTGTTATTCCACATGCTCTGTGGTCCATAATGTGACACTGGTCAGCTGAGATAGTGGCAAATGCAATTCTGCATTTATGGAAGGCTTTACTTTTTATACCGTTCACTGTTAAGTAAATGTTTACTTTATTCTGCAGGTCAGTGTGATTATAGTGATGCCAAATTTATTTAGGTTTTTTTTTACTATTTTTAAGGTGTGTGATGAAGCTAGGTCTGGACCCAGCCACCAGGAGAGTGCTGCAACACAGCGTAAAAGCCAGCAATGGCGAGTCTGAGAGAAGCTACACTGTGGGGTCTTTTTCTAGTTTCAGAAAGGCCCATGTAAGATAAAGATCTGGAGAGGGCCTGCATAACAATGGCAGAGTGTCATCACTATTAAGAAGCTGGTAGAAAGGTAGTCTGTGAAAGACAGTGAAAATGTAAAACTTATTGTGGGCATAATTAAAGTGATTGTACCACCAGGCAAAGACAGAAGCACTGGAGGCAGGCCGACCCACCCCCAGTGGGAAGAAACCCCAGCCCCTCCATGACGTGACTCCATTAGAATCAATGGAACCGTATCATAGAGGGGCTAGGGTTTCCTCCCACTAAGGCAGAAAAAAATGGAAGGCAGAAAAAAATGGAAGACTATCCGTACTACTACCACCAGGTAAATAATAAGGAACTGGTTGTCTTGGAAACTAGGGAGAGGCATGTATAATTAAATCACTTGTATTTTTCAGATTAGGTGATATACCAATCTGGTATAAGTGGCATGTTTTAACTTTTTCCATGTCTCCCTCTGATATCCCACATGCCCCCAGGGCTTGGATTGTTCCTGGAGGCATATGTAATAGTGGTGTCTCACTACGGGTGTTGTTATTGGTTATACGCTTCGCAAAAGCCTGTAGTTTTAAGTATAAGTGGTAATGTAGCAGTGCCAGAGTTTTACCACTAGATGTCATTGTTGTAAGTATGCATATCTAGATATTACCAAAAGGGTCATTGTTTTGTTTGTGTGTCACATGGATCTGTTCCCCCATGAGAGTTCTTTCTTCTTCTCACCTATCATCTCTCTCTTTACTTTTGCACATACACTCCTCACCCATTCACAGCACAGTGCACATGCTGTAGAAAGGAAGTCACATGGGTAGAGGAAGTATAGGGTCTTTTGCCTAAGATTCTGTAGAAGAAGGACGCAAGCTAGAACACTCTCTACAGCAGTCAATTTAGGCCCTGGCTCCTGCCAGGTCCCCAGTCTAAGTTGTGGTCTAGACGGACAGCACATGCATCTAAACACAGTTTCTCTTCAAGTAACTGTATTCCACACTATGCAGTGTTAAAGGGACTCTGTACCCACAATCTGACCCCCCAAACCGCTTGTACCTTCAGATAGCCGCTTTTGATCCAAAATCTGTCCTGGGGACCGTTCAGCAGGTGATGCAGTTATTGTCCTAACAAACAACCTTTAAACTTGCAGCCCTGTGCCCAACGGCCGTGGCCTAGATTATGTATGCATTAGGTTGGCAAAACCTCTCCATCCCTCATTCCAGCCATTCTCATCATTAGAAATGCTACAGGCACTATTCATCACCTGTGTCAGCACAGTACATGGGCTGGATCGTTAAGGCACCTGTGCAGTCTTTGAGGGTGGGGGAGGGACGGAGGGGTGGTGCAAAGTTAGGGCACAGATACTCCAAGCCACTGCAGTTTGGCACAGGGCTGCAAATTTAAAAGTTGTTTTTTAGGACAATAACTGCATCACCTGCCGAACGGACCCCAGGACGGATCTTGGATTAAAAGCAGCTATCCAAAGGTTTAAGTGGTTTGGGGGGGGTGGGACAGATTGTGGGTACAGAGTTGCTTTAAGCTAGTACTAGAGAGGACAAGACAGTGATCATCCTAATCCATGCTGTGGACTAAGAGGAACACAGTGCAGGTCAGTATCCACAAATAAGTAAATAAACTGATCCGGATAGAGCAAAGTTGCAAGAAGCCTATGAACTCTATCTCTCAGCGCGGGTTTCTCTATCTCGCAGCTTGTGTCACCCACTATGATGGGTCACCCCACACTGGTGGGCAATAGGTGTTGCAAAGACCAAAGAGTCAAAACACAGGCACGAGTATTCTCTCTACTCTCAAGTATTCTTCTATTTTGACCTCCGAAGTGTCGGCAGAGCCCAGTACTACTTAGGTTGGGACTCTCTCGACATCTTCCTCTCTACTCTTCTGATCCTTTGTCTACCTCTCATCACCCAACTCAGTAAGCACGGCTGTATCACTCCTTTTATTCTTAGTACAGATCTGAAGTACTAAGTAAGTTATCAAGCGTATTGTATCAAGGCAAAGCTTTATTATCTACTGCCTATCTTCACAGTAAACAAGATTATATTTATGCTAAGCAGACTGTGTTTCCTCACTAAGCACTGACACAGCAAATAAATCTTCCTTTCCTGTGGGTGGCAGTGCCAATAGTCCGGGTGGGTCACTACTCCACTCCAGACCACCGTGATAATTGCCCAAGGGACCCCAAAACAGCCCGGCAGGTTACTGTTCACAGGGGAAAAAGGTATAGTCAGCCCATTAAAATAAAAGCAGGCGTACCAGCATACCTGTGTGTCCAACCGGCACTGGCATCACAACATAACACCAACGGGCAAGGCTATATCTCGGCCAACCACCACAGAATTGGCGTCACACCTAACCATCTGGCAATTGACTGGCCGCACCTCCACACCGAGGGGTCTCCACAGAACGTCAAATGGAGAAACAGTAGTGCCAAGCTCATTCAGCTCAGCATTGCTGCATCCTGTCCTTGCCACAGGAGATTAACCATATATCTTTGTCTTGTTTTTGGGCATCTTAATGGCAGAATTTTAAAATATGGAATATCGTTTTAATATTTCTAAAGTAATTTAGAAACTGACAGCTGTGGATAGGCAGAGTCTCCCTATATTACTGGTTATGGTGGGAATCTATCAACAAAGTACACCAGTTTTCTGGAATCAAAAAGCCACAATTTTTTGCACAAGCCAATATTTGCACAAACATCTGTAACTCTACCTTATGTCACGTTGGCCAAGTAGGAAGAGCTTAGCATGAAGGGACAGGGCTTAAAGGGTTTAATAGTAAACGTAGGAGACAGCACTTCTTGTGAAAAAACGTGATTTTTTTATTCACATCAGACGCGACGTTTCGGCTGGTACTTCAGCCTTTCTCGCGCTTGAGAAAGGCTGAAGTACCAGCCGAAACGTCGCGTCTGATGTGAATAAAAAATCACGTTTTTTCACAAGAAGTGCTGTCTCCTACGTTTACTATTGGATTGAAGCCGAACGGAAGGGTCCTGTGCGGTGAGACGTGCACTCCATCTAAATATTCTTATCATTTTTTTCCATTTTTTCCAGTGCTGTCCCAGTTTGATTTTTATAGGGCTTAAAGGGTTTGTTCAGCAAGTAGAAGAGGGCTAAAGCCTTCTGCTCGCTGGCGCTAAAACTTTTTACCCCCCCCTCCCTTCTGAGACATGGGGAGGGGGCAGGGCTAAGTCACGATCATTGCGTGAGGAGTGAACCACACCTGCAGTGATGTCCAATAGCTGCAAAGTGTCTCTACAATATCGGAGATACTATACAGATATTTGACATCACGTGGAGTAGTTTGACCACATGGCATGACTGCAAATTAGCCCTACCCACCTCACATCTCGCTGGACAACCACCGAACAACTCCTTTAACATAAAAGGGACATGGCATGGATTTACACAAAAGTTTCTACTGGTAGGTCTTGTTTTTACACTACCGCCAAGGAAGAGAAGGCATTTTGGGGGTTCATTCCTAATTTACCTTTCTTCTTAAACTCTAAACTTGTAAGTGTATACAGAGAAACTCTCAAAGCATTTTTACATTTAAAAGTCAGTGCCCTCTTACAAGGTATATGCAAAAGAGTCCACAGAGCCTTAATAATGAGTCTCAAAATAAGGGACTAAGCCAGATATTCCGTCAGGGAAGGACGTAGCAAAGGGGTGGTTCAAGTAAGGAAACCACCATCATTCCGTTAATATCCAACTCAATTATAAGTCGATATGACTATTCACCAATATGATAAGAGAAATACCAAAGCCAGATATCTATCCACAGACAGCTGTTTCGGGGTGTTGCCCCCTCATCAATATAGAGTAGGATTATGGCTAGGCAGGAGCAACGCCTAGTAGACCACCACAGGAAAACATCAGTGATCAGGAAGGTCAGCTAAAGAAGACACTGTAGACTGCTAGTTAGAGCATTCAACACGGTGAAAACCTAGGTGCATTGTGTTTTTTCTATTTTCTATCAAGATATAAGTTGGCTTATAAGTGATTAATATAATAATTACAATAGTTTTTTTTTTATGGAGATATAGGGCCTCACTTGAGTATAGATGACTTATCTATTATCTTATATATTATGACTAGGCTGCAATGCTGATTTTCCTCTTTTGACTCCATTTAGAAACTATTGTTCAATGTAGCTATTCTGAATTGTTGAATTTGCCCAGTGTTACTTACGTCTTTAGGGCTTATGCACAGAATTTAATGCATGTGGAATATCTCCAGCATAAGTTGCATCTCTCCAAGCTAAACTGTGGAGGGCACATGGTTGCACATAGTGACACACACATTAACCCTTCTGCGTAATGATTTTAGTGCTCTTACTACTGTTACTAAGCCACTGAGCACACTGTAGGGTGCACAGCTATTTCTCAATTACTTCAATTCAGGGGGTGGGACCACAGCAGGATTGTTTGCCAGTAATGCACACAGTTTTTTCCTTTTCCTTAGTTGCGTGACCAGTCACAACACAGTACCTACTCCTCTCTGCTACATGCATGTATGTCATGACATAGTACTGATGAAAGTTCTCTGGACTGGAGAGACTGCATTTAAAGGTTGTGTTTACAGATGATTAAAGGGGTATTTTGCAGACCAAAAATTATGTCCATTTGTGAGCAGCATGACATGTAATGCTGGAACTCAGTATAATCTGCTTACAGCTGCTGCACTGTATTTTGTACTGTGTTTTTAGATCTAAGAACCAACTTACTCCTCTGAAGTGCTGCAGCCGCTAATCCTCTTCATCTCCAACTTTTTCTCTGCCCCTTCTTTGGAGACACAGACCATGTGATACTAGTCCTCATTACGGGCCTGAACTTCTGTAGCATCTGCTCACAAGCCAGGCCCCTTAACCATGTCGCAGCTGCTAGCCAGGCCCTCTCTGTAACATACAGATGTCACGTGACAAGGTATGAAGGAATAAAACAGGGTAGGAAGGCACTCAGCAGGAGAAATGACTGCTGGGAAGTGTAGTCTTGGAACAGAGCTTGGCAGCAAGTTCAGGGGAAGTAAATGGAGCCACGAGATCAAAACATTAGTGCACCAAGGACATGAATATGTGCCACCAACTATCAGCAAATTTGTGCAAATGAACCTGCCTATATCCCCCTTCAGCTCTTTACCTGATGTTTACAGCCCCATGTCTTCTTTTTTTCTGCCCGTGCCGATGTTTCAGGGAATTTTGATGCACAGCACATACGCAAATGAGTTCCTTAGGAGCACAAGCGCAATAGATCACCCCCTTCAGCTACACCTGCCGCCTCCTATATATGTTCTAATATGCATAATTATACCCGTCTCTGTCGCGTCTACCCGTCTTTCTGCATATGCGCGTCAGAGACCGATATAATTATGCATATGTGAAAATGCACAGGATGGGGCAAACAGGCTGAGGAGGGTGCTCTATGGGGCTGGTGCTCCTAAGGACCTATGTGCCAAGCATCAAAATGCTCTGAAATGGCGGGATGTACAGAATAAAGCGCTGTAAAAATCAGGCAAAAAGCTGAAGAGGGACTTCGGCAGGTTCGTTTGCACGAACCTGCTGATAGTTCCCCTTTAAAATCAGTTAATTGCTTATACTGAATCTTTTCCCACAACACAATATATAGCTATGTTTCCACTTCAGGAACATATTGGGCAAACATGGCTGTCTCGTTAGACAGCCACTAATCATGATCATAATTTTCCGTTTGCCTGATATGTGTTTGATGTGATCAATTCTTTCTGTTCTATAACATATTGTATGTAAATAAAACTGTTTTAGGGTAGCTTCACAAGTACCAGATCTGCAGCGGATTTCACGCTGCAAGTTTGCAGGTATAGTGAAGGCCTATGGGGTCACATACTCGCAGCGGAATTTTCATTTTGCTGCAGATATGGGACCTGGCCCCGGCTGCCCTGTACTGATTGGGTGATGAGGAGCAAGGGGAGCCAGGAGCTACGTGTGAAGCTACGTGTGAAGCTACCCTTAGGCTATATTCACACACTTTCTCTTTTTGGAAGTTTAACTGCCATCTTTTAGGTTGGCTGTCAATTTAACTTATTCAATTTATTATTAAATAATCATTGTTAGGCCATTTTCACATGTCAAAAATAGAGAAAAGGCGGATGATTTTGCTATTTAAAATAACGTCCAATATTTAACGGACTGCAATGGCAATGCATTGAAGTTAATGAAAAGACGTCCAATTCACACAATGTATGGAATAATGATTAACAGACAATTCACACAATACCGCGGCACAACCGAAATTCAGTGCATGAAGAGATTTATTCCAGGTGAAAAAACATGATAAGACAGCACGGCAACATAATAGGGGGGTGCGACGTTTCGGCGACCTCACGCCGTCATTTTCAAGCATGACGACGTGAGGTCGTTGAAACGTCGCACCCCCCTATTATGTTGCCGTGCTGTGTTATCATGTTTTTTTCACCTGGAATAAATCTCTTCATGCACTGAATTTTGGTTGTGCCCCGGTATTGTGTGAATTATATTGAAGAGGAGGTCCTGGGTCAAGATCAGCTACATAATAAGGAAGGATTTGATCAACAGACAGCTACCTGTTCCTGCTAAATGACGCCCCTTTCCTGTAGTGGAAACATAGCTGTATAATGGAAGGGTCAAAATATATTTTCACTCGAGAAAACTGTGCTTCTTTAAATTTTTGTACTTTCAGTGGCACATGGAACATTATCATGTCAGAATGTAAATATAATTATAATTATTATTTATTTTCTTTATTTTTACAAACAAATGTACTAGAGATGAGCAAACCGGGTTCGGGTTCGAGTCAATCCGAACCCGAACGTTCGGTATTTGATTAGCTGGTGCTGCTGAACTTGGATAAAGCTCTAAGGTTGTCTGGAAAACATGGATACAGCCAATGACTATATCCATGTTTTCCACATAGCCTTAGGGTTTTAACCAAGTTCAGCAGCCACCGCTAATCAAATGCCAAAGGTTCGGATCGACTCGAGCATGCTCGAGGTTCGCTCATCTCTAAAATGTACCAGTTAGTTTCATATACTGCACTGCTGACTACGTGAACATCCGCCCGTTCCGTGACCCCGGCCGGGTCACGGAACGGCCGGTCTTAGCCCGGATCATCACGGCCGGTACTTAAGTACCGGCCGGATGATCTTGCCTCCGTGGAGCTCTGATGCGGGCGCATCAGCACGCGCCCGCATAAGAGCTTCCCATAGCACAGAGTGAAGCAAGTGGCCGGAGCCGCTCGCTTCACTGTGAATTGCCAGGTCCTCCTGCGGACGGAATTCATTCAATTCCATCCGCAAATAATTGACCTTTCAGTTGTTTGCGGCGCCGCATGGGAACCGGCCGGAGAGTATACGATGTGTGTACGCTTCGGACGGGATCCCATAGCAAACAATGCTATGTTCTACCCCGCAAATCTACGGCTGTAGTTCTGCGGCGAGAACTACGGCCGTAGATTTACATAGTGTGAACATAGCCTAAAAAGCAATAATTGTATTTTATATATTGAATGGACAGAAAAAGGGATGTAATAAATATTTATTAATTTGACTGGATTACAACCTTTTGTACATCACAATTTGCATAAGTTCTCAAGTAACATCCTGTGTACAACCACAAAAAAACTATGACATGGATTTTTACAGAAAATTAAAACATTAACAGATTTACAGGCATATTCTATACAGCTTGTTTTTACTTTTTTTTTTTTACATCTCTAATATTATGTTAAACAAAATATTCTTAGAGGGATTTTAAACAACAAAAAATAAAATAATAGGAAAAAAATACACAAAAAAAGAGCAGACTTCCATCAATGCATGCAACATTCAATATGAAAACATTTAGTGTTAGACAATACAGAATTTATGTAATTCCATTATATCTCTGTTTTTTTTACACTTTTATTTTTATATCTGTTCTATATCAGGCTCTCTGTACAGATTCTCAATGGATGACGACAAACACACCGTTCAGCCACCGCTGGTTTATCATCTGACCACATCACAGAACACTTCTAGAGTTACAACTGAACGGAATGCTCACATTTACATGCTGAATGCCTAAGGGAATTAGAACCCTTTAATCCCCTCCATCTACAAAAATGTATACCTATTTACACTTTAATAAAATAAAGGAACTTGCTTCTTATGACCTTTGTATTCAGAATTCATTAGACTAGCAGAGCATTGAATGGTCATTCTAATATATAGATAATATTCACTTTCTATGGCCAATTTTGATTCAGAAATTATTATAGCAGGATATATTTTTTCCTGCAATGTGAGGCAAAAGTAAAATAAAATCCCTTTCACTTTTTTTTTTCAAATTGAAATTTTTTTTTTTCAAAATACCTGAAACTATGCAACTTAAACATATCTAAGATGTTAACAAAACATCAGGCACTAGTAATGTCTGCAACATTTAAGACTTTGTCGTTTGGTTGTGAGGGTAAAGTGACAGGTAAGGTATATGTTGTTTTTTTTTTATCATCTTGTTGGCTACTTGAACATACATCTTAATATCTTATTATTATGTGTGCTTAACAAAGGCTATGGTTCAAGTACTGCCAACTATTCAGAATATGAATGAAAGGATATTGTCTCTTTAACCTGCAGACATGGAATAGTAACTCCTATCAACTCACACTCAATATCTATAACTCCTCATTTCCAGTCTTGTGAACCTATAATAAGAACAATAAAAATCTCATTCACATGTAAACACACACACACACTGTGCTTTTTACTTAAACTTTTTAATGTCTGTGGATTGAGCTGAATTGTAAAGTTTGCTTTCTTTGCATATAAAGAAACATTTCAGTGGTAATATTATCTTGGCTCTCTATACAAAAAAATGAATCTTATTAAATGATTTAGATTTAACAGAAATTTAGATATATGTAGATACTTCTAGGAGAAGCAAAAAGCCATAAACACTATTAACATGTTGAAATAGATGTGCAACGAAAAATACTGATACTTGATTCTTACATTTTTTTATGTTTTTGTTTTACAAGTTTTCTTCGCTTTTTATTTTCACTTACAGAAGAAGCATTGAGACATCAATGTTGCATAGAATACTTCCATAATGACTCAAGAATTTGGTATAACACATTGTTGGCACACATCGGAAGCATATAGTGCACTTATAAGAAGTCAATTGCACCAAAAAGTTGTCACTCACTCTATACGACAGATGAAGAATGCATCTGTAAGATTTTGTTTGTTCAAGAGGTACTAATTCTAAGAATGTCTGCACAAGGGAAAACTGTTTTATGACTCTACTTGAATTCTATATACAATTTATGACCCAGAAACACAGAAAGAAAATCATTTGTTATGATTGGAACGATAATGTAGTTCTTTCAATGGAATGTATTATGAGAATAAAGGCAAACTAATGTTAGCCCTGCTAATTTAGTGCTGATTACAGGTTTCCTAGCAAGGATCACTAGTTGTGCTATCATTCTGTCTTGACATTTCTATAGCAACCATTCACATGCTTTGCAGTCTTTTACAGTTGCAGTATAAAAGAATTACAGTTTGTATAAGAAATACACACTTTTCACGCATGTAGCTTCTAATGGAACCTGTTAGCAAATAAAAATGTAGAATACTAACACAAATTTCCAACCATAATTATTTAAATGGTCAATGAGTTTGCATTTGTCTACAAACCACTTACTGCACCATATGGTAGTCCATAGTGATTGTAGAGTTTATCAGTAACAATACATTTTCAGCATACCCATAATCTCAGTCATTCACCTGAGTTTCTAAGAGAAGAACATTATCTTAGTCATGCTCTTTAAATGCCTCTCCGATTTCTAGGTTGGTGTAAAAAACAAGTCCACAACCTGGCTTTATAACATTAGTAAAACACCATGCCACTGAAAGCCTTGTTCTGTATCATAATGCCAATGTTTTAACATTAACATTTATTTTAAAAGATGTTTTATTTTTTTCTTTAGCGATCAATGCAAACAAACGAGCAAGTCCAAGATTTGTCATAACTGATGCATTTCTTCATGAAGGATACACTCATATTTTCAAAGAGAAGATAGGCACTGCACGTTTACTGTACTGATACTGTACACGTGGCATAGTGAGAACATTACCTGCAACTGATAGGAATTTAATATACTGCTTAAACTTGCAAATATTCCACATCCAATAAACATTCTACTGTAATTTATAGTAGCTATAGATGAGAACACTAACTAGGTGTGATACTAATATACTATATCTTGCTATGATCTGTTGTGTCTGATATTGCCGTAATTTAGGGTACTTCTAAGCTGCTCCATGAAATAAAACATCAAGAAAAGACACTTCTAGATTCTAAACTGGAATCCTTAACATTCTTCTCGACACTAGAAGCCATGTTTTATTTAGCCTCTGGAATGCATTTTAGCAGACTTCTTGTTCTCCAATTAACTGCAACATGTCAACAAAACCATCTTGGTGCACTCTGAACTACATTTTGCTTCCTGGGCCGTCTTCAATTCTATTTAAACTCTATTCTGACAATGTGCCCCCAGCAAAGTCTGTTGATCAATGTGTCTGAGTAGAGCTGGCTAAAAGTTTGTGCCAATTTACTATCCGTTTTCTAAGGTCCACTTTGTCCAGCCAGATGTAAGCTTCGCCAATCAGTGTTTTCTTCATAAATTTTCCTCCGTTTGAGGCCAGTAGAATCTATGAAGGACACAATATAAATTAATAGTGTTGAATCTGATAGTATTACCTAAAAGTGAAAAACATATTCAGTAACATGCATAGCCCAATAAATTTAATTATATATACTGTAGATTAAAAGGGCTATTAAAGGGAATGCGGCAACATCGTGCAGGTATTGGACATCATGTATAGACATGGTTTCGCCCTCACGCAATGATTGGGATTATACCAACAAGTCCTGTATACTTCAAGACAAGGAAAGAGAGGAAGTAAGCAGCGGGGAGTACAAGACATAAGCCATATTCTGTTCCCCATACTACCCCTTTAATATGATCCATCCATTTTATTCTTATTCTATCTATCTATCTATCTATCTATCTATCTATCTATCTATCCTCAATTTTGTCAGATAAGTATTGAATGCTCCATATTTCAAAATAGCCATGTAATTGGAAGAGTTTAAACATTTTTTCCCATGCTGAATGGCAGTAAATGTGGCGAATACCTAAGATGAGTGGGGTTCCTGTTAGTTAGACCCTTTATGTATTTCATCGGTAAAACACATTGTCATAACCTTGTATTACATTTCATCTATATGTAATAGCTAACAACAAAATATCTCTGGGCACATTTTAGTTTCATTTACACTATTTCAAATACTTAACCCCTTGCCTCCGCAGCCTGTTTTGGCCTTAATGACCAGGGCCTATTTTTCAAATCTGACCTGTCTCTCTTTATGTAGTTATAACTCTGCGCTGCTTTTAACTATCACGGTTATTTTGAGATTGTTTTTTCGTGACATATTCCTCTGTATGTTAGTGGTATACTTTGGTTGATACACTCAGTAGTTTTTCTTAACCAACACAACATTTGCGCAAAAATTTGAAAAATTTACAATCCTTTATATTCAAAATTCTCTTCTCCTAAGAAAAATAGTCATGTCACATGAACTAATCATTACTTCAACATCTACAACATGTCTACTTTATGGTGACGTCATTTGGTAAATGTCCTTTTACTTGTTAAGATGTTAGAGGGCTTCGAAATTTTGCAACGATTTTTCACATTTTCAGGAAAATTTTAAATTCTGATTTTTTTAGGGACCAGTTCAGTTCTGAAGTGGATTTGTTGGGCCTGAATGTTAGTTACCCCCATAAATCCCTCCACTGTAAAAACTACACCCCTCAAAGTATTCAAAGTAGCATTTCATAAGTGTATTAACCCTTTAGGTACTTCACAGAAATTTAAGCAAGTTGGAGGGTAAATTTAAAATTTTTTTTTTTTTTTTTGGGCAGATATTCAATTTTAATCCATTTTTTCCTCTTACACAGCAAATACTAACTGAGAAACGGAACTTAGTATTTATTCAGCTTATTATTGTGTTTCTAGAAATCACCCATATGTGGCCGCAGTGCGTCACCTGACTCAACCACAGGCCGCAGACATGACAGAGACCTGGTGAATTTTAGGGTCTTTTTTTATTTCAGTTTTTTTTTTAGCCATTATACCATGTCACAGAGGCTTTGCGGTGTCAAAATATTTGTGTAAGACAAGTTGACGTTTCCATCGGTACCATTCTGAGGGCCATGTGACACCCTGATCAATATTTAGTTAATTTTTTTATAAGGTGGTACGAATAAAAAACACAATTTAGCAGCTGTTTTTCACCATTTTTTTGTACGTAGTTTACTATACGTCATATATGACATGTTATCGTTATTCGTCAGGTCGGTACAGTTACAGGGATATCTATTTTATATGGCTTTTGTTATAGTTTATGGCATTTATACTATAAATACTGTTTGTGTCTTGCATATTGTAAGAGCAGTAATATTTGTATTTTTTCGCCAATGGAGTTATGTGAGGGATTTTTTTTTTGCAGCATAAGCTGACGTTTGTAGTGGTACACCTTTTGGGTACATGTGACGTTTTGATAGCTTTTTTCTTTATTTTTTAGGGGGCGGGATTAACAAAAAATTTTCATTTTGGTTAGTTTTTTCTTTATTTTTTTAATGCCTTTTATCGGGTGGTATAATTAATGTAGCAGGAAAATAGACGGGGGTCATTACGGATGCGGTGATACCAAAAATGTGTATCTTTTTTATAGGGGGTCATTTATAAAGGGGGGATAGTGAATGTGTATATTTATTTATTTATTTTAATTTATTCATGTATTTAATTAATTAATTGTGTGTGTGTTTTTTTTCTACTTTTGCAGATATATATATATACATATCATGCATTACAGCACATGATGTATGCTGTAATGCATTATACAGTATAAAGAATAATCAAACGATCAAACGATCAGGGACCAGATCGTTAAGCACCAGGATGAAGCCAGAGCCGGGCAGGGGTGAGCAAGGGGAGGGAGCTGTGGGGAACAGGGGGGAGCCGGAGCAGGACCGAGGCGGCGCAGCACGGGGAGTGAATGGTAGAGGGTGCCTGAGCAGGAGCGAGGAGGGGGCGCACGGGGAGATGCCGGATCGGGGGAGGGGGGGGCGGAGCACACGGGGAGAAGCGGATCGGGGGAGGGGGGGCCGGAGCGCACGGGGAGAAGCGGATCGGGGGAGGGGGGGCTGGAGCGCACGGGGAGAAGCGGATCGGGGGAGGGGGGGGGCTGGAGCGCACGGGGAGAAGCGGATCGGGGGAGGGGGGGGGCTGGAGCGCACGGGGAGAAGCGGAACGGGGGGGGTCTGGAGCGCACGGCGAGAAGCGGATCGGGGGAGGGGGGGCCGGAGCACACGGGGAGAAGCAGCATGGGGTCAGAGAGAGAGGGAGAGAGGTGGGGGGAGAATGAAAGCAGTGGCGGCAGGGGGAGGCAATGTCCGTAGCCTCCTCCTGCTGCCCGATCAGCTGAGGAATAGACAGAGGCATCATTTCTCTCCATAGACGCCACGGTCGCAACGACCGCGGCGTCTATTGGGTTAACAGCACGGCTCCCCTCTGGGCAGTGGCAGCAGGAGGGGGCTGTGTGAGACAGCCTCCGCCTGCTGCCCGATCTCAGATAGGGACAGCGGGGGGAGGCAGAAAAGGCATGACGTCCAGGGACGTCATGTTGCAGAATGGCACTGCTTTTCAAGACGTCCCTGGACGTCATGATGGGGGAAGGGGTTAAAATAGTAAAGTAAATGCACAGAGAATTAATTCCCACATAGGGTTCCCAGGAAGCCTATGAGCACTGTTGCTAGTAAACAGGCAGCTGAGAAAGAGAAATTTCCCATATAACGATTTCCTTGGGTATAACTTTGGGGTGAGGAATAAAAAAGTGAGGTATAAATAAATTCTTACTTGCAAAGAGTGTCCAGCAGGACTCATACTAAATCGAAATGTTTCATTGAATGAAGGTTCTCGATCATGCCTACAAACCCTTGTCTTTTTCTTTAATATTCGCTTCTGTGTTGCTATATTAATGACGTACAGCTTCACATAGAGATCTGTAAAAAAAAAAAAAAAAGAAAGAATTTAGGACCCAGACAGGGTACATAATGTGTGAATATTATTATTCACCTTAGAAAGTTGGATGACCTCTTTAAGCACATGTAAGACTATGTTCAGTGCCTCGAAATTCTGATTACTTAATTTTGTGGATACTTAATCAAATTTTCAAACTAAATAGCTAAAAGTGCAATTTTGTAAAAGGAAATAAGAGATATTCATCTGTGTAGCCCACTAACTCATAATTATTTATGGTTAAAATGTCATCTTTAAGCCGGGTTCACACACTATATAACACCGGCAGTTCTGTGACACGGCTGTTTTCCAAAATGGCCAGTGTCAGTGACGTTCACCCCAGCAGATTCCAATTAACCGTGTCAGTTTTGTGCGGCTGCTATTCATTGAATAGTGGCCGCACAAGACTGACAGAGCAGCACAGTTTGGTCACTGGGCATTTACATAGGGTTGAATATTTTCTTGTTTAGTTGATATTTGTGTCTGGTAAAAGGCCCTCTCCAAAGTAATGTACAGATGCAGCCCACTGATAGAGGATGTATGCACACATTGTCACCTACTGTGAGCAGGGCCCTCATTCCTAATGTATGGATTGTTTAGTAGTAGGGATGGTCTGAACCTGCTGAGGTTCGGGTTCGTACGAACCCGAACTCTCGGCAATGATTCCCGCTGTCTGCCCGCTCTGTGGAGAGGGTGGATACAGCGGGAGGACCGCCTGGAAAACTGGGATACAGCCATAGCCATAGGCTGTATCCCAGTTTTTCCAGGCGGTCCTCCCACTGTATCCACCCACTGCACGGAGCGGCCAGACAGCGGGAATCTGATGCCAAGCGTTCGGGTTCATACGAACCTGAACCTCGGCAGGTTCGGACCATCCGTATTAATTAGTATGTTACTATGTGATGTCTGAGCTTGTCTGTACGATTACCCTCTGTATTGTACATATGTTGATGCTATAAAATGAAAAAGTATCATTATTGTTAGATACACATTTGCAGAAGAAATAATAGAAAATAGTTGTTGGGAAAAAAGATAAAGAAGTGTTATTTTAAGGGGAGTCCATGTAAAAAAAAACCTGATAGGTAAATCTAATGTTTCTCTGCTATACCTGGCAGGTGATCTGGAGACTTAAATTTATATGTAATATTTCTGCATTGTAGAATCTCCACGATCAGCTGTTCTCCATCTGTCTTCATCTCTTTTTTCAGGGCAATTTTGATTTCACCCATGACTTGGGTTTTACCTAGAAATGAATACAAAAGAGAATTGATATGCAAATGTTATAGCGCTTTTTTTTTACTTCTTGTACTTGTTTTATGTTATACATAATAGATAGGCAGACAGACAGACAGACAGCTAGATAGATGTAGGAACTTACATAAAATTGCTAATTTTGGCCCACTCATTAAGGCCTAAAGTACTGATTCTGCTTGTAGGATATACGGTGTCTCTTTTTTCAATAGTTTCCTCTGTCTATCGACCCCTGGTGTCAATGTTGGGACACATTAGGCTGGCTTTACACTGTCTTTTTGCAAAAACAGCAAATAGAAAAAACTCTGTGGTCAGATGTTAGCTGTCTATAGAAATTTATCTAATGCCATACTAGAGGCATAATGGATTGAACCCTTAAGGACAGAACTATTCCTCCGTGTGCTTAAAAGGCCATAGCGCTTGGATTTTTTTTGCCTAGAGACCCACATGAGCCCTTATTTTTTGCACCACTAATTGTACTTTGCAATGACC
Source organism: Dendropsophus ebraccatus (assembly GCF_027789765.1). Classification (NCBI taxonomy): domain Eukaryota; kingdom Metazoa; phylum Chordata; class Amphibia; order Anura; family Hylidae; genus Dendropsophus; species Dendropsophus ebraccatus. The sequence continues at coordinate 123,566,072 of NC_091454.1, forward strand.
GGCTGAATTTTTGTATAAAATACGCTGCAAAACCAGAAAATAATTATATGTGTGATGAAATTGAAAATAAAACGCAATTTATTTATTTATTTATTTTTTTTTGTGTTTACAGTGTTCGCCCTAGGGTAAAACTGTCTTGTTATACATGTTCCTCAAGTTAGTACGATTACAATGATGGCCTTTAAAAAATAAATGTTCCTTGAAATCCTTGAGTCTATGGGGCTCTGTGAGATGTCATTTTCTGCGCCATAATCTTTACTTTCTATCGGTACCTTTTTTACATATATGCTATTTTTTGATCATTTTTTATTACAATTTTTCTGGATTTGATGTGACAAAAAATGGGCAATTTTGCACTTTGGTGGGTTTTTGCACTTACGCTGTTTACTGTGAGAGATCAGGAATGAAATAAATTAATAGTTCAGGCGATTACGCACGCAGCCATACCAAATATGTTTATTTATTTCTATTTATAACATGGGGAAAGGGGGGTTATTCAAACTTTAATTAGGAAAGGGGTATTTTGTATTTATCTTTTTTTTTTTTTTGCACACATACTAGAAGTCCCCCTGGGGGACTTCTAGTATTACATCTCTGATCTCTCATCTGATATACTGTATAGATCAATGAGATAGGCAATCTATTGCTCTGGCTTGCTGCAGCCAGGAACAATAGATCGCTGAGCCGGGATCAGTGCCATTACGGCACAGACCCCCAGCTGCCTCAGATGTGGGAACCGTTTCTCCGCGATTGCGTTGTGGGGCCCAATAGACCACCAGGCATGGGGAAAACAGCCTTTTAAATGTAGCTGTCAACTTTGTCAACTTTAAATAGCTAATTAGCAGGAGCGGCGATCGTGCAGATCACGACAGAGTGCGGTGGTTCAGAGCGCGGTTGCCATGCCCTCCCCTCTGAACGCCCCTAGCGACACCAGGGCGTACATATACACACTGTGTCGTTAAGGGGTTAATAAAGTTGCATTTTGAGTATTTAAGGATCACACAGATGAAGCTAGGACATGATGAAGCCTTGAAAAGCAAAATGATCTTGGCTGTGTATGTATCCCTGTGACCTCTTGTACATAAATTCTATTGTGATTGCTGGGGATTCTGACTTATATTAATTCTAAAATACTTTGCTAATAGAGTAATTTAAAGATATATTTTTTAAATTATATAAAACTCCCCTAGGAGGAATTAAATGGATTTTCCATAAAAAGTAGACTGATGAGCAATCCACTGAATAACTTATCAATAACTGATCAGCATCGTGCTGGCACCCCTGGCGATCTGTTTGGTGCCTGGTTGTGTCATCCATAGGATAGGGGATAACGAGATGGGGATAGGGGATAACAAGATGATTGCACTGATCCTGCGAACAGAGACAAAATCCCCCGCAGTAAATAAAGAGTTGCCGACACTTCGCCATTTATTTTTTATAGGGCTGCTGAACCCTGAAATCCCATATCTTAATCTTTCAGTGATGTATTGACCTTCAGTAATGAACCTTGTTCTTACCCGTACGCCTCTTTGCTGCTTGGTCAGTATAAGTTGATGCGGGCTCCTGCACCATGATAGCAGTAGCTTGGGTAATCTAGCCCAATTAATTGCAAGGTCAAATGTGGGCTGTGACATGTAAATGATCAGCAATGAGATTGAAGGCTGTTCATCAGTATTCACTTCAAGCGAGGACCTTCTGAAGTTCCCTGGGCCTGTCATGTATATGCCTCTATACATCCATGCCAGAGGCATGACTGTGTAGATGATCTGTCAACATAATGCTAACAGTTACAATATACTGTACAGTACCAGTAGTGCGGGGTATTATCTTTGTCTCAACATGCAGTGTTATCTGAGTTAGAAAAAATAATTGTACCAGTTGCATTTGTACCTAAAATTGCAGCATGTAATTTCTTCATGTATAGCTTAAAATATTCAAGAATACCTCTATAGTGTCACCACTTTTTTCTTTTTATAGAAAGAAAACTCTGTATGACTTAGTATAACACTGCAGGCATCCAGAGGTACAATAAGGCAATTCAAGGTATAAATGGTATGCATAGTATAACTATGATTATACTGTATAATGCATCCCATGCTCTGGACTGGCACCACACCTGCTCCTGCAGCTATCAGTTCGTGGCGGATGTCAACACCCTTGTGCAGGGGCCTTTTGCCACCATGCTTCCCACCCACAGGGTGTTTTATGTGTCTCCTGCTCCCTAGTCCGGCACATGTTCCCGCCTCTTAGGGCACGTGTGTGCTGGGTGCTCTGAATTGCCTACTCCTATATATACACCCAGCATGTACCAGGCTTCCCTGTTGGATCCTCTGTCAGCTAATCCTTAGTGTGTGGTCCCAGCTTTGCCCGTTACTGCTGTCCTTGTTTCAGCCATTAGTCATGCTGCGCTCCTGTCTGCCTTGTCTGCGGTGGGCTCTGTTGAAGACTGGTGGCCCCTGAGACTTCACTCCTTGGTGTGGCTTTTGTCATCGCTAGTAAGGGTTCTGCGGATCAACGACTCCTGCTGTTACAGTAGGCTCCAACCATGGTTCCCAGCAAGGTGCAAGACATCTGTGAGATTTCCAGTGTCCTCACCCAGCAGAATCAACAGATGGCACAACAATCACAGCAGTTATAGCAGTTGTCCACCATGTTGCAGTAGCTCCTTTTGGCTCAACAGGTACCACCAGCATCCCCATCATCTCCAATGCTGGTAGCGTCTTCCCTATGGCCGCAATTGTGCAGAGATTTTGTCTCTAAGTGTACCATGCACATCAATCTCATGGCCAACCAATTTGTCATCAGCCTCCTTAAGGAGAAGACCTTGGCCTGGGCAAATACTGTGGGATCGGGATGATCCGGTCACTGCTAATACTCAAAAGAATTATGGTTGACCTCAGGGAGAGAAATTAAAACACAGCAGAGACACAGTCACATATTTCTCAAAATCAGTGAATCTAGAAACATTGCCCCCTGGGAAATCAAATATGCAAAAATACTGCGGAGACACCATCACATGTTTCTGGATTGAGAAACACATGATGATGTCTCTTCAGGCGTTCCCCCGGTGCATGTTCTAGGAATCAGCTGGAGTGTCCTCTGCAGAGCCTGCCCTTCTCAATTTGTGATAGGGGAACTTTTCTGTTGGTGACTACAAAGTATAATTCCACACGCTGGCTGCTGTACTCAACTGGAATAATGCGGCTCTTGTTGCCACCTTCAAGAAGGACCTTTCCAGTCAAGTAAAGTACATGCTTTCCAGCCAGGTCCTCCAATCCTCTTTAAGTGACCTGATCATTTTGGCTCTCAGATTGCATCCATTTCTTCTAGAGAGAGAAGGAAGGTCCGTCAAGAAAGCAGATTGCTCCATCTTCCTGGCTGGCAATAACATTCCAGAAGCTGGCCACTCCTGCGTCTCCTCCCAAGGAGCCCATGCAGGTGGAGAGAGTTCGCCATAGCAGAAACTGTACCTCTATTGTGCCAGCCCTAACCACTTCCGCCTGAACTGCCCCTCAGCATCCCCAGCAGCCAGAAAACTTCAACACCTAAGCCAGGTAGGAGAGCTGTGATCACATCCTCTCCCTGCTTGTCCTTACCAGTCACAGTCTCATCTCCATCTGGACAGTGATTTCAGTATACTGCCCTCTTGGATTCCAGCTCTACTGGCATCCCTGGCTCAGTGGTGGCAACAACCAGTGGTCCAATTTGCCAAACCTCTGACCATTTCCTCTGTCACTGGGGAATCTCTGAGTGATGTCATTGTTATAATCTTCCAGTAACTTTCCAAGTCAGCTCCCTGCATACAGAGAAGATCACCCTCTATGTATTGCCTCACTTCTCTTCAGCAATTCTGTGTGGTCTCCCTTGGCTACAGCTTCATGCCCGTAACCTGGACTGGTAGAACAGGAAGATCTAGTGTTTAGGGACTGGATTGATTTGACAACTGTCTGCAGACCTCTCACAGATGATATTCTATGCCAACCTGGTTCAATTTTTTACATTCTGGTAAAGTACAAATATAGTGTACATGTTGTCAAAATTACAATATTCCAGTAAATGGACTAATAAGTAAACAGAAAAATTACATGAATAATTGGTATCCAATGAAATAGAGCTTTTGCAGAGTACAGTGATGTTGAGGGGAACACAGGTAAATATTGCAAGGGTTTGCTATACGGTCAGACTAGGAGGCAAGGGATTTTGTTGCAGCTTCCTCACACTGCAATAAACCTGCTCTGGGTCCACGGTGCTAGGTAGGAGAGACAAGTACACAAGGCACCAAATCAGGGTTGTGAGCAATATTGAGAGTCGCTCCAGAGTTCCCATTTACGAGTAAACTTTTGTACCATCCTTGAACCATAAGCTATGGCCATCTCGTACTCACAAGATTAGTTTACTGCTTCTATATATTCTCGTCCTGTGGAAATTGTGCATGATTTCCAGTGCCTGGTAAGTACTATTTTAGTGTGGATAAATAAGAGACATGCTAAATGCTGGATATTGGGTGGAATAGATTGGGTGTGTAAGAACAGAAGAACCATATGTGGTGTCAAGGTTAAATTGACTGGGTTGATAATTCGGAAGCAAGATTTCCACTATGGTTGCACAACCCGACATTGCCACAGTATATGATATAACGTGCCTCTCTCGCCAACTTTTTACCAACATTTATCAGTAACCCTGTCATACATGTGTGCAAGTTTCACCAGAGTATAGTACTATTGTAATATAGTTTTGATTGCAGCAGTACAGTACTACAACATACAGTACTACAGAGTACTACAAGACACTATGTACAGTAGAGAAGGATAACTACCATTCATTATCACTAAATTGCCAACCGAGATCCCATTCATAGAGGGTATGTTTTGGTAAAGGATTTTGATTTGTTCAACTAATCATAAACGCCACACAACCCTTTTTTATTAGAATATAAGAATAGGAAAAACTACTTCTCCGCTCTTAAACTTGTAGGTGATCATTTCTGCAAGAAACTTGCAGAAACATATAGAATTTTTTTATAGAATGTTTTGGCAGGTTAACCCTTCAACAACACATGATGAGTATACTCGCCAGGACAGTGCTCACCCAGAAGGATTCCTCTAGAAAGTAAAGAACCTGTGGCTTCTTCTATAAGATTTTTTCTCCTGCCAAGTGGAGCTACAACATTGGGGGTCAAGAGTTTTTGGCCATCAAATTGGCTGTAGAGGAATGGCGCCATCTCTTGGAAGGTGCAAATCATCTGACCATCTAAACAGATCATAAGAACCTCATGTATCTTCAGACAGCTCAGCGTCTTAATCCCAGAGAAGCCAGGTGGTCATTTTTCTTCTTCAGGTTCAACTTTGTCATCCACTTCCACTTCAGAGGAGAAGAACATAAACGTTGATGCTCTTTTACAGGCATCTGATGTCCTGGGGCGAGAGGATGCTCTTTGTCACATCATTCCTCCTGAGCGCCTGGTTCCTATAGCTGCCTCAATTCTGCAGAGTGTGAATGACCCTTGATTGCCAGGCATCTTGGAGCACATAAGACTGGGCAAGTCTATCCAAGGACATCAAAGACTATGTGGCTTGCACCACCTATGGCCAAAACAAGATCTTCCGTCTGAGACCAGTCAGTCTGCTTCAGCCTTTAACAATTCCAGTTCACCCTTGGACACATATAGCCATGGACTTTGTCACTGACCTTCCACCTTTGGCTGGCAGCACTATCTTCTGGGTGGTTACAGAGCAATATTAGATGTTCCTTTTTGTGCCTCTTTTCCCTTGTCTCTTGCTCCTCGTCTTGCCAGCCTTTTTCTCCAGCACATCTTCTGATTGCATGGGCTGCCAAAACACATGGTTTTCGATAGGAGACTTCAATTTGTTTTCAGGTTTTGACATGCTCTCTGTTACCATTTCCAGGTGAAGCTAGATGTTTCCTCGACCTACCACCCTGAGACCAACGGGCAAGTAGAAAGAGTTAATCAGGTCCTGGGAGATTATCTCTGTCACTTTGTCTGTGCTTGACAACTGGTCAAGTCTGCCTCTGTGGGCAGAGTTTTCCTATAACTATAGGATACAAAGAAAAACATCAATGTGCAGAGTTTATCTTCATTGATAGAAATATTACTTATCCTGTACCGATCCTGAGTTACATCCTGTATTATACTCCAGAGCTGCACTCACTATTCTGCTGGTGGGGTCACTGTGTACATACATTACATTACTTATCCTGTACTGATCCTGAATTACATCCTGTATCATACTCCAGAGCTGCACTACTTTGCTGATGGGGTCAAAAACAGGATATAACTAAACCCCTATTACACTATCAATTTTAGCAGCTATCTCCCTGTGTAGATCCAGTGCTTAACCGATGAACATGCAAACAGCGCTGTGAACTCAATCTTCACTGGCACATTACCATTCTTTATTGTTTACGGATGACATCTTTGTTTCCCGTTGCCTCTGTCATAATCCTCCGAGATACTGTACCAGCTGTGGACAAACTGGTGAAATAGGAACAGACAGGCCGATCCCTGATACATGCTTCCAATCAGATGAAGGCCCATGCAGACAAGAAGAGGAGACCTGCCATAACCTTTACTTCTAGTGACAAAGTCTGGCTATTGGCCAAGTATGTGAGGTTGAAGATTCCCAGCTACAAGTTGGGTCCACGGTTTCTTGGACGATTTATGGTGCTAAAGTGCATCAACCCATTCACTTACAAACTCCATCTGCCTCCTACCAGGCGGATCCTGAACTCCTTCCATGTCTCTCTCCTAAAACCGGTGATCCTCAACCATTTGTCAAGAAAGGCCATCTCTCCTCCTCCACAAACAGTCTCTTCAGATATCTACACTGTCAAGGACATCTTGGCCATGAAGATGGTTATAGGAAGATAGTTCTTTTTGGTCAACTGGAAAGTTTTCAGTATTGAAGAGAGGTCCTGGGAGCCTAAAGCCAACATTTTAGATTGGGAGCTTTCCAAGAAATTCTTTGCCTTTGATTCCTGCCTGTGTTTACTGCCAATGGATCCTGCCTATTATTTCTGTTCATGACTATTGCTCTGATTCCAGCCATGAGTCCTCCTGTGGTCCTTCCTGCCTACAGGTTTCCAGCTGCAAATAGCCTGCCACTGCCAGAAAGCCAAGCCAGGGGTAGCGGCCTGAGGGTCCCCTGCCGCAGCAAGTCCAACCCATCTTGGTGTTGGCTCTGGTGAAAACCAGTGACCCCTTAGACTCCAATCCTTGGTGCGACTTTCACCATCACTAGCAGTGGTTCGGCGGATCCATGACTCCTACTGTTACAAACAGAACCTCAATAGTACCTCCTTTGTCTTTATTCTGCCTATTGTGCCCATACAGTTTATAAAAGCTTGGTGTTATATGCAATTACAGAGAATGTATTACCAAGTTTAATTTGTGTATTAGTCCAATTTCCTAATAGCTAGATTCTGTATTGTAATGTAGAATATAGGTTGTGTTATATCACATATGATTCATTTTACAATATATAGTATATGCTATAACAAAAAAGTAAAAGTTCTGCGGTTTTATAATGTCGAAATGAGGATTTCCCCTCCTAACTGATGGAAACACAGAAGAGAATAGTGCTAGTAAATGCATCATAGATAGCAATATGAATGGAAATTGTAGACGTACCTTCTGTTTCACTCAAGCCCAATCCAGTCTGGTCTTGTCCATTTTGGTTCATTTTACCACTGTTTAAAACAAGCACATAATTACCAACCAACCAACCAATCTATTCTAAAGTCAAATAAATGATCATATATTAGCTTTTAGTGAAACCAGTGTACAGATCCAAGTGGTGCATTACTAATTGACCTGTGTACCATTAAATAATATGAGATTTTTACCACTTTCAAGAGAGAGGCTGAGAGCCTATGGAAATGGGAGACAGAAACGACAATGATTAATATTTTATTGTTGATGCCTGTGGATCGGCTGGACAGGGAAACTAATCAATGAGGTTACTGAATTTAATTAATTTTTACTCCTGAGCACGGAAGTGTGTCTATACATAGAAGAGCTTGAATGGCTATTCCATGATTACACATCACAAATGTAAGACCTGTTTTCTGGATTTCAAAATATGTATTTGTCATTTTTTACTGGTTCTTGCAGAGATATTTAACAATTTGAAGATGAGAAGTCAATTGCCAGATGTCCGTACTCCTTTAAGTAGTTTTCATGAAGCCCTTCGCTATAAGTGTAGGGTGCCATGGAAACTACAGTAGCTACAGTAAGCTAAAGATTATTTATTCTAGGATGATTCCCTGGAAATTGAAACTCTCAGAACTACAGCAAGATATCACTGCTATCTTGCTTACTAACAAAAGTTTTTCCCAGCCGGAAGCATAATGTTTTTGGCACACAATGTGTAGTATTGTGGCAACATGCTGCCTATGGTAGAGTACTTGTACTTTACAAAACCAGATTCAAACCAAGCAGTAGCAGCCAAGTTTTACCATGGTGGGAAGGGCCATTTATTTTGCCCACTCCAGCCTAATAATGCCATGCTGCTAGTATTTTTGATGATACTTGTCTCTTACCAGTATTCCTGTACTGTACTGTACTGTAGATACTGACATAATGATAAGTGGTTAGGGATAGCTGTTTTATGACTAACATTAAGGCCCCGTTCACATGTCAATTCTTTGAGTGGAGAGGCGCGGAGGCATGTGAGCCCTCCCATTCAAACACACTGAAGGCAAGATTTGGCGCTGAGTCCGTGCAGGAGGTTTTCGCACGGAATCTCAGCACCGATTCCATAGAGTGAACGAGGCCTAAGACCCAGCTTAGAAATAGAGGCTGACAACCTGGTGGCTTCTACTGGTAAGTCACATATTTAAAAAAATGGCTGCACCTAAAGGTTTAAAAAAAATGTATTCAAATAGCTCCCCTAAGATCCCTCATTTATTAAATAAAAAAACCTTTTCGCCATAGTCTAAGGGCCCATTCACACAGAGTAAGAACGGAGGAATGCCACCAGCCTCCATGTCATAATGACATAATGTTCCGCCGTTCTTACTCTGTATGAACGGGCCCTAAGTCATCTTCTTCTTTTTTTCTTCTTCTTTCTTTATTAAATAACTCTCTGCTTCCTCCCAAGAAATACTGTTGTATAAGCAGTTGGCAGCAAACCAATGCTGTATTTACTCTGAAATTAAGGGTAGTAACAGTAGATTGACACTGGTTTAGGGATCCTATTTTATGACTTGATAATGAAGCAGGCAGAGCAACACAAATAATTGCTGAATAGTTCTTGTAACCCTTTACTTCCATTATTGTGATATTGCATTCAATTTGTTTCATAAATTCAAAACCTAACCAAGCTACATAGTAAGGCTATGTTCACACACAGTATTTTTGCTCTGTATTTTACAACCAAAACCAGGAATGGATTGAAAACACAGAAAGGCTATGTTCACACACAGTTGAAACTGAGTGGATGGCCGCCATTTAATGACAAATAATTACCATCATTATTTAGTTAGTTGCCGTTAAATGATGGCCATCCACTCAACTTTAACAGTGTGTGAACATAGCCTTTCTGTGTTTACAATCCACTCCTGGTTTTAATACTGATCAATCAGTAAAATAAGCAGGGAGATGACCGTCCCGGTCACGTGCCATAGAGTTAGAAGTGAATGCAGTAAGCCCATACTTATCCTGGCTCATTCTCCTGATTGTCACTGGACTGGACACTCAGATTCTGACCGATACAAACTTTTGTTTATAGAAGATTCTTTTTTATTTTCAAACCACCTTAGCCAAATTTACAATTTTTATACCCCCCAAAAAACCCTTAACACTTGAAAATCAGTAACCTAAAGCAGTAGCCCTGCTGTTTGTGTAGATATACTTTGTCTTCTCTATTTGGCAATGTTTACATGGCGTAAGACACCAGCCATTCTGTGACCTGGCAGGGTCACAGAACGGACGGCCGGTGTCAGAGAAGATCCTCCCGGCTGGTACTGCGGCACCGGCTAGAAGATCTTTATTTCTTTTTTATGAATTGGGACGCATCTGTGTGCGCCCGCATCCCAATTCACTGCTGCACACAATGGGGCATGTGGCCAGAGCTGCAGGCTATATTGTGTAAATGGACATGTCAGGTTCTCCTGCGTCCGGATGGAATCCCGGACAGAGCGTATACTACGTGTATTCGCGTCGGCCGGGATTTTATTCATTCACATACACGTGTGTTGTATAAATCACTGTAACCTTTTTGTCACTACATTTAAATAAAAAAATACCATTAAACTATAAAAGAACCAAGCAGTTTAAATCAGTACCTATGGGTAATACAGTGCAGGAGCGAGCAAAGAAGGACAGCATATGCCTCCTCCAATACTCCTTTGCTCCATTATGGTAGGTCAATTTTTTGGGGCACAGCACTTCTCACTAAAATTTGCACCAAATTGGTGACTACTTTCAGATATGTTCTAGAAATCATGTTTTCATTTACAATTGGACCAAGTATGATGTCCTAGTGGAATCCAAATTTCTGACCTATGTTATATACTATGAATTTGTTAGTAAATAATTTAATCACTCTACATACCTTCAGAACCCAAGATAACCAACTCGCAAAGCCTTAGGAAATTTTATCCAAAGGAGGCTGATACTTATGTAAAGCCCTAACTGAATCCTATATAACCATATAAGTTTGGTTTACTGTTATTTCTAATAGTTACTGAATGAATTAAAGAAACAAAAAAAGTATTGTTTATACCATCAAGGAAAATATTTTTAGTTTCTAAAGGCTGTTTTGATACCACTGGTATCCAATGAATTATACTTGGGTCAGTTAGGTTTCACTAAGGTGTCTGCAAATAGAACATACGGCTACATGCAACTTTATTTTTCCACCAACTACGATAGAAACTGCTATGGATGCTCACTACAGAGTCTCCAATGCAAATGCGAACAGAGAGTTAGCAGGGTATAATGAATTGTTGTTCCACCTGTGGATGTGCACATATATATGCATCTTGAAATGGAAAGAAAAACACATTATAACTTACATTCTTGGAACTTGAAACAGATTGTTATCCCCCTGCGTGGTGTTACTATCACTGTCCATACTGTACCCACTGCCAAAACTACTGACTGATGAAGTTGTGGAAACTGTAGATTCAGTAGTCCTTTGAGTTGTCGATCGTGCTAAATGGGAAAGTAAACATTGTGTTACAAATGTTACATATGTTACAAACAAGCATTGTGTCTATTGCCTTGGCAATAAATTTTTTTTTTTTTAAAAGTACATTTTGTTACAACAGTTACAAGTTACAACACTTTGTACACAGTACACAATGCAAGACAAATGTTATCATCAAGTGGTACAATATTTCTAATATGATACAATATTTCAGTTTACACCTGTAGCAACTGTAGATGAACATTTAACATGATGCACCATTTATCTGTGTTATTTTACATTAGTAGCATACTGCACTGAATGTTATTTTAACAAATGTTTTTAGCTGTTCTACTGAATGTCTAGAGGTTCTTTGGTCCTATACTTAATATTCTTAGTACAATTACAAAGTGCAATTGCCTGCAACCACAAATGTTGTTCACTAATAAATATTTTTATCTGCCCAATTTTCACTCTCACTGAAAATGGGAATAACACTGTTTAATTTTGATTGCTGGATGCAAGATGGGTACCCTCAGCTCTCTATCCTGAGGCCACCCATACAAAGATGATGTCTTCTATAAAGCTACACTACCTGTTGTGTACCATTTCTCTTAAAAAGTAATGCAGAACATCATTATTACATCATTATGTTGATCTGTATCAGAATTTAGAAGTCAGGAAGTCAGAACAGGACAGCACTGTTCTAACTTTCTCTTCTGCTTTGCATCTATTTTTAGTGGCAGCAGCTCAGCAGAGAGGCATAGACTATAATTTAGTGCCAATGACTATAAGTCAGTTATTGCATTTCCAGAAATAACCTGAAGCCTGCTTCTTGTACTAGGTACACACAAAAGTCCAGCTCAGATACTGTGTGCTTTAATTTAATAAATGTGGGTACTTAGTCACTTAACAGAACTAGGTACAATAAGGGACGAAAGATAGATAGATAGATAGATAGATAGATAGATAGATAGATAGATAGATTTTTTTCTTTATAAAATAGGAAAGGGGGTAATTTAAACTTTTAGTATTGGATGGAACTTTTTAACTTAATTTTTGTTACACTAATTTGTAGATCCCTCTATACCCCCTTAACAACATATTGGCATACATTTACTTAATAAATAGTTGTTAAAATAGCATTATTTACTACCTTCTTTTTTTAATAAAAACTGCCTTTTTCTCACCTGTTCATACATTGTTTTACATTTGCTTAAAATTATGGCCATATTTTGGGATTATTCTTTACTTTGTGTGAACATAGCCTTAATTTTGCAATTATTAAAATTAGCTCATCAAAAGAAAAAAAAGGTCTCTGTAGTAATACCAATAATCAGTAGGTATCTACCCTGTAAGTCAATTTCTGAGCCATTAAAGTACATTGACTATAAGGCAAGCTTGATATCTGCAAGAAGAATTAGTACCTTTTTAGATCATGAAATTACATAATGATTCCTACTCGGTGTATGTCTATGTTCCCACTAAGTAATATTATCACCCGGAAGGCGGCCGTCTCATTAAAAAGAAAGTTGTTAATAATGATCATGGTCAATATTAGTGGCTGTCTATGTTACAGGATGTCTGTCAGATTCTCTGATATTTTCCCGAACTGGAAACAGAACTGACAAATTAATACTGTCAATTTTCTGTGCATGGTGCAAGAACAAAATACACGTACATTATGAATTCAAGTTTTACTACCAAGTATAACCAGTAAAATGACAACATAATTACATATTTACTTAGGTTAAAAGAAAGAACCACGTCTATCAAGCTGTACCTATCTCAATTATCCATTATTCTTTATTAATTTAAATACAATGCTTAAAAGGGATATACTGTACTCATCTCAAAACCATTGACGGAAGATGTAAAAGTAAGCAATTTTGTTTCTCTTCTCTTCCCCTATAGTTGACGTTGCCTAAGTTACTGACCACCACTCCATGCTCTGTGAATGGTGGCTAGGCTATGATGCCACTTGGTATGCGGGATCCTCAGGATCAGTAAGTAGACTTTTTAACTTTTTTATGTTCACACAATGTTTTTTCAGCTCTGTTTAAAATAATGTCTGTCATTTTGAGTCTAAAATAACGGACGTCATTTAGCAGCCTGGCCTCCCCTTAGTGGAATGACTGGTGTTGGTACATTATTTTAGTTTGGGGTTACTAATTGGCCTTTGGGTGTGGCCTAATTAAAAGGTCCATTGAATTTAATAGTAAAAACTGAGAAAGAACAGTGAGAAAAGAATAACTGTGTTTGAACAACTAATAAAAAAACCTCCGCTGTTTGCAAAAGATGTCCGAAAATAATGATCATGTTCATTATTTTGACGTCCGTGGTAAAATCGTCTGTCTTCCCATTGACTTCAATGCATTGCCATTGCAGTCAGTTAAATCGTGGCAAAAAAGGACGTTTTTTTAATTAGCTAAATCGTCCGCCTTTTCTCTATTTTTGATGTTGTGTGAACATAGCCTTAGCCGTATTTGATTGATTTTATTTGATTTTCTTTTGCCTTATATATGTCTTTTTGATAACTTCTTTAACTGTAAATAACCCTTTTCTAGCATCTAAATAGCCTTTTCCGCACACATTAAGAAGGCCCCATAGTTCTTACATCACTCAAAAACTATTGCACATATAAATAAATAAAAAATAAATAAATAAATAAATATATATATATATATATATTATACATTTCCTGTGGGTATTAATAAAATACCTATATTTGAACTGCAAAGTGTCTAATGTTATTTTACTTTTTCCTGTGATTAAGTGAAAAATGATGGAATTTACATATTGGGAGAGTTACTGGGTAAGCACATTAGTTTAATTGAAAGCCTTCAATAGAGCCTCACAGGAACAAACGTATATGACACTTGATAAAGAGACCAGACCAGACCAGACGTGTTGTGTCTAATTAATAAATGTGGTTATTTATTTTTACCTTATGATAAACACTTTTTCATTTCCATTGGACCTGCGCCCAGCTGACCCATACCTGGAGAGGAGGTGTACTGTCGTATGTTTGTTCCTCTGAGGATCATATGGGAGTGGCAGCGGTCCTGTTTGCATGCTTACTCAAGAGTTGTGCCTTGCAGTTAGCACAACTCCACTAGGTGAGAACCTCCATTATTGATTCACCTTCGTTACCTGTCAGAATTATGCTATGGAGTGCTGTCTTTTATTCTGTTCAATAGAGCCTGACTATGACCTGAATACTCTGGTGTTCCCTTTAAGCTGTAAAGGCCCAATTACATGGAGAAATTATCTGTCACATCAGGCAGATATCTCCTTGTGTAATAGAGCCAGCGATGAGCCGACAATCAAACAGCATGAAGCTCTGTCTCTTAGTATTCTCATTTTTTCAAATTGTTTAAAAAGAAATCTATCACAATTTAGCAATTGCAATTTCTTTTCTTACCAGATTTTCTTTGGTGATATTGGCTGCTTTGAAAAAAAGAAATTCTGCCAATTTAAGGGTAGTTTTACACATAACGTATCGCAGCGTATTTGATCTAAATAACTGAAAACAGCATCAAATCAGAATTAATCAGAATAGGGCTATGTTCACACAACGTTTTTTCATCTCCGTTTAAAATGACTTCCGTCATTTTGAGTCTAAAATAACGGGCGTTATTTAGCAGTCTGACCTCCATTTAGTGCACTGACTGATGTTTGTACATTATTCTAGTTTGGGGTAACTAATTGGACCTTGGCTGTGGCTTAATTGAAAAGTCCATTGAATTCAATAGTAAAAACGGAGACAGAACGGTGACAAAAGGAAAACTGTGTGTGAACTACAAATGAAAAACGTCCGCTGGTTGCAAAAGACGTCCGAAAATAATGATCATGTTCATTATTTTGATGCCCATGGCAAAAACGTCCGTTATTCAATACACTGTGTGCATTGGATGTCCGTCTTCCCATTGATTTCAATGAATAGCATTGCAGTCAGCTAAATCTTGGCAAAAACTAACGTTATTTTAAATATGAAAATCGGCTGCCTTTTTAATATTTTTGACGTTGGCTATGTTCACACAACGTTTAACAGCGTCCGTTGCATAACAATGGACGCTGTTAAACAGCCGGATGCCGGGCTGCACTCAGCCCGTTCCTGCAGCCGATACCTCCGCATCGGCTGCAGGAACGTTCTTTCTTCCCAATTGATTTGCGGGCACCGGCCACTGTGCCCGCAAATCAATTAGCCATTCACTCCAACGCAATGTGCGGCCGTGCTGCACATTGCGTTTTGTGAACAGCTGATGTTTCCGGCCGCTGTTCAGTGAACAGCGTCTGGAAATAATGTACAGGCACATTATTCTAACGCCCGTTCTAAAGATCGGGCATTAGAAGAACGATGTCTGAACACAGCGGGCGGCATTGCATTGACTTCAATGCAATGCCGCCCCTGCAGTAAAGAACGGACACTGAGGCAATTGCAATCAGCGTCCGTTCTTTACTAAACTATAACGTTGTGTGAACATAGCCGTTGTGTGAACATAGCCTAGCTTTGGAGGTGATGATAATTAATAATTAGTGTAATTTTAATACATTTAAGTCACCTTATTCTAAACTTTTAATTTGAGTGGGATAAGATTTAAGGCTATGTTCCCACAACATTTTTTTCCTTGTCCATTTATTATTTTTTAAATTGATGTCTGTCATTTTAAGTCCAAAATAACGTCCATCAATGCAATAATGGCTGTTGGTACATTGTCTTTAACTGAAAAATCCATGGACTATAATAGTAAAGACAATGAAAGGACTTATTTTTTTTTTTACTACGAACATACAGTAGCCTAGAGAAGAAAGAAGCAATGGTAAAACAGGTATTATCATTGGTCTCACCTTCGGCTTTGACGGATCCATCGGACATCACCTTCTTGAGTGCTAGCTGGCTTTGGTCTTTGCTGTCATTTGCTGGTGAAGGCAGATTGTCAGACTGAGTTCTTTGAATTGGGAGTACTCCTGCTATGCTGTGTCTATGCTGCTTCCTGGCATAATTAGACTGACCGCTTTTATGTGCTGCTGTGGCAGTGTGGGTGAAATGGAAACCCATAGTATGTATCCTCAGATGGAACCAGCTTAAATGTTATTCATGCAAACAGAAGTGTTGTTTTCTGTATTTAGATAGGTAGTGTTTTTAACACCAAAGAGACACCACATGCACAGCATTAAGGGGCTTTAAAACTGGCTGTTTCTTTTTATTGGTTTAAAAAATGTTTCCCACCATGGCTTTAATCCTGTGAGAACACATGCAAGAACAAATTTCTATGACAAATACAATTGTCTGACTTGGAAGCTTCTCTTTTTCATAAACAATATGGGCTAGGGTGTTGACTGCAGTAACAAATGATATTTTCATTCAATATAGTTTACAGTAGCATCACTTAGGAGGTCAGTTTCAAAATGGTATGTATCAATATAAACATCTGGGAACCATAGGCTTGAAAAACAACTGGTATTATTTACATTACATGTCCTCAGTGAAAGATATACCATGTGGAGCCATCATTTCATGGTACTGTGTATAAGTCATTTATTTACACAGTTGAAAAAAGAACAGAAAAAAAAAAATCTATAATATATTGAAAAAATTAACATATTAACATTTTAGTGTTTGCTTAGATTATCCAGAAATATATTGGCAACTACACTATGCTTAAACCCTTATTATGATTTCTTTTTACTGACATTAGCAAAAATAAAAAATAATAATAATTAAAAAAAAATATTTATATATATATATATATATATATATATATATATATAGTATTTTAGTGGCACAAGGCATAATCCGTTTTTTAGTTTTTTGAAAGAATTGGTTATCTTTCATAACTTTTGTTACTAAGAAAACTTTGATAAACTTTATCTACCTCTTCATTGCAATTTTTGTCATTAAGATATATTTCCAATTTTCCCAGCAGATGGGTGGATATTTATCTATTTATCACTATAGCTCTTTATACTAACCATTATCCAATATACTATGTTCAATTGTATTACATTTATGTATACACTGTATATTACACCATAATTACATTAAATTTGATCTATTTATCACTATTTTGTTCTATTTTTAAAAAATATATTTTAAATAAAAAGTGACTGAAAATCAAAATAGAATAATGTTGTACGCAATAGGGAAAAAGAATAATATATATTTCTGCATAGTTTCTTTCTTTACTATGATGTTCATTTTGTGATATAGCTAATAGAATATGTTGCCATGACCTATACATACCATATCAATAAATAAAGCTCATGGTTTACAATGTTTATCACCATGCAAAAATAGTTTGTGTCTTACTAGAGGTCTAATTACAGTCTATGACAAAAAAATAATAATAATTATAACTAAGAACCGTTCAATCATTTCTACAATTCATAAATATACACTTCAATATTTTATGTATGAAGAATGTTGGCGTTCGCGTGCAGCGATATTAAGTGATCACTGAAAATGATATGAGTAAATGTTTTTACGAAGGTGTGACAGTGGTGGTGGTGATTTAACATTTATTAGTCTAATATATGGCCATGGGTTCATTATAATGATAATGTATGTATGGACTTTGTAACATTATCCCTTAGTAAACAAATACATGCCTAAAGGTAGATAATGCTCACACAATCTGCATGTATAGAGAATAAAAATAGTGAATTCTGGTCTTATTGTGACTAAAATAAATTTGAGGAGGTAGAAATGACATTTAGTTTGGGCCTACAAAAGTCATACAAGTAAAAAACATAATGGGGCATACCAGACAATATACAAGATGAACACACTTGGATGAAGGAATGAACCAATGAGGAAACAGCCAGTTTCGTTAAATTTCAGTAAACAAAAATCGGGTAACATATATTAGATGTGGACGAAATTTTCACAATAAGGACATTTAACAAAGGTGAACAAGTAGTGACAACAAATAATGGTCAACAAGGGGAAACAGCAGGAAAAGGCAACAGATGAACATTAAGCTGCCATGCTGAGGAATTTATTTGCGTCTTTTACTTGGTTGAAGACGAAGCTGTTGGACAGCTGCTTCAGCAGCAGCGATGGCTGCTCCAGCATCTTCTAGATGAGTCTGAGTGACACTGCTTTTACTTTGGCTACGTGATGGTCCATGTGAACGAAGGTGTCCCTCAGAAGAAGATTTTGAACTACCAGGGCTGCTATGAGATTTCTCTATAGTTGGAACCTGCATATCTAAAAGTATACAGTTAGAACATTTGTCAGTTTCCTGCATATCTAAAAATGGAACTGAAATTAAAAATCTAACTTTTTTGCCAACCACTGTGACTGTCAGTGAATTCGAGAAAAGAGTAAAATTGTCTCCCTAAATAAAAGAAGGATAACTTCTATGTTCCCACAACAGGTAAATGATGGCCGTCACCCTGGACTGCTGTTGTTTTAGTGCCAAAAAAAGCAGCAGGCAAATAATGATAATGAACATTATCAACAGATGCCCTTCTTTTGGCACTAAAATGATGGCCCTCAAGAAAGACAGACACCATTTCCCATTGTAGGAATATAGCTTGACATTGGTAACATTTATTTAATAGTATAAATTCAATTGAGTAAAGTGTATACTTCCAAAGTATCAAATTCTAAACCTATGAAAATGATAACTACCATGAAGGAAATGTTCAACAAATAAAAACACACAAAAATAGACTAATATTTTATTGGCAGTATAGCTCACGGTATTACCTTTAGATGGATCTGGAAAGATTCCATGACTTCTGCTCTTAATGACTGATGGCTTTGGTACTTGTTGACTGCTGTGACTGGAGTGAGACTTGGCATGGTCAATACTTTCACTTTGCTCCTTTAAAGGGTACCATCGTGGCATGTTATCAAGATAGGAGGTATTTGACAAATCTATTAATACCTACAGAAAGATAATGTGTTAGATGCATTATTACAAGTTACTTTCTGTAAAAAATGTTCTGAGTGGTTTCTATGGCTGGGCGCAGTATTTAAAGTAAATGACCTGTGTCAGCCTGCTTAGAAACATGCTAGGAAGCAAATTTAAACAACGGCCGTAGTTTCACGACTAGCCCGTATGCTCATATTTCTACAGCTTCTACAGTTTCAGGCGTACGTGTCTGGCCAGATGAAAACAACGGCAGTTAATTTACGCATAGCCTAAATCCGCATACCCAGCTTTGGAATGAGTCTCTGGCTCAGTGACTGCAGACCATTTCACATTCATCTCTAGGCCTCTGTACACATTCACTGAGATAAGAGTAGTACAGTTAATGTAGCAAACGGCAGTGCACACAGTACAGTGTGCATTGGTGCTCAGAGATCATCTATTCAAATGCAATGAGCAAAAATGCATGTATTCATCCCCACTTGTGTGATTTTTGTCCACACCGTTACAGGAGGCAGATTATGGTACCTAGATGTTGTGCAACTATACTAATGTTGGCTGTATTTTTTTATTTGAAAGGTGTAAATCCAGTTTACAGAAATATCCCCTGAACATTTATACTTTCCAGTGCCTTGAAAAATATATTTATTGAAACATTTAACTGGCAAACATACATTGGATGGTGATAAATTGTCTTACTGTACCTCACCAAGAAAGTCATTTGAAGAGAATCGATCGTAATCCCATACAGTGACTTCCAATGTTTTTTTCTTCAACTGTATTTGAATTCAGAACACAATTAATATAATGTTACACATGGTCACAAAGGTGATAACAAATTCACTAACTGCTTGACATGGCTGTAAATCTGATTGATTATTTTATACCCTTCTCAGGCCAGATTCGCACGTACTGGATCCACAGCGGATTTCATGCTGCGAATGTGCAGCGAAATCTACTGCGGATCCCTTGCCTGTTACTTAGGATTGACATTCTGCTGCGAGTATGTAACAGCCGTGTTAACCCCTCTCCAGCTGGAGCATACATTACCTGGAGGACCCGCTCAGCGGCATCATCACGGAGCGACCTAGCCTCGCTGGACCGCGTACTCCACGGACCACCGCCTGGTCCTACCATCCGGCTCCTCTTCCCTTCATGGTTACTGAGGGCTACCTAGCCAAATCCGAATCTGCATCTTCAGGCAGGCGCCGTCTTGCCAACCCATCCACTTCTGCATGTCCTGTTGTCTTCTGCCACACAGACTCCTAGCTAAAGGTGTCATCATCGAAACGTCGGATAATCTGTCTGTGATTACCTTTGTTCCTAATAAATTATGCACAAGAGCACCTGCATTGAAAACTTTAGAACATCTTGTCTTTATTCTCAATAACCCACTGGATTACTGCGGTTATCATTATCGTCCTTTTAGACTTGGATCCTAATCACTTCAACTTCTCCTTCAAATACTATATGACCCGCTCAGCCAATCAGTGCACTGTGATGGGGCAGTGCACTGATTGGCTGAGCGGGACATCCAGCCGGGAACCCGTGAAGCAAGCTGGATCGTGGAGCAGGTACAGTATGCTCCGGCCGACGGGAAGTTCAATTTCTCAAAGAAACTAACAGGCAAGGGATCCTCAGCGGATTTTGCTGCAAATTGGCAGCTTAAAATCTGCTGAGGATCCAGTACGTGTGAATCTGGCCTCAAGGGACATTTTCTGCATTTATGCTGAATAATGTGATATATTAACTACATTTGTTTTACTATTATAGGTACTACTCACAGTTAATGAATGTACTCCTGAATTATAATCTTAGTATGAGCTTACTTTGTTTTGTATAAAGCATACAATTGTACTGTACTGTATATCCTGAATATATTGCCATGATACCCTAAAGTTAAATTATTCCCAGGTGGTCTTAACTAGAAATGTTTTCTGTGTACAATTAATTTCTTAAAATAGTGCATTCAACTTATGAAGATTAAAATCAAACTAAAGTTAAAACTTAAAAGGGTTGGCCACTTTATAGTAAAATATTTCAGTGTACAGTATTAGTAGGTGTACTCACTGTATATACTGACAGCAGCTCCCTGTGTACTTCATAGAGCTAAAATCAGACTCCCCTTCACCAGGCTGGGCTGCCCTACTCTGTTTTGTTTCTGTCCATAAAATGGCTGAGATGGAGGAGCATGTGACCATGCCCTGCCCCCTGTGTCCTCCATAGGAATATACAGGCTCAATGGTGGACACTGGGGGGTGGGGCCTGGTCACATGCTCCTCCATGTCAGCAATCTTATGGACCAAAACACCAGAGAGCAGGGCAGCCCAGCCTGGAGGAGAGGAGTCTGATATTAGCTCTATGAGGTACACAGGGAGCTGCTGGCAGTATATACAGTGAGTACACCTACTAATACTGTACACTGAGCAATTTTACTATAAAGTGGCCAACTCCTTTAAGCTATGTTCACACGCTGTACAAACAACAGCCATTCACAGGGAATGACTTTTGTTTATGCAGCATGGGAACATAGCCTAAGGCTATGTCCCCACAATGAAAAATAAGAGCCAATAATGTCTGTTGTTGTAAAATAACAGGCATTTTTAATGATCACAATAATTTATAATAGCCGTTATTTTGCAAAAAAAAGTCATTATTTGCCCTTATTTTTACATTGTGGCAACATATCCAGAATGTGAAATGCCAACAGAAATAAGATAAAAACTACTGTAGATGCACATACTCTGCAATAAAACATTATCTATGCCTGGTTTGTTTTTAGTGGATAATAGCTACTTTTTTATGTCCTAGATAATTCTTGCAAGCTCAGGATGATATAGAGATCATGTTATTTAGTATTACAGATTTGAGCACTTTATATGTGTGGATTGGTTAATAGTAATCCTAACACAATATAACATTGCTTAGCAGCCTGCTATTTAATATACAGTACAGTATGTTGGTATTGCCAATCCACAGAAACTAGTTGTATAAATTGGTTAAAGAGAACATTTGTTCTGTCCATTTTATTGTTACCCACTGCCAACCTTTATTGTCCTGCTTAGTGTGGCTATGTTCACACATAGTGTTTCCATCAGTTTTGTTTCACCAAACTAGTGGTTTAACCAAAACGAGTGGATTGAAAACACAGAAACTGTGTAAATCTTTCATTATAATTTTGCCCAGTCAGTTCTACTCCTGAGTTTGGTTGAAGAAAGACTGACCAAAAGGCTGACAGAAACACTGTGTGAACATAGCCTAACACTGCATTCTGTAGCTTCATACCCCTGCTGATCTCCTTTCCTAGTGTGCAGCAGAACAGAGTTTACAAATTTAGGCTATTTTCCCACTGCATAATAATATTGGGGAAGATGGCTATCTTGTAATATAGACGGCTGCTAATAATGATCATAATCATTATTAGTGGCCATCTATTTAAAGAAGAAGTCCAGCTATTTTCAAAACAGGGCAGCTGGTGAAGCAGGTGGGAATGTAATAATGAGTCCTAACCCTATGGCCATGATGGGCGGCAGTGCCGACCTCTGGATCCCACTGGAAGGCGTGATGACAACATGAGGAAAATGCTCAGCCAATCAGTGACTGGAGCAGCATCCCATTTGAGTTACTGACTGGCTGGGTGGCCTGTCCATCAGCCAGGTTGTAAAGTGTGCAGCGCTGGAGATGCCAGAGCCCGGCAGGAGTACAAGAGCAGCAGTCTGGGGATGAAGAAGCACGGGGAGAGGTGAGTTAATACTCTTTATTACTTTACCGCATGCCCCTGTCTTAAAAAAAACAAAAAAAACAAAACAAAGGGAGGCCGGACTTCCCCTTTAACTAGATGTCCGTCTTCCCCAATATTATTACGCAGCTTTGAAAGACTTGAGTTTTTTTTTAAACAGAAGTCATTACAAATCTCCATATCTTTCTAAAACCAGTTGATTAAAAAACTAAATCTCCAGAGTACCCCCAATTTAAAAAGTCTACAAACCTGTTCCATGGAGATACTCTTGTAAATTACTGTCTGATTCCATTCAGGGTTTAAGCTTTTTTGCACATATTTTGTTCTTCGTTTGTATTCAGCACTAAGGCAAAAATAATAATGTCACAGTAATTTCACTTATGGAATTTCTACTTTCTTAGCTAATTAACATGAAAGAAAGCATTGCTGCAGGTGTGAGACCATAAGTGTATAATGCTTTATGACTTCATAATTTTACTAAGATTATTGTCATACTCTTCAGTTACATTTGCTTACTTATCTATGATGTTTGACTGAAGAAGTTCCCACTAACCATTGCTACTTCCCATTGAATGGATTACCATTGCAGTCAGGGGCTAACAAAGATCTTCCATAATTATATGCTTATTGATCAAAGCTGAAGGCATGACCTAATAGTTTTCATATCAGTCTGACATCAACATGTAATACTGGGTGAAAATACTGTACATTAAATATTTTTTTATTTTGCATCAGCCATGGTGGTGGTATCCACACGGTAGATTCGATGTTTGCCCCCCCTCCTTCCCCTCCAGAAAAACAAAACATGTGCCTTCTTTTGATTACATTGATGAAAAATAAGGTATGACTTTGGAATGCAGCAACATGAAAATGTTTGACTTAAGTATAAATAACAAAAATATGCAAAAAAACCCCAAAACATTGGCAGAATTGCTGGTTTATGTGAACCCTCTGTGTTTGGCAAATTCAATTAATTTTTAAATCATACACGAGACAAGGAGGAAATAAGCTAATGCCGTGTCAAAAACATAGAGAGAAATAGGATAAATGAGGTGTGGTGATGTGGTGATAAAGAGGAGAGGATATAACAGTAGTCAAAAAGCAAAATAGTAATGCAAGCGGATTAGGGAAATATAAAAGACACATTGTTTAAAGGGGTATTCCACTCAAACATAACTTTTCATATGTCGCTGCCCATGGTGAGACTAACAATTCCTTCCATACTTGTTATTATTTATTTAGTCTCCTTCTCCTAGTTCTGAGCTGCTGCTTTCTGCTGAAAACACACAAAACTGTGTGGGAGATTTTCTTTCTGTCTCCCCTCCCCTTTTGAGACAGATGTCTCTAACTGACATTGGCTATGTTCACACAACGTGCATCAAGTTGGATAAGTCAAGTAAAATAAATGCAATATATGAAAAGTGAAGGTCCTCTAGTTGGGTATGAAACACATCAAGTTTAATGCATCAGATGAAGGCAGAATAGACATAAATAAACACATATGAATAATGAGACCATATTTAAACAATATTGTCTGGGAAAGGAAGGGTTTGTGCACATTTTTAACCCCTCCTTTCCCTGACGATATTGTTTAGATATGGTCACATGATTCATATAGGTTTATTTATGTCTATTCTGCCTTTATCTGATGTATTAAACTTGATGCATTTCATACCTAACTAGAGGACCTTCAATCGCTTTTAATATACTGCATTTTCAACTTTGCGCTTTATGGCTATGTTCACACAAATGGCAACATCGGCCTTGATTTATACAAAACATACGTTGTATTGAAATGAATGGAATCCCAGCCGGTTTCCATCAGACTGCACAATAACTGACATGTCAGTTTTTTGTGGCCACTATTCATTGAATAGCGGGCGCACAAGACATGTCATTTCAAACAATGGAGAATGCGGCTCCGGTTGTGCAGTGGTGAATTAGGATGCGGGCGCACACAGGTGCACTCACATCCGAATTCACCAGAAATGAAGATCATCATCACAGAAGATCATCATCACAGGACAGCCGGTGTTACTGAAGATCCGGCAGTACCTGTCGGGATGATCTTCAGTAACAACGGTTGTTCTGTGACCCGGCTGGTGTGAACCCGGCCTTTATCTAACTAGAGGCCCTGTGCTTTTCTTTCTTCGTCTTCTGTACAGTTCATTCCTTAGGGTATTCTAGTTCCAGGTAAACCTTGTTGGATCACAAACAGTAGAACTCCCACTCCCTCTTTCCTTGTAACTATGTTCACACAAAAAAAGACGGCTATTTAAAAAGACGTCAGTTATTGCTGCAATGTAATTGACTTCAATGCAATGCATTAAAGTCAATAGAATGATGGACTTCTAATGCACACAGTGTATAAAATAATCAATGTTGTCTTTGTGGACGTCAAAATGATGACAATTCTTTTTGGACATCTTTTGCAAACAACAGACTTTGTTTTTTAGTTGTTTATACACAGTTTTTCATTTTACCGTCCTCTCACTATTTTTTACATAAATTCAATGGACTTTTTATTAAAGACACACACAAAGGCCAATTAGTCCACCCATAATAGATAATGTACCAACTGCCGTCATTATATTGACAAGTGACCAAACAGTGAAATGATGTCCGTCATTTTAAACTCAAAATGACAAGTGTTTTTTTTTCTTTTCAAAAATGGAGAGGAATAAACATTGTGTGGACATAGCCTTTATCTGTAACATTGTAGCTTCTTTGTAATGCTGGGAGGGTTATTCTGAGGTCAAGTTTCTAATGAACTCACTGTGATTAAAGGGGTACTCCGGACAAATTACATAATTTAACACTGCACTTACAAAGGAAAGTTATATAACATTGCCATTTACACTCATTAGGACAGCTGTAATGTTACCCGTTTTTCAAAGAATCAAAGTCCCACAGGAAGTTCTGTAGTTCAGGAAGAAGGAAACACATCACGTCTCAATGCTGTTCCACAGGTGCCATATTGAGAAGTGATGTATTTCCTCTCTGTCACAGGGAAACCTGCCCCTCAACACATCCTCTGCCCGCCCCAGTCCTCCTCTGCCCGCCCAGTTTTACAATACAATATTATCTGTCGGGCTCCCTCCTCAGCAGCTTCTTGCAGCATCAGATGTCACAGATCTAATAGGAGGCATTTGGCACCCTTTCAATGCCAGATGCCTGCTAGGAGATCACTGGTGTCTAATGCTACAGGATCCTCCTCCAGAATGACTGAGAAGCAGAGGAGACCTCGGACACCAGATTCAGCTATAACTCATAGTCCAGCAGCTGACAGCAAGCAGCAACATCTTTCTAGAGCTGAAAGAGTTTGTTTCAATGCTCCCTGGAAGATCCTGGCCGAGTTCAAGCTCCTGAAAGATGTTGCTGCTTGCTGTCAGCTGCTGGATTATGAGTTATAGCTGAATCTGGTGTCCGAGGTCTCCTCTGCTTCATAAGCACAATCACCATCATCAAGTATCAGCATGGCATGATGGTGGGGGTTGTATGTGTGTAAGCTGGAGTTGCACAGATTTCAGAACTACTACCACCATCATTGTCTCTTGGACAAGATGCTGGTAGTAATTTTTCAAGCTGTGCAACTCCAGGTTGCACAACCACAACCCTCAGCATCATGCCATATTAAAAGTAGACAATGGTGGCTGCAGTTTTTATTCACTGGACACCCAAATAAGGGGGCTGGGTTGTCAGTATTTACCATTACTGCTTGTGTAGGGGACTAGGCTGTGCAGTGGGAGGGGAATAGATGGAGGGAGGTGGGGAATAGAGGAGCTAGGGATGGAGGGCGGGGTTGTGGGCATGTTTGTGGGTGGGAGGTTTACAGAGGCAGGCCAGGGAAACAAGGCATTGTGGGGACTGTAGGAATATGCAGCACACAGGCACTGGTCCAAACAGGAAGCTGGAGATGTAATCAGCAGGAACAGAGAACAGTGCAGGGGGCAGCGAGAGCAGCCAGAGTGGGAAGAAATGTGACAGAGAGGAAGCCAGTAACCATCCCCCAGTGTGTGAGGAGTTTAGATTTTACAGGGGGTGCCTGGAGTACTCCTTTAACCCTCCCAGCACTACAAAGAAGCTACAATGTTACAGATACAGCCTGCTAGAGAGTTGTCTCAGAAGGGAGGGGGGAGGAGGGGGAGGCAGAGAGAACAGCTCACACAGAGATTTTTGTGTTGTCAGCAGAAAGTAGTAGCTCAAATCTGGGGGAAGAAGACTGAATAGACAATAATAAGTATGGAATGAATTGTTAGTCTCACCATGGGCAACAATATATCAAAAGTTATGTTTGAGCGGAATACCCTTTTAACCTGTTAAGGACCAAGCCAATTTTTATTTTTGCACCTTCGTTTTTTCCTCCTCATGTTTAAAAGGCCATAGCGCTTGCATTTTTTCACCTACAGGCCGACATGAGCCCTTATTTTTTAAGACACCAACTATACTTTGCTAATACAGGCTTAATTTTTCCTTAAAATATGCTGCAAAACGGGAATAAAATATTTGTAATTTTTTTTTAAATGTACTTTATTTTTTTTGTATTTATTTAGGTTTTTTTTTTTTTTGGGGGGGGGGGGGGTCGTGTTTACAGCATTGGTCATATAGTCAGTACTATTACAACGAAAGGTAACTTGTAAAACTTGACTGCTTTTAAAAAGGATTTACTAAGAGATGCATGCCTCTTAGTACAGCCAGCCAGCCCTGTGTCCTGCAGATTTTTGCCTGGCATACACCTGTCTTCATAAATTTGGTAGTTGGGGAGGCTAAGTTGCTTGTCTCATTAGGTGCACAGGGGATACAGCAGGTGAACGCCACAGAAAAAAAGGGGAAGATGGCCCTCTTTGTGGCGTACACCTGGGGCACATAATGATAAATCCCCCCCCCCCCCCCCCCCATAGTATTTTTGTCAGTCTTTTGGTCAGTCTTTTTTTAACCAAAACCAGCATGGGTTGAAAAAAAAAAAAAGCTGTGCAGATCTTTTTACTATAATTTTGTCCTGTCAGTTCCACTCCTGGTTTTGGCTACAAATACTGACCAAAATCCTGACAAAGATTCTGACCAAAATAATATGTGTGAACAAATACTTATGACATAAAAGAAGTTTATTCTATATTTTCACACTAAAATATTATCTGTGTAGGTGCTTTCCTCAATATAAAACTCAATGGGAAATCAAGTTCAGCCATCATGCATCTATTTAATTTAAAGGGGTTCTCTGTGTTTATATGAAGCTTATATTTTATAATAAAATTGTATACATTTTTTTACTTATAAAGTTACATTTTGTTTAATAAATTTTGTAAATGTCCCTAACAAAGGTTTGATATGTTCCACTATATCTGTCTAATAGTGTCTCTTAAAATGTACCTGTCATTTTAACAGATTTTTAAAAGTCTGGTTTTGTTGGGTTAACCCTTCAGAGTAGTGACAAGGTGAATTTGGGCTCTTACTTCTGTTATTAAGTCCATTTCAGGGGACAGGACTAGAATTTAGCTGTTTGCTAGTAGTACATGCATACTTACCTCCTACCTTAGTTCCCTGTTCAATAACAGCACAACACAGCACCTACTGTACATATGAAAGTGTATTTAATAAGCTGTTATGTTGGGTTGATGACTTACACAGTACACTACCATAGATGTGGAGAGGGAAGGGGTTACTGATACAAAATGATACAGCGGTAGGATGGCAAAGAAGGGTTTACAATAATCACTGACACTACTGTTATTCTAATAAGAGGTTAGTCTTAAGATTTAGGTTGCATGAACATTGCAGATCCTCTGAAGAACAGACATGAACTGCAGTTACATATTTGCTCTCTTTCTCCACTAAGCGGCCACCCCACCCCCTTGCCTGTTCCTTGCCAAATGTTCACTTGTACGGAGAAGTTGGGAGAGATAACTGTGGACTAAATTATTAAGCCAACGGTTATTGATTGTGTATATGCACCCTAAGATCAAAGCTTACATTTCACTTCCTATCTGCTAAAAACTGTGAAACTTGGATAGTTTTGGAAATTTTTACCCATACTAGTAAGAAAACATATTCCTATCACTTTAACACAATAGCAAAAACTGGAGAACCCCTTTAACTCCAAAATGTTTACAAATATAAATTTGTAATACATTTTGAATAATGTATTAAGCAACAGTGCTTTGTGTATGTTTTCTCATGCAAAGTAATATCAATCTGTTTTTCTATTTAAAAAAAAATAATAATTAAACTCTACCTGGCATTCTGGACAACCATTACTTGGCTGCAAGGACCCAGTGAAGGGGAATTACACAAAGATGAGAAAGCATAGGAAGCAAGCAAAGATAAAACAGAAGATACAAGTGAAAGACGTAACACACATATAAGAGTTAACATTATTCTCTTTATTCCTAGTTATGGCCAGCAACATTAGAGACATAACAGACACAACTAGATATACACTATAAGGACAATCGTACTGTATCAAAGTTTGGGGAAACAGACAAAATATAAAATACAAAAAACAAGCTGATTTAGTGCAGCATTGTTCCAAGGATAACAGCATTTGTAATTTCTTCTTTGAACAATGCATGTAAAAAAATTATTTTGTTATTAAATGTGTGACACCCATGTTCTGAGACCTCTACAGCTCTCTAGAATAAAGCTACTAAAGTATCTCCTAGTTTTATTTTGGCCCCAAAATGACTAGGCACGTTTACAGAGCCATCTTTAGAACTGTGAAGCTCTGTCATTACGAAGCTGCAGGAGATTCAAACTGTTTTCCCGCTCCCGGCATGATATTGATGCATCATGCCAGACAGAGAAACACTCCATTACAAGACTTCACCATCCTTAGGGTCCACAAAATTATGGACATGTGAATGTGGCCTTATAATAAAGTTGATATCACATCACTGATATCACATCCGTGTTTTTCACAGATTCCAAATCCGTGGAATCTGCAAAAAACATGGGTTCCCTACGCTATCCCTATGGGGATCCCCTTTTTTCACGGAACCAATTGTGGATCGGTAAAAAAAAAAAAAACGGAATGCTTTAATAGCCCAGTACTAAGCAACAGGCTGGAAATTTGTCCGTAATCATGGATACTGTACATGATCACAAACAATTTCTCATGACGTGTGAGTAAGGCTTAAGGGTAGCATAATCTGAAGACAGAGAAGCTGAACAAAATGATGTATCACTTACATTGTTCTGTGTAGTTGATATCCTCCTGATTAGACATGAGCAAAGCAGATTTGTTTTGCTTCATACAAAGCAAAACTGATCTGCGCTCATTTTCCTCAGGCTGCCCTCTCTGTGCAGTGGGAGGATACCACCTGAGGACTGCCTGGAAAATACCTGAAAAACATGGATATAGCCATAGGAGAATGGCTGAACAGAATAATGTAAGTAATATACTGGTCTGTTCAGCATTTCTCTCATTAGTTTATGCTGCCCTCATTTAAAGGGGAATAAACCTAGTGACAGATTCTAAACTTCTAAATTAATATTTCATGTAAGTTTATTTGTATTACAAATTGTTACTTGGAAACTAAGAATGCAGGACGCCACACTTTGAGAATATTATCACAGATACACATACTCTACATCCATGAAATATTTACTCAGCAACTAAAAGTTACATTTGGCTTACCCTCTTCCTGGAAGAAGATATACTTTCACAAAAGGGTCTGAATAACCATTGTTATCTCTGGGGACAAGATTCCTTGCTTGCAGTATGTGGATTATGAGATTACCAAGATGCTTATCATAATTAACTTGAAGCTATAAAACACAGAAAATAAAGCCCCCATACTTAAATTATAATGCATTACAAGTAGCAAACAACTGTCTACAAAATCACACTATGAACAATTATAAACAAAAATGCTTTAAGTACCTGGATGTCACCAGTAATAGGGTGGGAAGGCGCCTTCACAGCTTCAGTGGACTAAAAAGCAACAAAAACAATTTCCATTTTTATTTTTTAAAGAGACACTAATAATAGAAATAAAAATAGCAAATTTTCCAGTAAGGTTAATTAAATGAAAGCTGGTGGAATAGGACTGTATGTATGGCTTCTGTCTCAGTTTACCTTTTTTATGCTATCAAAAATGCCACAGGAAACTGATGCCAGAACCGATCCTATTGTTGTCAATGGAGTAGTTCTTGACACCCAGTGTGTAATGCCAGACCAGTCCAGTTGCCAGAGAGGATTATTAATCTTGCACTGTTTTCTGCAAGATCTGATTCTAGCCTTACTTTCAAATACTATAGTGTGACCAGATGAAAACTGATTTTTATATCAGTTACAGCATCAGGCTACATATATATTTAAAAAAAAAACTGATCTAGAAGCTCTGGAAATATTTGAACCAAGGCTAATTGGTTCCTAGGAGCAAAAATGATTTAGTAAACATTTATAATTTTATAATATACGAGGCTTTATGTATTTCCATTCACAAACATCAAGAAGCTTGTGTTGACATACTGTATCATAGGATGAACAGTTCACACCCTATATTTCCTGTGATAGTTGCTTCTCTAGATAGAAGTGTACTGTACCAAATGAGAGACAGTCTAGTGCATCACTAGCCATTACTTTCCTTGTACACCATCCATTATCTTAAAGTTACCTTGCTGCTGTGCCTTTTCTTGCTTACAGATGGGGAGCCAGGTTGCCCAGGACTGGGTACTGCACTAGAACCTGCTGATGTTGTTCCAGAATGAATATATGATCCTTTCTCCATTGCAGAGGAGACAACAGAAGGAGTCTGCTGCTGGGAAACCTTCTGGAGTTCAGCTGCTAGCTGTTTAGGATCTACTCCAGGGGACTTTGTTTTCTCTACTGTATTAACAGCATAAGAAACAACCAAATGATTAACACACGTAAAAGTAACTGTACTGTAGAAACATAGAAACAAAAGAATGTCATTATAAAAATACTACCTGGACCTTCTAGTCTGCCATTATCTCCTTTATTATCATCTTAGGATAGATACACTACCGTTCAAAAGTTTGGGGTCACCCAAACAATTTTGTGTTTTCCATGAAAAGTCACACTTATTCACCACCATACGTTGTGAAATGAATAGAAAATAGAGTCAAGACATTGACAAGGTTAGAAAGAATGATTTGTATTTGAAATAACATTGTTTTTACATCAAACTTTGCTTTCGTCAAAGAATCCACCTTTTGCAGCAATTCCAGCATTGCACACCTTTGGCATTCTAGCTATTAATCTGTTGAGGTAAGCTTGAGAAATTGCACCCCATGCTTCTAGAAGCAGCTCCCACAAGTTGGATTGGTTGGATGGGCACTTCTGGCGTACCATACGGTCAAGCTGCTCCCACAACAGCTCAATGGGGTTCAGATCTGGTGACTGCGCTGGCCACTCCATTACCGATAGAATAACCAGCTGCCTGCTTCTGCTGTAAATAGTTCTTGCACAATTTGGAGGTGTGTTTAGGGTCAGTGTCCTGTTGTAGGATGAAATTGGCTCCAATCAAGCGCTGTCCGCTGGGTATGGCATGGCGTAGCAAAATTGAGTGATATTCTTCCTTATTCAGAATCCCTTTTACCCTGTACAAATCTCCCACCTTACCAGCACCAAAGAAACCCCAGACCATCACATTACCTCCACCATGCTTAACAGATGGCGTCAGGCATTCTTCCAGTATCTTTTCATTTGTTCTGCGTCTCACAAACGTTCCTCTTTGTGATCCAAACACCTCAAACTTGGATTCATCCGTCCACAACACTTTTTTCCAGTCTTCCTCTGTCTAATGTATGTATTCTTTTGCCCATCTTAATCTTTTTCTTTTATTGGCCAGTCTCAGATATGGCTTTTTCTTTGCCTCTTCACTGTAGATGTTGACACTGGTGTTTTGCAGGTACTATTTAATGAAGATGCCAGTTAGGGACCTGTGAGGCGTCTGTTTCTCAAACTAGAGACTCTAATGTGCTTATCTATTTGCTTAGTTGTGCAACGCGGCCTCCCACTTCTTTTTCTACTCTGGTTAGAGCCAGTTTGTGCTGTCCTCTGAAGGGAGTAGTACACACCGTTGTAGGAAATCTTCAATTTCTTAGCAATTTCTTGCATGTAATAGCCTTCATTTCTAAGAACAAGAATAGACTGTCGAGTTTCAGATGAGAGTTCTCTTTTTCTGTCCATTTTGAGCGTTTAATTGACCCCACAAATGTGATGCTCCAGAAACACAATCTGCTCAAAGGAAGGTCAGTTTTGTAGCTTCTGTAACGAGCTAGACTGTTTTCAGATGTGTGAACATGATTGCACAAGGGTTTTCTAATCATCAATTAGCCTTCTGAGCCAATGAGCAAACACAATGTACCATTAGAACACTGGAGTGATAGTTGCTGGAAATGGGCCTCTATACACCTATGTAGATATTGCACCAAAAACCAGACATTTGCAGCTAGAATAGTCATTTACCACATTAGCAATGTATAGAGTGTATTTGTTTAAAGTTAGGACTAGTTTAAAGTTATCTTCATTGAAAAGTACAGTGCTTTTCCTTCAAAAATAAGGACATTTCAATGTGACCCCAAACTTTTGAACGGTAGTGTATATGTTTATCCCAGGCATATTTTAATTCAGTTACTGTGAGTTTACCAACCACAATGCTGGAAGTTTGTTCAAACATCTAAAACTCTTTCAGTAAAGTAATATTTTCTCTTATTGCTCCCACCCTTCTAACAATCCTCAGATTTTTGCCCTTTGTTCTTGTGTTCAGCTTCTTATTAAAAACACTTACCTCTTGAACCTTATTTATCCCATATTAAACATTTCAATCATTGCCCCCCCCCCCCCCTTCATTCCCTTCTTTCATCCAGACTATACAGATATAGGGGAAATCGATCATTTGCGTTGTATGTACCACAGTGCATGATACACTGTGTATTTTGCAAGTTTTCCCACTAACAAAGAATGGAGAGGTCTGTAATTTTTATTGTAGGTACACTGTACCTGTGAGAGACAAAATCTATAAAAAAAATCCAGAAAATCTCATTGTATTGTAAAAGTATTTTGATTTAAATGCATTAAATAAGTATTTGATACAATAGAAAAACAGAATTTAATATTTGGTATAGAAACCCTTGTTTGCAATGACAAAGGTAAGGCATTTCCTGTAGTTCTTGACAAGGTTTGTACACACTGCAGGAGTATTTTTTTTCCACTCCTCCCATTCTTGGTCTTGGCCATGGTGGAGAGTTTGGAGTGTGATTGAGTGTGTGGACAGGTGTTTTTTTTATACAGGTAATGAGTTCAAGCAGGTGCAATTAATATATATTATAAATGCAGAGTAGGAGGAGGTTCTTTAAGAAAAAATTATCAGGTCTGTGAGAGCCAGAATTCTTGCTGGTTGGTAGGTGATCAAATACTTATTTTATGCAATTATTTAAAAATTATACAATGGGATTTTCTGGATAGATACAGATGTAGATTATATATTATGCCTCTCACAGTTTAAGTGTACCTACAATAAAAATTACAGACTCCTCCATTCTTTGTAGGTGGGAAATCTTGCAAAATTGTCAGTGTATCAAATTATCTAATACCTATTTTCCCCACTGTATGTTAGAGAGGAATGCAGCGTGATACATTTGTGAAAATGTGCACAAAGTTGCTTTGAAAACATATATATATAAGACCACAAATGTGTTATAAATCCTATTTTTGTCCTCTTTACAAAAAGTTAGCTTTTTTCCATAAACAGCATCAATACATTTGATATTGTAGCGCAGTGCCATTGAGAAGAATAGGGTTAAACTGGAATACCAAACACAGACCATGGACAAGAGTTGTGCTGTTCTTAGAAAAATAGAAGACTTAAATTCTTTAATTAATTGTTTACACATGTTATTTTTGGGACAAGCCAATACCTTATTGAATTTTGATCCAACTTACCAGCCTTCCCTGGGTCATGCAGCTCTAAATTCTGTGGAGTTGCAGAATTTGATAACATGCTTTTGTCCCTAACAGAAGAAAGGAAAAGGGGGAAAAGACAAACAATGAAAGCTGAAGGATCTAACAACCTGCATAAAAGTGATATTATAGGTAAAAAATACTGTTCTGAAACATAACTTCTCAAGGTGAGGAGCTGAACCATTAAACTCTTTTCCCAACACATTTTTTTCTGTGTCCATTGGGAATATTTTTCAGGGGACTCCCCCCCCCCCAGTATATAATTCCACTGTATAGTTATAATGGATGTAAATTAGACTTGTATGCTAAGAGAAAAATACATAATAAATGGTACACATTTTATTACTAGGAATTGATGTATGGAATAGCAGAGAGGTCTGTTCTATTCCGATCAGCAAATAAATGGATCCTCTAATGGACATTATCTGAACGGAGGCTGAAGTGCTACTTTTCCACCCCTGTTAAGTGATTGGGGTCTGTGTACATTCAGTTCATAACTGCAAATGAGCAGATTATTCTCTGCATACTTCATACGTCATGTAGAAAAAATAAATAGGTAGCACCGTTCACTTTTTTTGTGACAGCATTATTTCAGGCTTTGCTTCCACTTATTTTGGCCATTTCGTCAGATGTAAAACTATCTACAATGAGCCATTTTACATTTAAAAATCCCCACACATTTTTTTCTCAATTCAATTCAATTCAACAGTGTCAGTTAGTTCTCATGCAGTCTGCAATTGTTACACATGTGATATACACTCACCGGCCACTTTATTAGGTACACCATGCTAGTAACGGGTTGGACCCCCTTTTGCCTTCAGAACTGCCTCAATTCTTCATGGCATAGATTCAACAAGGTGCTGGAAGCATTCCTCAGAGATTTTGGTCCATATTGACATGATGGCATCACACAGTTGCCGCAGATTTGTCGGCTGCACATCCATGATGCGAATCTCCCATTCCACCACATCCCAAAGATGCTCTATTGGATTGAGATCTGGTGACTGTGGATGCCATTTGAGTACAGTGAACTCATTGTCATGTTCAAGAAACCAGTCTGAGATGATTCTAGCTTTATGACATGGCGCATTATCCTGCTGAAAGTAGCCATCAGATGTTGGGTACATTGTGGTCATAAAGGGATGGACATGGTCAGCAACAATACTCAGGTAGGCTGTGGCGTTGCAGCAATGCTCAATTGGTACCAAGGGGCCCAAAGAGTGCCAAGAAAATATTCCCCACACCATGACACCACCACCACCAGCCTGAACCGTTGATACAAGGCAGGATGGATCCATGCTTTCATGTTGTTGACGCCAAATTCTGACCCTACCATCCGAATGTCGCAGCAAAAATCGAGACTCATCAGACCAGGCAACGTTTTTCCAATCTTCTACTGTCCAATTTCGATGAGCTTGTGCAAATTGTAGCCTCAGTTTCCTGTTTTTAGCTGAAAGGAGTGGCACCCGGTATGGTCTTCTGCTGCTGTAGCCCATCTGCCTCAAAGTTTGACGTACTGTGCGTTCAGAGATGCTCTTCTGCCTACCTTGGTTGTAACGGTTGGCTATTTGAGTCACTGTTGCCTTTCTATCAGCTCGAACCAGTCTGCCCATTCTTCTCTGACCTCTGGCATCAACAAGGCATTTCCGCCCACAGAACTGCCGCTCACTGGATGTTTTTTCTTTTTCGCACCATTCTCTGTAAACCCTAGAGATGGTTGTGCATGAAAATCCCAGTAGATCAGGCACTCGAATCACCTTTCTTCCCCATACTGATGCTCGGTTTGAACTGCAGGAGATTGTCTTGACCATGTCTACATGCCTAAATGCACTGAGTTGCCGCCATGTGATTGGCTGATTAGAAATTAAGTGGTAACGTGCAGTTGGACAGGTGTACCTAATAAAGTGGCCGGTGAGTTTAAATGTAAGCATCAGGACTTTTATTATGTGCTATATATCAGTATTGTGGAAAGTAGGCATGTATTTCAGCACATATTTTGGGAACCAAAAAATTTACAAAAAGGGGAGGGGGGGGGGGTGTTGTATGAGGGCAAAAAAAGGGCCCACATTCTGAAATAAATTTTTGAAGCTCGAAATGAGTAAAATATAGTAACTGGTCTAAACCCGTACAAAAACTATATTTAAGCGGTAGCTGCTCTTTAGGAATTTAATGTAAGCCAACAGTGAAAATACTAAACAGTTGAAATAGAAATATGAATGCAAACTCACAGTCTTACACAAATTTCTGCTTCCCCACTTGACTGACCAATAATACTCTGAACTTCTTCATATGTCTTTCCAGTTAATTGGAAACCATTCCATTCTAAAACCAGCATTCCTGGAAAGATAATTTATACCATCATTGTTTTTTATACAAAAATATAGAAAAAGTTATTATTGTCATTTTAAAGCTACTATATGAGCCTTACATTCCTTAAAATGTCCCTGTTATTTAATAAAACGTTTGACAAGTCACAGAGACTTGTGAAATGTTTTGATCAGACCACAAGGGATCATTAGAACAAGCAGGAAAAAAGTGTACGGTTGTACACTTCACTTCCCAGGTTATTTAATCTCCAGCCAGATGCAGGAGATGGGCTCCATTATACATCTATAAAGCTTGACTCTTACAATTAGACAGAGAAGAGGAGTGAAGCGCATAGCCATGCGATTCTCCCTACTTGTTCTAGTGATTAGTGTGGCTCTGAACGCCCAGACCCAGATTGATCTAAACTTCTGACATGTCTCTGTAACATGTCAAAAGTTTTCTTAAATAAACAGAACACTTTAAGCATACATTGTGAATCTTGAAACATGGTTTGCTCGTCCAAAGCATGCAAAACACAGTCATTTTTGCATGCTAAGAAAGTGCAAATTATGTTTAAATAATCACAATGATTTATGTGTTAGTTATTAGCCTTACATATTGAATTGATAGATGTTTGAAACCATTTTTTTTCTTTTTCTTTTTTTTTTAATTTAAAATGGGATTCCCATCTTCTAACAAGATGACATCACTATAATATGCCATCTCTCTATGCTGTAGTGCGGATTAAGCAATACATTCACTTCCCTGTTTTCTTGCACACTGATGCTTGGGAAACTGTAGCACAAGTCCATTTAAATTATTTTGATGAGCTACAGTTCCCTGCACAACCAGGTGCCTAGGAGCACTGGTGTGTTAGGAAAACGTAGAAGAGCGAGCAGTAGTGAAATAGTGTTGTAGCTCCTCCACTTTCAGAGGTCATATGTTCGCCAGTCATAAAGTAATGGCATATTCTAGAGAAACCATCATTTTATAAGATGGGTAAGGCTATGTTCACACTACGTATATTTGAGGCTGTATTTGGTCCTCAAGTCAGATCCTCATAGCAACCAAAACCAGGAGTGGATTGAAAACACAAAAATCTCTGTTCACATAATGTTGTAATTGAGTGGATGGCCTTCATTTAATGGCAAACATTTGCTGTTATTTTAAAACAACGGCTGTTATATTGAAATAATGGCAGTTATTTACCATTATATGACGGCCATCCACTCAGTTTCAACATTGTGTAAACATAGCCTTTCTGTGTTTTCAATCCACTCCTGGTTTTGGTTGCTATGAGGCCTGAAATATACAGCCTCAAATATACGTAGTGTGAACCCAGCCTAAGTTAAAGTGTAAGGGTACATTCACAGGTACTGTGTCCGCAGAGGACAGCGAAATCCGCTCAGGATACCTCTTCTGTCATTTCCAATGTGATTACAGCAGCACTGTTACTGATTGGCTGCGCGGGACCTCTGGGAGAAGGGAGCCTTAGATGCGGCCGGAATGTGAAGCAGGTGAAGTATCTTCCCGGCAGTGGGGGATTAATCGGGCCGTCATTTACACACTCGTAGCAGGATGACAATCACATTGGGAATTACAGGAGAGGTATCTGCAGCGGATTTTGCTGTGAACTCGCAGTGTAAAATCTGACGCGGATACGGTACATGTGAAGGTACGCTAATGCTTGAGTTAAATATTCTTCTTTTTCCCAGAGTAAAACCTCTCACCTAGCTCCCACAATCTCAAACACAAGTGAGGCAATAGCAGACACAGCCCATGGACTAGAGTGGTGCTTTTTCTTGAAAAAAAAAAAGTCAGAGCCTTTTTTCTAAGAATATATTCTGTATACATGTCTGTTTTCATAGGTTGCTTTTGACAGACAAGCTTAGCCTGTAAAAAGTGGTGAACCCTAATATAAGTTAATCAACTAGGATATTTCCGGACCCTTGCAAAATAAATTAAAATAATCTGAAATATTTTTATGGATCCAATAACAATGGAGAATATGGGTACTGACAACAGTATGAAGAGAGTTTACTGCAGACATATGGGCCTTTACAAACATTCTCCACAGCTTGACTGGCTACCAAAGGTTGTTGCCATGAGCTGCTAAGAAATATAAATACAACTAAAGGAGAGTATGAGGGCAGGACAGTGTCCTATCTCTGGAGAAAAGCTGAATTACACTTAAAGGCGTTATCTGGCCCGGACCCCTTTTGTGGAATGTTCGGGAAGGAGGTGAGTGGAAAAGAAAATACAGTTACCTCTCTGGCTTCTGTGCTGCCACATGTACTCCACAGCTCCAGTCCCTGGGGTGCAGCCGCTTCCTTGTTTAGAAATTTGATGCGGAAGCCCGTTCAGTTATTCGTTGGCTGTAGCAGTGTCCTGCCTGTGCAAAAGAATGGCTGAGTGGGTCTGCTATGTCATGTCTCAAACCCAGATTCAGGCGCATAACAGGGACTAGAATTGCGGAGTACGGATGCCAGCATGGAAGCCAAGGAGGTGTGTGGGTTTTTTTTTCACTCACCCCTACCCAGGCATTTTGCAAAAAGGTGTAATGGCCGGAAAACCCCTTTAATTTAGAGATAATGTATTATTACATTATATTTGCTATAAATCAAATTAAATATAATAACATAGGATTTTTTATTTCTCTTAAGTGATTAAAACAAAAACATTTTGTGTCATGCCTATATCACTTTACTCATTGCTGTAAACAGCAGAGCAGGATCATTTCCATGAGCGTGTAAACAGAAAATTGTGTTCTTTTTAGTGGATGCCATGTTGCTGATCCATTTAATCAACTTCTAGTAATGTAGAAATATACAAACCACAAAATTCATAGTGCACCATGATATAGTGTATCTTGAGAGTATTTTAATGAATGTGATTTCTTAAAGTAGCTTTTTTTTTTAATATAAAAGATTAATTCCTCAAAAATGGAAATGTCAAAAACAACATAATGATATAATTCAAAATTAACGTGTGATAATGGGCAGTATAAAATGAAAAATACACAGGGCATATTTTATTTTACTGATGAAAAATAAAAACAAGTTTGGGATAGAATTTGGAGAAAAATACTCTTGGTCTTCAATAATTTTATGTGCTACTTTAAGAAGAAATCTCACATTCTTACTTTTCACACAGCAAGCTGAAATATTTGAGTACGGCACACAAGGAATGTCCACTGCAAAATGGTACAATCATAACTTACAAAAACTAAAATGGATCTTCGTACATGTTTTGCGGTAATCCTGTGCTGTGGCATAACAAAATCCAAAAATAATATATTGAATACATTGTATATACCTGTCGCCCCCACTGTACAAACACGCAAAACAGAATAAAAAAAGGGGTGCTCCAAAAGTATAGATTTAGTTACATTTGTATAAATTTTGAAAAAGGAAGTTAAGCAATATCCAAATACTTTAATGATGCCTTTGGTGCAAATAATGACTTCCAGATTACCAGGTTATATTAATTAAATATATAGTACAAAGCAGTAGTTCTCAACTGAGGTGCTGCAGCACACAGGGGTGTCAAGAGAACCCACCAAGGGTTCTCCAGCATTCCAGTGGGCATGTTCCCTTTAGAGCAGTGCTTCTCAAACTGTGAGGCGGACCTCAACAGTGAGGCGCCCCCTGGTTGTTGGTGAGGTCCAGCTGAGGAGCCAGTTTTCACAAAATCACTATAATCTGCACAGTCCTTTTGCTGTTCGCAAAAATCTCCACTTTAGCGACATTATTAATTTATTTTGTACTTACCTTATTAGTATATAGAGCTTAAGACAGGGGTAAAAAGGTAGCCCTAGCATTATTTTCACCTTTAAATGGACTTTCACCACAGATGTTGAGGCCCAGGCACCCTCTTGGTCAGTCTGGTGAGGCCCAGGCATTGCCTTGGTCTGTTGGGTGAGGCTCCAGTAGAAAAAGTTTGAGAAGCACTGCTTTAGAGGAAACCAATTACCAGAAAAATCTCTATAACACTAAGCAACCATGCGAATACATCCTCTAACATACTTTCCAAACATATATTGCTTGCCATTGTCCCTGCCTGGTATAACTGGTATAACCCACACCTGGCCATAATGTACTTTGAAAATGTTTCAATGTATGCAAATGCGGGACATCTGGGTAGTTCCTCTTGCATCCTATTTTCACTGTACTATGTACTACACATGTTCAAAATAGCCTCAAACACATTCTCCTGCTTGAAGTGCCTGCCTCTTTGTGATGTATTACTGATACATCGAGGATTGTGACTA
Source organism: Dendropsophus ebraccatus (assembly GCF_027789765.1). Lineage (NCBI taxonomy): Eukaryota > Metazoa > Chordata > Amphibia > Anura > Hylidae > Dendropsophus > Dendropsophus ebraccatus. Next base: position 123,607,347 of record NC_091454.1, read on the forward strand.
TTTTGAAGAGAGGGTACACCCAGATGACTAGTTGTCCAGCATTTACATATAGCACAGGACTTTTTCAAAGTACATTTGCAGGTTATACTGAGCAGGGGCACAGGCAAGATAAATATATTGGGAAAGTGTATTAGGGCATGTATTTTTTTTTCTGTAATTGGTTGCCTTTGGGCATGCTTAGAAGCTGCAGCTTTTGTGCATAGTCCCTCCATCTTCACAAGCTAAAAATTTAGAAAACTAACAATTATAAGTAGAAGGATTATTTATCCTACAACCTATAATCACAGTCTCATCATCAATAAACATCAAGGACTCAGTTCCAGTTCTCAGAGTCCAATGCCCTAGCCACCAAACCATTACTATACACAATTACGGTTATATCACTGTTTGGATGGTGCTATGCTGCCAGAAGCCCCTTTATGGCTATATACCCACAACGTTATTTCGCTGTTTGGTCGCCCATGAGTGCAAGTTAGCCTATGGGTGTGTCTTTAATTGAAGTCAAATGAATTTAATAGTAAAGACGGTAAAAGGACAGCGAAAAAAGAAAAATTTATGTGAGGAACTAAAAAAAATAATGTCTGCTCTTTGCAAAAGACGTTTGAAAGTAATAATTTTGAACATTTATTAATGTCCGCCTCAAACGACGTCTGTCATTTAATTCACTGTGTGCAAATGTCGTCCGTTATTCCATAGACGTCAATGCAATTTATTGAAGTCAATATATATATATTTTTTTTTAAAAAAGCGGAAGCCTTTTTCCTTTTTTTTTCCCTTATTGTAAACATAGCCCATTTGTGGCATATTTTGTCAAAGCAAAATTTACAGCTTGACCATGTCTACTGTCTAGCCTGCTTTATATTTTGGAGTGAATGAGACAGTAAGCTCTGTAGGAATAAAAGCTTTATTGTAATGTATAAATGGCAGATAAATGTGTGAGATGTTGCTTCCATAATTGAGGGTATGAGGGCACTTCTGAACACAAGGAAGCAATTTAACCCATTATTTTAAAAGGTCTACCATCTACATTAGTGATCTTATTCAGTCACACCAATTCCCCGCATCTTGTCCTGTCTTTCTCCACAGCTCTCACCACTATCTAGTGAATACATTTACCTTTCTCTTTTTCTCTACTTTTAAATATGCTTCTATAACCTGATTACTGAAAACATTCTGTTGCCTTGTCTAGTGCTGTTAACTATCAATTAGGCTATATGTGTCAGGAAATTTCCCAATGCATTTTGCAGATGTACAGGGTCAAAAGTCTCCCACAACGTTTTTTTACCTCCGTTTAAAATGACGTCCGTCATTTTGAGGCTAAAATAACGGACGTCATTTAGAAGCCTGGCCTCCCCTCAGTGCAATGACGGCTGTTTATACATTATTCTAGTTTGGGGTTACTAATTGGCCTTTGGGTGTGGCTTAATGGAAAAGTAAAAACTGAGAAAGAACGGTGGGAAAAGAAAAACTGTGTATGAACAACTAATAAAAAATGTCCGCTGTTTGCAAAAGACGTCCAAAAATAAACGTCCATTATTCAATACATTGTGTGCATTGGACGTCTGTCTTTCCATTGACTTCAATGCATTGCCATTGCAGTCAGTTAAATTGCGGCAATAACAGACTTTTTTTAAGGGTACAAACCCACTTGACGTATTTGCTGCGTGAATCAGTCTTAAAAATAAGCAAGCAAAACGCAGGTTGGCTTTATACAATTGTTCTGCGTTAAAATACGCAATTGCGTATTTTTGAAGTGTGAAGCTACATGCGTTTTTCGCACAGGTTGTTAAAAACTGATGCTTTGCTAACAACAAGCTTCACGCTTCAAAAATACGCAATTGCGTATTTTAACGCAGAACAATCATATAAAGCCAACCTGCATTTTGCCTGCTTATTTTTAAGACTGATTCACGCAGCAAATACGTCAAGTGGGTTTGTACCCTAAATATCAAAATTGGCGTTATGACTGGATTAAGTGCTTTCAGCTCTTTGTTCAGCTCAATGGACAACACATTGAACATGTCAAGTAGCTATGTGTCACAGGGAATGTTCCTGGTCAGTGTTGCATTTTTCTGGGCTGATAACCTTTAAACCACAAGACCACTTGCAGCAATTTCTGAGAAAATTCTGGTCTTCTTTGATCACCTTCTCATTGGAAAAACTCGCCCTTGATCCGATAAGGCGGCTTTCAGAATAGAAGTCATGTCCAGACATAGCCTAGATAGGCCCCCTCACCCATTACTTGCTGGGGTATTCAAATAAGTAATTTTCCCTTTTGTTTCTGAAATAAAAGGGTGTCCTGGGATCAAGTGATTTTCATCAAAATTTACATTCAATTGTTGGATGAAATATTGCAGACCTTTGTGCTATTCTATAGAGCAGGTTCCTATGGAAACAAGGTATATGGTATATAATTTTTATTTTTATTTTAACATGGGAGTATGATGTATGATGTACTATGATTTCCACAAATGGCATCCATTATACAATAGCCATACGATGGAGTTATCTGTTGGGGAGTCCCCTGATGTATACCCTTATCTTTCTTTTATTCCTTTCTGGCTCCTCTTGACACCCTACAATATAGTTTAAACACTTTGCAAGTTACAGAAATTGACTTAAGAGTTTCAAATGATTTCAGGTAGACTCTTTCATCTAATGGCAAACATTTTTTATTAATTCTTCTGAATTTCTGGGCAGCAGTTGACACCATGGACTACCAACTCCTACTAAGCATGTCATTCTTAATTGGTCCTATAGTGTCACTGTTCTTATAACTTTCTAAATCAACAGTAGATGTGATATAAAGCAAGTTTGCAATTTAAATTCATTATGTTGTTGTTCATTATTATGTTGTAAAGCAAAGCTGTACTTACCAGAAATCCAGGTCCAGTCTGAAGGCAGATTTTTAGTCTTGTGCTGGTTGAAAAAAAGTGACTAAACACATGAAGTCTGACCTGTACAGGATGTCACAGCTCAATGTGTCCATCAGTCACATGACTGCCTTTTCTGTGAGCGCAGATGACCTGGGAAATACGGGACTTCCTGTGTTTAGACTCTTTGAAAGAGAAAAAAAAAAGAGTCTAAACACAGGAAGCGCCGTATTTTCTATGATAACTAAAAAAAATGAATGTAAATTGCAAACTTGCTTTATATCACATCTACTGTTGATTTAGATTTTGAAATGTATAACAACAGTGACACTTTAAGTATACTGCTCTCTGTTGTATTTATTCCTACCTCTGTAATTGCATCTTACTATATAAATTTCCAGAACTACTGTCCTTGCTGTTGGGGTCTCTCTGGGCTCATAGGGCCACTTCTTTTTAATCCCTTTAACATGTCCCTATTAGGTGGACTATGATGCAGGGCAGTACGAGCTGTAAATATGGCCCTGTGCCCCTCTTAGGGTAGCTAATTACCCTCAAAATAGCACTTTTCTCCACTAGATCTCTATTGTGAGCTTCAAGGTGGGCAACCTGCTCACTTCTGCCGCAGAGGTATTCACTCTGGAACCTACAGAATAAACCAAATTTTGCATAGGAAAAAAAATCAAGCATGGAAAGCATTTGTGATGCAGTGCTTCTGCCACCTTTCTTTTACTGTAATGTTCAAAATGGTGTTATAGTTGCAGGCATGCCATTTTGTAGACAATTTTTGTTAATCAACAACAATTCTTTTTGTCAGAAGAAAGAGCACCAGATAGGCTGTGAATTCCTGCAGTCAAACATAGACACCTAATCCTGGCCATGTTACACTATAGATACATATACTTGCATTGTCCTTAACATTAGGTCACTTTTAGGCAGCTTTTCAAGTAATAAAAAGTACAGTTGTGATCAATATTATTGACAACATTATTAAATATGCAAAAGAGGGGTTTGTGGAGCCTCAGTTATGAGTCTCAAAACACAGAATTAGCCAGTTATCCCACCAGGGGAGGAAAGCCTATTGCTAAGGGGGTGACTCACCAAACCACCCTGATACGTAGCCCCACTTGGTTGTGAGTATTGGAACATAAATAGGGAAATACCAGGGTGGCCCCTTTTACGTCAAAGTCTAACTCAGCGGCGAGTATTGCGACATGACAAGGGTTTACCAAGACAGGCATCTATCCACAGACAGCCATTACGGGGTAGTTGCCCCTCGTCAGTGTGAAGTAGGATTCTGGCTAACAGGGGCAATGAAAAATAGACAAACAAAAGACAGTAAAACATTATTAAGTATATTTATACAATATGAAGTACTAAGTTTAGTGAAAGTGCTTTGGTATATGTAAATTCATAGCAATTCATATTTAAAAAAAAGTGTTGTCAAGGGCTGACAATCCTAGCTATGAAGATAAAAGTTCAAATGTCAAAGTTGCTGAACACTTGACAGCTATATAAAAATGCATTCAGTTAAACATAACCCTGTTCTAAGAGATAGAGACTGCCTACTCATCAGAAAGAATGGAGAATGCCTTCTCCAAAAAAAGTTAAAGCATCCAATCGGATCTGCACCTACAGCTTTCTGGCTAGTGGAACACTTAGTCCCATTTATTTTAATGAGAATGTGCTTTAGTGACAGACACAGATAGGAATGTGCTTCAGTGCCAGACACAGATTTTAGATGTAAAGCATAAAAGGCCTGTGGCACTCTATTAGTGACAATAACAGAATACAGAACTACAGATTTGCAGTTGGTATCCAGTGCATTCTTGGATTACTACTACTACTACAATGATGCAGGAATATTGTATTCATAAACCTACTGTAAGGCTGCATTTACACCTTCCATGTTTTGTATGGAACAAGAACGTGGAATGCATGTAACGGACTTCTCCCTCACCCGGGCAGCATCTGGGATAAGATGCTGGAAGCGGTGAACTGTATGCATATGCGCCGCACTGATTCATTACAGCGCGGTGCATAGTAATACAGGGTTCCCGCTCCCAGCATCTTATCACTGATGCTGCCCGGGCAGGGGGGAAGTCTGTTATATGCATTCCACATTCGTGTTCCATGCAGACAGCAGTGACCTCATACCTCATAGCTCATTTCATTAGAAATTCCTTTACAGAGTAAATATCTTGAGCTTCCTATAGCTCACACCTATAGTATACAACCTGTACTAAGGCTTTAGGCTGACAAAGCTTTTTGTTATAACTATGACTATAATTCCTGATTTGCTGAGCTGGTCTAAAAAATGTCTCAGCTTATGTCAAACAAGTAGTTTTGCTGTTGGGATGAATAAACTTTGTTGTAAATATTAAGCTAATCCACCCCCTGTTTCAGAAACCATTTATGGTCTGCCAGAAGATGGGATACAAACAACTTCCTGAATACATGGGATTAACCTGGCTACTAAACAACAAAAAGACACTCTTCAGTATTGTTACAATGATCAACTTGACCCCCCCCCCCCCCCACACACACACCCTCACCACCACCAAGACCTTACTATTTACATTTCATTCTTGCCCCTGTTCATATTGCAGCTGTGATGCCAGTAAGGGCCTTTTCACATGGCCAAACCTGTAGCCACATAGAGATGCCAATCAGTGAGATCAGCAATCAGGTGTAGAGAGTTATAAAGCCTTTACAAGGCTTAGTCAATTTTGTGGTCCTTTATTTTTCGATAGTAAGCCACACATCACTGTTTACATGGGAATATGTGTGGCTGATTACAAATGATATTGTGTGCTGCACAAAACATGTGATTAGCTGACATTCCCAGACTTTTTACATGAGCCAATAATCGGGCAATGGAGTTCCTGCCAGACTACTATCAGCCTAAGTAAAAAGGCCTTAAAGTGACACTGTCACCCCCCCCCCCTTTCTTTATGAGAACTTCTCTACACAGCTGTAACGCCTAAATTCTGCCGTTTCCATACCTTACTTTATTGTAGATTTCTTGGTGCTTGGTCCAGTAAAAAATACTTTTATCAAAGGTTTGTGCCACCTAGGCGGTGCTTCACAGCTGCAGTGCCACTTGGCTCCGCCAACTTTGGCACCGTAGGCCCCCGCCCTCCGTGACATCATTGGCGTCTAGGGCCAGCCCTTTCGATTATGTTATTGTTTATTGAGGCCATCCTCACTGCATGATCATTAGGGGATAACTTTTTTTTTTAAGCAGTACTCAAGCATGCCCAATGCCATTCAAAGTAAAAATTAAAAAAATTCCAGACACAACGAAGTCTTTCTATTTATCAGCCACACTGACTTTGAATGGTGCCATGGTGGGTATGTTTAACCGCCAGTCCTTTTAAGTGCCCCCTCACTATGTGGGAGCGTGCATTAAGTAAGATTGGGGGGAAGGGCTTGGATAGGATAGGTTATAAATGTCTACTCTGGGGAAACACCTCTAATATGGGTGAGCTAAAAGGAGTATATACAATGCCCTAAAGCTGTCTCAGAGCACATTTAGCAAACAGCTAGTTAGTCTAAACTTCAAGTAGACAGTCTTTGGCTATGTTCACACTACGTTTAACAGCGTCCGTTGCATAGCATTTCCGGACGTTGTTCACTGAACAGCGTCCGGAAATAATTGGCAGGTACATTATTTTAACACTCGTTCAAAAGAATGACGTTAACATAACGATATGTGCACACAGTGCGGGGCATTGCATTAACTCCCTTTCCAATCTGCTGATCATCTTCTGTAGCAGGATATCAAAGGCCTCTGGTGTGCTACCACTGGAACTGATGGTGAACAGAGGGAGATTTTTTCCTCTGTTCATCTAGCTAGATGCTGCAGTCGCAATGACAAATATGCATATATCAGAAAAATCTAAAAATTGTCTGCTGACACACCTGTGCTAGCATTGGCACGGGCCCTATTCAATTCAACAAGCCGATGAATTCAGTTAGCAACTATGCATGGTTGTCTAGGTTTTACTGTGCAGTCTGTGAGTAAAAGCTCACATGCGTTTGGAAAATAATCTAAACATAGTCCTTAGTTGATTACATTTGGGTCACTGAATTAAATGGGGCTCGAGACGATATGCCCAATAGGTTTAAATTATGATGTAAACTCATTCTTAATGGCACGTTATATGTGCATTTGTTGTATATCTGCTGTTCTGCAGTATCTCAACAATTTTCATCAATCTGACCAATTACATCACACCAAAATTAGGTAAATAAGTAAATAAGTATTTTCAATGGGAAGTTTTTTTTAAAGCAAATTTCATAGATAGAAGCTATTTAAACTATTAAATTTTGCAATTATTGTTTTCATTACATAATTGTTTACAAGGTGTTTACATAAAAAATTAGCCCTCAAACATGAACACGCAAGGCTCGGATATGAAGTTAGGCAATGATATGATTAAATTATTTTAGTAACGCATGACATGCATTTCAAGCTCTATTATTATTTTTGAAGTGTGCAATGAATGCTACCAAGCAAGTATAAATGTCAGGAGGTAATGAGTCATACTCTATTTCTTTCTTCACACATATTACAAATTCCACAGCCTTTTAACTAAGTGAGCTTATAAAACTAGAAAAAACATGTAAAACAAATAATTCAAAAAAATTTAAAGGCTAACAAAATTTACCCATAGATGGGAAACAGTCCATAAGTTCACTTTATATCATTACTAAACTCTTACAAAAATCATAATTTACTGCATCATAATTTACTATGATTCTGGGAGCTCTGAAACAGTTAAAGCTCCATGCTACTGTGTTGACATAGCTGTGTCAGTTCAGTAGCAAAGGACTTTGGCTGTTACAGAGCTCCCGGAATCATAATAAATTATGATGCAGGGACATGGGTAATCTGAGCGGTTATAGGTAAACTGGAGTGGTTATGAGTAATCTGGGGTAGTTACAAGTAATCCGGGGCACTTGACTTTTTATCTCCTGTCAGTGTCGGCAGCATTTAGAACAAGCGATCAGCGGTATATAGTATAAACCACTAATCGCTTGTACCAGGACCAAACCTGTTGGCCCCGATCATTGCCCCATGCCCTCCGCCACCTACGGTGGCAGAGAGAATGGGGCTTTGATAATTTTTAGAAATCCATCCCTGTTCACAATGATGGCAGAGGCCATCTTGAATCAGATGGCCGCCCAGGAAGGGGTAGTGACCGGGCCACTACGGTTAATCCGGGCCACATGTATTCATCTTCTCTCACCGTGGATTCACTGTGAGAGGAGATGAAAGCGTGCAGCGGCACCAGCAATGCCTGTTACCAGCAGCCACTGTTATACTGTTAATAACGGCGATTGCCAGTGCAGGGACCATCCTGAACGGACCCCATGCTCTGTGCTGCTGCATTTTCTGTGCCATCGCTGTAAAAAGCTGATGGCAGCAGAATAGAGCCCATTAGTGACCACCGTAAAAAGCTGTATCAGCAGTCACTATGGTTATAGCGATACCAAATTTGTATAGTTTTTTTTTACCTATTACCACTTTGGCACAATAGAAACTATCTTCCTAACAAAAACCCACAAAAACTGTTGCCACATTGCAAGATCCATAGTGTTCTTATCTTTTGCACAACAGAGCTGGTTTTGGCCTCATTTTTTGTGGGAATATGTGTAGTTTTTATTGATACCAACTTTTACATATATATGACTTTTTGATCTCTTTTATGACATATTTTCTAAAGCAGATTAATTAAAGAAAACAGCAATTCTGGTGCTGTTTATTTTTTTATTTTTTTATTTTACAGCGTGTATTGTGCAATATAACTATTGATATAGTCTTATAGATTGGGTCATTATGGATATGGCGCTACCAAACGTATAGGTTTTGTGTCTTTTTTTGTAATGGTCTATTGTGTATAGGGAATGTAATGCATTTTTATTATTGGGTGGGCTGGGGGGGAGGTGTTTTGGTGCACTTTTTTTTTAACTTTTACACTAGTTTATTACTAAACAGTGATCTTTGATCACTGATACAATACACTGCACTACTACTGTAGTGCAGTGTATTGTATTTTTTAGCATCATGCTGACTGGAAATCTACTCATGGCTGAGCAGAGGCATATCAATGTTAATTCCTGGGGCATTTAAAAGGCCCCTGTGTTTACTATGGAGACCATCGGAGGACCGGACGACGACGCAGGACCTCTGATCACATGAACATGAGCATACGCTGTTAAAAGGCGTATGTAGTGGAATAAAGCCCATCAGTGACCGCTGTTAAAATACGTATTGGTGGTCACTAAGAGGTTAAAGACTCTAAAGAATAGTGCATCGTTAAACTCACTACGTACTAAACTGTGCTGTGTTGTTTTTGCATCATGTTTACTCATTTTTGGCTTTTCTTAAAATACAGCGTATTCTCTGCATGTTTTTTTGTTGACAAAACACCATGATATACAGGTATTTTAAATGTTGAGGAGGGGTTAACTATTACACAAGAAAAGAGAAAGCAAAGGTCCAGAAGTCTGATACAAGGACCACATTAAAGCGACTCTGTACCCACAATCTGACCCCCCAAACCACTTGTACCTTCGGATAGCTGCTTTTAATCCAAGATCTGTCCTGCGGTCCGTTCGGCAGGTGATGCAGTTATTGTCTTAAAAAAACAACTTTTAAACTTACAGCCCCGTGCCATACGGGCGTGGCTTAGAATACCTATGCCCTAACTTTGCACCACCCCTCCGTCCCTCCTCCCCACCCTCTTCATCATTAGGAATGCCACTGGAACATTTTCTCCATGCTGAACATTTGCACAGGTGTCTTAACGATCCAGACCATTTGCCGAGCTGACACAGGTGGGGAATAGGAGACAATCTGCCTGGAGCATTCCTAATGATGAAGTGGGTGGGAAGGAGGGACAGAGAGGTTGCGCCAGCCTAATGCATACACAATCTAGGCCACTTCCGTAGGGCACGGGGCTGCCAGTTTAAAAGTTGTTTTTTAGAACAATAACTGCATCACCTGCCGAATTGACCCCAGGACAGATCTTGGATTAAAAGCAGCTATCTGAAGGTACAAGCAGTTTGGTGGGGTCAGATTGTGGGTACAGAGTCACTTTAAGGACTATTCATAAAGAGATTGCACTGATTAAGGGGAATTTAAGAGAAAGTATCTTATACATAAGCACCATGTAATTTTCTTATTAAGACATTACTTGTTATCTTTATTATGCACACTTACTTTTAAACAGTCATCAACAAGTATATATAAAAACAAGTAATACAATTACTCTGTGCCCCCCAAAAATATATATGAAAAATACATATGTGCAATAAAATTCTTATCAATTACTGCTTGAGGCTATGTTCACACAGCGTAAACGTACGGCCATTGTTGCCATTGGCAACAACGGCCGTACTTTGTACGTTGTGGAACACTGCCTATTCTTCTGTGGGATCCCGGCCGGAGCATATACACATCGCATACGCTCCGGCCAGGATCCCATGCGGCGCCGCAAAGAACTGACATGTTAGTTTTCTGCGGCCAAAATTCAGTGAATTGCGGCCGCAGTAAGACCTGTCAGTTCCCACAATAAAGCAAGCGGCTCCGGCCGCTTGCTTCATTATGTGCTATGAGAGTTCTGATGGGGGCGCCCGCATCAGAACACTGCGGCTGGAAAGATCATTTGCAGAGACTGGCTGTTCCGTGACTCGGCCGGGTCATGGAGCGGCCGGTCTCTTACGGTCTCTTACGTAATGTAACGGTCTCTTACGTAATGTGAACATATCCTGAATGTCATTCAGCTCAACAGAGTGAATGCATAGTACTGAAACAAAACAATTTCCTTTTGAATGGAGCCATAGCTAATATATTAGAAATATAGTATATAGTTAAATATCTTTGAATATGGACAGTTTGCACAATTTCTTGTTTCTTACCTTCTGTAAGTCTGCCTGTCTGCTCAGCACTTCCACCAGGTAAAATCTTAGCAATATAGGCTCCAATCTCTCCCTGACTTCCAGGAATCTCTTTTCCACCAACAACTCTTATTCCAAATCCATTTCCTATTGAATAAACAAAGACAATAATTGATGCCTACTTTGTGACTGAAGCCTTCTCATCGACCAAATTTTTAAATTTCCCCAATAAATGTTTAATTTGTGACAGGACTGTTTGTTGGCATTCTCATTGAATTGACATGCCTTTGCCGTCTTTTTTTTTTTTTTTTGTCACCCTAAAAACTGATTTAATCATCACCAATCCTTTTTTCTATCAATCAAATAGGGAATATGTTTAGAATTTTTAAGTTCTTCTGTTCATTATATGTTACGGTAATACTTTTCATCTCTCTTTGTCCTTATTAGTATTTCTGCCAGTCATGTGGTTTGTCTTTTTTCAACCAAAACCAATACTAAATACTAAGTGAAATACTAAGTAAATCTTTCCACTATGACTGTGCCCTGTCAGTTCCATTCTTGGTTCTGATTGCAAAAAACCTGATCTAAAGAGTGACAGAAATACAATGTGTGAACATAACCTATGATTGATTTAATCTTCTATAGACTATGTTCACTTCAGTTACATCAGTCATTTTGCATTTTGGACACCAGTCATTACAATATGTTGGTACATTATTTTAGTTCAGGTGGACTGATTGCCCTTTGTGTGTGTCCTTATTAAAAAGTTCTTTAATTTAGTATTGAAGATGTTGAAATAATGGTGAAAACATATATGTGATCAACTAAAAATAATGACTGTATGCAAAAGACGTTCGCTAATAATTGTCATGATCATTATTAGAGATGAGGATTTTTCCAAAAGTCCGAATACAGTCGGATTTTTTTTCCTTTGCTTTCTAAAATGGCAGCCACCTCTCTTTTTCAAAGGCCCTTTAGAAATTTGAAGACATCGACCAAGGTGCAGTTTTTTATTAAAATAAATCTCCACCAATGAATATAAGCCTCCTAAAACAATGTACAGTATGCCAGTTAGAGACTGAGAGGGTTGTACAAGAATGATAGCTTGTCATAAAGTAATACAGACTATAAAATTTAAAAGTGGAAATACTCAAATCAAATGACAGACTCAGTAATTGTAATATGTCACAATTGTCATATGAAATAATATACAAGGTGGTGTGGCTATAATACTAATTGGGCAAAGAAATTATTTATGTTCTTTTCACAATGTAACAGGTGCTAAATATCGTTTCTATGGATTATACCTTGGGAGGAAACAGAACATCAAAACATATTTTAAATATTCATATTCCTACAATCACCAGGTGTTTCTTCCTATTTAGAACTGCTTGAAAATGTCAAAGAAATAATTTGTACATGTTCATTACTACCCAGCATAAAGGTCAAAACTATATTGTTCATTTCGCCTACACAAATCTCATTATTTGCCTTAGAAAACCTTGGCAAAATTTCAATCTTAAATGACAAAATAATGATCCACTACATATACTAAGCTTGATTCACTACACATACTAAACTTGATCCACTACAAATACCAAGCTTGATTCACTACACATACTAAACGTGATCCACTACACATACTAAGACCATGCTGTAAAGGAAAATAAATGCAGACATTACAGAAAGGCGTGGGTGACTATGCCTTAAATGGATGGTGTTGAGCTGGAATAGGAAGGTGGTTTTAGGTACATGCACTTTCCCTTTAACATACAGAAACAGCCTTGTGCACTTTAAGGCTATGTTTACACAATGTAATATTTCAGTAACGAATGGATGCTGATTGCAATGAAATCAGTGTCCGTACTTTACTGCAGGAGAGGGATTGCATTAAAGTTAATGCAATGCCGCAAGCTGTGTTCACTTATCGTTATGTTAACGCCCGTTCTTTAGAACGGGCATTAAAATAATGTTCCTGCTTATTATCTCCGGATGCTATTCAGTGAACAGTGTCCGGAAATAACAGCTGTTCACACAATGTAAAGTGCAGTGGCGGCCGCACTTTACATTGAAGTGAATGGATAATTGATTTGCAGGCACACCGGACGGTGCCCGAAAGTCAATGTTAAAAGAGGAATGTTCCTGCAGCCGATTTAGAGGTATCAGATGCAGGAACGTTGTGAATGCAGCCCGGCGGCTGGAAGTTTAACATCATCCATTGCTATGCAACTAAGGCTATGTTCAAATTACGTAAAACCACGGCCGTAGTTCTCGCCGCAGAACTACGGCCATAGTTTTGAGGGGTGGAACATAGCCTTATTTTCAATGGGATCCCGGCCGGAGCGTACATCCATCGTATGCGCTCCGGCCGGGATCCCATGTGGCGTCGGAAGAAACTGACATGTCAGTTTTCTGCGGCTGGAATTCAGTGAATTCCGGCCGCAGAAAGCCCTGTCAGTTCACACAGTGAAGCAAGCAGCTCCAGCCGCTCACTTCACTGTGGGCTATGGGAAGCTCTGATGCGGGCATGCGCTGATGCGCCCGCATCAGAGCTCCGCGGCCCGGAAAGATCACCCGGCTGGTACTTAAGTAGTCGCGGAACGGCCGGTCTCTTGCGTAGTGTGAACATAGCCAAATGCTGTTAAATGTTGTGTGAACATAGCCTAAGGCTATTTTCACATACTGTCAAAATGACATCTTTTTTAAATAGGCAGCCATTATTTAACAGCAAATAACAGCAGTTTTTTGCCTTTAAATCACACCCATACAATAAAAACAGCTATCATTTTGATAGACTGTGCACACAGCCTTAAAGTGTCACTGACGTTTACATTTTTTTTTTGCAGAACTCAATAGTACAGGCGATTTTAAGAAACTTTGTAATTGGGTTTATTAGCCGAAAAATGTATCTTTATCATAAAAAAGCAGTTTGAAGCTCTCCCCCCGTCTTCATGATTATCTATGGAGAGGGGAGGGGTGGAGGTAGATGAGGCACTAAAACAGGACAACAAAGAGTTCATTTACAGCTACATCACTGGGCGCTCTGGGCGAAGTCAGCACTGACCTCTCTGACCTCTGAATACCGGCTTTCACACAGCTCCCACTGTGTAATCCTTTGTTCTCTGCTCTCTGTTCTCTGATTAAAACTAGTTGAGATTTCCTGATAATGAGCAGTGAATGAGAGAGAGGGAGGGGGGAGATAAGCAATATGCAGATTGGCCTAATAAACCCAATTATAAAGTTTCTTAAAATCGCCCGTACTTTTGATTTCTGCAAAAAAAAAAAAAAAGACAGTGACACTTTAAAGTCAGAGCAGGGGCTGCAACTGAGAAGGAAGCTGCAGCACTACAGTAGCTGAAAACATCTGACCACTGGCATTACAATTTCTCTGGTTTCTATAAAAAGGAAACATTTTTATTACAAGATATGTATGTAGCATAGTGTGCAATAACAGTACACAGGAATATCTAATAAATCTTTTCGACTGTCTATATTTATTGACAGCTCCATGCATGAAAAAAAATTGTTTCAGGTTTTACAACTGTTTTACACCAAAAGCATAGTACAGGCGTCACAGACTTATAATAGAGCCTGTTTCCTGCAATATGTGAGCCGGGGGGGGGGGGGGGGGGGGGGGTCAAGATTTTCTCAAATCTATCTAGCGATTGGTGGAGGTCTCAGCATACCTGTGTGACATGTTAAAATTGAAGCTTTAAGCATAGTTGTGAAAATTCACTATTTGTTATCGGTTTATGAAACATTTACCTGATACTGTATGGTCTTTTGGATCCCTCTGCAGTTTAATTCTCGTATGTGGAAATGGATAGTGGGTAGGCTTTCCATTCATCTAATGAATAAAAAGAAATTTGAATAAATATATAGTGCAAGGAGTACAAAAGAAGACTGCAAAGTATAATAATAATACTGGATTTGTGTTTAGTGTATATCTAATCAAGATAACCTTTTTGAAGGTATATACATCTACTAATACGCTGGACTATAGCATTGAATTCTACCGTAGGCAAAAGTTTTGGGTAAGATCAAATAATTGAATGTGCATGAAAGCTTTTTGGATAATTAGTGAGTTAGAAGTTAAAAGTGCACCTACAGTATATATACCTACTTCTAGCATTTACCACAAGGAAAAATTAATAATATAAAAAAAAGTAAATCCTATTTGAATCGCCCTCCATTTGTCTGTGTAAAAGAATATTAACAAGCGGGTGTAAATGAGATCTGATTGTCCATTATGACTAAGCAATGTTGCTCCTTTTATCTAGCAGATTAGCGAGCAAATTGCTGTAAGCAAAAAGGTTTGCAATATTAAATGCCAGAGCCCAGTTAATTATAAATATGTTGAATTGAATTTAGGTCATGGGATTGACTGAACTAGTTAAATGATCAGTAATTATAGAATATAACGAAAACTCCTTAAAACTAAATAAAAAGTCAAAGCTATTCCTTCTTTAATATTCTTAACTACTGCGGCCTGATTCTGTCTCATATTGCAATCAAAATTTTAAGAAACATCAGCTATTTCTATTTTTCTCCTTTTCAAAATTGTACGTCTTGCAGTAAGACAGCTACTTACACAAACGTGCAGAAGCAGTCTCCCCCCACTGCTTTGTTTCCAGTAATAGATCAGGAAGGGTAAGCCTTGTGCCCTTAGATAAACTTAGCCCCATGGCCAGTATATCGGCTAGAAATTAAAGAGACTACCAATAAAATCAATCCTTGTTTTCTTTATGGGATTTGTACATTATTGTTTTGGGATTATGCAGAAGATTCTGCAAATTAATATCCTTTTTTGTTATAACAACACTGAACACAGAAAGGAAAAAGAGCACAAAAATAAAAGCACAACCAAGATATAGATAAAATAGCTTTATTAGAAACAGGCTACAAACAGGCTAGAAATCCTGTTTTTAACATAGCTATACTAGGATTTTTGTGCTTTGTGTATTTTTATCTCCATTAGAGGGATATCATGCAACTAGAGATGGGCGAACCGGAACGTTCGGTATTTGGTTAGCCGGGGCTGCTGAACTTGGATAAAGCTCTAAGGTTGTCTGGAAAACATGGATACAGCCAATGACTATATCCATGTTTTCCACATAGCCTTAGGGCTTTATCCAACTTCAGCAGCCACCGCTAATCAAATGCCGAAAGTTCGGGTTCGGATCGACTCGAGCATGCTCGAGGTTCGCTCGTCTCTACATGCAACACATTTAATTTAAAGATTTTGTTACTCTTTTTGCATTTGGTTAAATTTATCTGTAAGGAAAAGGATGTGTTATGTATTAATTATGGAGAGTACAAACCAGTAGCCGTCTACTTTTCTAACATCTTACTTGTTCCTGTGGGTGAGTTGGTCTGGTGTGTGATAATTTGTCAGGTAACTTTCTTTCAATTCCATGCCCATTTTCCAGTCGAGGTTCTCTAGGCTTGTCAAACCAATCAGTTTCTTCACGACGAAGATGATAGGCTTTGAAAATCAATGTAATATTAATATTTCTATTTCAAGCATTATAGCGGGAAGGGAGAA
This sequence comes from Dendropsophus ebraccatus, assembly GCF_027789765.1. Lineage (NCBI taxonomy): Eukaryota > Metazoa > Chordata > Amphibia > Anura > Hylidae > Dendropsophus > Dendropsophus ebraccatus. The sequence continues at coordinate 123,623,670 of NC_091454.1, forward strand.
GGAAAAGACTACTGTGAGGCAGTCATGCAAAAGACCAACCATGCAGCTTAGATCAAGATCAGAAGAACACACAGGCAAGCGGAATGGCAGCTAAGTGTACAATTGCAAAGCAAAAATAAGATAGATCACTGCATTACAACAAACTAATTGCCATGCCATTGTGTAATGAAACTGAGCGTTTCCTTATCATTTTTATTGGGTGCAGTGATAGGTGACCTTATGTACACAGTAATTTGTGAAGACTGGGATGAACTAAACATGAAGGCATGATTCTTCCTAAAAAAATATTGTCACCTTACACATAAACATTAAGAAAAACAATATACCATTGTTATTCATTTTGCCCCTATTAAAAGGCATATAGCAGGACTTTTTCTAATCAGTAGAAATGGAAATCCCTTGCAGGTATATTAGTCCATAGTAAATTGTATATTTGACTATTTATTTATATTCTACTGAATACATATGAATGTATTTAGGCATTATATTTGGTAATAAAGATAAAGCCTTTCACATACAATTATTGGTAACTACTGAAAATAAGAGGAATAATAATTACTAAGGCATTACCTGTGTGCATAAAGCATACAGTTCTTCCTCACAGATGCAATGCTCTTCAATAGTAGTGCTAATAGCAACTACTGAGAGAGGCAACCCACTTAGAGATAGCCCACTAAATTATACATTTTGGTTACAAACCAAGGTCTCCACATTCTTCATATACTTGTCTGTCTACTTACTGTACTAACAAATTAATTCCTTAAGTTATCTCTCGATTGACAGCTCAAAAAGTAACCTTAAGTAAAGGGTGTTAATTTAAAAAAAAGCCAAAGAGAGCCTTTTCACAATCCAAAGCTCTAGAAGAGTTTAATATACAGTTGTTCTATAAACCATCAATATCAAGCAACTCTATATGAAGAAAAGAAATAAGCAACAGTATCCAGTGTTCAACTAGACCAATGCAGCTCAAATGAAATAATATTATGTTTTAAAAAAAGATGTCCATTATTGTATTATTTTAAGTAACTTGAATAAGTTCCATTGAAGTCTATGGAATAACGGATGTCTTTTTCACACAGTGTATTGAATGACGTCCTCCTCAAAAGACATTCATCATTCAATACAAAAAGAAATCCATTGTTTTTATAAACTTAAATGCAATTTATGGAAGGCAATTAAAATGATGCAATAACCAACGTCTTTTTTTAAAACAAAAAGCGGACGCCTTTTTCCTTTTTTAGATGTTGTGTGAACATAGCTTAAGTTAGATGAACTATAGGATGTGGAAATCACCACAAGGTCTAATTCATATGTAGCAATTTTATTCAAGTACTGGCAATGCATTTCGGTGCTGTTCTGTACCAGCTATATCAAGCCATAACCAATGGTACAATGGAAAAAAAAATTATATATATACACAACAAGGCTGTGTTCACACTACGTATATTTCAGTAAGTATTGTGGTCCTCATATTGCAACCAAAACCAGGAGTGGATTAAAAACACAGAAAGGCTCTGTTCACACAATGTTGAAATTGAGTGGATGGCCGTCATTTAATGGCAAATATTTGCTGGTATTTTAAAACAACGGCTGTTGTATTGAAATAATGGCCGTTATTTACTGTTTTATGGCGGCCATCCACTAAATTTCAACATTGTGTGAACAGATCCTTTCTGTGTTTTTAATCCACTCCTGGTTTTGGTTGCAATATGAGGACCACAATACTGACTGAAATATACGTAGTGTGAACCCAGCCCAAGATTGTATTGTATATACACAACAACATGATTTCCACATCCTATAGTTCAGCTAACTTGGAGCAGAGTTCCAACATTTCAAGTGGTTGTCCCACCCTGGTGACATCATTCTTTTTATTACTCCTTTGAGCCACATTGGTTGCTTTGAGTGCTGGATACTGTTACTTGTTTCTTTTCTTTTAATTTTTGAGTCCGGCATACACAACATATTCTCGGGTTTAGATCTAGTGCCACAATGGATATCCTGATTCGATGAGGAACACCTTATATTATAGATTCTGCTTGCATGGATTATAGGTGTTGTGAGTGATTTTCAGGTCATCCACTGGCACCTATACTGCCTAGTGAGTTTATTGTGGTAAAGCAACTTTATAGGAATAGTATGTATTTAATATTCTTTAGTGTTTTCAAACATTAATGTTTATTATTAAAGGGGTATTCAGGAAAAACATTTCTCAATTTAAAATGCTTCTTGAGTAAATAAAAAAAGAAATAAACATGTACTTAGTTGCCAGTACCATACTGATATTGCTAGTCCCCACTGTCAGCATCATCTGTTACTTGTCAAGACACACAGGAAATACCTGCTTAGTCAATCACATGCTTTAGTGTTTACCTAAGTCAGTGATTGGCTGGGAAGGCATTTCCTACGTGTCAGGATGGAGAAGAGAAGACTCTGAAAGAGGGAAAAGATACTCTTTGAATGTTATCAGTGGGAAACCAGTGGCAGACAGGTGCAGGGTTCTTTATTTTTTTGTCCTCACCCTGAGTGGTTTCTTGAGAGAAAATATATGACTCTGGGGTACACCTTTAAGTGTTGTCATTTTTTTAAATTTTGCCTTTGCTAAAGTCTGTCTTTCCAATATACATTTCTATTACCAGATTACAACACTTTCAACCCCAGATGAACTCATATTGTTGCATCTAGGTGGACAAAAGACTGACTAAAATACCATTTGTCAACTTCTTAAGTATTACAAGGGCTCGACGTTGCATCCTAAACCAGACCACAACAGCTGGGTTGATAGAGCACTTTTTCACACAGAAGAAAAGTAAGTGTTTATTCTGATTTAACTTAACTTTTTATAAAAATTATATATTGTTATACTGAATGATGTATGCTGTATACTGGATTATATAATCTGATATGATAAAATGTTAATTCATAGTGTTAGGTGCTGCTCTGATATGATTTTTGCCTAAGAGGCGGTCCTGAGTGAGGAAGCCCTCGCAACATCCATATGCCCTAAAGGTTAAAATGGCTAAGTATACATTTTACTTGTATTACTAGATACATTGAATTTAGTATTATTATTATTATTATTATTAGTAGTAGTAGTAGAAGTAGTAGTAGCAGCAGCAGCAGCAGTGTAGTATTACATATAACATTTGCTGTGTAACACACAGTATAATATGTATACTTTAGGGGAAAATGTGTTCTTTTATCATGTCTTAAAACTTCTTAAATTATTAATATCACTATTAGGATTTAACATTCAAGAATTTGGTATATATGACATATAACTGAGACACAAGCACTAAGAGGGAGATTTATCAAACTGGTGTAAAGTAGAATTGTCTTAGTTGCCCCTAGCAACCAATCAGATTCCACCTTTCATTTCTCTCAGATTCTTTGAAAAATGAAAGGTGGAATCTGATTGGTTGCTAGGGGCAACTAAGACAATTCTACTTTACACCAGTTTGATAAATCTCTCCCTAAGTGCTTTAATAAATCTGGCTATTGCTGCGGTCAAAACAGGGCTATAGTGGCTTTGTACTGTAGTTGTAATATTGCATTAAAACTCTGCAAACTGCTGGATATTTACTGTATGACAGTCTTACGACTGTATTCCAAAAGTATGTGTTAGACATAATGTACAGTGTACTAAGAAGCACCCTTTTAAAAATGATGTTCTGTAAATATGCCATGCAATAACATAACAGAATATGCTCAATATTATGGTTTATGCTTTTTGTATTATTTTAAGATTTATAAAATACACTTTCTTTTTGTGTTTTAAACTTTCATACAAAAAAAGAAAAAGAAAAAAAAAACACTGTCTCCCAACTCTAAGCTTGTGATCTTAGTAAATGCCGCAAATCATATCTAAAATGCCAGTACCACAAGGTTAATTCTAACCATTCTAATGATTCAAATGCCTTACCACAAATGGACCAGTATTGCATGTTTTCGCACAGCAAAATATACATTGCAAATTCAAACCTTTTGGCGGATATCGCTTTGAAGTGCAAATCACTATGAACGAATGAGGTGAAAGACAATCTAATGATGTAAATTATGGGACTTTTGTTGCATCATTCATTTCATTTGCATTGTCATACACTTTAGTTTTGTCCTCTATAAGATATGGAATTTTAAGCTGCCTTAGCATATGTCTTGGTTAACGCATATATATATTCAAAAAGGAACTTTTATGTATTAATATTTAATTATATGAACCAGTATCTCTAAGGAATTTTACAGTAAAAAAGAATGTCAATAGCATATTATATATATTTTTTAAAGTAAGCTACGTCATTACTTTACATTCCATTGCTATCTTTCAGCTATGGTTAGGGCAATTGCTTTTACTATAATTAATACATTCCAGTAAGTTCTTATTAAAGAACAAAACCAACATGCAATACAAAGACATACAGTACACAGACTCTACGAGACTGGCAACAGAAGACTCCTACCATCATTAAAGGAATTGTCTGGAGGTTACCCAAAACAAACAGAGAAAACATTCATTTACCAACAGACACTTTGCTCACATCACATTTTAGCCACATTGTTAGAGCTGTTAAGGGTAACAGTTCAGAGATCTTATAACAGGTAATGTAGACCTCTGAATGAAACCAGAGTAGTTTAAGGGAAATACACATAGAGATTCTGAAAAAGAAATCCTTAATAGGGGTTGGTAGATGAAAACATCAAGGTCTATTTTGCCAATAAACTTATAGCATGCCAAGAGCTGATCTGTATACATACTCTTTACATTAGGATATACAGTAAAGCACGTGTGTGTGTGTGTGTGTGTGTGTGTGTGTGTGTGTGTGTGTATAACCCTACTACTTGCATGGAGTTTAAAAAAAAGTGTCATTTTGCAGTGTAAAGAAACTAAGCAGTCCAATTCAGATGGGCACAATGCATCCTTATGTACTGTTACTGTCTATATCCCAATAACTAATACTGACATGGATCTGGTAAATCAACTTATAGCAATGTGGTGCTTTAAAGGGGTTTTATGATTGATTGGCCAAGCATGCAGTCCTTCATTCTGACACATTCTGCCACACAAGGAAATACTTGACAGTAATATATTGGCAAAAAGGTGCAGATTTTTGCCCAAACCTGGTTTGGGCAGAAATGTACAACATTTTGCTGATGTAAGCCCTGTTTGGGTGAGTGCAGAATAGTGCGTAGGGGCTTTGGCTTCTTTTGTGCCCAATTTATTAAGATTTATGCATGCAGATGTAAACCATAGTATAAAATTTGTGCCAGCTCAGAGCTGGCATAGATTTCTGGGACTGCCACATGGCATCCTCAGATTCACTGGGTTTATTATGAAGTGTGTTGCATGGGGGCAGAGATTTAAGATCATGTAAGGATAGGCTAGTCTTGATAACTCAAAAATCTATGGTGAAAATTGAGACAACTCAAGTAAATTAGCCAGGCAGTTTTTCCTGCAAAAACACTGTATTTAACATCCTCCCACAGCTGCACTGTAAATTAACATTGCTGAAACCTATGTACAAAGGTGCAGCAATGTTAATTTACGATGCAGGATGACACAGACACAGAAGCTGCGCCTGTGTCATCCGCTGTGGGTTCCGTCTATCAGTAATAGCTATGCTCTGGTGCTAACAGTTAACCAAATAGATAGCACGGCCACAGAATCTATAGGGCTTCAGATAGAGAATTTTCTCACTCCAGAGGGAGAATTCTCTGTTCGGTAAACATCAGGGCAGGACAGAGGATGTGATCGCAGAGCCCCTATGGTAGCCATGGACATGGTTTCTAGCTACGGAGGCAGGCAGCAAAGGGAGGGAGGTAAGGCTGAAGCGCAGCCTGAGCTCTGCCCCCTCCCCTCTCTCTCCTGCTGCTGTTACAGTTTTTTTCACTGTTCTCCTTGAGTTCAGTGATTACTGTGTTTTGTTGATTGATTTGTTATTGCCCCAACTAGCCAGAATCCTACTCCACACTGACGAGGGGCAAATACCCCGAAACGGCTGTCTGTGGATGGAGGCCTGCCTTGGCAAGTCCTTATCATGATCGCAATACTCCTACCTTGAGTTAGACATTGACAAAAAGGGGCCACCCTGGTATTTCCCTGTTTGTGTTCCAATACTCGCAACCGAGTGGAACTTAAGGGGCTATTTATCAGGGTGGTGTGGTGCTCTCCCTATCATGGAGGCACCCCGTGGCAACAGGCTAGAGATATCTGGCTATCCATGTTTTGAGACTCGCAACCGAGACTCCACGGACTTGTTTTGCATATTTAAATTTTTAGGGGAATCAGTGGAGACTCTTGATTGAGTACTTCATTGGAGTTTTTTTTCACTGTTCTCCTTGAGTTCAGTGATTACTGTGTTTTGTTGGCTACAGTGTCAGGGGACAGAGGGGAGGGGCCAGAGCTATTTACATCAACTTATGGGATCATTATGATCCCATAAGCTGATGTCCAAAAATGACCTGGGCATTGAGGCACAAATTCCCATTGGTCGTGAAAGGGTTAAAATATAAGAGTTCAAATTTTGCATTTTATTCTAAAAAGTATCATTGCCAGGTTAAGATATGTGGTCCTTATTTGTCATTCCAAGTGCAGCATGTATAAATTGATTCTAATTGGCTGGTATTACTGAAGTATAAAATGTTCATTTTTTTTTCTATTCCCTAAACAGATCTTACAAAATTATTTAATATTGTAAGATATGTATCTGTATTAGGTGTTGCAAACAAAGTCCACTGATGGCATACTATTGTATAGAGTTAGGATATGTTCAAACAACATACATTTCATAACAAGAACGGCCGTTGCTTTCAATTAAAACAACTACTGTTCTTTTCATAGTGAAATGTGTTGTATTGAAGTCAACGGCTATTGTTCACACAATGTACAGTATTGAACAATGGGCGTTGTTGGCCATAGCCATGGAAATAATTTAAATAGTAATTATTTCCGGCCATTTTGCATTAATTTCAATGCAATTTTTAATACACTCAATACAACGGCCATTGTTTTTGAGTGCCAAACATAACAATATTTTCTTTATTTTGTTTCATATATGTAGGTAATTTTAAGACTGTACAAATTGTATAAATGTTCCCAATATTTTATATTTCTGAAAAAAATAATACATTATTGTATAAACCAAAATACTGTTGATTGAATTTCCATGCAGCATTATGTCATGCAGTCTATTTGTTTACAATAATCATAAGCAATTAAAAAAAATTGCATGCACATATTTCTTAAATAACACACATACATTTATTAATACAAATTAAAAAAAGAACAAAAGCACAAAATGAATGCACATATTTCACAAACAGTTACAAAGAAAAGTTTTGTTTTTTTAAATAAATGAATAAATACATCTCATAATAAATAGATAATATTTCAGGTTATAAAGCATCTACTTATAGCTTTGTTATCATATCTCCTTGCTGCTGCTAAGAGCTTGCTAAAGCATGTTGCAAAGCAGACTGTTGCTGGTGCTGACAGCAGCAAGGAGTTTTAAAAAAATTCTTAATTTTCATATATATATATTTTTAAAAGATATATATATATATATATATATATATATATATATATATATGGCTATACAATACCGATTTGCAAATTAGTAGATGCACATTGACACTAAAGTAATACCCTTAGAATTTAAAGTTTTTTTCAATAGACAAACCTCAATTTTAATAAATTACATTGTTTTTTTAGTTATGTAATTATTGTTTTTTAAATTTGCCTTTCTTCTATGATACACAAATTATTCTGACACACCAATTTACACATACAATGAGAATGTTATATGCATATGTATAAATATGGGACAATGAGAACAGAAAGAACATGAAAACAAAACAAAAATATGTTCAAATAAATCAGAGTAGAAAAGAATTACATAAAGAAAGAACACAGATTTCACAACAGAATGGAAATGTTTAAAAGTCACAAGATAAATTAATAGCATGCATAGAACTGAAGGTTTGTGTTGTGATAGGTGTAAAGAAGTCTGATTCCCTGATTACCTTCACTATCAGACATGGCATGTTGAAAGTCATCCATGATGAATGCAATGTCTCGATCATAGCCACGAGTTCTGGATTCCTCTCTCATGTGTTGTTGTACTTCAGGCAAAGAGTGACTAGACCCAAACTGATCCCTGCTGTCTGCGGATATTGGAGGCAAAGGTCCAGCTGAAGCTCTTGCCATTCCCATAGGTTGGCCAACAGGACTTAGTGGACTTTCTTCTTCAGAGTTCTGTGCTACTATTGGAATTCTTCCCCTACTTTGACTAATAGGAAGACTAGATGGTTTTGTTCTTCCAGAAGGCGCTGCATGGCTAAATGTTCCCTCTAAGGCTTCTGATTCATTAGCTTTCTGTCTTAAAGATGAACTAGATAAGTCTCTTTTAATTGACAAATCTAGACCATAAATAGATGATGGTCTGGATGAAGGCCGTGATCGACTACCACTTACGTAAGGTTTATCAACTTCATCCTGCATTGCAGTTCTTATATTTGAATTCATTGTTGACCCAAGACTTTGAGCCAAGGCAGGTCCCAAAAATTTTTGTTGATCTGTTATATTTTTTCTCAAGCCATATGTAATATCATCCTGTAGTAGCCTTACCTTTGAAGAAATACTTGGAATCGAAGATGTACTAGAAGAAAGATAGCTGGAATAGTCAGGTTCTAGATCTCTACTTTCCTGAATTGGAGAAAATTTTGAAATCTTTGGGTCTAGTAAGGATATTTTATGCTTTGGTTGCTTTTGATATAGTATAGCAGGGGGAAGTTGTTTAGCAGCTTGTTTTTCTAGTGTGAGTCGGCTAATGCTGTATTTTTCACTCTTCGGAAAGTGTCTATACAAGCTATCTGAATGATAATAAGGTGAATAGCCAGCGAGAGGATCTAAAGTCTCAGTACCTCTACGAAATTCTTGTTTTATTTGATGTTTGAGAAGTTTTAGCTCATAAGGATCTTCCATTGAGTCTTCATCTCCTTTACCATATGTATGCAATCTAGTAGAAGTTGAAATAGGTGCTAAAAAGTCTGTTACTTCAGGAGTTCTACGAGATTCTACAGTTCGAAGAAGACGGTCAGTTTTAGAAAGTTCTTTTTCATGAAGTCCAAATGCAGAGCTTATGGAGCCTGATCCTTTAGTAAGTTCCCCAATGTCATCAATAAGAACATAATTTCTGGAGGCGTGATGTTCTAGATCAGCATAAAAAGAATCTGCAGATATGCTAGACATTGGACTACTTGCCATGCTACTTTTTTCATCCAAGCCTAATCGTAAGTCCAAAGTACTATATTTACTGCCAAGATGAGAAACAGAGTAGCTGCTGTCAGTAGAAACAGGTGCAATTATAAGTGGTTGATTTCTTATAACATCATAGTGTGATGCTATTTTAGCATCTAAATCTAAGGCACCCTGCCGTGATTTTTGCTGCAATAATAATAACTGTGAAGGATGTTGATATGAAGACTGCTGACTTGGTGTAGGCTGTGGCTGAGGAGTAAAAGACATAGTTGGGACAGCTTGAAAAGTTGGTTGGGTTTGGTATGATGAAACTTGCTGATGGTATAAAGGTGGTTGGTAATGGGACTGTTGAGGAAATTGTGTTGGTGCTTGAGTAAGTAAAGTAGGTGTTTGATATTGGTATTGTGTGTAAGGGCTTGTCTGGGGTGCAAACTGAGTTTCTGTCTGAGTCTGTGGAGGCAAATAAGGATTGTACTCTGTTTGTGGTACAGTTTGTGGCCTGTCTAAGCCAAGATGGTTCTCAATTCTAGTTGGCCTTGAATTACTAACTTCACTATCTGACATGTAATCACGCTCTTCAGCAACACCTTGTAGATAAGCTCTTTCTCTCTTTTCTCTCTCTTTCAATAAAGCTTCTTTTCTCCTGTTGATTCCCATTTCTAAATACCTCAATTTTGCATCTATTTCTTTTTCCTCCTCATCTAGCTCAGCTTGTTTCTTGCGCAGTTTAGATGATTCTCTTTCAACAAGATCCAATTCTCTATCAATGTCCTGAAGAATTTTAGCTCGAGCCATTGTTGTAGTCCTACAAATTCTTCTACGAGAAACAGATCCAACTGTGCTGTATGTAGATTGTAAGCCTATACCAGCTTCTTCTGGTGGAGGGTTTGGAAGTGTCCTTTTTACCTTCTTTTGAGTGCCACTTTGAAGGGTTTTAGTCTATAATGTAACAATAAATAAAAACAGAAGATATAAGTCGACTACCTAACTTTAATTAGCATATATATCTAAATAATAAGTATTCTCAGATTGAAGAACATTATAATTGAAAATAATCTATATTTAACATTTAGAAATAACAGAAAAATATATGTGATAAAATAATGCATAGCCTTACAGCTATGTGACCACCAAATCATTTCTTTATACCCTGTGTAGATTTTTCTGTACTTTTGCACCTTTCTGTTTATTGTAAAAAAAAAAAAAAAAACAGACAAAAAACTTGTTGCGTGGTGCAGTCAATGTAGTCAATAGATAATATTTTTTACAATATGCAAAGATATATCCATTTTTCTTTTTAGAAAAGAACACTGTCCAGTTTTTTTTGTTTCTTCAAGGATTGTGCCCTGCTCCATATTTTAGACAGGTTATACCAAATCTAAATATCAAAATATAATGTGTTCATCAGTAACCCACAAGACCTTCTTCCTTTTAATATGATTAATCAACTTGCTATAAAAACTTTGTTCACACAGTGTTATGTTAATACCCGTTCTTTTAGATGGGTGTTAAAATAATGTACGTGCCAGTTTTTTCAAGATGCTGTTCAATGAACAATGTCAGGAAATAACAGCTGTTCACACAACGCAATGTGCGGCAGCGGCCGCACATTATATTGAAGTGAATGACTAATTGATTTGCGGGCACATCCGACGGTGCCCGGAAGTCAATGTTAAAAAAAGAATGTGCCTGCAGCCGATACAGAGGTATCAGCTGCAGCAACGTCCTGAATGCATCCTAGAGGTCGCCAGTTTGCTAAGCAACGGATGCTGTTAAACATTATGTAAACATGGCCATACCTACATTTTTAGTGTATTTTTTTAGAAGATATTTGACCTTCAATAGGAGTCTTTGGATTGTATGGATCACATGATTTGTAGTGGAAAAATGCCACAAAAAGAATGCAGCCAAAAAATGAAATGCATGTACTAAAACATTATTTTTAGAACACCAATAGAATTGCATAAAAGAGGCATGATACACAAAATAAAAGGCTGCAGATTTAAAAAAAAAAGTTTTTATGTTTGTGTGTGTGCTTGTGTGTAAAGCTTGTGGACATGTGACGGGAAAAGTGCTCGAGGGGATGTACATCTCACCCAGGTTAATACATAGCGTGAGATGGTGAGTCCAGGAGGCATCGGTGCTCAGCAGTGTTATGCTGCTGAGCTATTATTTATTATTGCCGGGCCTGGACTTACATGGAATGGCAGGTAGGTTTTGGTAGTGGGACTTGCCATTCCCTTCCCCCGATCCAGTATGGGTTTTGGGATCAGGTGAGCTCTGATCCCAATCAGCCTGAGAAGGCAAAAGGTGGGCTCAGTGTACAGGTCCTTGCTCTCAGACAGGAGTAAACAGCCTGCGTGATCTGTTTGGTGAGAGCTGGGAAGACAGCCGCTGCTGGGGCCTGGTCACACCCCGCAATACTGCCGACTGAAGTGCCAGAGAGGTAACCTGCTTTGTTAGTTAGCGCCCAGACGGGCAAGACCTTTTTGTTTTGTTCTTAAAGCACAGTGTTGCTATATTTCTGTTATGGACTGTTTATGCTGCAAATAAACGCCAAGCTGTTATTTTACAAGTCCAAGTCTGTTGTGAACTGTGTCCAAACCCACCATCCCCCGGGAAGATCCCTACAAGCTATAATTGCAGTATGATAGATAATTTATGAATGCCAAAGTGAGACCACTTGACTTTATGATAATAAAGACAGGATCTGCGCTATTCACTAGCAGTTCAGGATTCACAGTAGCTCAAGAAGACATAATTAAATAATCCATGTCTTAGTCCCTACATCCCAAAATGAAAATCTCCTTGCTTGCTATTTTATGAATGTGTCCTAATTCGTTGTATGAAAGTCTTATTTTGTGTTTCTTGTTATAGAAACAGCCTTGATATATGAGAAAGAAACAAGAATAGAAGTTCACAACATCTCTATTAAAAGAATTATACCTTTCCACATTCAGAAAACATTTTGCATATTTTTCTTTAAAGGGCAACTCTGGGTAGGATTTTTTTTTATTAAATATAATTTGAAAGTTATATAAATGTCTCTATACAATGTATTACTTTGTCTCCACAGTTCTGCTCTAGGGGTAGTTGATTAACATCCAAGAAATAAAGAAGACTGTACTCCCTGCAATACACTTTGTCTCCTGTTCCCTGTGCCTTCCCCCTTGTAGACAAAGATAATGTGACAACTGTCTCACATTCACTTTGTGTTCTGAGGTCAGATTAAGCATGCAGAGGTAAGAGGGGCAGAGCAGGGGTGAGACATAAGTGGAGAGGTGCAGGAGAGCGCAGGAGGTGGCAGGGCTTTGGGGTGGGAGAAACAGGATGTTTTGATGTGGGGCCAAGCCACGAAATGACAGACGTGATTTTGGTTTCAAAATGAAATTATAAGTGGACAAGAAATAACGTAGTGGGAACATAGACTATGAGCGCCTGTTTTTTGTGGGCTGGTTGGGGCATCATTTTTCATGCCATGATCTTTAGTTTTTTTTATTGGTATCAAAATAGGTGTAAAAGAAAAATTCTGATTAATTTTGGTAAATTTTTTCCTAATATATAATTTAAAAAAAATCCTGGAGTTTTTTTCTCTTCTCATTTACGTTGTTTACTCTGTGGGAACAACATTGTTATATTTAATAGATTGGACAATTTCACATACTAGAATAAATAATATGTTTATTTTTTACATATTTTTATTTTTATAATGGGAAAAGAGGTAATTTAAACATTGATTGGGGTTTATACTTTTTTTCTTTTACACTTTTTTTTAAACAATTGTGAGTCAGGCAGTGTGTATACACTGTATAATCTGTTGTGAGACAGGCAGTGTGTATACCCACTGATAGTGTATACAGCTGTATACTGTGTGTGTGGGATAATAGCTGTTATCTTGCTACTACAGATTTGTGCAGTCTGCGTCCAGTGAAGGCGTTTACCAGCCCTTTATTTCTTTTTTTAAAAAAAACAATTCTATATCCGGTATATGGCTATATACTGTGTGTGTGGGATAAAACCTCTTATCATGCTACTACAGATTTGCGCAGTCTTCGTCCAGTGAAGGCGTTGACCAGCCCTTTATTTCTATTGTTGTAAAGACAATTTTATATCCAGTATACAGCTGTATACTGGAAGTGTGGGATAATACCTCTTATCTTGCTTCTACAGATTTGCAGTCTGTGTCCAGTAAAGGCATGACCAGCCCTTTATTTCTATTGTTGTAAAAACAATTCTTTATCCGGTATACGGCTGTATACTGTTAGTGTGGGATAAATTAAAAACTATCTGGTACAGCTAAATTGTATTGAAAAAAAGGCTACTACAATGTGTAGCGCAAAGCAAAAAGGACAGGGACGCGGAAATGCTGCTGGGGTTTCAAGCCGCGGTCAAGTGATTGGGGATACAGCACGTGCTTTAAAAGGAACGTCCAGTCTCCGATTAGACGCTCAACTCCTCAAGAGAGCTTCGGGCATCCCCAGTGCAGCCAGTGTACCTCACACTGCCTGCATCGGGGAATGGGACCGTAGAAGAAGACGCGTGGAGGCCAGGAACGGGCCCAGGTGAGTTAACTGTTTGTTATTTTATTCATTTAGCTGCAGTTAACCCCTGCCTGACCATAGCAGCGCTGCGGTCAGGCAGGGGTTAACATTTTCCGTCATATAAATTTAATCCCTGACAATCTGATTGAAAGTAAGGGGTCCTCTTATATGCCCAGTCGCCTTATATGACGGAAAATACGGTAATAGATGCACGGGCACCTCTCTCCCTCCCTGTTCAGTGCCATCCATTTGGGGAGCAAGTGTCCTTGATCCCCAAAGTATTCCATAAAAGTATTCCATCAATAAAGCATAGTGTACTGGAACCACTCACTAAAACTACATTACATATAGTTCCATAGACAATACACTACATAGACTTCTATATATGAATTACACCTGATTGGTGAAGTCAGGTTTTTTTTTTTAGAGATTCTGAAGCCTGCCTTAGTAGATGTACTAAGTTGAAGGAAATTTCCCATGATTAATGCACATTAGGAATTGTATTGCATTGTAGTCAGTCACATCGCGGCAATAACTGACGCCTCTTTAAACAGAAAAATCAAATAGAATTGAATAGAAAAAAACGCCTTTTCTCTTTTTTCATGTTGCGTGAACAAAGTCTAACTCTGACAGGCACCCTATTGGGCCCTAAGTAGCACAATAATAGTAAACAGATAAAGGATTTAGAACTGGTTCTGGGGAAGACCACTACAACTGTAATGTATTACTGAATGAATATCATTTGCACAAGAGAAAAAAGTTATCTAGAGACTACAAGTGTGGGGTATAAATCTATTTATAATAATGTGGAAGTCACATATTTACAATACATCCTGCCTGAAAAAAAAAAAATGGTGGAAGTATAATAACAACTGCCTGTTCCTTTCACAGGGAGACTACCAGTCAATAAATCTACTTAAAAAGATTAGAGATAAGCAAGCCAAACTTCCCAAACCAATTTCATTACAAACTTTTCAAAAAAATTAATTCAGGAACTAACTGAATTTTTCAAAAAGTTTGTACACAGGTTCATCCAAAATGGTGGTCGCACATAGTACATTACATTACAGCAAAAGTGCGGGTGCAAGGGATTATCCATAATCTCTTGCAGTTGGCCCATTGGCTGCATCCCACTTTCCACTTTCTCCTTCAGTATATATGCTAGAGCACAGGTAGAGGCAGAGAGAAGCAGGGAGAGAGATAGAAGAAAGTTTGGAAAAAGTAGTTGTTTAATCTGTGTAACTGTGAAATGGCCCCATTTAGAAAGGATTCACTTATTCTGCCTGGGTCCAGTCTGTGAAGTCATGTCCCCAACAGCCTTTAGGGCCCTATTCCACAGTAACGATAATCGTCCGGATCGGCCCCATTTGGCCCGATTCGGCCGATTATCGTTCGGTAAAATAGAGAGAACGATCAGCCAATGATTGTGTCATCGGCTTATCGTTCATTTAGGGCCAGACCTAAAATCATCGTTACCCCACCGCGCATCTCTACGGTTGAATAGCGGTGCGCGGCAGGCGACCGACGATTTGACAGCAGCATCATACATTACCTGTCCAAGCTTCTCCGCGCTGTCTTTATCCCCGGGTCCCGCGCTGCTGTTTATCTTCTGAATGGACAGTTAGCTGACGGATCGCTCAGCCAATCACAGGCCGGGACCGCCATGGCCTGTGATTGGCTGAGTGTGGCCTGTCAGCTGACCGGCCATTCAGAAGATAGAGCGCGCGGGACCCTGGGATGAAGAAAGCGCGGAGAAGAAGACCTACAGGTAATGTATGATGCTGCAAGGGCTGCAAGGACATCGGTAGGCCCAGTAAACGAGCGGCGATCTAGCAGATCGCCGCTCGTTTACATCGTTGATCGGGCCCTCCTCGGCCCGTGGAATAGGACCCTTAGTCATGATCATTTGACCACTCACTAATCACTAACCACTAGAGATGAGCTAACCTCGAGCATGCTCGAGTCCATCCGTTTCGGCATTTGATTAGAGGTGGCTGCTGAAGTTGGATAAAGCCCTAAGGCTATGTGGAAAACATAGATATAGTCATTGGCTGTATCCATGTTTTCCAGAAAACCTTAGAGCTTTATCCAACTTCAGTCACCGCTAATCAAATGCCGAATGATCGGGTTCGGATGGACTCGAGCATGCTCGAGGTTCGCTCATCTCTACTAACCACCAATCACTAGAGGCTGCAGTTCATATTCTGTGCACAGCATCACAACTTAACCCCTGCCTGGCTGGCAAACTAAGCTGGCTCAGCAGTACAGACAGGGCTCCCTCCGGAGCAGAAGTTGGATATTGCCCTGTAATTCCTGAAGATTCCCAGAGCAACTTAAATTGTGGGCTACAGGCTGGTGGTGACCCCTTAAAAACCCTGGTTGTGACCCTCCTCAGAATTGTGGGCGAGAGCCTGGATGACCGTTTAAAATTTTTCAAAATTAATTAAAAATTGAAAAGAAAAAAAAAATTTAAGTAAATTTATAATTGAATTTCAAATAATAGTTGCTGTATAATCACATATATTATGAATCTTGAAAAGTGATTTTGGGTTTTTATGGGTTACTGGCCTGTCTAACGTAAAAAAAAAAGACTTGAAATTTAAATTTCAAATGAATTTTAAATTAATAATGAAATTAATATTGAAATTGAATTTGAAATTTGGTGGGATAACGAGGACCTGCAAATTTACAGGCCTACATCCTAGGTAGAGGATTGGACAAGCCAGTCCTCCTTTTCACTTGCTGCCTTAGTAACAACTGTAGGTCCCTGTTAACTGGGAGAGGAAGGCATGGATCCTGGATAAGGAGGGCATAATGCACACCCTTAGAAAAATTATGGGTGACGGCTTGGTGGTGAACCTCCTTATAATTCATGGCAAGAGCCTGGTGTGACCCTCTTACAAATTCTTGTGACGATTCTTGTAATAACAATGCAGTTTTTCTAAGAGGCCCTGGAATTTGATGCAGACACTTTCAATCCTTTTGAAGACGGAGTGTAAATGAGTGTGTGGACAGGTGTTTTTTGAAATAGTAACCAGTTCAAACAGGCAGTTAATACAGGTAATGAGTAGGAGGAGCTTCTTAAAGAAAAACTAACAGGTCTGTGAAACCTTGAATTCTTGCTCGTTGCTTCCTGGTATCTTTAAAATTGATAATAAAAAAAATTCAAATAGAATTTGAAATTGCATTTGAAATACAATTTGAGAAATTTTAAACTGAAGATTAAAAACCACCCTGGGGAGGCTCCTCTACCAACCTGGTTTATCCTGCCTGAAATAGCATTTCCTCAGAAGACAGAAGCACAAAATATAATTACTCCTGACTCTGTAGAGGACACTTTCAATTATTTAATGAATATGTATGATATATATGAACTGTAACAACCCAGGGTATATTGCAGAAACCAAAAAAAAAAAAAAAAGATAATTTAAAACTGAATTTCAATAGTGAGTTCCCCCCAATGTTTGTGGTGCCTGAAGTGTACTATCTTACTGTTTATTCCTAACACTGGAACTCCAGTGTGTTGAACCCAAAAGAGTACAGGAAGTGAACACAAGGATGTACAGTAAGTATCTCTGCTGTTTAGCTCCAGCAAAAGGATACAGATGCATTACTGCCTGACATCATGGCTAGGATTTTTACTGCTGGCAACTGCTAAGTAATGTGATCAAGAACTGGATATAAATCTTTAAAGCTTTTGAAGATAACACCTGTAACAGGTAACAGATATAACTACTTAAACAGTTTAAGTGTAAAGCTCTAAAACCATTTTATTTATTTTGACTATTATTATTTGACTACTGGACTGCAAAAGACAAAATGTACTCTAGTAACCACCCTTAATTTTCCACTTGTGATGGATCCACAAATTGTTTAATTGACAGATAGGAATAGAAGATTGCAAATATAAGTTTAAATGTAAAAATACAGTTATTCTACATGCAAATGTTTAATTTCAATTTCAGTGCTATGATAAATATATGACTAAGGACAATTGAAGAGTACACATCAGACTTATGAGTTGGTATTACAAGAACGTACTGGTATTTCATATGCCAGCGTTAAGTAAACCCCTGGGATGGCTTATTGACTGCAATAAGCATCTAAGCAGAGGCCTTGGGGAGTTAAAAATTGCTGGCTCTTAAAAGGAAGGGGGGGGGGGTGGGGGTGGGTGGAGGGAGAGGTCCCTACTTAGTTTTTGGATGGGTTATTGGCTGCCATTAGGGATACATGGGGAGGCCTGTTACTGTGAACATTGCTGGAGTAAAGTTGTGTTTATGCTATATTTTCTGCTTTTATATAATTATGCATTTGGCATAATCACAGATGGTATATATGCATGCATGCTATATATTTATTACTGGCAATATTTGGTATATTCATTACTGTTATATGTATATAAGTAGAGATGAGTGAAACAAATGCCACACATGTTAGCTTATAGTACTGTCACTGGGCAGGATCAAGGCATTATCCATAATCCCTTGAGCCTATCCAATCACCTGCAAGCCCCTTTGTGATGTCAAGTATCTCCAACTCACCCTCTATAAAGCGCTGTGGAATCTGTTGGCGCTATACAAATAAATATTATTATTATTATTATTATTATTATTATTATTATTATTATTATTATTTAAGGTGAACTACTTCCTGGAAATGAGCAGTCTGTTGTAAGTGTAGTTGAGAGTAGGTTGAAGCAGGCAGTTAGAGAAATACAGAGAGAATAGGAGGGTAGATTGTGGTTGGCTTTCTGTGGGAGCTGTGCAGCCAGTGTCCAGCAAAAAAAGTAACTGGGTGCTGGTTGTGCATTAGAGCAAGTTGCTGGGTGTACATTATAACAAGTTACTGGGTGTGCATAACAAGTGACTGGGTGCTGGTTGTGTATTATAGCCAGTCGCTAGGGGTACATTATACGAAGTGACTAGTTGTGTATAACAAGTGACTGGGTGCAGGTTGTGCATTACAGCAAACCGCTGGGTGTACATTATCCCAAGTCACTGGGTGTGCATAACAAGTTTCTGGGTGCTGGTTGTGCATTATAGCAGGTCACTGAATGTGCATAACAAGTAACTGGGTGCTGGGTCTACATTATACCAAGTAACTGGGTGCTGTTAAGACATTTTGCATTACAATAAAAAAAATCTTTGGTTCAATTTAAAAATAGATAAAATATGTCCAAGCATGCAAAAAAATCTGGCCTAGGGTCTGGAAAGTGTCAATGGCCAAGGTGGAACAGAAGGTGGTCCCAGTTAAAGACAGACTCGTAAGAGTGGTAGTTTGGTGTCTGAGACCCAATTCCAATTTCCACTGCTGTCAGCAAGAGGGCTCCTGGTGAGCCTAGCAGATTGGCTAGACCCTAAGACGCTTGAGTTTTGCGGATCTATTGGAAGAATCCCCTGAGAAGCAGGAATTTGGAAGAAGCATTAAAGGACAACTCCCACAAAAATTTTTTTTTGCTCATTTAACACACATTACAAAGTTATATAACTTTGTAATGTGGTTAAATACCCGGCCTGGCCCCCTTCCCCCACTTTCGGACCCCCGACCCCCCACCCCGGAAGTTAAGGAATGTATACATTACCTATTACGATCGTCACGGTCCTCTTCTCCGGGGCGGCATCTGGTGACGACGACGTCAGAGCCGAGGGGCGGTCCGGGTCTTCTTCCTCCTCGGCGTCTTCATGCAAAGTGAATGGGGATGAAAAGGCTGCTGGTGCACATGCGCACCAGCAGCCTTTTCATTGGCTGGAGCGCATCACATGGCTTCCAGCTTGCTCAGCCCTGATTGGCTGAGCTTGCTGGAAGCCATGTGATGCGCTCCAGCCAATGAAAAGGCTGCCGGTGCGCAAGCGCACTGGCAGCCTTTTCCATCCCCTGGACCCGGAAGTTGGAGACATCGCTGGATGGCGGACGGCGGCGACGGAGAGGCGGACGGCGGGCGAATCGAGTGGCGATCGTCACCGGAGAGTATGGTGTCTGTGTGTGTCTGTGTTTTTTTTTTTTTTGGGGTCCCGCGGGAGTTGTCCTTTAAGACTCCCAAAGTTGATACGCCACAGAGCAGTGAGGAGAGCCAGGCAAGGGCCGCTTCTGGATGCAGTACGGGATTGTACTGCTTGGCTATGAAGGAAGAAAGCTTGGCAAAGGACAAGTTTGTCCCAGATTACCATGATAATGACGTGGCAGACACCACTAGGAATCCACATCCACAAATGACATTCTCGGAGTCATCATCAGAGTGTGAAGCGTGCTGAGACACACGCAACAATCACTCGATATAGCCGGAAGAAGTGAGCAGCTGTGTGCAATTGCCTGCTAAAACACAGCTTTGTCTGGCTCTTTGCTGTAAATGCTTCCAATAGTCCTGTCTATAGCATAAGAGAGTTTACACAAACAGCAAAGCAAATACATGTTAATCATCTCTATTATAAAAAAAGGCAAGAGTGCAGTAGTGTAGCTTCCATGAAGGCAGACCCTGTGACTGGTACAGGGCATGTGGAAAAGTGTTTTGCTTCCATGGTGGCCAAGGTTTATAGCACCCACTGGCAGGCTGGTTTCCTACTATCCTCTCTTGTGGCAGGAAGCAGCATTTCACCTCCAGCCACAAGAAAACCCCCCCTTTCTACCACAAAGCACATACTTGTGTTATCCGGTGGTCAACACAGTCCCTTGTCGTTCCATTCTCCCAGATCTCCGACATGCTAGTGGCATCACTTGGGCATCGCGGGACTGCACTGACCACCGATCATGTGATATGAAGCAGGCTAAGAGGAAGAGAGAGGCGCCATAGGGTAATAACATCAATACTCGGGTGGGAAGGGGATGCACATATGGTTATGCTCACCTTTTTGTGTTGCACAAAGAGTACAACACCTAGTAGCGCTTATCAATGAAGACAGATGGAGTAACCGCAGCAGCCAGTCCCAGAGTTTGCTGTCGAGGATTCTGAGCCACGAGATCCCGATGCCAGAGAATGGAGATGTGTCACAGCCTCAGAGTTATGCCGGGCTAGAGTAGAACAACCTTGTTCGGCGCTGAACGGTACTACACCTCAAAACGCGTTGTTTCTAAGACAATAAATCATCTCTTCAATATACCTGTTTGAACTAAGTACCGTTCAGTGCCGAACAAGGTCCTTCTACTCTAGCCCGGCATAACTCTGAGGCTGTGACACATCTCCACCGATCATGTGAGTATTTGCATTGGCGGGGTGCATACAGGATTCATGGGGCAGGCACATGAAAGTGCATGGGGGGGGGCATACATGATTGTTTTTTTTTATGTGTGTTAGTGTTAAAATGTCACTGTTGTTTAATTTTTAATAGTACAGGCGAGAAACTTTGTAATGCATTTTTTTTTCATGAAAAAGAAGTCTGAAGCTTCCCCCCCTGTTTTTATGGTTTTCTATGGAGAGGGGAGGGGTGGAGGGAGATGAGGCACCAAACAGGACAATAAAGAGTTAATTTACAGCTAGTGGAGGCGGTGTTTTGATTTTAAGTCTACCTATACAGTCATATCTAGCTTAGTTAGTCTGCAGCTAATTTGAGCCTTACGTGTATCACTTGATAGTGAACATAGATATCTTGATCTGTGACTGTATGGTAGTAGTTTTAATCACATATTTTCACGTCAATATTTCTATTTATTATTTAATAAAAGTTACGTTTTATTTGTTATTCAGGGATATACTGGTTTGTTTGGGCCCATGGCCCCCTGTGTTGCCAAGTTGTATATATATAAATAACCAGTAGTCCCTGACTAGAAAGGCACATTTTCTCTTGAGTTAATTTACAGCTACATCACCGGGCTATCTCCTCTGAAGTCAGCACTGACCTCTCAGACTTCTGTGTACCTCTGCTCCCACTATGTAATCCTTTGTTCTCTGCTAGCGACTAATCTCCCTACTTCCTCCTCCCCCCTCCCCTCTCCATAGGTTACACAGGACTTGACTGATGTAAAAGTCGAGATTTCCTGATAGCAGTGAACGAGAAAGAGGAGAAGGGGGGGGGACCTAGGGAAAGTCTTTTTGAATGATCCTGCTGTCCCCTGGGACCCCCCCCCCTTGCCTCACCATCAGCCCAGGAGTGCCTCTCCCCACAGCCTTTCCTTTCTCCCTGCTCACCTGGCATGAATTAACAGTCATGAACACAAAGTATTTCCTGCTGTCAAGTGTCAACTTAGTGTACAGGCCCCATAGCACGGACGCTCTGATGAGGCCCTGTTCTGGGTTAATGGGAGGAGACATGCAAATTATATCTTTATGACCTTTTGGTAAACTATGCATTTAGAAACACTCGTGTGTTGCACAGATATAGCCTAATAAATACAAAGTTAGAAAGTTGAATAAATTATACTATGTATGTATTACAATCTATGTCTGTTATACACCAGATTTAGAATTTTTATTTAAGATTATTTAAGTAGGCAATACATAAGGTTGGCAATAGATTAAGATATCTAAAAGTGCGCCATAAACAAAATAATTGAACATGTTAGACTGTTATTAATTCAATGTACTGTATGTACAACATTATATATAATAAAAGGATGGGTTCACACTGCGTTTTTCTGTCCATTACAGTGAATTTAATTTTAACATATAGAAAAATGCGGTCAACTACACTTTCTTTTTGTGTACATAAAAAAAGGATCCATTTAGATATTTTTTTAATGTACACAGCATACAGCAGCATCCTTTTTTTTTAACCATGCATTAATGTATCTGTTTTTTTCCTTGTTTTATGTATACATTAAATGGAAACAAAAAACTTAGCGTGAACCCAGCCTAATCTGGAAAATGCTAGCAATTTATTTGAATTTATGTTAAATTATATAATAGAAATAAGATCTTACTGAGTATCCATCCGAGTACTGGAACTGTGTTCTAGCAATGTCTTCTGCCGTTGGACTTAAAGGTTTTGGATCTGACATAGAGCGTTGCATGACCTTTGCAGATTTAGGACTTGGTGGTGGAATCTGCACAATATCAGCATGTGGCTTGTGAGTGCCAATGTCATCCACCATTGTCTTATCATAGGGAACAAAAGCAGATTCTAGCGCTTTGGTAGGGGAGACTGGAGAAATTGGTGAATAAAGAACTTTAGGAGACTTAGGTGGAGAAGGTGCAACCTGAAGTGATGAATCAGCACGAAGATGCGAAGAATAACCTATTTCTAAAGGTGTTGGACGTCTTTTGTCTTTTTGTGATAAATCATTTAAATGTTGTGGACTCTGCCCATCAGAATCAGTTTCTGTTTGACAACCCAAGCTTTCCCCTTTGTAACTCTTTTCTGGTGCAGAAATATGTTTAATTATCTCAACCTTTGAATCAACCCTTGCTCTTATTGAAGGTGTTCTTATTGTCCCAAGTGGTTCTGTTTGTACTGAAATTTCTGCAACTGTTTGCACAGCTATACTAGATGCCTTGGAAAATGGTCTTGATTTATCAGCATCAGTGTTTCCTTCAGTGTATTTTCCTGCACGTGACCTTCTTCTTGATCTTGTAGGAATATCCCAATCATCTTGATCTTCATCATCAGTCTGAACACTTGTATCAATGCCTTTTTTGGACCTTCTTCTTCTGCCAGTAAACCTATTGTCATTTCCATCTTCATCATCAGTTTGGACTCCACTATCAACAATTAATTTGTAAGATCTTGGCTCTTCTTGCATATTTTCTATTTCATCATACATACCACCAAGTCTAGGCATGGAACTTCTTTTTTTAAGCTGCCTTTCTTCATTAATATCCATGTCTTTTAGAGACATTTCTGAAACAGAATTTAATATTCCTTGTCTTGAAATATATTGTGGAATACTATCTGACTGTACAGCATACCAAGCATCATTTGACGACATTTCAATGCCTGCAACTGCTGATGATGTAGTTGCGGTAGGATCACCTGTCCAGAATTGTCCTTCCTCTGGGGCTGAATATTGACCTTCTAAAATCACTTGCTCAGAAGTTGTCTGGGGTGGCACATTTTCAGAGTCATAACCATATTGATACATTTGTCTAATTTTCTGTTCCTCTAACTGCTGATGAAGTTGCTGCTGAAGTTGTTGAATTTGCTCAAGATGTAGTTGTTGTTGAGCTAGCGTTTCCTGACGCATCATATATTGAGCTTGCCTCTCTTCCTCCTGTTGATACAACAGGTGCTGTTTCATTGACTGTAGTTCTTCAAGTTTTTTCTGGACCATAAACGTTTCTTGTTCTCTGAATCTCTGAATTTCCTGACGTTCCCATTCAAGCTCCTCAGCTAATCTCTGCTGTTTCAGTTTTTCCAGCTCTAGAATCTCACGCTGTAAATGTAGATGCTGTTGCTTACCATCATCAGATGGCATTAAAAATGACTCGTCATCTCCCATTTCTGAAAAGGTTTCTGATTCTGATGTCAAAATGGAAACAAGTTCACCTTGTGTAGTTGTCGCAACATCCACAGGAAAAGCTTGCAAACTAGCATCAATCACTGACATTACATCGGTTACATCTCCCACTGCTGAGGATAATATGCTATATGTTCTTGGCAGTGGCTGAGTTTGGTTTAAGTTTGAAAATGAAGTAACTGTGTCTGTAGTAACAAATGTAGATAAATCTTTTACTGTTGTACTGAATATAGAGCCCGGCTGTGTAGTGATTGCAAATGTTGAAGGAATTGGGCTGGTAACTGATGAATATACAATTCCATTAGATGACCGTAAAACACTTCCCATACCATATGGTGGGACTACGGTAGAAGTCATGCGTGCTTGTGAATACTGGGGGCCACTTATTCCAAGGCCAGAAATAACTTGTCGTGTCTCTGGGTAAGGACCTGTAGTCTTGGTTTGGTAATCCAAAGTCTCACCTGAAAGTATAGGGGTACAGTTATAGTCCATTTCCTAAAAACATTGATGTTTGGTGGTTTGGTGAGCCATCCAATCTTGATGAAATACATGGGGAAAATTGCATGCAAATATCCATGTTAATGATTATTTGGACAAGAAGCAAAATTAAAATTGGAACATGCAGGCACATGCATGACCCTGTGAGCAAAACATACAAATAATGAAAAAAGAAATTAAATATACCGTACTCCAAAATAATTTGCCACAATGTGCCAATAAATAAATTAAATTAAATAAAAAAAAATTACCCGGAAATGAGATGGGGAACACCATATTCACATTTTAAAGAAAGATTTGCTGGCACATCATACTGACCTGTAGTCATTTTCCCAGATGTAAGGTCTACAGCAACATCAGCTATTCCAACTGGGTAATCAAAAGTATTTTTGCTTTTGTACAAAAAGAGTCCTGCTTCAGCTAAATTTGTGTCAGACATAGAAGGTTTCATACCCCCAACACCTCTAAAGCCTGACATTCCTGAACGGTCATATTGATAATGGTCATC
Source organism: Dendropsophus ebraccatus (assembly GCF_027789765.1). Classification (NCBI taxonomy): domain Eukaryota; kingdom Metazoa; phylum Chordata; class Amphibia; order Anura; family Hylidae; genus Dendropsophus; species Dendropsophus ebraccatus. The sequence goes on from NC_091454.1 coordinate 123,648,853, forward strand.
TCTATATCCAAAACGATCTTCAGGTAAAGTAGTTGATGGTTGTTGTGAAATACAACTTCTTCCAAATGGCAATTTGGATACCACATCACAACACACAGCTCGTCTACCTGCAGTTAAGTCCACAGGTTTATCATCTTCAATTATTTCAGTGACAATTGCTGATGATCCGTTATCCACAGTAACCATTGTTCTAAGGAACTTTGTTGTGCTAAGATCTACTACTCCACTGTCTACTGATTCTTGAGAGGTAGAGATATCAGTAGAGCTATTTGTTATGCTACCAGAGGTAGCTGGGAAAGGTTTTGTTGTTGATGCAGCTACTGAGTGAACCGGGACACCCAGCGATAAGTTAATTGGCACTTCTACATCCACAGGGTATGTCCCTTTTTCTTCTTCATATTGTTTAGAAGTTGTCAGTTTTAATGGTTCCTTCATGGAATTTCCCAAGTCAACAAGACTCTCCAGACTTGTTGTATAACTGACAGTTGTTGAGCATGTCATTACTGTAATAGATTCAGTAACTATTAACATTGATGAAGTTACTGGAGAAGCAGTGCTAAGGTTTACTATAGCAGGTTGTACAGCACTTATTGGTCGATTTATAGAACTAAAAGTAGTAGGCTGACGTTTACCCTCAGTGGTTGCAGCAGACAGGTCCATGCAACTATCATCCTCAAAACCTTTAACCATATAATCCATCTTGTTCAAGGTGCGTAGGTCTATTATATCATTGAACTCAGTAGGTTTTCCAACTTGCTTTATCTGAGATTGAACTGTTATTGCTCTTTCAGTCGGAAAAACAGCTGGAATGCAAGGGAATTCTGAGACTGTGCTTTGAGGTAAAGAAACAGTAGTCTTGGTAACATCTGCCGCTATTTGTGAGAAACTGTGCAGAGTATCTGGTGATTGACTTACTGTGACTTTTGCATTTATACTGAGAGGTGTGGTAGAAAACACTGTTTGTGTTATTTGTGGAACCTGCTCAGGGGCTGATGTTTGTAGTGGCCAACATGTTGTTGTTGTTGTTTGAGAAGAATCCATTTCTGTTGGTGTACCAGGCTCTGATGGCAAAGTAATAACAACATAGGTTTCTTGCGATGGTTTGGTTAGTCTAGGAGATGATTTATTAGAATGGGGAGAAAGAGGTGATGTTGGAGAAGGTAACTGATATTCTGTAGATGAAACTAGGTTCAAGGTCATATTGGTCTGTACAGAATGTGCTGTTTTGTTTTGTGCTTCTATTCTCTTTTGCATAGCAAATGGGGTTTCATAAGCAACAGGTTTTGTTACTTTCTCAGGTTTTGAGGCTACAGTTGTCTTATGACTGAATATCAATCCAGCTGGAATAGTAGATGGCTTTGGAGGGACGGGTGGAGGTGGAGCATGAGGCCTGGTTGTAGAAGTTGAACTGGTTTTTAAAGGTGAACCTTCCTGAAATCCTACTGTGGATGATTTTGCTTTGGTTGTTGGAATTTTAGGTGCTGGCCTCTTTTTTGAGCTTAAAGCTGGTTTGGGGGTTGCTGCTGGAGGTAATGGTGGTGGTGGTGGTGGAGGGGGTGGTGGAGGAACAGAGGCTTGATTTGTAAAAGTGTCAGTCGGATCAGAAGAGCTTTTAAAGAATGACATTACCTTTGATGTGACTGATGGAACTGATGACATGACAGACTGCAAACTGGGGGTAACAGTTGTTGCATGTACACCTGCTATAGAAGTAACTGTGTGCTTTGTTGACACTGTGGATTCAATGGTCATTGGTTGAACATGATGTAATACAGACACAGCAACAGTAGTTGATGTACCTTTTGAATGTTCTTTGCTTTCACCTTCTAACAGATTAGCTCCAATAAGTTCTGTTGCCATAGTACACACAGCAGAAGAAGTTGGTACAGTTCTGTGGCCACTCGTAGTTTGAACAAAATCGGGTACTGAAATTACAACATGATCTGCTGTAGATACATTAGTAGCTGAACTGTGTACTGATGTTTGACTAAGCTCTGTGTTACTTTTTGATATGTGAGAAACAGATATTGAAACACTCTCAGCACTAGAAGATGTATTTGCACTAGAGCCATCTTTTCCATTTATGGATACTTCAGTGTTTTTTGAAGCAGAATAATCAGAGTTTTTTTCTATACTGTAATCAACAATCACATCATCTTCAGGTTCTTCTGCAGTGAAATGCTGAGTTATTTTAACATCAGGAATAGACATTGAGTTAACAGAAGATGACTCCACTGAAGCAGTAAGTATAATATTTTCAGTTTTACATGAATCTACATTTATAGAAGATGTATGTTCAGTTTTCATGCTAAACTCATTTCTGTATTGAGTAGGACTGGATCCTGGGGTTAACTGCATGTCCTGGCTAGCAATAATATCATAAAAGCCAGTAGCATCATCATGACATTGTCTTTCATCTGTGCCATCTAAAATAATTATTTCATGGCTTTCTGGAACAATGTAAGAACTTGAAACAATGTCTTCTTGAGGCACCATAGAATGGAAAGTTTCAGTTTTGAAGCATTTACTGTCTATACTTCCAATTGTCTGTGTGACATTGGTGTGAATATGTCCTCCAGAACTGTTTTTCACTTCTTGCAATCTCTGGTCAAATATATGATGTTGACTACTTATTATATTTGTATCCAAGTTTTCATCATAATTTTCTTCAACTAAGGATTCATAGATATAATCTTCAATTAACATCCCTCCATATAAAGGCTCTTTTTCAAAGACTTCTTCTTTTTCTTTGTCGCTATGATATAATTTTGCTTTACATATAATATTTTCATAAGCTTCCTCAGCACTCTTTAGAACCTGTTGCCCATTTCTGATTTCAGCTCCAGCAGCATTAGAAGTTACCTCAGTAGGAGAAAATAATGATACAGATGTAGGTAATTTATATACCTTTTGAACTTCTATTATTTTTTCAGGACTAATCTCAAACCCTTCTGGTTCTGACTCAATGCTAGGTGAATACTCTGAGCATGAAGATCTATGAAGTTCCTCCATTTCAGCTGCTTGCCGCAATTCCTCTGTTGGAGAGGCATCTTCAATAGGAGACAGGTTGCTTGGTGGTGTCTTTGGTCTTTCTCTCCTTCTCTGTGCTCTTAGTTCATCCTTGTCTTTTTTGGATTTTTTACTAGAGCTTTTTCTTTGTTGTTGCTGTTCCAATTCTCTCTGCTTTTCTTGTTCTTTTAAAAGTTCTTCCTCTTCTCTTAATTCTTCCTCCTCAGAAGAATCTTCAATAGTGGGTAGAACTGGTCCATGGGATCTATGTCTCGCTTTCCTCTGCTGTTTGCTTTCTCCTGACATCCTTTTGTGACTCGGGCTACTGTCACTGTCTTCATCTAAGGAAGAAACGGAAGTTGGTGATGTACCTGGAGTAAAACTTGAAGCATGGAGACTTGATGACCTTTCTTCGCGCGACCTGTCTTCTGGAGAATCTGTTAAGCTTTCCATTTCCAATTCTGGTTCTTCATCATAATATAAAATGGTAGAATGTTTAGTAGATTCTTCAGTGTAGGTGTTAGACATTGTGCTGTTCAGCTCTATAGTTTTAAATCTTCTGAGGCCTCCACCAGCATTGACGGAGAGCTCTTCATTTTCTTGACTTTTAGTTTCTCTAAATTTTGGTTCCGGGCTTTCATCATATGTTTCCTCATCTTCTTCATCATCATCATGCCATGATTGTCGTCTCATTCCATCCTCATCATAACTTGCACTGCTTTTTTTAGTTAATCTTTTGCACTTTACAGGTATTGGTTTAGATTTAGTTTCTTTCTTCTGACTTTCAATAGCACTTATTTCCTTTAATTTTGTTCTAATAAATTCCTCATCTTCAGAGCCAGATGCATCCTCATCAGCACTCATTTCAATAATCTGCTTTCGGATAAAATCTTCATCATCCCCAGATCCCTGACTATCATCATGTTTAAAGTCATCACTGCTTGAAGATCCATTGCTAGTTCTTCTTTTCCTCTGCGGAACTGGTGAATTTTCACTTTCACTACTGTCATCTATTGAGTCTTGTCGTTTGCGTACAGTTATATCTTTTGCTGTGCCCTCCTTTTGAGCTTTTCGAGATGAAAAAACCCTTTTTCCATTCTCTTCAAGTGGATCTTCCTCCTCTTCCTGAATATCTTCAAGCTCTTCTTCTGAACTGCATGATTCTGGAGTGATTGGCAATATCTTAGTTCTGCTTCTGTCTTGCATCTGTCCACCATATTTCCCATACAAGTCATTACCTTTTCTTAACTTTTCATCAACAAGAACACTTGTTTGGGCTTCTAAGATTGATAAAACTGTACTTTCTAACTTTGCTAAATCAGAAGGACTAGAAGGACTGCTTTCATGTGAAAGAGAATCTTTTTTTGTTGGTTCCTTCGTCAAATCTTTTTCATCACTTGGTATTAGACTTGGAATTTCTCCAAGTGAACCAGATATACCATCTGATGAATAGCCTGTATCACTTAGGCCTTGTGGGCTTTTCTGCTGCTGAGAATTCGAAGTGTCAGATTTGTCATCTTCCTTCTCCTACAAAACAGAAAAAAATATTTTCATGAACAAAGAATAAAACAAACAAAAGCTGCATTTGTAGTATTGCATGAAAAAAATAGTTTATGCTTTTGTCTTAAAGGCACAAAGATACAACAAAAATGAAGAACATACTGTTATAGAATTTACTAAACCGTATACCCATTACTAACCTGTATACAATTTTTTATACAGCTTAATTTTGTGCAAAAATATCACTTTTTAAAATTTGTTTGCTTGTCATATTATAAAACTATGACATTTTTCAGCTGCATAGACTTAGCCACATAGAGTTTCTTGAGTTAGAGTTAATGTAGCCTCCCAAGTCAGATAACACTGAGCCAAAAGACAGCGTGGCACACTGACTTATACCGACTCATTCTAATCAGTTGCGATTTGAACAGTCAGACCATCACCAATCATGACTTTGGACCAATGTCAAAGGTTTGTTTTTTTGTCATGGCAGGTACTCTTTAACTTACCAGACAAAGCTAAAAAGTAATTCTTGTGTATATTACTCAGTACTACTGATTTCATGGAGGTACAATATGGTCTGAAAAGTATTAATTGTCCTAGGTCAATTTATAATCCGGGGGCATAAATTGGCCTATAACAATATATACCTGGGATATAATGTAGCCTAGGACACTTTAACCTCAAGTACAGTCTGGACTATGGATATACTCTGGCCTTCATTGTTACCCCTAGTGCAGGAGCTGAGATGGGTGTTCAGGACACAGAGAGCCCCATAGAGAGAATAAATTATCCTAAATTATAACAATCCTAAATTATCTCCTCAGTCCTGCACAATTTTTTTTTAATGTTAATGTTTTGTTATTTTTCTTACAATACAGTTTATATAGCCACACAGTCCCAACATATAAGTGCAAGCTACAGAGCACACCCAGTATTACCAGCCAAAGAATTACAACTATAACACTGCTGGCCATATATATTCCCCATAGCTACCAATATATTCCCCACACACACTCATGCACACCAGTGCCAGCTGTTTCCTGATGACTGCCATTCCTATTCTCTTTGACATGGAAGATATCAAGAGGGGATTCTTATGTGTATTTTCAAGATATACACTGATATCTCTGATTAGTGCAGGTAAGAGAGGGAATAAATTGTATAATGTTGGCTGTTTAATCTGTGCATAACAAGAATGTGTTGCCTTTTGTCAGTCATGTCTCTTTATACTTAAAGCATGTATGTGTCCCAATGTATGCATGACATGCCAGGTGGGTAAGATGCTCTAAGTAGCTTCTCTCTACTCCAGCTAAATTGTTGGAGATCAAAAATAAAGGATTCCCCTCAGACATGTTGAAATGGGGTATTTAAAAATGTTTTCTTTTTTCTTTTTTTTTTTTAAACCGGACAACAAATTAAAGAAACATCACTGCTGAAAAAGGATTGATTAGGAATGCCTAGTAAAAAGACAATCTATTCCAAATCTATTCCAAACAGCTGTCACTGTTAGATGTTTAGATCAGGCAGTGGTGTAGCTACCATGACTGCTATAGGGCTAGTGCAGTAGGGGGGCCTGGGAAAGCGTAGTATGCCTTCATGGTATGCCCCTGAAAGAAGCCCACCACCTCCCCACTCCAACCAGGGGCCCAGAGAGGGAGTGGGATCCACCACTGTACTGTTCAGCCCTCTCACTGTAGGGCTGAACTTCAGAAGAAGAGAAACAGAGGAGCAGGACATTCCAGCATCCTGCACACAGAGGAGAGTGATGAAAGACCTGATCACATGACCTGAAGGTCCTCCATATTAATGTGTGGAGACAAGCTGACTGACTAAAGGAGGGGGAGGGGAGAAGATTGAGGAATTAGAGTTGTAAGTGCTGTGTCTATGTATGTGTGTCAGTGTGTGTATGGATCTGTGGATATATATGTATATGTCAGTGTGTGTATCTACTGTATCTATGTACAGTATCTTTGTGTGTGTGTGTGTGTGTGTGTGTGTATGTCAGCAGAGTCTTAAGTGATTGACAGATTTTCTCCCAAAGATGTTCTGCAGCCGCTTCTATTAATGCTGGGCTCTTATTAGAGAGCCCACCACAAAAAGAAAATGCTTCCCAGCCTATACTGTCTTTCATTCAACAATCTGCTAATGAAGATGTTCTGCAGCAGATATTATTTCTGGTCCAATAGTTCTTATTACATTCCGGAGAAGATTTCCCTGTGTACAGTCTATTCATGGTGTATACATCTGCACTGATGTAATCACATTCCAGTGTAACTGTATGTATGTCAATGGTGCATCTGCACATTTGTTAATGGTACCTCTGTGTGTATATATGTATGTTCATCAGTGTGTGTGTATATAAGTGCATCAGTGTATGTGTGTGTGTGTATATGTGCGCCATTGTATGTTCAGGAGTTCGTAACCACCATGGGCCATGTATTGGGGGGGGGGGGGCGGGGAGGCGTACAGGATCCATGGGTCCAGTCTGTGCAAAATTCAAAGCCAAATAATGTGATTTGTGTAATAGAACTCTTTCTATTTTAAATACAGTTTTGAGTCACATACTTTCTTTTATCCAGCCCCACTTAAATGTGAACTAATGTCTCTGGCTGTGTGTAGTCATCATTATTTATGTAGTTATATAACTTTCTTTGAACTCAATACAACCACCATCGTCATGCAGCCAGGATTTTATGGTTTCATTTTCTACCTATGCAAGCACAAGTCACAATGCAGATGGAACCAAATATGTATTGTTTTTCTGGATGGCAATTGACATGGCCATCATAAACTTCATAAAAATAGTATCACAGAATATTCCATTATGTGTTACTAAACCCAAACTTTTTTTCTTTTTTAATGTTTGCATGGCAGTGTGAGAATGGCAACAAAATAGTTGAACACAACAGACGACACTTTGCAAACCACAGTTCTATAGGATATCAAGGAAAAAAACATTTTATGGAGAACAAATAGTACTTGCTAAAATAGTCAGAGCTCCAAAGATATGTCAGACAAAAGGGATGAATATTTGTGGCAATACTACCATTTTGTTTTACAGAATCTAAGAGAATCAAAGGGATCACCCATTTTACAACATAGATAAGCACTTTGCATATCAAAATCCTTTTTTTTCCTGTCAAAATTGTTCAATTTCAGCCTTTGACCCACCTCTTCTAAGCACAATGCACAGCATAGATGAAAATAAGTACTAATAGAAAAGATGAAAGTGATATCAAAATAAGAAATAAAACAAAGCTTTATTGTTTCTAGTTACAAAACTAAATAATCTACTAAGTTGCTATGGGTTATCACCCACTATGTCTTCTTCAAGTATAAAATTAGGTTACCTTGGTGAGCCCTAATTTAATGTAGGTGGCCTTTATATCTATGCTATTGTATAATTATTTATCTTGTCCTAAATATTAGAATTTACTGTATATGTGCTCATAAATTTTCATGTTTACCTTTCTTGGCACCCCTCTCCTTCCTACCTCTTTGAAGTACGAGTTTAGTTACATTGAGTTGGAAATGCCAAATAAGAGCACCCTTGAATCTTATTAGTGCACACAACAGGACTTTGCAGTCGTCATTGCCGACAGCTGTCAAAAAGACAGCAGTTATTTGTTATTGGCGGCCATCTATAATTGTCATGGTCATGATAGACAGCCATCATTGGCAATGATGGGCGCAAAATCTTTGTGTGAATTTAAAATTGGGGTACAACCTGGAAACAAACGGCTATAAAAAATGAAGCACATGTATGTATTGTACGTTGAGTATGGTTTCAGGTTACAATAGTCCAGAAAATCTGAAGAAAAAAAGAGACAGATGTTTACTGGGACACTGGTTCTTACACAACTGCAATCTGTGACTGCAGAAATCACTGTAAAATGCCTGCCTAATCTAGAGCTACACATCTCAGAGGCATACTCAAGCTACCCGAGATAATTTTATCTTTAACTTGCTTAGAAAATTTCTTCTGGATAAATACACTAAACTGTGCAGTGTACCATCTGGAAAGGCATGGCTTCCCTGCTTGAGCTTGGCCACAGCACAAAGCAGGGACTCCAAAGCAGAAAGTGAAGTGCTAATGCAAGCCTTTAGTGCATCCCATGGTTAGAATGGGTAAAGGACCTGTGACAACATCATAGGCACATAACTTCACAGGTCTTGAACCTGGGGGGTGGGGGGGTGGGGGGGTGCAGAAAGAGAAGGTACAGAAGGGGTGGTAGCTTCTGACACATGCGCTCCTATGACACATGCACTCCTAGTACACTCATCACATGGATATGGGCCCTATCCAGTCTGCATAGGTACACATCAAAGGATGTGCAAATATTTTTAACAGGTCAGGGGTGGATATAGAAAAAAATATGTTTAGAGGAAGAGAACAGGTGAGATGAGGGAGAGTGTAGCTACCATTATACAAGGTAGTAATGGGACACAAACTGGCAATTGCACTGGTGAGTAGTTCCAATTGAAAGACAGTATTGCTGTCAGTGATGCTATATCTTGGTTTTTGGCACTGGTAGAAAGGTATTTTGTGCTGCAATGTGGAATCTGAAACTGCTTAAGAAGTATGTTGTGCTGCAATGTGGTATCTGGTGCTGCCAGGGAACACTATGGGGGAGATTTATCAAACTGGTGTAAAGTAGAATTGTCTTAGTTGCCCCTAGCAACCAATCAGATTCCACTTTTCATTTTTCAAAGAATCTGTGGGGAATGAATTGTGGAATCTGATTGGTTCCTAGGGACAACAGAGCATGTTCTACTTTACACCAGTTAGATAAATCTCCCTCTATGTGTACTGTGTGGTGGTATTTGACATTGTTTGGTGTAAAATGCTGTATTTAGAGTGGCAGAGTGTGTTCATTGGTGAGGCTCAAGCATTAACATAGATGAAGCTAAAGTAGAAAAATGTTTTAGAAACTTTAATTTAAGAAAATGTCCTTTTACTTATGCTTTTCAGGTCATTCAATGTACAGCTGCAGGGAATATTTCCTTTTACAGGAATTCCTTCTCCTGTATGTATTTTTTGTAGCACCCTACCTTATTAGTATAGTACATATGGGAGCAGACATTCATGTCAAAAGCAGAAATCCCTGCTCCTGTACAATAAACTGAGTGGCTGTACACATTCACTAGGCCGAATGCAGAGCTCCTGGCCTAGTGAATCTAATGAGTGTAAGCGGTGATGCAATGCTGCTTACCTCAGGGCTGCTCAATGTACCGGACTTGATTTGGACATCTGATTGATTTGCCTGAAACAAATCCCAAAAGTTTCAGATTTTAATTAATTCAAATTAATTTAGAAATTTGGAAAGCATTTAATTTGTTTTGAATTGATTCACTTACCTCTAGGAAACACAATAAAAAGCTTTCCAGAGAGGCATGGATTTGTGAAAATGATAATGTATCATCCATGTATAACCCAACATACACAGTCCCAGGATGTCTTAATTGGTTTCTCAAATTTCGGGGCTGCTGGCTAGGTTGCCCTGCTATGCTTCAGTGACTTTTGATCACTGAAACATTATCTGCAATGGTTGATATGAGGGTACTATGCCTCCCTAATCCTCCAACAGTCACACAGTAAACCTATTACCCTATGTTAGTTTATGTTATGGCTTTACCTTTGGGGTTCCCGAATTAGAATTTTTTTTTTTTTTTTTTAAAGTAATGATACTACAATAATATGTGTAACATGATATCATGTTTTATTATTTTACAAAAAAAAAATGACTAAGAATTTTTTATTTTTTTAGACTTGCTTTTTTGTATTGATTCTTCTACAGCAACAGAGGAGAGAGACAAAGAAATGTAAAGACTTCTTAATGTCCAAATCCATAGGTTAAAAGTTAGTAATGACTTCTGATAAATTATATAACCTGGAATAAATGTTGCTTTCATTTGGTGTTGGATATAAGCAAGTTTAAACTTGGCTTATTGTATTTTAACGCAAACCTCGAATGGGAAGTTTTAAAAAGTGAAAGATTATAGATTTAGTCATAGATGTGGATGAAGTTGACATTTTGAAAGTTATGTAATAACTCAATGTATCATTTGTTACGTCATGTATTGCATAATGATAAGTAACATGTAGTTGAGGTCAGAAACAAGGGTCAGTCACATCAAGGCAAAACAATCAACAACAAGCTGAGGTCATTAAACCTGAGAAGTGGACAATAGAAACCATTCATAAAAGCCAGGGATGAGAAAAAGAAAGAGGTAAGGAATTAACTAAAATTGGGATAACATCCAAAGAACACAATGGAAATTAATAAAGCTACAGTATCTCACAGAGCATCTCAATCAGTGGGCAGTGAGAGATCTAAAAGAGCTTAAAGGGGTTATCCAGATAACAAAAACAATATTCTAAACAATCCTCCTTCCCGATACCACCCTATGTCTAATATATATTTATAACCTACTGTATCTTGCTCCTTTTCCCTGTTTTTTTTATCTCGTTCTTTTTCGCTCTGGATGTCTAAATTCATCTTCTCTATTTCCACTCTAACAACTCTCAGCTCCCGCTTCCTCTCTCCCTTTGTAGACAGGACATGTGATCTCCTCTCTGGGGACTGGGTTAGTTCAGCACATAGCTACACCATGCGTCCGTCAGCTCTGCTATGTCATCAGCTAGTATGGAATGCATTGTGGGGTGATGTGATGTAAAAATCTGTGAAAAAACAGTCCAGTGTTTGCTGTGCAATGGTAAAGATAGCAATGGGCAGGAAAGAAAGCTAAGGGGGTGAGTACACAAACAGACCAATCAGGAAGATGCATGACGGGAAATGTAGTTTCCTATCTTAGTTATAGATCGGCTTTTAGAAAAACTTGTAACTCAGGAACGGCAGCAGCTAGAAAGACAGGAGAAGGTTTAAAATACTCAGGGGGACTTGGTGAGTAAGAGCATTTCATTTTTAGATCTTAGGTGATAACCCCTTTAAATAGCAAGCCTGATGAGCTCATCCAGAATAGCTGAGTTGCACCAGAGCTCAGAAGCAATTATCAATGGAAGAGCCTGACCTGCACAGGAAGCTTAAGAGGTGTTTACCACTTTAATTCTAGATCTATAGCCTATATTGTTCTCTTTTCCTTTTCTCTTTAGAGTCCAATTTAATGGCAATTATTCTAATACATTATCCGACATGGAGATAGAGGGGCGGCTGCACATCACACCTATGGCTGATACTAATGCTGCTAAGCCTATTTTAAAAAAACAACTTCAGGATGTTGGAATATGAATTGATCAAGCCATATCGCCCCGTGTACCAACGTGCAGGTCTCCTGGTTCACACGGGTCCCTACGCTAACTCCACACCGTGTCGGTCAGTGACCGCCACCCCCGCAAAGCGTGCACATGCAGGGAATCGAGGCCATAGAGTGGCCCTGCAACCCCTAATTCAATTCTAATACATTACTTATGGACACACCAAATACTGATCAAGGCTATGTTCACACGTAGTATGAGATGGAACGTCTGGTCTCAGAAAAGATTATCTTTAGCCCCGCAGAGTTCTGATGCGGGCGCATCCATGCGCGCCCGCATCAGAACTCCCCACTGCACACTATGGAGCGTGCGGAGCCGCTCGCTCCATAGCGTGCACTGACGGGGGTTTCATTGAATAGCGGATGCAGAAAACTGACATGTCAGTTTCTCGCGGCGCGGCTAGAAATCCTGGGCGGAGTGGATACAATGTGTATACACTCCGGCTGGGATTCCATAGTTGGTAATTTAACATATATACTCGTAATAATCACGTAGTTTTAAGAAAATATACATAGTGTGAACATTGCCCAAGGGTACGTTTACACGTACAGGATCTGCAGCAAATTTGATGGCGCAGATTTAAAGGAGCAGATTCAAAGCAAATCAAATCTGGGCCATCAAATCTGCTGCGGATCTGCTGCATATTCAAATGTGCGCCATCAAATCTGCTGCAGATCCTGTATGTGTGAACGCACCCTAAACAAGTCACTTCTGTAGTGAATTCTACTTTGATCATGTTAAACATTTTTAGGATATTTAGTAGATATTAGTTTAATCTGTTTCTTGGAGGTGACCAGAAGACAGCTATCTGCTGCTGCTTAATTCAAAGTACTTGGGACTGCAATACTATAGACTAAAGAAGGAACGTGTCAGTGTGTATGTTAAACTACTGCTTTAGGCTATGTTCACACAACGTATATTTTTGTACAATGGCTGTGGTTATTCCGAAAATATACGTTACATAGCCATCTATGGGATCGCGGCCGGAGTGTATGCACAAAGTATACGCTCCTGCCGGGATCCCTTGCGGCACCGCAAATAACTTAAATGCCAGTTTTCTGCGGCCGCTATTCAATGAATAGCGGCTGCAGAAACCCATGTCAGTGCACACTATGGAGCGAGCGAATCTGGCCGTTCGCTCGATAGCATGCAGCGAAGAGTTCTGATGCGGGCACGCAGGGATGCACCCGCATCAGAACACTGCGGCCAAAAAGATCATCCGGCTGGTACTGCAGTACCGGCCAGGTTGATCATTTCAGAGACCGGACGTTCTGTGACCAAGCTGGGTCACGGAACAGCTGATCTCTTACGTTGTGTGAACATAGCCTTACTGTGCTGGTATGTTTACCATCTCCCGCCGCTCCACTGTTAAATAACGTCGATACAGCCTATGCCCTATGTTGCAGCGACGTTAATTAACTATCAAGATGCTCCGGTGCTGAGAGCTAACCCTATAGATACTGCGGTCAGCATGACCGCAGCATCTATAGGGCTCCTGACAGAGAATTCTCCCTCTACAGAGGGAGAATTCTCTGTCCGCTATCCATCGGGGCTCTGCAAAGTGATTGCAGGGCCCTGATGGTAGCCATGGAAACCGGAAGCCTCAGGCAGGGACGGAGGGAGGGAAGGCAGGGACATCAGTTTATGGGATTATTATGATCCCATAAGCTGCTGTCCAAAAACGACCTGGGCATTGAGGCATCAATGACACCAGGTCGTGAAAGGGTTAAGCGTGTGATTATAAGTTCTCTTTTAATGTATGAAGCATGTTATGAAAATTATCTGTAGTATTTAAATTCTGTAAGCACTCTATGCATTGTTTCCTATGTAACTAAAGTAGTAGGGAACTTTGAAGGGAACGGAAGTTGTAGGGAACATTATGCAGGGTTAGCCTCAGACTACACTAATGTGGAGGTAGTTTGGTGTGCTCCTGAGATGAGTTCGATGCCCATAGAGAATGAATGGTGAGTCCGACGTTGCATTCATTCTCTATGAGCGTCGGACTCATCTCAGGGCTTCAGGCGCTGAAATCTCCGTCACCAGACTGGATCAAGAAGTGGGACCCGGCGCGATCAGGTAAGTATAGGGAGTTCTAGAGGGGGGTTGGGAGCCTGTCACCCCGGCACGGGGGGTGACAGGTTCCCTTTAAAGTGTATCTGTTATGAAAAAAAAGTTGGACATTTCACAGAGACATGTTTAGTTCTGAGTGTTCAGACCACAGCAAGATGGCCTTTCGGACTTACATTATGAAGCCATCTCGGTTATGTGACACAGAGCCTGAAGAATATGTGCTAAGCGCTGATTTCTCCTAACTAGTCATGGTCTGCACACTCAGACAACAATTGATAAAACCAAAGAAAAGGAAAAAGTTGACACACCAGTATGTTAAAATCATGAAGGCGAATATAGGAAAATATAAATTCCTGGGGATAAGTTTTTTTTATACTTCTTCTTATTACTGTTCTTTTTTTTTGCAATATAGTTTTTTAAATGACCTGCACTTCATATGAAACGCCTTTTAGATGTAAACAGAAATGAGAAGTAATGTTCATGTCATTTATTTTAATACAATGCTAGCTGATTTATATAGCAATTACTACTTACAGTCTTCTCTTTTCCAGTTTCATGATCCATGAGTTGGCTTGCTTCAGGTTTAATTCTCTCATCACATGTTCCATCATCAATCTCCTTCAAAGCTGTTGCTGAAAGGTCAATCATCAAATCTTGCTTTGGCATCATTTTCTCGCTGGACTGTAAATTCTCTGCAGGTACCAGTGTAGTGTCCAGTATGGTAGCTTGTTTATGATCTTTAAAAGGAAGCATATCTGCTAGTATGGGCGCCTCTAATACAGTATCTTTTTCCGTTACTGCAGGCTTAATATCTATGGTCTTGACATCTTTGCTTTTTTGAACCACTACGTTAGTCTGTCCAAGCTTTTCTTCTGGAAGTTTAGAGATGTCTTTTCTTAATACCTGATCAGCTGTTTTTTCAATTAACTTCTCATGTGGTATTAAAGGTTTTTGTAGTTGTTCTGCAGGAACAGGATGTTTCGGTGAAGATTTAGGTGATAATCCTAATGTTTGGGGCATCTTGTCTAAATCCCCCAGATGTCCTGAGAGAGCCCTTTGTGTCTGACAGTTTAAGCATAGCCATTCTGCAGCCTGCAAATAAACAGAGAGAGAGGGTTTATATGTCGTCATGAAAGACAATGTTAGTTAGATTAGATTAGTCTATTCCCATTGTCGCTTTTGTGCATTACATCATCTTAATACAACAATTGTATTACATTTTACTATACAACAACATTGATAAATATTCACCACTGACTTCCCCGAATGCTTCATTGCTAGACTCAATTGTTTTTTATTCTAGGGCCATTGTAATAACTGCTGTTATTACTATGAAGCTTATTTTGTTGCTGACAGCACTGTTCCAGGCTATATCTGATCTAACAGTCATAAGAAAAGCAGCAACTAGAATCTCATCAAGAAGTCAGGCGGTTGCAGTGTAGACCGAATCAACAGCATATCCTTTCAAACAATTGCATATATCTGTGGATAAAACTGTCCTCTGAAACCATGCAGCTCTAACTTCCACATTGTTAATGACAGTGTTGTGTGTGACGATAGTGAGACTGCCCATGGCTATGTTCACACTATGTTTTTTCCTCACCGTTTTTGAAAAGAAAAAAATGAAGTCCGTCATTTTGAGTTCAAAATGACATTAATCATTCGCCTGTTTGGCCGCTTGTCAGTGCAAAGACAGCTGTTGTAAAATATTCTAGTTCAGGTGGACAGATTGCCCTTTATCTTTAATTGAAAAGTCCAATGAATTTAGAAGTGAAAACGGTGAAAAGATGTTGAAAAAATAAAAACTGTGTGTGAACAACGAAAAAAAATAATGTCCAGTGTTTACAAAAGACTTCCAAAAATAATTGTCGTGATCATTATTGTGACGTTCGGGCAGACAACATCCGTTATTTCATATACTGTGTGTATTGGACGTCCATCATTCCATTGACGTCGGTGCATTGCATTGAGTTCAATTAAAATGCGGCAATAACAGATGTCTTTTTAAATAGTGGAGGGCTTTTCTGTTTTTTAAACATAGTGTGAACATAGCCCATGTGTGCATACTATGAATGTTTTTAAACCATGGGAACCATGCAGGTAGAATTTAAGAATATGCAATTTATGTTTTGTATGTTCCACTGTTTTATATTTCATTACATTTTTTACTCTGCTGCATACAAACACATGCATATCTAAGAAAAGAACATTTATATTTCATTTTTTATTTTTTTATTATAAAACTGGAACAATAACTCTAGTCCTACTCATGTTTTTTTTATTAAATCTGACAACCACTGTGTTATATGACCTACTGTTACCATAGAATCACCCTTCCATGCTCCTGTCAAGTTGTATGAACATGAGTTGACTGAAATAATCTTCATGTAAGTACATCTACGAAAAATAGCTATGTCTGACCAGGTTAATTGAAGAACTTGACCTCTTTGTGCTTTGTTCTTTGTGTTTCTTACTTTGCAGTACATATGCATATAAATATGAATTTGGCTTATGCTTTATTATTAAAATATTGCTGACAATTTCCATAGCAACCCACATCATTTGTTATTTCATCATCATAAAGTTTTATATTTAGAATGACTACACTATTGACCCTGATCATCACACACACTAACCAAATTTCCTAACAAGACCATCATTATTGTTTTAGATTATAATGAAACCAAAGGGAAATCAGATGTCTATGCTAACAAGTACAAACAGTATACAAAGGCTTGGTGCTTTTATTTAGTAATATGCAATATACATATATATATATATATATATATATATATATATATATATATATATATATATATAGTTATATTTGCTTACATGCAGACTATAAGCTAAAAAATAACTAAAGGCTAATGCATTAATCACCTTTCCATGAAATAAGTGATAAAAGCTAGAAAGATGGGGGTGCATCAGCTGAACTGAGGACCACAGTCCAGATGCAAGACTAGGAAAAGTATGAAGCAGCTGTCGAGCATGCACCCTACCACAACACTCAAAGTCTATGGTACTGCTGCACAGTTTTCAATTACATGCTAGTGCTGGTTTTCAGCTGGTAATGGCGCTGCTGTTACACGTGTCTGTACCCATACTAAAAGGTCAGTCCTAAGCATGAGTCTCAGAATATACATTCATAATATTTTGAGATATTTTGAGCCGCAAAGAAAGGTAGGGAAGGACACATATGCATGTTTCAGAATTACAGCTAATTTATGTCGACCTGTTAAATATATCATTATAATATGATTTATTAAAACATTAATGTCAATAAAAACATTTTATGACATGTCACACAGACATTTCAAAAGTTTTGATCAGTCAGGGTCTTGGTGCTGTGATACCATTGATTGCTATATACTGTATAACTGGGTGAATAACATTGCTGAGTGTTCCACTGGCTCTTTGTCAGGGCTGGACAAGCCATATAGCAGTCCTGGCAAATGCCAGATGGGCCTGTGCCCTCTGTGAGACACTCTTCTTCTCCCAAACAGTGAATCTGTGATGATGTCATTAAAAGTTCTGGAGCACTAGCTAGAGTTCAGCAGAGCCAATCAGCAACTAAAAGCTTAAAGTTTCACTGTCATTATAACTTTCAAATTTCAAATCAACAGTAGATGTAATATAAAGCAAGTTTGCAATTTACTTTTTTTTTTTTTAGTTATCATGGAAAACATGGCACTTCCTGTTTTTTGACTATTTTTTTTTTTAAAAAAACTAACAAACAAAAACCAGGAAACAGTAAGAAAACAGGAAGTCCTGTCTATCCCAGGTCATCTGAGTGCTCACAGAGAGAAGGCAGTCGTGTGATTGATGGACACATTGGGGGACATTTATGAAAAGGCGAAAATACCTTTTTTGGGGGCTGTTTGGTGTAAAAATATTCGCAAAGGGTATTTTAGTGAATTTTTTTTTTGCATCTGCCCCATCTGTGGCACCTTCGCCAGTGGGGCAGAGAAGGGGCGTTACGGGGGATGCGGCAGCACGCAAAGGGGGCACGGCCTCTGCATACGCCGCATTTATAATTAATACTGAAACCTACGCCAGGTTTAAAAATTTTCCCCCGGACGAGCATTGTGCGCTCGGGATTTATGTAGAGGCAATGCGCCTCTACATAAATCCCCTGAGCTCCGGAGCTGCGGGGACATTTGTAACAAGCAAAGGAAACAAGGAAATCTGTCTTTAGGAGACTGGACCTGGATTTCTGGTAAGCATAGCTTTGTTTTACAGCATGATAACAACAAAAAAAAAAAGTATATTGCAATCTTGCTTTTTCGCATCTACTGTTGATTTACATTTTGAAATTTATAACGACAGTGACACTTTAAGGACCTTTGCATGAGAAAGAGGATGAGGTAATAAAGTGTCTGTAAGGAAGCTTTTCTAAAGGAAAACATGGTCACAGAGACAAGTTCAGGGTGCTGAGCAAGGGTCTAAAAAAAAAAGGTCACAGACAGTACTCCATATGAGAGAGGGGGGACCTTATGCAGGAATGGGGTACCTTGGAGTTTAATTAGGCTAATGTCTACATTCTAAGAATTCATTCAATGACAACATTCTTAGCCTTCATTCTATGCACACATTCTAAGCATACATTCAATAATAATAATAATAATAATAATAATAATAATAATAATATTTATTTGTATAGCGCCAACAGATTCCGCAGCGCTTATTTAAATATATATAAATACGTTACAGGTTATATATTAAATTATACAATGAATAAATTACAACAACAAATTAGAGACCTGCTCTCAAGAGCTTACAGGCTAGGATGACTGGGAGTAACACGATAGGCAACAAGTGCTTTATTTGTCAATGTTCCAGTCATTGTACATGGATTCTCTAAGTGCCTATAGGCGGCTGGGCAAGCCAGTCACAAGCCATTTTCTAAGCTCAGATGACAAGGACAGTGTACCTAGCACCGAAGAAGTTATAGAGAGGATGGAGAAGGGATAGCAAAGGGAGACGAGATTACGAAATGTTATAAGCACGCCTGAAGAGATGGGTCTTTAGGGCACGCTTAAAACTGGGGATGTTGGAAATAAGTCTGAGGTCTTTGGGTAAAGAGAATGACAACATTCTAGGCCTACTTTCTATTTCAACATTCTAAACCTGCATTCTATGTCAACATTTTAAGACTATGTTCTATGTCAACATTTTAAGCCTAAATTCTATGTCATCATTCTAAGCCTAAATTCTGTCAAAATTCTAAGCCTACCTTTTAATATCAACATTCTGATCCTATATTCTGTATCACCATTGTAAACCTACATTCTATGTCAACATTCTAAGCCTATGTTATATGTCAACATTCTAAGCCAACATTCTAATATGGGTATTGTTTTCTACCAAGTGTATTTTTATTTTATTTTTATTTCTATGTTTATTATATTATTGCTTAAGTTCACTTGTACTGAATCACAAAGAGTACCAAGACTACACTAGGGGAGGGATTATCCCCGTAATTAGCTGACATTAGCCCCAAAAAAATCACAGATTTTTGTACTCAGCAGTAGAGTTGATCGAACCTCGGGAAATCCTAGGTTTGATTGAACTCGAACATTCACGAACCTGCCGCTGATTGCTGAAGCCTTCCCGATCCGTGGGGAAGGAGGAGACTGCCCGGGTACCTAGGCTGAATCTGGGAATTTGGCAGCCTCAGATTTGCTGCATGCACCTCTCAATAAATACTGCATTCGATATGGAGCAGGGATTAAGGTAAAACCGATGTACAGGTATACTATTCTTGATAAATCCCCCTATGTGTTTCATTAAATATTTTTACACATTTACTGTAAATTACAGTGTTTAATTCATTTCACTTAACAGTAAAAAATCCTCCTTAATGTGAATGTAAGAAACTCTGCCAGCAACAACTTAACGTTGTCTCTTTTTCAAGCCTACAGCTATTGCTGTTCTTTTTTTGCTTTAAAAATGAAAATTAATTCTAGCAACAAACTGCCTCAGCCGAATACAGCAGAAAGACATGCACAAAACAATGAATAACATTTTCTAAGACCAAGAAAATAATACCCTTTAAAGTCATTCTACAACATGAGAAAAAGAGCTGAATGTATTTTAATGTACAACTGTTCAAACTACATAACAAATTATACATATATATAAATATATATATATATATATATATATATATATATATATACATATATATATATACAGTATATATATATATATATATATATATATATATATATATATATATATGCTCAACCCTGCACAAATAGTACAACTTAGGGCTGATTTGGCAGATTATCGCTTGGTGTAATAAAGACAAAAATCAGCCGAAGAAAACAATCATTGGCTGATTGTGTCATTTAATCCTGCCTAAAAATCATCTGTTGCAGGGCCCAAATCCCTGATGAATATTTACAAAATAATAAACTTTATACATACCTGTCCTGCTGGAATCTCTGAGCCAGTCTCTTAAGTGGTAGGCTGCTCAGTAAATGACTTGCCGAGACAGGATGGTGCAGTGGCCAGTGATTGGCTGTGTGGTCTGACACTTCAGACACCAGCTCAGAAGTTCCAGCGGCAAGCAGAAGCTAGAATACCAGGAATGTGGAGAGGTATGTATAAAGTTTATTATTTTATACTTAAGGCAGGGGCTGCACAGACATTGGTAGCAATATATACAGCCCTTGCTGCACAACCATGGATCCGTGTAATAGGCTCAGTTAGGCTAGGTTCACACTGCGTTTTCAGCATCCGTTTAACGCATCCGTTTTTTGAAAAAACGCATGAAAAACGGATTGCAAAAAACGGATTCATTTGTGTGCATCCGTTTTTCCATTGACTTCCATTATAAAAAAAAACGGATCCGTTTTTTTTTGGCGGACCAAAACGGACCAAAAAACGTTGCTGACCCTATTTTTCTGGACGTTAAAAAAAACGGATCCGTTAAACGGATGCTGAAAACGCAGTGTGAACCTAGCCTAAGCGAGTGCCAATCTAGCAGTTTGGCGCTCACTTATTTGGATTATATAGTTAGTTAAATCCTTAGTTTGGCTTGTAAAAAATCAGATGACCCTCGAGCCAATATTAGATTTTAGGGGAACATTTTTGTTTCAAGATTGCTTTATACCACTGTAAAATTGTATGAATTGAGGCAGGAATCGCATCCAAAGTCACCACTGTGGAGTTAAAATTAGTCTTCTGGTCATATACATACTGCATCAACTGAAAAGAATGCATTGTTTAAAACACCCATGCCCCATACAAAGAAATGTCCATTTACTTTTTCAGTGTTGGCATTGTGAAGGTATTGCTGTACTTTTCAAAGATGCCTTATTAATGTATGTACACCACCTCTGGTTTTGAGAAAGCCAATACCTACTGTCACTCTTCCTGTCTTCCACTCAAGGTGCAAGTACATACTAAATTATCCTTATGACTCATAACGCCAGCTTTCTATAATTACATATAAATCATTCAGACAACATGAAGCAAGAAGGTAAAAGATAAGAACTGGAAAAATCAGAAAAACATTCTGGAAGGAAGCAAATTTTCTGCTGAATACTGTATTAATGCTTTAGATTTAAGAAAGTCGACATGAAAGTAATAGCATAAAACAGCAGGTCTAGTCCAATTATTGGAATCTTTTGGGGCACTCTATTGTTACAAAATGAAAATTCTATATTTAAAAATTGTTGACTATTTAGCATTTTCTGACATCAGCCTATGAAATGAATTCTAATGTTCAAGCAACATGAATTATTCTATTATTAGGTTAGTCAACAACCAGATATTTGACCCTTAGAGGTCTTTTCAGTGGATTACATTATATACACAAAATGTCATTGCTTTCTCTGGTTTAAATATTAGTTTGATTGAATTCAGTATTATTAATCTGAATTTAAAATGTGGAAAGAAGATAACAGAAGAATTTTATATACATACATACTACAGACATATATATTTACATTTCATAATGTTTAGGCTATG
The DNA here is from genome assembly GCF_027789765.1 of Dendropsophus ebraccatus. Taxonomy (NCBI): domain Eukaryota; kingdom Metazoa; phylum Chordata; class Amphibia; order Anura; family Hylidae; genus Dendropsophus; species Dendropsophus ebraccatus. The sequence continues at coordinate 123,670,691 of NC_091454.1, forward strand.
TTTACACACAATAAAATACATGTAAAATACGGCCATAATTGTAAGGTTAACCCTTAGAGGACCGGGCCAATTTAAATTTTTAAAGTTTTCGTTTTTCACTCCTTGTGCTTAAAAGGCCTTAGCACTTGTATTTTTTCACCTAGAAACCCACAAGAGCCCTTATTTTTTTGCATCACTAATTGTACTTTGCAATGGCATTTTTTCATAAAGTACACTGAGAAACCAGAAAAAATTTCAATGTGTGGTGAAATTGAAAAAAACAACAACCACATTTCTTTTATTTGTTTTTTTTTCCTTTTTATGCTGCTCGCCCTGGGGAAAAACTGACTTGTCATATATGATCCTCAAGTCGTTACAATTACAATGATATGTAACATGTATAATTTTTATTGTATCTGATGGCCTTCAAAAAATTCAAACCATTGTTAACAAATGTATGTTGCTTAAAATCACTCCATTCCCATGCTTATAGCGCTTTTATCCTGTGATTGATGGGGCTGTGTGAGGAGTCATTTTTAGCGCCATAATGTGTTCTTTCTATCGGTACCTTGATTGCGCATATGCGACTTTTTGATCGCCTTTTATTACAATTTTCCTGGACTTGATGCGACCAAAAATGCACAATTTTGCACTTTGGGATTTTTTGCGCTTACGCCGTTTACCGTGCAAGATCAGGAATGTGAATAATTAATAGTTTGGGCAATTGGTCCCATGGGGACTTCTAGTATAATTGGTCCCATGGGGACTTCTAGTATAAGCACTCTGATCTCTCATTGAGATCTATGCTGCATAGATATGCAGCATAGATCGATGGGATAGGCACTTTGATTGCTTCAGGCTGCTGCAGCCAGAAACAATCGAGTGCCAAGCCGGGATCAGCGCCATTACGGCACTGAGCCCGGCCTGAGGAGGATGTGTGGATCGTCCCGGAGGAGCGATCCAGCCCACTAGACACCAGGGAACGGCTGCATCAAGTAATCGGATGCAGCTGTCAACTTTGACAGCTGCATCCGATTACTTTATTAGCGGGCACGGCGATCGGACCATGCCCGCTAATAGCCGCGGCCCCGGGCTACCAGCGGTACCCAGGACCGCGGCGGTTGAGAGCGCGGCCGCCGCGCGGCCCCGCTCTGAACACATGTAGGCAGCCCTGGACATACAGGTATGTCCAGGGTCGCCTAGGGGTTAAATTACTGCTTTATTTTCAATATAATAATGCTTTCCATTAAAGTTAATTGGAAGTTGGCCAGCAGTGCACACACCATATAGAATAAGAGCCATAATTGATTATGTCCATCCAAATAATGAATATTATCTATTATTTTTGTTATTGTTATATAATTTTTCACAACAGGTGAAAACAATACAACAAAGTTGCTACAAAGTTGCAGAGAGGGACTTGTTTACATCAAACATCTGGACAGTGAGAGGGGAATGGGGTTGAATTCTTATAGCCTTTAGTAGGGATGGTCCGAACCTGCCGGGTTCGGAACCTATGGCTATGGCTGTATCCCAGTTTTCCAGGCTGTCCTCTGGCTGTATCCACCTGCTGCACGGAGCGGAAAGACAGCGGGATTCATTGCCGAGAGTTCAGGTTCGTACGAACCCAAACCTCGTCAGGTTCGGACCATCCCCAGCCTTTAGCATGTCAATGTGCTGTCTTAAACCTTAGAGCACCAGGCCAATTTTCATTTTTGCTCCTTCATTTTTTCCTCCTTGTGTATATAAGGCCATAGCACATGCATTTTTCCACCTAGAGACCAAGATGAGCCCTTATTTTTTGCGCCACTAATTGTACTTTGCAATGACAGACTTAATTTTTGCTTAAAATTTACCGTCAAACCATTAAAATATTATACAGTATGTGTGATAAAATTCTATTGTGGCTTTTTACCGCCATTCACCCTAGGGTAAAACTGACATGTTATCTATTTTCCGCAAGTCAGTATGATTACAACAATATGTAACTTGTATAACTTTTATTTTATTTGATGGCTTTTAAAAAATTAAAACCTTTATTTAAAAAATAAATGTTCCTTAAAATTGCTCTATATAATTAACATGCCTATAACGCTTTTATTTTTTGGTCTATGGGGCAGTGTGAGGTGTAATTTTTTGAGCAACAATCTGTACTTTCTACCAGTACCTTGTTTGCTTACATATGCGACTTTTTGATCACTTTTTATCACAAATATTCTGGATTTGATGCGATTGCGCAATTTTTGAACGCTTACGCCTTTTGCCATGCAATATCAGGAACGTGATAATTTAATAGTTCAGGCGATTACACATGTGGCAATACCAAACATGTTTATTTTTTAATTTATTATTATTTTTTTTATTTACAAAATGGCAAAAGGGGGGTGATTCAGTCTTTTATTAGGTGAGGGAATCTTTTAATTAATAAAAAAACATTTTTCTTTTTACATACTGGGGGACTTCTAGTTTAACTACATTGATCTCTCATTGAGATCTATGCAGTATATATATACTGCATAGATCAATGAGATCGGTGTACTATTGTGCTCAGCTGCTGCAGACGAGAGCAATAGATTGCTGAGCCGGGATCAGCACAGACCCCCCCGCCAGACAAGTAGCAGGGAATGCCCCTTTGCGATTGTGTCGCGCACGCAGGGTGGGTGTGTGGATGAATGGGTTGGTACACAATCCTGCAACTAGACCACCACAAATGGGGGAAAACAGGCATTTAAATGCAGCTGTCAATTTTGACAGCTGTATCTAAATGCCTTATTAGCAGGCACAACGATTGGACCGTGCCTGCTAATTGCCAGTCCCATATTCCCCCTGGTCCTGCGACTCCTTTCCCCTACCATAGTGATAAGCGAAAGGGAGCTAGCGGCCAGGAGAAAGAAGGTACCGAATCACAGGGGGCCAGTGTCAAACTGCACTGCTTCCTAGCCATCCCAGGACTCTGGGATTCCCAGGTGAGCACACTACACACTATTCAATTGTGCTTGCATCTTTAAGATACACGCAATTGATTTGGTGCAGGCAACCAGGCAGACGACTTCTGGCATAGGCAGCGTCTCTGGCACACTCTGTCTGTGCCACAAAAGAGCAGAGGAGAGCACATCTGGCGACAGGGGCAGCTTCGGGAAGCGTGTGACAGGTGAGTTGTTGCTTTCCCCCTCACTTTCATGCAAAAAACTGCTAAGAGGTTTTTAAATTACTATGAGGGACTGCAGTGCATAGGGGGGGGGGGGATATTACTGAGGGCCACTGTGTATGTGTGTGTGTGTGTGTGGGGGGGTTTGGTTAATTACTATAGGGGGCTGCATGGGGGGTGCAATTACTATGGTGGACTGCAATGGGGGTTTTAAATACTATGGGGGGTCTGCATGGAGGGATTTAATTACTATGGGCGGCTGCATGGGGGGTTTAATCACTATGGGGGGGTTCATGGGGGATTTAATTACTTTGGGGGTCTGCATGGGGGTTTAATTAGTATGGGGATCTGCATGGGGGGATCTAATTAATATAGGGAACTGCAAGGGTTTTATTTAATTACTATGGGGGTCTGCATGGGGGATTTAATTACTGTGTGGGGCCGCATGGGGGTTAATTACTATGGGGCTGTGTGGAGATTTAATTACTAGGGGGGTCTACATGGGGGTTTAATTGTTATGGGGGGCTGCAAGGGGGTTAATTACTATGGGGGCTGCATGGGGGGTTAATTACTAAGGGGGCTGAATGGAGGGGTTAATTATTATAGGGGGTAATTACTCTGGGGGTTAAATACTATGGGGGTGGCATGTCCTTTAGGGGACTGCATAGTGGGGCTTATCTACTATAGGGGACTGAGCAGAGGCAGCTATTACTACTGTATATAAGCACTGCACAGAGGGACCCAATTATATTTGTGGGCTAAACAGAGGGACCTCATACTATATAAGGGCAGGCCTAATACAAATACATAGAATACAAGAATATGTAATGTATGTTCGCTACACCCTACTGTGAATATTGGGAGGTGTGTACTCCGAGTGCACTACTATTCTGATGCCAAGAAATAATACAAAGTGTAAATAGTACGTAGGCTCTCTAGGAGTAGGACCTATATATCTAATGTTTGTGGAAGGTGAATTAATTACGAGGTAGAGGTAGTTAGCATTAAAATTTATCACACTTTTATCTTCTTAAAAACACAATTAAAAAGTTTTTCATAAATTCATATATCATAAACATAATCATGTAAAATAATTTTTCATGAATTCATATATCATAAACATAATAAACAAATAATTCAGTTTATATAAAGCAAATGATAGGTTTAAAATCCAAATTCAAAGTTCTATGATATGATTTGCCAAAAATAGAGCGTCCGCGCAGGGCCCTTGCGCTGACTGTTATAACGGTTGTGATCGTGGCTCACATAATAGAGTAGGTATCCTTATGGCATTTAGACTCTCTAGCCTCTTATCTTGAACTGGTTTGGGACTGGATGATGATAGTTACAATATTGCAATATGATTTCAGTGTTTCAATGTGGTTTGATTTATATGCCCTTATCTAATTGTAGGTTACACTATGTTTAACGTCTATGGCTTAGTTCAATATATCCCACTTTGTGTGCACGTATCAAAGTGGTGATCTGTTACATATGCAATATGCTGCAGTAAATGTTTATAATTGATAAACAAACTACCTTGGTGGATATTCCACCTCTCACCATACATCCAGTGGTCAGTAGCCGTGTAGAAGATGGATCGGTCCGGCTCTGGAGCGTATCGCTCTCTGGTCTCCGCTGTTCTTACTTGCCGGCGTGTATAGGATCCAACAGGAGGCTGTCACTGTGTCCGCATAGTGGAGAGCGCGCTCGTTTGAATCTTTGATAACGGTTCCTGCGAGTACAGAGTGGAGGCCATGGGAGTATGTGGATATAGGTCAAAATGTCTTCATCGGTTAAGTTATCCTTTTCAGACGCGTTTCTGGAGTATGCTCACTCCTTTCCTCAGTGAAGAGTGGATAACTGTCATACAAAATTGCAGCTGGAGACCGTTCTGTAGCAAATTCTTCTTTATTAATGGAACAGTCTTGTACAAAAAGTCATCAGGGGGGTGAATGGGAGGACGTACACACCGATATACAGTGGGTAGCGACGAACTAGCGCGCGCTCTCCACCATGCGGACACACTGACAGCCTCCTGTTGGATCCTATACACGCCGGCAAGTAAGAACAGCGGAGACCGGAGAGCAATACGTTCCAGAGCCGGACCGATCCATTTTCTACACGGCTACTGACCACTGGATGTATGGTGAGAGGTGGAATATCCACCAAGGTAGTTTGTTTATCAATTATAAATATTTACCGCAGCATATTGCATATGTAACAGATCACCACTTTGATACGTGCACACAAAGTGGGATATATTGAACTAAGCCATATGCGTTAAACATAGTGTAACCTACAATTGGATAAGGGCATATAAATCAAGCCAAATTGAAACACTGAAATCATATTGCAATATTGTAACTATTAACATCCGGTCCGAAACCAGTACAAGATAAGAGGCTAGAGAGTCTAAATGCCATAAGGATACCTACTCTATTATGTGAGCTACGATCACAACCAATAGAACAGTCAGCGCAAGGGCCCTGCGCGGACGCTCTATTTTTGGCAAATCATATCATAGAACTTTGAATTTGGATTTTAAACCTATCATTTGCTTTATATAAACTGAATTATTTGTTTATTATGTTTATGATATATGAATTCATGAAAATTTATTTTACATGATTATGTTTATGATATATGAATTTATGAAAAACTTTTTAATTGTGTTTTTAAGAAGATAAAAGTGTGATATATTTTAATGCTAACTACCTCTCCGTAATTAATTCACCTTCCACAAACATTAGATATATAGGTCCTACTCCTAGAGAGCCTACATACTATTTACACTAATACAAATACAATAGAGGCCTAATACAATATGAGGGCACATAGCAACCAAAGTTTTTAGGCAGATAAAGATGGAGTGAGAGTGAGGAGCCTAAATATTTTGTATGACAGATTCTTTAGAGTCATGGCTGGGAGAAGACCTCATTATGAAAGGGTCAGGATGGAGAAGAAACGAAAGAATGAGAGACTATGATCAGAGAGGACATCAGCGCCTCAATGTAAGGTATAGGGAATCTCCGCTCTCCACGCCTCTCCTCTCAAATAATTGTCACATGAACTCTTTGGGCGGAGAGCCAAGGAAAGCAGAGGTGCCCTATACCTTACATTGAGGCACTGAGGCAGGTGGAATCCTGAGCGGAGTCAACGACAGAGATTCCACTAGGAATTTCAGTGCTGATTCCTCAGTGTGAACTTACCCTAACAGTATGGTGGTAAGGTCATGGTGTAGTGGGAATATTTGCCCTTTGTATACTGGTATTATTGGTCATTTTACAGAATTTGCCTTCTTGAAAGTGTTTTCAGTTAAAATAGACTGATGTTCTATCCACAGGATTAGTAACTGGTCACAGATCAGTGAGATGCAACCCCCGGCACCCCCACTGATCAGCTGTACAGTGTCCAGGCTATACAGTGAACAGGGCCAGAAGCAGTCTGCCTCCGTAGGCTGTGTAGTAGCAGTGGACTGTAACTGCAGCAATGCTACACAGTACAGAGACATATTGCTTCTAACCCAGAAGCGAAATTAGGGGGGGCAGGGGGGGCAGTGGCCCCTGGGCCCACTCAGGCAGGGGCCCACTGAGGTCCCAGACGGTTAATGCTGTCTGTAGAAGCTATTGCTTTTGCAGACAGCCTTAATACGTCTGTAGGGGCCCCCAGATGGCATCAGCGCCTGGCAGGTGTGGGCCCCCTGCTCCTGAGGGCCCCACTCAGTCACCTGATGCTGCCCCTGGCCGGGGATGTTCTGCTCTCTCCTCTCTTCCTGTTCCCTCACATGTTGCATGGCAGCTGTAGCTCCTCCCCCTCAGCTACACACTGCTCTGCATAGTGCTGTGTGTGAGGAGGGGAGGAGGGGCAGCCATGTGAGGAGAGGAGCCAAGGGATCCTGCTACTGTATGGCTGCCAGCAGGTGTATGGCTGACTGAAGAGGAGCAGCAGCAGCTGACAGTGAGTGACCATCATCATCTGTGTGTACGTCAGGCTGCTGCTGTGTGCTATAGGTGGTAGAGGGCAGACTGAGTGAGGGGTAGTAGGGAGCCCCCGTCCTGATGCTGGAGCCTGGACATCTCTGTACAGGCAGCAGCTTCACTCAACTGGTTCTAAGTTTATTCGTTTCTGCCAATAACTTTGCCCCCCTCCCTGTGCAGAGCTCAGTGTAGCATGCTGGTTACTTTTATTCATCTAGATATAGATAGAGAGATAGATGCTAATAGATGGATAGATAGAAAGATAGAGAGATAGACAGGAGATAGATAGATATATAGATACGAAGCAATGGTCTAGAAGCAATCGATAGATAGATAGATAGATAGATAGATAGATAGATAGATAGATAGATAGGAGATGGATAGATAGATAGATAGATAGGAGATAGATAGATAGATAGGAGATAGATAGATAGATAAATAGATAGATAGATAGATAGATAGATAGATAGGAGATGGATAGATAGATAGATAGATAGATAGATAGATAGATAGATAGGAGATGGATAGATATTGTAGATAGGAGATGGATAGATAGATAGATAGATAGATACGAGATAGGTAGTGGTGCCGTTTCTGGAAGAATGCTGATAGATAGATAGATAGGTAGGTAGATAGATAGACAAAATTCAAGAAGTCGCAGCACGTCCAAATCGTGCAAAATCTGTGTATTTATTTCATGGTAACAAAATTAGCCAGTGCAATGCTTCAGTCTCGCTTTGTTTCGTTTGAGACTGAAACGTTGCACTGGCTAATTTTGTTACCATGAAATAAATACACAGATTTTGCACGATTTGGATGTGCTGCAACTTCTTGAATTTTATTGAAGAGGAGACATTTTTTTCAATCTCTGTTGCTGGCACTCCTACACCAGTACTTAGTGTGCACTCCAGACTGAGGCATAGATAGATAGATAGATAGATAGATAGATAGATAGATAGATAGATAGATAGATGCTAAGAGATGGATGGATGGATAGATAGATAGATAGATAGATAGATAGATAGATAGATAGATAGATAGATAGATATAGACATAGATGCTAAGAGATGGATGGATAGATAGATAGATAGATAGATAGATAGATAGAAGATAGATAGGAGATAGATAGGATATAGATAGATAGATAGATAGATAGATAGATAGATAGATAGAATATAGATAGAGAGATAGATGCTAAGAGATGGATAGATAGAGAGATAGACAGGAGATAGATAGATATATAGATACGAAGCAATGGTCTAGAAGCAATAGATAGATAGATAGATAGATAGGAGATGGATAGATAGATAGATAGATACATAAATAGATAGATAGGTGATAGATAGATAGATAGATAGATAGATAGATAGATAGATAGGAGATGGATAGATAGATAGATAGATAGATAGATAGATAGATAGGAGATAGATAGATAGGAGATAGATAGATAGATAGATAGATAGATAGATAGATAGATAGATAGATATAGATAGGAGATAGGTAGTCGTGCCGTTTCTGGAAAAAAACAGCTATGTTTTTCTAACCTTAGATAACCCTTTTCATTTTTACATGGTTCTATATATGAAATGTAGAAGCCTCTATAACTTTTCTCAATCCTTATTCACTATGAGTAATGTAGTAGACTATAGCCTTTGTTATTCAGAAAACATTGTCGTCTGCCAAGGTAAGGTTCCCTATGGGTAACATAATCAGTTGGGGGCCCACTCAGACTCACTTGCCCCCCTAGGCTAAACCCCTAGCTACGCCCCTGTTCTAACCCCATTTACTGTGCTATTATCTGTTATTCAAGGCATGGCTGTGAGGATTCAATATACATCCATGCTGCACTCACACATTGTCTCAAAACTTTTCACCATACGGCGGGTGGGCCTGTGTGCTTCAAAATGCCAGGGCTGATACCACAGGAAAAAGAGGGGGGGGGGGGGGAATTTGGGCTACATCTACATGTTCCAAAATTTTCTGGCACCATATATTATCTGCAATTGTCTACAATTTTCATCCGCAATCTGCAAAAAAATATCCTTAATAGACAGGCAATCCATATTTTCCCATAAAAGTGAGAAGTCGCTTGTAAAAATGGCTGCCAGGAGGAGCCACACCTATGACAGAATTAAGGAACCATATTTTGTGGACGTTACGGATGATACCTCCGTTATGTTTACAAACGACAGACGAAGGATGTTCCCAAAGATTTTACGCAACAATCCGTGCACGGATTACAGGCTATTCACAGATTTGTAAAATTATGCATGTGTGAAAAGCCTATTAAGAATAGATAGGGCCTTACTTTGTGTGTACATGCGGATCTGTAACTACAGACAAAAGAGCACAACGTGTGAATGCAACCCTAGAATTAATATTGGGCATTTTCAGTGGCCCAGGGGTGCTAATGATTTTGTAATATCACCTAATTTACTTTTTATATTTCAACTACTATGATTAAAATGAATTCCAAGTTCAAGGAAAGCCAGCACTGTAAAACCATCTGTAGCATACAAGACCAACAAGGGTGCTAATCCAGATGCTTGAAAAGACAACACAGCAGAAACTCTGCATTAGAAATAAAATTATTTGACTGGACCTCTAATAATCACTAATGTACTGTACTGCTGCTATGCTTGCTTAAGTATTGTTATTGCTTTATTTATTTTGCCCCAACATATTTCACAAAGATGTGTATCATGCATTCAGATGTGAATAAAAAGGTTACTAAAATGCTAGCTTTATTATAGAGTTAAAGGAGAAGTCTTGTGAATTCCTTTTTTAAAGTATTGTATTCCCCCACAAAAGTTATAAAAATCACCAATATACACTTATTATGGGAAATGCTTATAAAGTGCTTTTTTCCCTGCACTTACTACTGCATCAAGGCTTCACTTCCTGGATAAAATGATAATGTCACGACCCGACTCCCAGAGCTGTGCGGGCTGTGGCTGCTGAAGAGGATGATGGCAGAGGGATGCTCAGTGTCCCTCCAGTGCCCTAAGTCCCTCAGTGTCCCCCTGCCATCATCCTCTCCAGCAGCCACAGCCCGCACAGCTCTGGGAGTCGGGTCGTGACATCACCATTTTATCCAGGAAGTGAAGCCTTTGATGCAGTAGGAAGTGGAGGGAAAAAAGCACTTTATAAGCATTTCCCGTAATAAGTGTATATTGGTGATTTGTATAACTTTTTTTTTGGGGGGGGGGGGGGGGGGGCAATACAATACTTTAATAAAAAATTTTGCCAGACTTCTCCTTTAAGGCATTTAGAACTAAGCAGAATTAGAAGCATGTACTTTAACCTTTTCTAATTATCCATTAAATAAACCTTGTGTGCAACAAACCTCTACTGTGCTGTTTCTTTTTGTATATAATTAGATACATTTTAGCAGTAATTATACAACAAAATGAGGAAATCAATCGCAAACATTAAATGAGCTATAATTATAACGAGCCAATTAATGACACATGACCTTAACCTACAGGAAGAAGGCAATAAAAATATATGATATATGATGGGATAAATCGGGTCCATTAAATGTTAACTCTTATTAGGCTGGGGTAAAAATGTGACGGCAACAAATCATTGTCCACCACCTTCTATTTAACTCCTTAAGGCCATTGTCAATTTTGGTCCTCAGGGCAAAGCCCCATTTATCAGATCTGACCTTTAAGTGGTTATAACTTTGTGATGCTCTAACATATTCAAATGATCCTAATGACATGTTATCCCGGCTCATTCTGTGTTATCAATGGACTGGACTCCTTAGCATGGAAGATATTTCAATCAATAAATCACAAGTTACTCTGAATCTTTTAATATAAAGATAGCTCAGGTAGTATTTTCATGGTGATGGGTTCCCTTTAATAAATCACATTTACAATATGTCTACTTTTTGTCATCATTTGGTAGGTGTTCTTTTAAATTTTTGAAAAGGGATTTGTAAGGCTATAACACAACCCCCCCCCCCACCCCCCAAAATCAACCCAATTTAAAACCGTACCCATCAAAGAATTCATAACATGGTTTAGTATTTTTTGTTAACCTTTTAGATGATTTTCCGGAATTGAAATAAAGAGGTCAACTGTAAAAATGCTATTTATTTAGTTCTGAAAATTTTTCAATTATAATCTGTATTTTTCTGTAACACAGCAGGTATAGTCTGGATATACAGTGTAACCTTAACTTATGTTAAAGGACTAAATAAGGTTCAGGAGAGAAGTAATTTTAGTAAAAAACTGAAATCAAGAACAAAGGACATAGTGAGAGGTTAGTTGGGGGAAATATCAGAAGCAATGTGAGAAAATATTACTTTACAGAAAGAGTAGTAGCTGCTTGAAACAAACTTCCAGCAGATGTGGTTGGTAAATCTACAATAATATAATTTAAACATGTCTGGGATAAATTATCCTATGATAATAATAAAGGAAATACTAAAAGGGTAGACTAGATGGGCCCAGTGGTCTTTTTCTGCAGATTCTGATAATCTTCTATGTTTCTGTGTATTAACAGAAAAAATTACCTCAACATTTGTTACCCCAAATCTGCATTTCTTACAATTATCCCATATGTGGCCATGATGCAGTCCTTGCATTGTCCACAAGCTTTTGGAAGTATAGAACTGCTGCTGTCTGAGATGTTCAACCCGGCTGATATGGCAGCACAGGCCGGATGAACATCACTTCATATTAATTGGAATGCGTGCACATTGGGGTGTGCCTGTGCTCCAATTAACCATGAGTCATGCTTACATTGTGTGCACTGCTTATTTTGTGCGGCTGCTAGTCACTGAACTGTGGCTGCACAAAATGAACATGTCACAATTGTTATTTCAGACTTACAATTAAAAGTGGCTGGTGTTTCAATCTGCAACAATGGCCATTATTTATCAAAAAATGCATTATGTGAACAGGGCCTAAAAATGAAAAATTATAATTTTTTTTACAATAAAATGTAGTTTCCACTTAATTTTTTTCATTTTCACAAAGAAGACAGGAGAATAAGCCTCCCAAAATATGGCAGCACCCAACATAGGGCCCCCATGGTATCAATACAGTGGAACCCCCCCCCCCCCCAAAGGAGTGACACAAATTTAAAATAACACAACTCACAGAAATCATCTAGGAGTGTAGTAAGCATTTGGCACCAAAGGTGTTTTTTTTTTTTTTTTGCATATTTAGTGCACATTTAGCTTAAAGTGTCACTGTTGTTAATTTTTTTTTTTTTACAGAAATCAACAAAGAGTTAACTTACAGCAACATCACTGGCTCTCTCCTCTGACAGTCAACACTGACCTCTCTGACCTCTGAATAGCTCCCCTGCTGAGTAATCCTTTGTTCTCTGCTCTATGCTGCCTACATGTCTCCTCTGTCTCTCCTCCCCCCTCCCCTCTCCATAGCTCAGACAGGCTCAGATGAGATTTCCTGATTCTGAGCAGTGGATGACAGAAAGGAGGGGGAGGGGACCTGGGAAAAGTCTTTTTAAATGCAGATAATAGCATATTTGCCTAATATACCCAATAACAAAGTTTCATAAAATTTTTAATGACAGTGACTCTTTAACCCCTTAAGGATCGGGCAAATTTTCGTTTTAGCGGTTTCATTTTTTCCTCCTTGTGTACATAAGGCCATAGCAGTTGCATTTTTACACATATGGACCCACATAAGCCCTTATTTTTTGCATCACTAATTGTACTTTGCAATGACGGGGTGAATTTTTGCATAAAATATGCAGCGAAACCAGAAAAAAATTATATGCGTGGTGAAATTGGAAAAAAAAAAAAAAAAAACGCAATTCTTTTTCTTTGGGAGGGTGTTGTTCTTACGCCGTGTGTCCTATGGAAAAACTGACATGTTATATATGTTCCTCAAGTCGGTACAATTAAAACGATATTCAACTTGTATAAATTTTATATTAATTGATGGCTCGTAAAAAAATTAAAACCTTTTACAGAAAATAAACGTTCCCTAAAATCGCTCTATTCCCATGCTTATAGCGCTTTTATCCTTTGGTCTATGGGGCTGTGTGATGTGTCATTTTTTGCGCCATGATGTGTTCATTCTATCGGTACCTTGACTGCATATATGCGACTTTTTGATCGGTTTTTATTACAATTTTTCTGAATTTGATGTGAAAAATGCGCAATTTTGCACTTTGTAATTTTTTTGTGCTTACGCTGTTTACGGTGAGGGATCATGAATTAAATAAATTAATATTTTGGGCAATTACACACGTAGCGATACCAAACATGTTTATTTATTTATTTATTTTTATTTATAACATGGGAAAACGGATGTGATTTAAACTTTTATTAGGGGAGGGGGTTATTTATTAATAAAAACACTTTATTCTTTTTTCATCAACAGTAATTAGAAGCCCCCTGGGGGACTTCTATATACACAGCACTGATCTCCCACCGATCGCATCGCAGGGGGAGATCCCCCACTAGACACCAGGGACAGGGGGTACATATACCATCCAAATGCAGCGGTCAGCTTTGACAGCTGAATTTGAATAGTTAATTAGCCGGCCGTGGCAGCTAATACCTGCGGTCCCTGACTGCACATAGCAATCGGGGACCGCGGGCTGGAGAGAGGGCTCACGCCGGGAGCCCTCTCTGTTTACCCTTAACGGCCGCATGACGGGTGGCTTTCCACTTTATGGATCTGTAAAAAAAAAATGCATTACAGATGCATTATGGGTGTTTGTTTTTTTCATCAGATTGCAGATTTAGAATTCTATATTGTTTTGAACTGTTTTGTATTTTTCTTTTTTTAATACAGATGTTGAATGAGCTTTAGGAGGTCAAATCCTTCAATTTACATATTTTATAACATAGTTTATGAAAATTCAGTTTTGTTTATTTTCTCTACAATAATACTTTCCCCTTTTATGAAATATTTAAGCAGTTACATAATAAGCAAATGACCGTAAACGACTAAGCATTAGAGCAAGACAATTTTAGGTAATGTATAACAGTGTCTTGTAAAAGCTCTGCAAATAGTTTTTATGAGACTATAACACAATCAGCAGAGTGCACATTACCATATAAATACAAACCATCAACTTGATCTGAGGATGATTTTGTCTTGTTTTAGCTAATCTAAGTCCGTATGCCCCTGGGTATATAGCATATGTCCAATAGAAAGCAAAACATATGACTACAAAAATCTGTCAACCATACATGCCTAAAGAAGAAAATGTATTTTTCCAGTTGAACAGGCAGAATTTGTTTAGGAAATTATACAGTATATAGAACATATAGAAATACAAATAGCTCACATAGCGGAATGGCTATGTTCACACGACGGGATTTTGCGTCCGTCATTGCTGACGGCAGTTAAAAAGATTTCCATTGTTTGATATTGACGGACGTTTATAATGATCATGATCATCAGCAAATAATGGATGTCTTTTTGACAGCTGTCGGCACTGACAGACGCAAAATTCTGTTGTGTGAACATACCTATATTCTGTAAACATATAAAAGATTTATCAAGCAGTCTTACAGTAACATTTTGTTGGTTTCTCAAAGCAACCTATCACAGTTCTGTATTTAAATATTCATGAGCTTTGTTAAAATTTAAAGCTGAGCTGTTATTGGTTGCTTTGGGCAATAAAGATCATTCCTATTTAATAAATCTCCCCCATAGGTACTAATGACATGATCAGAGATGAGTGAGTAGTAAAATATTCAAAAGCTTGGAATTCAATTCAAATAGACTGTGATGCTTGAAAATTCGATCGCATATCAAAACCCATTGAAGTCATGGGGAGATAAAGGCTTGTTTCTTGGAAACCTAAATTCGACCACTTGGAGGTCACCAAGTCCACAATGACACCATAGACATTGATGCAAACCCCTCTGGAATGCAACTGGGACAGCAGGGGAAGCATGCCTGGTTGCATCTAACAATCCAAAGTAGCAGTATTATACCACTATCACAGCCTATCAACAATACACTACAAACAAAACATAACCCTATTTTAACCCCTTCGTGCTGCAGCTAGTTTGGGCCTTAATGACCAGGCTAATTTTTCAAAATCTGACCTGTCTCACTTTGTGCTCTTATAGCTCAGTGATGCTTTAACGTATGCTAGCGATTCTGAGATTGTTTTTTCGTCACATATGGCACTTTATGTTAGTGGCAAAATTTGGTCACTACTTTTGTAAAAAACATCAAAATATCATGAAAATTTTTTAAAAAATTGCATTTTATGAACTTTGAAATTCTCTGCTTCTAAAAAAAGAACGTCGTAGCACATAAATTAGTTACTAAGTCACATTACCAATATGTCTTCTTTATTCTGGCATAATTTGGTAAACATATTTTACTTTTTTAGGGTGTTATGGGGCTTAGAAATTTATCAGAAAATTATCACATTTTCGTGAAAGTTTCCAAAACTGATTTTTTTAGGGACCAGTTCTTTTTTTAAATGGATTTAGAAGTCTGGTATCCTGAAAACTCCCATAAGTGACCCCATTTAGGAAACTACACACCTTAAAGAATTAATCTTGGGGTATAATGAGCATTTTAACCCTACAGGGGCTGGAGTAAAAGTATTCACAATTAGGCAGTAAAAAAATGGAAAATTAAAATTTTCCAATAATATATACGTTTAGATTAAAGTTTCTCATTTTCAAAAGGAACATGAGAGAAAAAGCACCCCAAAATTTGTAAATCAGGTTCTCTTGAGTACAACGGTACCCAATATGTGGGCGTAAACCACTGTAAGGGCACACAGCCGGGCTCAGAAGGAAGGGAGCACCAATTAGCTTTTCCAATGCAGATTTTGCTGAAGAAGTTTCTGAGCGCCAGGTGCGTTTGCAGTGCCCCTGTAGTGTCAGCAGAGAGAAAAAAAAACATAAGTCACCCCATTTTGGAAAGTGCACCCCTCAAAGAATTCATCTTGGTGTGTGGTGACCATTTTGACCCCACAGGTATTAAAGGAAAGTATTCAAAAGAAGACAGTAAAAATGAAAAACTCGAATTCTTCCAATAATATGTTCGTTTAGTTTGAAATTTCTCAATTTCACGAGGAACAAGAGGAAAAAAGTACCCCACAGTTTGTAACGCAGGTTCTCTTGAGTACAATGGTACCCCATATGTGGGCGTAAACCACTGTATGGGCACACAGGAGGGATCAGAAAGGAAGGAGCGCCAATTAGCTTTTTCAATGCAGATTTTGCTGCAGAAGTTTCCAAGCGCCAGGTGCGTTTGCAGTGCCCCTGAAGTGCCATCAGAGTAAAATCTCGCCATAAGTCACCCCATTTTGGAAAGTGCACCCCTCAAAGAATTCATCTTGGTGTGTGGTGACCATTTTGACCCCACAGGTATTAGAGGAAAGTATTCAAAATTAGACAGTAAAAATGAAAAACTCAAATTTTTCCAATATTATGTTCTTTTAGTTTGAAATTTCTCAATTTTATGAGGAACAAGAGAAAAAAAGTACCCCAAAATTTGTAACGCAGGTTTTCCTGAGTGAAAATGTACCTCATATGTGGGCATAAACCACTGCATGGGCACACAGGACGGCTCAGAAGGGAAGGAGCGCCAATTAGCTTTTTCAATGCAGATTTTGCTGAAGAAGTTTCCGAGCGCCAGGTGCGTTTGCAGTGCCCCTGTAGTGTCCGCAGAGTAAAATCGCCTAATAAGTCACTCCATTTTGGAAAGTACACCCCTCAAAGAATTCATTTTGGGGTGTGGTGAGCATTTTGACCCCACAGGTATTAGAGGAAAGTATTCAAAAGTAGACCGTAAAAATGAAAAACTCAAATTTTTCCAATAATATGTTCCTTTAGTTTGAAATCTCTCAATTTCACGAGGAACAAGAGAGAAATGTCACCCCAATATATGTAACACAGGTTCTCCTGAGAAGAACGGTACCCCATATGTGGGCATAAACCACTGCATGGGCACAAAGCCGGGCTCAGAAGGGAAGGAGCGCCAATTAGCATTTTCAGTGCAGATTTTTCTGAAGAAGTTTCTGAGCGCCAGTTGCGTTTGCAGAGCCCCTGTAGTGTCAGCAGAATAGATTCCCCCCAAAAATGACCCCATTTTGGAAAGTGCACCCCTCAAAGAATTCATCTTGGGGTGTGGTGACCATTTTTACCTCACAGGTATTAGAGGAAAGTATTCAAAATTGGCCAGTAAAAATGAAAAACTCAAATTTTTCCAATAATACGTTGGTTTAGTTTGAAATTTCTCAATTTGACGAGGAACAGGAGAAAAAACGTACCCCAAAATCTTTAACGCAGGTTCTTTTGAGTAAAACGGAACCTCATATGTGGGCATAAACCACTGTATGGGCACACCGCAGGGCTCAGAAGGGAAGGAGCGCCAATTAACTGGAGCAAAACCGCAGCTAGTAATGGTTATTAGAATACCGCAGTTACTAAAAGAGATTACAGGTAATGTGGGGTGGTTACGGACAGTCTGGGGTGGTTATGGGCAACCTGAGGTAGTTACAGGTAATCTGGGGTGGTTACGGACAACATGGGGTGGTCACGGGCAACCTGCTGTGGTTACGGCAACCTGGGGTGGTTACAGGCAACGTGGGGTGGTTACGGGCAACGTGTGGTGGTTATGGGCAACATGTGGTGGTTACGGGCAACCTGCAGTGCTTACAGACAATCTGGGGTGGTTACGGGCAACGTGGGGTGGTTACGGGCAATGTGGGGTGGTTACGGATAAATTGAAGTGCTTATAGGTAATCTCGGGTGGGTACCTGTAATCTGGCATGGTTACCGCAATCTGGAGGGGGTCACTGGCAATTTGGGGTGGTCAGAGGCAACGTGCGGTGGTCAGAGGCAACCTGCGGTGGTCAGAGGCAACCTGCGGTGGTCAGAGGCGACGTGGCGTGGTCAGAGGCGACTTGGCGTGGTCAGAGGCAACGTGGTGTGGTCAGAGGCGACGTGCGGTGGTCACGGGCAACCTGCTGTGGTCACGAGCAACCTGCTGTGGATACGGCAACCTGGGGTGGTTACAGGCAACGTGGGGTGGTTACAGTCAATGTGGGGTGGTTACGGGCAATGTGGGCTGGTTACGGGCAACCTGCAGTGCTTACAGACAATCTGGGGTAGATAAGGGCAACGTGGGGTGGTTACAGGCAACCTGCAGTGCTTACAATCTGGGGTGGTTACGGGCAACGTGGGGTGGTTACGGGCAACCTGCAGTGCTTACAGACAATCTAGGGTGGTTACGGGCAATGTGGGGTGGTTACCAATAAACTGAAGTTCTTATAGGCAATCTGGGGTAGATACCTGTAATCTGGCATGGGCACCGCAATCTGGAGGCGGTCATTGGCAATTTAGGGTGGTCAGAGGCGACGTGTGATGGTCAGAGGCGACGTGGCATGGTCAGAGGCGACGTGTGGTGGTCAGAGGTGACGTGTGGTGGTCAGAGGCAAGGTGCGGTGGTCAGAGGCATTGTGGCGTGGTCAGAGGCAATGTGCGGTGGTTACGTGCAATCTGGGGGGTTACATGTAATCTGGCGTGATTACGGGGAACCTGGGGGGGGTTATGTGCAACCTGAAAGGGTTACAGACAATCTGGGATTGTTACGGATAAACTGAAGTGCTTATAGGTAATCTGGGGTGGGTACATGTAATTTGGGGTGGTTACGGGCAATCTGGAGGGGGTCACTGGCAATTTGGGGTGGTTACGGGCAATGTGCGGTGTTTACGGGCAACGTGCGGTGGTTACAGCCAACGTGCGGTGGTTACGGCCAACGTGCGGTGGTTACGGGCAACGTGCGGTTGTTATGGGCAACGTGCAGTGGTTACGGGTAATCTGGGAGGGGGTTAGCGGTAATTTGGGAGTAAACTGCAATTATTACTATAATAAAAAGTGTGTGTTTTATTTATTTGTGTTTGTCACTTTTTGTACTTTATACATTTTCACTGTATTACTTTGATTACTGTGATATTTTCTATCACAGTAATCATAGTTCAGTGACAGAGACCAAATTGGTCTCTGTCACTTTACATTTTCAGAGCTGGCTGGTTGTGGAGCGCATGCGCACTTCATAGCCAGCCAGGATGCCGAGGAGGAAGGAGCTCCAGGATCAGGTAACGTATATGGGGAAGGGGGGGGGTGACTGGGGGACGGGGGGTGACTGGGGGTGTGTGGGGCGACTTGGGGGACAGGACACATTACTTTTTATCCCCTGTCACCAATCATTCATGGTGACGGGATAAAAAGTGCCGGGATGCACCTTGCACAAGCGATCAGCGGTATATAGTATATACCGCTGATCGCTTGTACCGGGACCCCACAGGGGGGTCCCCGATCACTGCCCCATGCTCTCTGCTACCTCCGGGGGCGGAGAGCATGGGGTTTTCATTCATTTTAACTTTTCCATCGCTGTGAACAGACGTTAGTCTGTTCACAGCGATGGCGGCGGCCATCTTGGAAATTATGGCCGCCAGGGGAGGGGGTTAGTTATCGGGGCACTAGGGGGGTCTGATCTGGGGTCTGATGGACACTTATTTCATCTCCCCCCGCCGGAAAGGCGGCAGCGGCACCGGTAATCCCCTTTACCGACGGCCGCCGCTATAACATTAATAGCGGCGATCTTCGGTAAGGGGGGGGGGGGCGGATCAAAAGAAAACTTAAATTAGCATGGACAGAAAGCCAAATTGTGATCAAAAGAAAACTTTTCCTGCACACTCCTTTAAATCACGTTGCCTATGACAACCACAGATGGCATAGACAAGGGGGAAATCAAACAGCACCCACTGCTAACTCTCATTGCGTGTGTTTTTGTGCGATGTGGTCAGACATATCCTACATCCCATGTAAAAATTTAAGGCCCGTGAGTGAGGTGAGCTCTCCAAAAATTCTTGGAGGTAGTGATGAATTAATAACAATACAGTCTTCCTAAAAGGCCCCGGAAAACTTTGAGGTGAGCCCTACAAAAACTCCAGGATCTATCCCTCACTAGGTTAAAGATTAGCAAGCAACCAATGATTGTAGATGCTGTTCTCACAATGCCTGCAAGCTCCTAGGGCCTGTTAACTCCCTCCCCTGCATAGATATTGGCTGGAAAAAAGCGCCAAGCATGGTGGGAGGAGTAACAAATTTTACTATGTTTCCTGCCCAGGAGTCCTAGCGGCCGCACGAAAAACTGACAACACTCAAATCTTACGCGATGGACAGCGTGGCACTGGCCGCATTTTCCATTTTGTGCTATGGTGAATTGGGATGTGGGCACACACCGATGTGCCTCAATCCTAATTCAGCACAAATAAAGTTAATCTGCAGTACCGGCCAGGATAATCTTCACTGACATCGGCTGTTCTGTGACACGGCCGAATCACAGAATGGCCAGTGTCATACAACGTGTCAACCCGGCCTAAAATTGCAGCTTTGATATGAAAACCAATGGAAGAAGCTTGATGGAGTTATGGACTTGTTTCAAGAAAAAAATTATATTCTATTTCGAATAGCAGAAAATACAAAGCTCCAGTTAGCAACAAATGACCCTTGGATAACCATATTACAAACTGTACACTCTATACGCTTTATTATACAGTACAGTGAAACCTTGGATTATAATCATAATTCTTGGAACATGCTTGTAATCCAAACCACTTGTATAACAAAGCAATTTTCTCATAAGGATTAATTAAAATGCAGATGATTGGTTCCACAACCCTAAAATAATCATCGCTATGACCAAGAACAAGTGAATCTGCAGCTGAAGGTGAGGAAACTTGCAGTATAGAGTTGGACAATTTCTGCCAAGCCACCTAACCGAATACAGTACCTGCAGTATCCTCATACAGACACAAAACTTTGCTTGTACTGTATACTTAATTACATTACATTGATATATTCCCCCCCCCCCGCCATCCACTGTCTTAATAATTCCCAAGCCAAAAGAGAAATTAGAGGAATTCCATTGTTGATTATTTTGATACCAGAGGTTGCATGTAATGTATGCTTTGGGTGATATTAAAGTAAATGTTTATTATATAAAAACTGAAGAATCCTTATTGTGATAAATACTTGTAAGATAAAAAATTGTATCAAGTAGTAAAATAAAAAAATCTTGCTTACAAGCTTCAAAATTGCAGTTTCTGCTCCATATGGGCAGACAGTAGAAAGTTCAATAACACTCATTTAAAAAATTGTTTGTGACTGAGCCAATAGATCTTGTCTAGATGTTGTCCTTGATCGCAAAGCATACACTATTACAAATCTTTAGTCTTGTCATATCACTATGACAATAGAATAGTATTAACAGTACAACAGTGAAGACAGTAGGGTAGTAAACGTGCATTCCAATGGGAGTGGAGTAACAGGATTGCAGGAGTATATACATGTTTGTTTATAAACTGTTATACATACAGTAAATCTGCATTAGAGCTAAAGCAGAGATTTCTGATGGTTGCTACTTTCGATGCACTGGTTCTACTGTATAAGGCTATGTTCACAAAATGTTTATTTCTCTCTATTTTTGAGAAGAAAAAATAGAGTTCATCATTTTGAGTTTAAAATGACTTTCATCATTTTGCTGTTTGGCCGCCTGGCAGTGCAATGACGGCTGTTGGTACATTATTCTAGTTTGGGGTTACTAATTGGCTTTTGGATGTGTCTTTAATTGAAAAGTCCATTGACTTTAATAGTAAAAACTGTGAAAGAACAGTGAAAAAGAAAAACTGTGAATGAACAACTTAAAAATACAGTCTGATGTTTGCAACAGACTTCCGAAAATAATTGTCATGAACATTATTTTGACGTCCGCGATATTTTATACACTGTGCATTGAACGCCCGTCATTCCGTTGACTTCAATGCATTTCACTGAAGTCAATTAGGACCCGACAATAACAGACATCTTTTTAAATAGAAAAGTTGTTGTGTTGAATGTGTATTAACCCAGGGACACACATTCTCTTTTAGTTCTCGCCACCAGTAAATGCGAGTTACTGTATGAGTAGTAATGGTTCCATCATGTGTGTGCCATCTAATCGACTGAAGAATGTTTTTTGTTGATTTTTTTTTTCTTTTCATTTTTTTGAGTGGACCCCCTTTACTCCTGGGCCCCTGAGCAGCACAGATTGCATAGATGATACTGTATTAACAAAGCTGAAGTGAAAAGTGGATATTTTATGTTTTGCAATATTTGCAAGATTTATTTGCACGATTTGCAATAAGCTTCTGGAGTCTAATATTTTCACTAAACTAAAACCCCCAACAGATTTCCAAATGAATACAAACAAATGCTCAGTAAAATAATTAATGCTTTGAAAATAAATATAAACGCACCATATATTTTATAACATATAACAATATGAGTCTGCTTCCAGAAAGAAAAGTCACAGAAACAGAGCATTTTGAAGTGAAAACAAATGAATAATACATTAAACTAACACATTTCTTATCTTCACCAAAGAAATAAACCACAGAAAATCAAAGATGGTGCTTTAGAATGAGTTTTAAGTTTATTCATTTAAACTAGTTCTCTATTTCAGCACACACCTTAGAATTCAGCTAGAAAATAAGCATACAGCTATGCATGGGAAATTAATCTATGGCATCTATGGCATAATAATATACAATACATTTGGAAAGTCTTTAGATCCTTTCACTTTTATCTCTTCTGGACCAGGCTAATTTCATTTTTGCGCTTTCAATGTTTCAGTGCTTATTTGCATTATTGGGTGACCTTGACTGGGAGAGTGCTGCAGTGATAGTTGGCCTTTTGGAAGTTTCTTCCATCTGCCCACAGAATCACTGGGTGACCTCCATTATACAAGATGCTAGGAAAGCTGAGAGACCTCAATTATACTTACTACTATACAACATGCTAGAAAAGCTGAGTGACCTACAACTAGCGTCATTACCGCCTCAACTCTGCTACGTCACTACTGCCTCAACTCTGCTACGTCACTGCTGCCTCAACTCAGCTACGTCACTGCCATCCCAACTCTGCTACACCACTGTCGACTCAACTCTGCTACATCACTACCTTACTACCTCAACTCTGCTACATCACTGCCACCTCAACTCTGCTACCTTATACTCTATACCTTACTACCATTATACTGACTACTATGCATGAGGCTAGGAAAGCTGGGTGACCGCCATTATACTGACTACTATACAAGATGCTGGCTAAGCTGGGTGACCTCCATTATATAAGATGCTAGGAAAGCTGGGTGACCGCCATTATACTTACTACTATACAAGATGCTAGGAAAGCTGGGTGACCTCCAAATACTGACTACTATACAAGATGCTAGGAAAACTGGGTGACCGCCATTATACTGACTACTATGCATGATGCTAGGAAAGCTGGGTGACCGCCATTATACTGACTACTTTACAAGATGCTGGGAAAGCTAGGTGACCTCCATTATACAAGATGCTAGGAAAGCTCAGAGACCTCCATTATACTGACTACTATACAACATGCTAGGAAATCTGAGTGACCTACCACCTCAACTCTACTACGTCACTACTGCCTCAACTCTGCTACGTCACTGCTGCCTCAACTCTGCTACATCAGTGTCGACTCAACTCTGCTACATCACTACCTTACTATTTCAACTCTGCTACATCACTACCTTACTATCTCAACTCTGCTATATCACTGCCACCTCAACTCTGCTACCTCAATACCTTACTACCACAACTTTGCTATGACACTATCTCAACTCTGCTGCCTAATACCTTACTACCTCAACTCTGCTATGTCACTATATCAACTCTGCCATCTCAGTTATCCATTGAAAGCAATTAAGTATTTTACCCTCTTTTTTGTCATTCTTAGAGCCAAATTTTCTTCACTAAGTTGTTCCATGTATCCAATTTACTCTTCTGGATTGTAATTCCAGCTTCTCCTCACCTGTATAGGTCTAAAAATTAACCCGAACATCTCCCATTGACTTTAATGGGGTTCGAGTTCGAATCGAACCTCAAACCGAACACCATTACTGTTCAAGGTTCGACTCGAACATTTTACTGTTCGATCATCACTAGTGGCCATAATACCGGCATGATGTCAATGCTCAGCGCCGCCACACAGAACAGAGCAGCCAGTGGTGGGGGAGAGCTCAGATGGATGTGGTACACCTTCTAAATGGTCAGACTTCCCACACCAGGCTCATTTGTCATTCCGGTCTCTCTGACAGTTGTAAAGCAGTCTATTTACTGTATGTATCAGTTATTAGTTCATCAGTAACACCTGTACTGGCTTAGGACTATCCAGAGACCCTGTAGTGGTGGATGCAGAAACGGTCCTCTTCCTTAAAGGGCTATTTGCTTAATGAAATGTTATCCTCCATCCACAAGATAGGTGACAACAAGCTGATTGTTCTATACTAGATTTAGTTGTGTGTTAAAAAAGGTTGTCTAGGCAAGACTATTTTAAGATACATGCTAAGGGGGTGTGCGTGTGTGTGTGGGGGGGGGGGGGGGGGGGAGGGGGGTAGCACAACAATATGCACTTACTTTCTTGGCCACTGCTCCACCACCGGTATTAGGCAGCTCTTTTCCTCACTTCCAAGGTTGGGGTTGTGACGTTACAAACCTGCTCAGCCAATCTGGCTGAGGCGGAACAATGCTGGATGATTACAATGTCACTCAGAAGCATGCATAAAGCTGGGACAGGAACCAGGTTAGTGTATGATATATGTAAATGTACAGGATCTAATAAAAACAAGGCCTAATACCCAATAGAGAGGTTGATTCTCATGAATACTGTAATCTTTTCCTGTCTGTAGTCCATTATCATTATTATTATTTTCTTTTTTTTCTAGTTGTGTATCAGCTAATTATATGTATAACTTTACATATTCAGCTTATAAAGGACAACATAATGGGAATGTGTATTCGTTTACTGATTTGCTTTATTCAATTAGCAATTTATGATTTCCGGTCTCTGTACATTGCATATTATGTGCAGCTAGTTTTTCTGGTTGTGGTTTCTATAGTAACTGTCTGAGAGTTCTGTCACGTTTAATATTGTTAAATGTTTTGTTACAGTATTCTGGGCAATGTGCCATGTGCTGGAAAGACCCATACTTCACTTACAATTTTAGTAATGTGGATGATGGTTGTCTGTAACACTTTTAGTGATAATGTTAACCAAGAACGTATATGGATTAACCCTAATGTATCTGTTTAAATCTATTGTTTGTTTGTTTTTTAGTTTTATGGGGAAAAAAAAGCTTAATCAGTGTAAAATGTTTAATTTTTTTTTTTATTATTATTATTATTATTTTCAAGATCTTGGGGGCAGCTTATATCTATAGGCCAAAAAACCATCTTAGCTAAGTGTTTGTTACAATTATATCTAATATGAGATCAGAATATATCCCTTTGTGTACTGTATGTATAGAGAAAATATTTTATACATTTAAAATAATCCCATGATAAAAGGGAAAAAATGCATGATTTTACTGAATTTTTTTTTTACTGTAAATTACTTCTCTTTTGTGATCCAGTTATTTTCAGTATGTTTTTCATTGGTGACCCAGGCAAAAATTTCAAAAATGTGTTTCACTGAGCAGATGTTTGGTATATCTCCTAACCAATATAGTAAACATTACTTACTTACCAATGTAAAGAAGATGTGAGAAATCATTACGGAATTGCTCTATTCATCTATACAAACTAGAACTTGCCCTGCAAAATACAAGGCCTCATACTGCCACACAAAATAAAAAAGTTATGACTGATGAACATATATTTAAAATCTATAAGAAAAAAGTGACATTATTCGTAGGATATATCCAATTTTAATTCACATTTCTTTTAGCTATTGCTGAGGTTGCAGAAAAAATAATAAACATACTATTCTCGGCTACCATGCTCCTTCGGGTGTCCTCCTGTTACAGTATGTCTTCAGTTTACCCGCTGAATACTCTGGCCACTACTACCGTGACAGACCTGTCTTGGCAGTGACAGCCTGCCCAGCCAATCATTGGCCGCAGCATTCAGTAAGTTATTTGCTAAGTGGGCTGTCACTGCCGAGACAAGTCCATCTTGAGGGAGTGTGGTGAGAAAAGCATGTTTATTTTTTTCTCTGTAACCCCAGCAATATCTAAAAAAATATATGAATGTCCAGAGTACCCTTTTAAGTGGTTTAATAGCATTCAACTGGGACTTTTGCCTCACTACACTGACTGTCAATGAAACATCTGTTTGCTGTATCAACCTCTGCTATTCTACTAGCAGGGTAAAAAATGCCAAGTCTGTCCTTTTGTATAAGAAAAAAAAAAGAATCATATGTTATTTTTTCCTCTTAATATGGGCAATTTGTATCAGAAACAAATATTGGGCCATATATGGGGCTGGCTTAAGACACTAAAGGAACGAAGGGAAATTCATTCATTAAGACTGGTATATCCATACACCAATCTGAAGTAAGGTGCTTTACCTCTAGATTGAGGGTTCCATGCACCCATCTTGTAAGCTTATTGCAGATAAGGCAAAAAATCTTAAAGGTTTTGTGCAAACACGTTGTCTCATAGTACTCTCACAATTACTCCCACATAAAGCACACTTACCACCACTATTCCTGGTGTATTATGTGTTTCACTGCAGCTCTGCTGCATCTATACATTTTTTTTCTGCATCTGGGTCATGAGATCATTGATCAGCCAGCATCGTGACTTTCAGATTTCAAACTGTATCCTCCCCATTTCAAATCTGCTCTCAAACCCCTAATGCATCAGCTCAGCATCACATGGGCAACTAGATCCATTACCATCTCCTAATGGCAAGTCACTGTAGTAATCTTCATCTCTTTATATCTCTAACTCTACAACTGTTGGACAGGAGCTGCATAATCCTCATAATAATAATAATCCTAATAATAATAATAATAATAATAATAATAATAATAATAATAATAATTTACCTTAGAGTTTTCAACCACAGCAACACAATTGTTAATACAGCTTATATAACACTGCTTGTATTATCAAAAAGCACATCCAACTCAATTTTCCATTCTGCTGTCTACTTCAATTTTCCAGGTCATAAAATGCAAAAATAAGCAAACTATTTGCTGGGAACAAAATATTGTAAGAACATTACACAACATTCTTCACAACAGTAGTGCAGTTCTGCCTTGAAGAACTAAAAGTTGTAAACTAAAAGTAATTACTTTCCCTTTGTTATTCTCTATTATTTAAAGTGTCACTGTCGTGATTTTTTTTTTTGCAGAAATCAATAGTCCAGGCGATTTTAAGAAACTTTGTAATTGGGTTTATTATCCGAAAAATGCATTTTTATCATGAAAAAGCAGTTTGAAGCTCTCCCCCCTGTCTTCATTGTTCTCCTATGGAGAGAGCTAAAGAAAAGACCAAAACAGGACAACAAAGAGTTAATCTACAAATCCCTCACCCGTTATCTGTTCTGACCATCACCAGTGACCTGTCTGAGCTCTGATTACAGCTGTCACCCAGCTCCGTGCCTGTAATCCTCTGTTATCTGCTTTCTGCTGCCGGCTAACTCCCTCCTTCCTCCTCCCCCCTCCCCTCTCCCTAGAGCAGACAGGGTACGTCTCCTGCAACAAGTCACAATTTTCTGATTTTTCAGAGTGGATGAAAAAGAGGAAGGAGGGGGGGACCTGGGAAAAGGCTTTTTACATGCAGATAATGGCAGATTTGGCTAATAAACCCAATTACAAAGTTTCTTAAAATCGCCTGGACTATTGATTTCTGCAAAAAAAAAAAAATACGACAGTGACTCTTTAACTGTAAACTGACCAGAATTTTAATGTTGATTCTTTTTTATATGAGATTTTTTGGAATCTAATTTACTGCCTAAAAATGGTGCAATGGAGAAAACTGTACAGTGTATCCTTTTACTTAATTACTTTGAGCATGGCAGAATCAACTACAGCAGTATAAACAAAACTAAGCAGCTAACTATGTAAACTGCTTCACAAGAAAAGGAAAAATCTCAGTACAGATATTTTTAAAAATTTCATCCACATGTATGTTTCCATAAAAATTTAAGGAGTAAAAGGAAACTTCATATTGGATGTATGCCAGGGTGGTTTTCAGCAAGCTTAATCGAAATATATTCTTAATGTCATGGTCAATAGCAACTGTAACATTCAGGTGATTTAAAACCATGTACCATTCTCTTCTAGCCTCCCATTACACCCTACATTACCCTGTAGATATGACATTAATGTCTTAAATAGGGACACCCCTTAAAAATAGCTGCACAGAGACATAGACATATAAGGATTTTATAAGGAAGTAAAAATTTAGAAGAAAACAAATGAAATAAATGGCAAAGCCCAAAATGTCACGTAATGCAGAGGTTGTTACAACATGTAACAATGACGTCTACATATTTTAAGCATTCACTCTGTTGAAAACAGGACAAGTGTTAACAACCACTGTAATATGCTAGCATTTATATGCAGAGTATTTTTGTTAGTTAGCAGTCACGCAACAGATGTCTACCATGCTGTTCTTTGAATGAACTCCTATTTGAAATTCTATTTTTATGGCTTTTTAGACTCATCTTCTCTCAAAAATTATCAATGCATATTTTGTGTTTTAAAGATGTTTTATACTTCTTTTAATAAATCTAGTCATTTAGGTTTTTGTCTTCTCCGAACCATTTCCCTTCATCAAGTGCAGCATTCAGATATTATTTGCAAATAAAATTAAGTATTGCTAAAGCTCAACTTTTATTTATAATAAGTTTCTATACCATTGAACCCAGAGGGACCCCATTGACTTACTGCTTACTTTTTAAAAAATGCTGACAAGGCAGTTGGAAACCCCAGCATATTCCTTGAATGGTAGAGTGAACTAAGTCTTAGGGCCAAATTACATGGACCGTTCAGTAAAGTAAACACGCACCAATCCGTTAGACTGGCGCTCGTTCATTGAGTCTATTACACAGATCAATTATCTTGCAGCAAGGGCTGCATGGACATCATTAGCAATGCCAATGCATTGGCTTTAGTGTAAAATAATAAAGTATATACATTTCCCGTCCAGGCTCCCCGATGCTTATACCTACTCGCTGGTGTCTTCCAGGCTTCTCCCGCTCCCTGCACCAACAACTGCAGAGCTGGTGTCTGAAGTAACAGGCCGCTCAATCAATCACTGAGCATCCTGTCCCTTCTGAGATACAGTACTCTGCAGTTCTTGCGATGGCTGTTGGCAGCAGTAGAAGCCAGTTAGATACAAGATAGTGGTCCGAAGCATCGGGAAGCGTTGGCAGGTAACATATATACTTTATTATTTTTCATCAGCTGCCCATCACTATTACACGTTGTGATGATTTTAGGTCAGGACCAAAAGACACAATAAGCCAATTATTTTTGTCATTGGCTGATCTTTATCTTTATTACGTGATGATCTGCCAAATCGACTTTTATTACCAACCTCCTATTTCTCTAACTTTCCATTTCATTCAGATCCACCAGTAGAAAACTAGAAATACAGTAGTAGTGTGTTTGTAAAATGCACCACAGACTTCAAACCTTAAAGGGTTGTTCCCCTCTCAGCAAACAAGTTATGCTTGTAAAGACGGTTGAATTATGGATGGTTTAGTGTCCTCCAAACAAGTTATGATCTGGGATATTTTTTGCAGGTTTACCTAGAAGGGTTACATATAAAGTATTTACGCGTGTATGTTTGTATGTACATATGTATTTATTATTTGAGTTATTATAAAAATACAAGAAACATCACTTTAGGCATTACCAATATTATATTCACCTCTAATAGTTATTACAGTTTATGAGAAAAAAAAACATATTTTTATCAAATGCAAACGAGCCTGTTTCAAATGTCACTTTTAAGCTTTTGATCTGCCAGCCTTTGCTTACCTCACATCTAAAGCATGCCACCTAAACAGCTTGTACAGCTAATCCCAGGTTAAATCAGTTCAATCTTTAACAAGCATTCTGGGACCTTTCCTTTAAATTGTTAGACAATATTATGCCTGTCACACCAATGTTAATCGTAACAAGTGTGAAAGTTTAGGCATTGATATTATTATATGTGAACTTAATGAATGGATGAATTAAACAAATCTATACAATGAATGTTACATTAACCAGAAACATGAAAATAGGCATCTGAACATCTTTTGGATGAAAAGTAAATCATAAGTATTCAATTTAAATATAAAAAAAAAACAAAAAAAACTTTATGTTAAATAATTTTCTAATGTACATGAACTTAATGAGGGCTTAAAGAGTAATTGTCATTTAAATGTAATTTTTCTTAGTAACAGAGTAACATAGTAAATAAGGTTGAAAGAAGACAAGAGTCTATCAGGTTCAACCTAGGGAAACCCTACTGTGTTAATCCAGGGGAAGGCAAAAACCCTCATGAGGCAGACAACAACCGCCCCACCACAGGGAGAAAACTCCCTCCCGACTTGAATGGCAACCAGAATAATCCCTGGATCAACGTATAACTGAAAATCTAATGCCCATAACTTGTAATATTATATTTTTCAAGAAAAGCATCCAGGCCTCCCTTGAACTTCAGAAATTAATAGTATCAAAAGTATCATTAGCACAAGTTATTTTAACAAACTCTCTAATAGGTTTTATTAAGCAAAAGAGTTTCCTTCTGTACTCAAAAGGCTGTTTTACAACCTCCCCCCACTTCAGAAGAAGAAGCATTTCTGTGTCAATTATAGTTTATGGAGCGGAGAGGGGCCGAGAGGGATGCGTGAGCACGGAGATGAGAAAAGGCAGCATTGCACAGCATATCATCCTACAACCTTTCTGACCTGTGAATCCCGTGTTTTATGTCCCCAGACTGCTCACTTATCCCCCTCAGCCCCTCAGCCCTCCATAGGTTATAAGGGACTCAACAAACTCATCTTAACTTTGCTCCTCTGTAATGAAGATGGCTTTGCCTGATAATGCACAGATAAGAAGTGTGTGTGTGTGGGGGGGTAGGCTCCTTCCCCCCCATTGTTGGCAGCTCGTTGTCTAGGTTACTGACCACCACTCGGTTCTGTAACAGTGGTCGGTTACCTGGACAAGCTGTCACTAAGGGGAGAAAAAGAGTGACATATCAGGAGAAGGAGGTAAGTTTGCTAAATAGATGTATATGTAAAAATATTTAACTTGACAAGTTTAACTTTGTTAGTTGAAATTTTTTTTTTTTGTAAATCACATTTGTATTTGATTTTAGCTTTTCGAGGTGACAGGCGTAAATTTCCTTCAGGCTTGTTTCAGAGTGGGTTGAGAAAAATCAGGAAATATTAAGAATAGAAAGAATGTTCTTTTATATATTTCTACTAGCAATCTTTCTTCAGTTTATTAAAATAAATGCATGCCAAGATGTCTCTTGGGGCATTCTCAGGAGCCATTCAGGCTTTCAGCATACAGTACAATGTGCTCTATCAGTCGTGTAATCTAAAGTTGTATGTGCAGGAAGCACTGTTTTGAACAGCTGAAGTAGAAATTGGTGTGATTCTTTAGATGATTTTTTTTTTTTTTTTTTTCAGAAAATGCTTCTGATTTTTTTCTTGTTATTATGCCAGGACTAACCTTCATGTTTGCTGACTTTTTCCTCATAACTAGTGCACCTCTTTTTAGATGTCATTGGACACCCACTAATTCATTGTAATCAGATGAGTTTTTACTCATTTCCTTCTTTTTATAATCAGTATGCACACCAATACTATTATTACTGCTCTTAAGATGCTGGAAAACTATGATTAAATTCATTGTGTAGTGCCCCCCAACATAATTGTGGCCACTTTTCACTGTGTTAACACTGCAGCAATGGCTTAAAGTGCAGTGAATGGCAATGCATACAGTTCTGAATTTATTTTAATATATTTCTGAGGTATAATCCATTTTGAACAACTTTGTAAAAATCTACAAGCAAATAAGAAACACTGTATTAGATCTTATTAGGCAAAAAATCTTCCTTTACTGCTTAGCCCTCACATCATATAGGATGGGGGTGGGGGCAGGCCCGCTTCTGCCATGAGGCGGAATGAGCCTTCCGCCTCAGGCGGCAGATTTTGCGGTCCGGCAGGGGGCGGCATTATGTCCCCCCCGCTGTCATTTTTGTTAAGTATCACTTAACAAAAATGACAGCGGCCGCTCACCTGTCCCGTCGCCTGCGCTCTCCACATCCCGTCAGGTCCCGCGATGTCACCCTGCAGCTGTCACGGACCTCCAGGCTGTGGTGAGTGCCCGGGGTCGGTGGGGGACGCGCTGGGGTGATCGGGTCGCACGGGGCCGCCCTGCGCGACCCGATCACCCCACTCACTCACCACAGCCTGGAGGTCTGTGACAGCTGCAGGGTGACATCGCGGGACCTGACGGGATGTGGAGACAGCGGAGAGCGCGGGCCGGCTGCGTCGTGGGACAGGTGAGCGGCTGGCTGCGGGGGGGATGCCGGCCATCACTCGGGGCGGCCGCCTGAGGTTTGCCTCAGGCGGCAGAAACCCCAGAATCGGCCCTGGGTGGGGGGCATACAATTGTAGAAATAGTGCTGCTCCTCATGTACACACAGGACAACACATCCTGAAACATTACAGTTACAGGTGAAGTGACTGTTACACTTTAAGGTATTAGTGGCTGGTATTTTATTTATATTATGTCAGGTCAGGTCGACTAGAATGCTTTCTGAGATCTAAAGGAAGGCCTTGTAATGGGTCTGCATGTTTCTTTGCTGCAGGATCTTTATTGTTTTATAAAGAGAGACTGGAAGTAATGCTTCTATATTATTGCTTTGAGCGAAGAGAACTGAGATTGACAAGTCTCAGCAGGCTTTCTTATCTCTTTTATTGAGTACTTCTGCACTTTCAGTACTCTGCCAAAAGACAAAACAGCTATCTTGTGAGCAACTTTGCTCTGAGGGAAGCAGGCCCCAATAAGCATTTAAATGGCAACAGCAGGGGGTCAGGTTGTAACCACATATATGTTCTTGTTGGCAGTCTGGCCTAGCATAAAAAGAATTCTTTAGATTGTATTGAAGTAGAGAGAGTGATAGGTGCTGGAACTATTCTCAGTGTGCTATAGGGGGGGGGGGGGGGGGTAAGCAGGATATCATGAGCCTTTCCTCACTCTTTGTTCAGGGACACCGTAGGAGTGCTTTAATGCATAACTCATCCATTGGTTGATGAGCTACATGGATTTTAAAAGAGCACAGAGAACATAGGGTGTGGATTGTGCTGTGCCAGGATCTGCTACTGTAGCCAATATAAGTAGAAAAAGAGATCCTCCAATGTGAATGACCACCCGTGTGCCTACTCTGCCACTCTATTCATTCTCTATGGGAGCTGCCAGAAACAGATGAACACTGTACTTGGCTGTTTTCTCCTGCAGAGAATAAATAGAGTGAATTCTAATAGGATATTGGGGTCCTCATTATTGAGATTGTGGAGGATCCCAACTGACAGAGCTCCCACTATCAGCTAGTTATTCCCTGTCCTATGGAAACTAAATAACTTTGTCAGATATAATTACTCCTCTAAGATCTATGATTAACTGGAAATCCTTGGTGGGGAACAACTTCATATTAGTTATTAAAAGGAATCTGATAGCACCCTGGCCCTACCTGTGGTGGTGACAGGTGCTGTAGTTAGCAATTCCCTTGTGAGCATGCTGCCTTTTGGTAATTTGTCCATGCAGTGGATTATGCATAATGTCACATCTCCTACTGTAATGAAGAGTCAATGAGGAGCTGTGCCTCAGCAATGGTGCCTTACTCTAGCACACCTCACCCCTCCTTCCTCCTCCCTCTCCTTGAATAATCAATGAATAATCAATGCTGCCCAGCCTCCTGCTCACTCAGAGCTGTGGTCTAGGGGTAAATTCCCTGTCTAAAGCACAGCACCAGTTTGTTTTCTTTGGTTCAATTCCCTTGATAGAAATTAAAAGAGCAAAGAATTCCCAATCAGGTCCAAATTAGTTTAGTTTTTTAAATACAATGATGAGAAAAAAAATGTATATATATATTTATTTTTTCTCATCAATTTAAAAACTAATTTGGACCTGATTTGGAATTCTTTTAAAAATGATACAATAATGAGAGAAAAAAAAAACAAAAAACTATATTTCATTTCCATCAGGGGATTCGAACCAAAGAAAACAAACAGTTACTGGTCTCTACACAAACGATTTACCCCTAGGCTACAGCTCCAAATCAGGCTCAGGAGTTTCAACTATATTTAATTGCAGATATGTCCTCGGTTGTTAGATACTGACTAACAGCTGAGTGAGCAGGGAACCGGGCAGCATTGATTATTCATGAAGAAGAGGGAGGAGGAAGGAGTGGTATGGAATGCTAGAGTGCACAAACACTGAGGCACAACTCCTCATTGACTCTTCATTACAGTAGGAGATGCAAGATTGTGCACAATCCACTGGACTGACAAATTACCAAAAGGCAATATGCTCCTAAGGGGTCTACCAAATACAGCACACTATCAGCACGTTAGGTAGGGCCCAGGTTCTGACAGATTTCCTCTAAGTACTTTATAAGCAGGCTCTACTATATGTTTAAAACTCTAGGTACATTCATGAGTGTTCAACAATCTGTTAACAATGTACATAAAAATATTGTTTTACTTGCTCATTTGGAAAATTATATGTTACTTTATGCCAAGCTGTTTTGCTGCATTCACTGATAGCAAGCTCAATATGGTTGTAACAGTAAGCCCACGGAGAATGCAGCTGGGAAGTTAGTTGCAAGAGCCAAAGCATATATTTTAATGCACTCAATATTCACATACTATCAAACTCCACCAGCTTTATGATAGGACAATACTATGTAATTGCAAAGGCTAAAAGTATTTGGCAATGTCTTCGAAAGTCATCATCTGTAATTTGGAAACTATTTCTTCATATACAGAAAAGGATAGAATATTGAAGAAATGTACTGAAAAGATAACTAACTAGCCTCACAGTGTCATTCATTATGCAAGTCTTTTAGAAATTCTATAAACCTGCAAATATGCATTTGTAATGAGCTGATAATTTTGTATGGGAATAGTTAAGAATGGCTGGCTCAAGCAAAATGAAAATATAAATAGATTGAACATCATTCAGAACAAGTCTCATCATTCAGTCATCATTCAGAATTTGCTTGCTAGTGTTTTGTTCATAAAGCTATTTGTATGTTATTAAATGGGGAACAATACATACAATAAAGAATATTATAAACATACCATATGCAAGGTCTGTATAATTTAAAGATGTTCAGTAAAAAGGATCAAAATAAAAAAAGCCTGTACCTACCTCTCTCCTTCCCCAGCAGCCTCCATTATCCTAGCACATGGTCTCTGCTGCACTCCACTCAGCCAAACACTGGCCATAGTGGAATCCTAACTTAGCCAGTTATTGGTAGAGTGGCATTCATGATGCATTTGTGATACAATCTGATATATGAATTAGTGGAGTCCAAACTTAGAGATTGTTTTTGTAACCTTTTCCAGTCTGAAAACATCAACAACTCTTCTTCTAAGATCCTCAGAAATCTTCACAAATGCTTTGTGAAGATCAGACTTTAAAAAAATTACAGTTCTTTAAAGTGGGAGTCCGGCATAAAGTACTAATCTCTGATGCTGTCGGGGCTGTGGGGAACATAGCAGTGCTATATACTTTCCTGTCGTACTGTGCCACAAAAGTTACCGGGCAGCCCAATGTCATCTTCTCTACAACTTCTTCTGCTGTGCAGTTCTGGACAGAAAATGGTCACTCATCATAGACAGTATATTGCTGTCTATGCTGAGCAGCCATTTCCTGTCAGAACGGCATATTGGTGGACGTTATTTAAAAGGTGACGGCGTCAGAGATTGGCGGACAGCAGGTGGCCTGGAAACCAGCATTTGTGGCGGAGCGGGAAAGGAAAGTATACAGCACTGCTTTGCCCCCTGTAGCATCAGAGTTTGGTGCTGTACTACGGGTTACTTGTTTATGTAAAACAGGTTGCCTACACCTGATTGCTATGCCAATCACTTAAACCACCTGATTCCAATTTCCCCATTAAGTTATCTGCTAAGCCACAGGTGTTAAATCTGCGGCACTCCAGCTATTGCAAAACTACAATTCCCTTTAATTCCCTTATGGCCATCTAGCAGCAATTGCTTTAAAAACAGTATTTTTTTTTCAGGTTCCAGGTAAATTATGCACATGGGTACATGTTCTGTGACGCATTTCGGTCTAGTTGACCCTTATCACTGCATGCTGAGAAAAAGGCCAACTAGGTTGAAACATGGCGCAGACACTGGAACGTTAAAGGTTCACATACTGATGTTGGACATGAGATTTCCATTCTAGTTTATCATAGAGGTGTTCTGTGGAATTGAGGTCAAGGCCCTGTGTGGTCCAGACAAGGTTTTCTACTTATAGTTGATTGTGTAAGATCTAGGAGGGAAGAAATGTCATTCACTTGTTGCAGCAGTGACAATCTATTGCTTCTAGAGCTTAATTTTATACACTTTGAGCAATAAGACTGAAATAACTGAATTCAATGCTTTAAAGAAAAGACCCAATATTTTTTTTTCTTTTATAAAGTTTCATAACTTATTTGTCACTACATGAAAGATGTCATAGTGTACCTGGGGCATCCTGCAAGTGTGGACATGACACAGAGTGAAAGTAAGACATATGTCTAGACTAGGAAATTATAATCAGTACCCTGTATTGCTGTCCAGCCTTGTTGTCACAATCGGGCCGCAGGCCCAGCTCCCGGCACTGGCAATGCGCGCGGCCGGCCTTGTGGGCACGCTGATGTTGTCCCTAGTAACTGGCCCGGTAGGTGGCTAGGGGTGCACCGGCAGCTTCCAAAGCTACCATTTGTCGCAGCCAGGACTTCACCGCCCACCAGCCGGACAGCACAGCTGTTGGTTGTTATGTTGTGCTGACTGGCGGCCGGCACTGCTAGTCAGCTCTATAGAGTGCTGAGGGCTGGAGTCTCAGTCTCTAATCATTTCCTGGGGCTGGGACTCCAGTCTCCATAAAACTACTCCTCTCATCATCCTCCTTGCCTTGCAGCTGATTAGCTGAGCGGGCCTGTGACATTTTTTCTACAGAACCAGAAACCCCAATGCTGCAGAGTTAGGAGCTTCGGAATCTTGTGAAGGGCAGGGGGAGTAAAGTAGGTAATTGATTTATTTTAACCCTCACCTTTTCTCATTTAAAACATGAAGCTGGTCACTCACTTGCCATATTGACTATGGTCTCCAAAGATTTTAACACATGCCTTTAGCTATGTGGCTGTGCTACTTGCTCTTGCAGGTGCCTTATGCAGGGCCGCCCCCTCACTAGCGCCTGAACACTTCCCTGCGCGCA
This sequence comes from Dendropsophus ebraccatus, assembly GCF_027789765.1. Lineage (NCBI taxonomy): Eukaryota > Metazoa > Chordata > Amphibia > Anura > Hylidae > Dendropsophus > Dendropsophus ebraccatus. Next base: position 123,708,069 of record NC_091454.1, read on the forward strand.
CGCCCCCAGCAAGCCTAATTCCCCTCAACCCCCCAACCCGAGACCTGATCACCTCAGCCAGCAGGGCTGCTGGGTGACGTAGCAGGAGCCCGGCGGGACGTGCAGACAATGGTGAGCGTGAGAGGCGGGCCAGCTGTGGGGCTGCTGTCATTTTTGTTAAAGGGAAACTTAACTAAAATGACAGCAGGGGGAACATTATGCTGCCCCCTGCAGGACTGCAGAATCTGCCGCCTCATGGCAGAAGCGGCCCTGACCTTACGCGGCAAACCTTTTCCTGTTGTGAGACCTGGCCCTGCTGCTGTCCTCACATTACTCTTGCACATTGTCTCCATGCAACAGCAAATCACTAACTGATCTCTTTCTCCAGGAATGGTGCTAAACATGTGCCAGTCCGTAGCAAATCAGAAGGCCTAGCCACTATCTTTCCTAGGCTGTCTGGCATAACTGTGCAGACACATTAAATAAGCCACCTCCCCCCCCAAGTTTCCACACAGTTAACATGTAAAACATGTACAAACATATATTACGCCACTCGTTATACAACTTAGGGCTTTCCTTTCTTAATAATACAAAAGCTTGCAGCAATGTGTCATTCTTGGAAAAAGAATGTGCCAATGCTACTTCATTTCCATGTAATTTTTTTTAAACATCTGGATATAAAAAAAGTTTTACACAAATTAGAATTAACCCTTAATCGATGCAATGTTGCAGATTTGAAAATTAATATCCTGACTGCAAACAATATGAGATTAAGTGAAAAATGAAAGAATGGATGATAAATGTGCAGCATTAAAATATGGTGTTCTAGTATTATCCTTTTGCAAACCCAAGCAACTAATCAGCTTCATTGTCCTTGCTTTTAATATCTTCACATGCAAATGAGCTACACTATTATAAAATAGTATAGAAAGGGAAACAGCCGCTATATTTTAGCTGCTATGCAGATTTTTTTTTTTTTAATGCTGTAGGCAGGTGATAAAAAAATGCGTGATGGGGTGTACATCTCATCCAGCTGCTATATTGGTGAGATGGTAAAATCTAGGAAAGTTGGGTTCCTTGGCAGAGCTAATCTGCTAAGCTGTCCTTTAGTAGTGTTAGGCTTGAATTTCAATGGATTGGCAGATACGTTGGCAGTGGGACCTGCCATTCCCTCCTTCTCCAGTAGGGAAGGGTAAATCACCGGCTAATTATTCCATTGCTTCATTTGAGTTGTTTTATAAGCATCACCTTTGGGATTTACTTGATATAGCCATGGAAATATTGAAGACAGAGCCTATCCCATATAAAGGTGTTATCGAGCATATGGCCCAAATGCAGAATTATATATTCATAGTAAAGGCTGTGGTAAAGGAAAACCTCCAATGGTCACAAGAGGCCAAGACTGCAACTTAATAAAGCTCCTCGTTAGAGAACAGAATGTTGGGCAAAAGGTACTGGAACTGGAGGAGCAGTAGATGCTTGGATAAAGCTTCCAGCAGATGTGGTTGGTAAATCTACAATAACATAATTTAAACATGCCTGGGATAAACATATATCTATCCTAAGATAATAACAAGGGGAATACTAAAAGTGCAGATTAGATGGGCCTAGTGGTCTTTTTCTGCCAAAAATCTTCTATGTTTTTATGAGCAGTTGGACATGTGCTTTATGCGTTCTGCACATGTCCAACTGTACAATGTTTCAGTACTTTTTTGCACAATTTGCTGGTCTCTAACAAGGAGCTTGTTATGTGGTACTCAGTGGTGGTGTTACAGTGTAGTATGTATAGTCAATGTAGAACTGTCCAACACTTTGTGAAGGGTACAGTGACAAGCCCATACCTACTTGAATAGCATCATTAATCCAGTCATTGTGCCTCTGCATGAAAAAAACAAGCCTAATTTTATCTTCATGGACAACAATGCTCCAGCTTATCGACGTTGTATCTTTAGGTAATGGCTGCTGAACACTCTGGTACCGCAAATGAAGTCACTTTTTTCAGACCTTAATTCCATAGAAAATCTATGTGATCAGCTGAATTAATGTGTAGAGGCTGATAACTCTGTATCCCAGAACCTCCATGGCCTGAGGTCAACACTTCAAGAAGAGTGGGATACCATGCTTTAGCAGACAATAAGTTGAGTTGTAAACAGTATGAGATATTGTTGTCAAGCATCAAGTCAGTAATTGATGCTTAAGGTCACGTGGCAAGTTATTGAGACATTGGAATTTTTTGTTGGGGTATACCCACCGCTGTTGCTGGCTTTTGTTTCAATAAACTTTTTAAGATGAGGAAATTACTATTGCATGCTTCTACTTAAAGCAACTATGTACCCACAATCTGACCCCCCCCCCCCCCAAACCACTTGTACCTTCAGATAGCTGCTTTTAATCCAAGATCTGTCCTGGGGTCCGTTCGCCAGGTGATGCAGTTATTGTCATAAAAACAACTTTTAATCCTGCAGCGCTATGTCTAACGGCCGGGGCTTACATTTGTATATGCATTAGGCTGGCACATCCTCTCTGTCCTTCTTCCCCACCCTCCTCATCATTAGGAATGCTCCAGGCAGAATGCTTCCTATTCCCCACCTGTGTGTATAATGAACATGGGCTGGATCATTAATACACCTGTGCAAAGCTCAAACAGCAGTAAATGTTCCTGGATCATTCCTAATGATGAGGAGGGTGTGGAGGAAGGACTGAGAGGTGGTGCCAGCCTAATGCATATACAAATGTAAGCCCTGGCCGTTAGACACAGCACTGCAGGATTAAAAGTTGTTTTTAGGACAATAACTGCATCCCCTGCCGAACGGACCCCAGGACAGATCTTGGATTAAAAGCAGCTATCCGAAGGTACAAGTGGTTTGGGGGGGACAGATTGTGGGTACAGAGTTGCTTTAAATGCTAATTCAATTATATAATATAATTGTAGCGTGAACTTTTAACTTATAATGTTCCATACATTTCACCCACAAGCCAAATATCGCTAACTTTTTGTGAGTAGTGTATATATACATATATAGTGTGTATATATAGGCTCTGTGCATAAAAGAAAAAAAATGTATAGCTATTCTACAGTCATAAAAAAGTCTCAATTAATGACTACAAAACACAATCTATTAAGGTCACAGTGATGTTACATAACTACACATAAAAGTGTAATTCACTTACTGCCAATTCTTATTGATGTGTGTCAGATGATTATTAATTCATTATATTTACCCTGGTGAAGATGTCCTTTGGGCCATTACACAGTAAGGAACAAACTGATTCAGGATTCATGTGCTATATCTATGTACTATTCATCTACTTTGAACTGTGGAAATAACTCCCTGGAGTTTTAATAAAATGTAGGGCATCCCTGCAAATTTACATAATTTTAAGATGGAATATGATGCACTTATTTTAATAGAAAATAAAGTATATTTCATTTACTTACATACAAGGCATGGAGCTGCAGCTAGATTATAGTAAGAGAAGACAGACTGTACCTTTCTTTACTGTGACAGGTGTTTCTAAAGTTATAAATCCTCTCTTTACTTGTACAGCTACAGAGTCAGAGAGGCGGTGCTAAGCCACCTGTTTTCAATGAATGATGTACGGGGCTCTATGCCAAGTCATGGTAGTTAATCATGCATATGACATTACAGTGGGCATCTGCAACTCCATGCCTTGTATACAGCTGAAAGATTTCTTTTAAGAACTTGTATGGTACATGTAACTTAGACATAATGGGGTCCGTATGGAAACCAAATTCCCCCATTACAGCATTACAGCTCAAGACCTAAAGGTTTTAAAAGACAGGGCAATTTTTAACGATAAATGAATGCGAACGAGATTGTTTATCGTTAACCTGAAATCATTTAGCATATTAGGGTCCATTTACACAGAAAGATTATCTGACAGATTATCTGCCAAAGATTTGAAGCCAAAGCCAGGAATGGATTTGAAAAGAGGAGAAATCTCAGGCTTTCCTTTATGAACTGATCTCTGTTTATAGTCTGTTTCTGGCTTTGGCTTCAAATCTTTGGCAGATAATCTGTCAGATAATCTTTCTGTGTAAATGGACCCTTACACAGTTAGGCTATGTTCACACTACGTAAAAGTACGGCCGTTGTTACTGATGGCATTGCATTCTGGGAAATGCCAAACCAGGAAGAACAGAAACACAAAACAGAGCTGTACCAGAACCTAGAGTACTGTACATATTTCCACATTTCAAAATACATTTGAATTGCTTAAATTAAAAACATAACAATAATGAGTAAATAACCTGTGCTCAACAACAACCCTATATAAAAAAAATAACAGCACCACAACCAGATATATGGGATAAATAGACGAGTCATATTTTCACAATGCCCTTTTATATTTGTAAACATAATAAAGTATAGATACCTGTTTATAAGTGTGATAAAATCTTGATAATAGAATAATCATATGTAGCAAATAAAGGTGATTGTTTATTGAACAAATTATGCAGTTATCTTTGGCCTGGATATACTGATGGTGTGGTAGGCCCAATTTAGCATAGGTCACACTTGTACATAAGTTCTAGACCTAGTTACAGTTGGAGGATTTGACAATCTTTTTTAAGGAACTAAAATAAAATAAAATGCTGTTGATGTGTTCATATTAAAGGAGAAGTCCGGTGAAAATTTTTATTGAAGTATTGTAAGTTATACAAAAGTTATACAAATCACCAATATACACTAATTATAGGAAATGCTCATAAAGTGCTTTTTTCCCTGCACTTCCTACTGCATCAATGCTTCACTTCCTGGATAAAATGGTGATGTCACGACCCGACTCCCAGAGCTGTGCGGCTGTGACTGCTGAAGAGGATGATGGCAGGGGGACACTGAGGGACACAGGGCACTGGAGGGACACTGACCATCCCTCTGTCATCATCCTCTCCAGCAGCCACAGCCCGCACAGCTCTGGGAGTCGGGTCATGACACCACCCTTTTATCCAGGAAGTGAAGCCTTGATGCAGTAGTAAGTGCGGGGGGGCGCAACACAATACTTTAATAAAATAAAACTTTTGCCGGACTTCTACTTTAATATTCTCAAATTTCCATATATTGTTGTTAGCCTAAAGGTATGTTTTTTAAAGGGGTTATCCAGTGCTACAAAAACATGGCCACTTTCTTCCAGAGACAACCCGACTCTTGTCTTCATTTCAGGTGTGGTTTGCAATCAGGCTCCATTAACTTCAATGGAACTAAGTGGCAAACCCCACCCAAACTGGAGACAAGAGTGGTGCTGTCTCTGGAAGAAAGTGGCCATGTTTTTGTAGCGCTGGATAACCCCTTTAAAGCTGTACTTTTGGACTCCTGTCATTTTTAGGTGAAAATACAGCCATATTTACAAAATTACAGCCCAAAATAAAGGGCATGTTCATTATTTTACACCCGTTTTATTACAGTGTGTGCACTGATGGCTGATTTCCTATTGACTTTAATAAGACACATAATATTTTTAAAAGTACGACTGTAGCGTGCACTGTTTGCTGATTTCCTGACTTCAATGGGGCACATTATATTCCTCAGAATTATGGCTGTATGTTGCCCTTATTTTTACAGTGTGAATATATTTTTATGATTTACTTGGGTCACATTGTCTTCCTGTGACTTCCAGAAAAACAAAACATGCAAAATGGCAAACTTAGTTTATATGTGCATATTAGTGAAAATAAGGTTTTATAATACAGTTGGTTGTATGCATAGGAATGGAGGTTAAGCAAATCATTAAAGTGTACCTGTCATGACAGCCTGGTGCCGGATCAGTGGCGATTTCCTCTGTTCATCCGGAAGTACGCGTCTCTATGGATACCAACAAGCATTGAGTCCGTAATATGTGTGACCTTTATTGGATCCAATGGGGGTTGCGTGTATAACGGTCTCATTGAGTCTTGGTATCCACGGAGACCCAACGGTCAACAGAGGAACAGAGGAAGACGCCACTGATCCGGCATGCATGCCGTCATTACAGGTACACTTTAAAGGAAATCTATCAGCTGTAATTCGCATTCCAAACTGAAACTATTAGTTAGTTAGTTCAAGGAGACACATTGTACCTTTCAAATATCCAGCTGTGATTCCAAATGTTTTTATTATCTGGAGTCAGAAGGGCTTTTTCAAGCTCCTGATATTCTAAGCTCCCAAAGAACCCTCTTATCATGCTAAGCTCCTGACGAACCCTTAAAGGACAACTCCCATGAAAAACTTTTTCCCAGTAATTGAAGCACATTACAAAGTTATATAACACTGTAATATACTTCAATCACCTGTCTGTCCTCCTTCCCTGTCTTTTCCCCCCTCCACCCCCCACCAGGAAGTGTAAGAAACTCCTTCATACCTAATTACTGTCGTCACCAGGCTGCTCTCTCAGCTCCTTCTAGTGACGATGAGTCATCAGCAGGAGGGCGGGGCTAGGTCCTGTTACACCAGCCTCCCCCTCCCCTGCCTGGTCAGGTGACTAGGCTTGCTCAGCTCCCATTGGCTGAGCAACTGTAAGCCATCTGTCATTCTGCAACTCAATAATGACTCGTGACTGACTCCCGGCACATAACCAGCTACAGGACCCCCTCCCCCATACTCCCTCCTGCTGCCGAGTGGACTCAGTGAGTGAGTGATGTCACTTGCTTATCTTTCTCCTCACTCCCGGCATGTCAGCTACACAGACCCTGTCTTATCTCTCTCCTGCTGCCCTGACCTAATCCTGCAGAATGTACACTACAGTGAGGTGAAAGTATGTGTGTGCAGCTTCAGTGTGTGTATATAGCAGCCTGACTGAGGAGAGAGAGAGGGGGTCATGTTTAGTGTATGATGGGAGTTGTAGTGAGTGGAGGGGCAGGCACTTGCTGTGTCACAGCAGGGGGCTGGCTTGTCACAGCAAAGTGCATCATGGGAAGCTGAAACCAGGAAGCAAGGAAGAAATGAAGAACAAGACTAGAAATCAGAAGGTACACAGACGGTGGGAAATTCAAACAGTGACAGCTCAGGAGGGATGATAAGTATAAAAGCTAGGTTTCTGATTGGTTTTTGATTTTTTTCCTTAGCGCGGGAGTTGTCCTTTAACCACTTAAGGACCGGGCCTGAAATGGCCTTAAGGACCGGGCCAATTGTCACTTTTGCGTTTCCGTTTTTTTCCTCCTCGCCTTCTAAGACCCATAACTCCACAGGGACATGTGAAGGCTTTTTTTTTTTTTTTGTAATGGCATCTTTCAATCTGCCATAAAATGAATAACGGAACCCCCAAAATATCATTTATGGGGTGAATTTGGGTCAAAAAATGTGATTCTGCAAAAGTTTTTTGGGGGGTTTCATGTTTATGTAATGCATGTGATGAATGTACTGTATGTGACTGCACAGGTGGGATGCATGTACAGTATGTGATATGTGACTGCACAGGTGGGAGACATGTACTGTATGTGGCTGCACAGGTGGTGTACATGTACTGTATGTGACTGCACAGGTGGGATGCATGTACTGTATGTGACTGCACAGGTGGGATGCATGTACTGTATGTGACTGCACAGGTGGGAGACATGTACTGTATGTGGCTGCACAGGTGGGATACATGTACTGTATGTGGCTGCACAGGTGGGATGCATGTACTGTATGTGACTGCACAGGTGGGATACATGTACTGTATGTGGCTGCACAGGTGGGATACCTGTACTGTCTGTGGCTGCATAAGTAGGATACATGTACTGTATGTGGCTGCACAGGTGGGATACATGTACTGTATGTGGCTGCTTAGGGGAAGATAAAAGATAAAAACCACCATGCTGCAGGGGGGAGAGGGGCACAGATATTGGCTTAAAGGCATAAAATTACAATGAAACTTACAGCACCAGAGGGGGGGGGGGGGGCTCTGTACTTTCTCTTACACAGTCCATCCTCTATCTTACAACTTCCAGCAACCTGACAGACACACTGACAATAATCACTCACTATCAGAGTTGCTACTGTTGCTCCTCTTCACAGTTCTATTCCTGGCAGCCATAACCCTGCAGGATTCCTCCAGCCCCTGCCATCACATGCTCTCTCTCCTCAGCTCCTCATACAAGGTATGCCGGACAGTGGAGCACAGGAGGGTGAGTCAGCAGCAGCGTGCAGGAGGAGGGGAGAACCAGCCCCGACTGGGTACAGCCCCCCATCACTAAAGGGGCCGCACAGGAGCATGGGGCCCTTACTTCCCGGGTGGTGATTCCACCTGGGGGGCCCACTACAGACATGTGCCATGCTGAGCTGACCCTTTAGATTCTGAGCCTGGCGGCCCCTCTATTGGCCTGGGCCTCTGTGCAGCTGAACAGGCTGCACAAGTGATAGGTCCGCCTCTGCTTTACGCCCTTCTGCATTAAGGCCCAGGCGTAAATGTATGCCCATGGTCGTTAAGGGGTTAATACCACCATTTATCTATATACAATATGTATGTATACAATTATCTCCAATAATAATAATTAATACAAGCTTGACATGATATATTATATTCATGCCCTCATGCACTAATAAAGTGATATCTTCATTAATACAGGTTTGCTGTAGTTTGTAAATCCCTGCTATCTTTTTTTTCCTGTTGATGATTATATTTGAATATCTGACATTAAACAATTTACATTTTTTTAATTATTTAACTAGGTCAGATATTGTACTATTTTAGGGGAATGATTTGTCAACTGTAGCAAATAAGTGATGCCCTGTAATAAATGCAGTGATGTGGAATGGATGACGCATTTCAAAATACTGGCATCAGCTTCGGTATAAATCAGTAGCACTATATAGACTCAAATCTGTAGTGACTAAGCACAGAAGAACTGTAAAATGAGTACTTCAAAGAGATTGTTCTTTGTCACTTGATATATTTCAGATTGGCTAAGTGTCTTGAGTCATAGGAAACTGTCCATTAACACCCACAGTAAAGATCTCCTTCTATTGCCTAGCCTTCACAGAGTGTAGCAAATAAACAAAAGTTGAATGAAATGATTCCTATAAAAGTATTAGCCGCACAATTTATATTGATATATTTGACGTTAACAAGCTGCTTGTTGTTGTCAAAAAGGGAATAATAGGAGAAAGACTTGTGTGAGAATAATATAACTGGATAACAAGAGACAGACGTGCCCAGCTGACTGATATGGCCAAAACAACAAAACTAGGCAGTCATTTTGCAGAGAAAAGGTTAGCACAAGTTCTCATGGATGGCAAAGGAGATAGGGGGATTTAACCATTAATTCTTCTTGATTGTACACTAATATCGGTAGTGTGTAGTGAACCATGTTTTCATTTCATAAAAGTGGTAGGTAAATAAGGGGTATTAAAGGAGGGCAAATATAGTTAGATAAATGGGGGGGGGGTCCTTCTTTTCTCCTTACTTACTCTTTTACTAGGTTTGTTCATTAGAGAATGACTTATTGTTTAAATTAATAAGTTAACCCTTTCAGGACTGGGCCAAAAATGGCCTTAAGAAACACAAACCACTTTAAAATCTGACCTGTCTCCCTTTATGTGGTTATTTCACTGGGTTGCTTTAACTTATGTGAGGGGTTCTGGGACTACTTTAGGTAAGTAGTAAATATTGGCCGATATCCTATAATTTTCTTGTGAAAAATACCTCCACTTCATAAAAAATGGCAACAATAATATTTTTCTAACTTTGAATTTTCTGTGGTCACCATGCGGGTTAAGTCATGTGATAATTTTCTTTCCTGTGTTGTTACTTAAGTGGCGATACCAAATATGTATATTTGTAAATATATATTTACACTTTACTGTCCCACTTTGGGGACTTCACCGTGACAGGCATAACACATCGCAGTGCTAATCTGCACTGCTGTGTATTGTGCCTGTCATAGGCATAGCTGATCAGCTTAGTGCAGAACCTGATCAGCTTCCGTAGCTATAACACTGTAGGCCTCGTTTTAGTCACACAGCTTGATTTTCCAGCAGTGGCCTTCTTATTAACACAGACAGGAGTACAGGGAAAGGTGACACTAATATATAGATAACAGAGGAACACACAACAGCACAGGCACAGGCAGGGCCGGCCTTAGGGTAAATAGCGCCCTGAGCAAAACCTTTTTTCGGCGCCCCCCCCTTTAAGGTAAAGATAAAGCTCCTTCAGCCTCGTACGAACCCGAACTCTTGGCAATGATTCCCGCTGTCTGCCCGCTCCGTGGAGAGGGTGGATACAGCCGGAGGACCGCCTGAAAAACTGGGATACAGCCATAGCCATAGGCGGGGGTCCGGCAGGGTCTGATTTTAACTGATAGGAAGCCCGGAGTGGAGCAGCCAATGAAATCCGTCCGGGGCTTGTCTGGGAGCTGTGTGCGCGCACCCAGTGAGGTCCCTTTGCGGTATGGGATTTACTACCACTACCTATATATATTAGATTGCTGCAGCATGTATGCAGTGTATCTTAGCTATCAGCCTCCCACCATAATTGGGCCACATTCAGGTCACTTCAGCAGGTGACTATGGTCAGGCAGCGTCCTGCTGGTATACGCACATGTAACAGGCCACAATAGTGCAGCATATACCACTATTCAGTCCAGTTACATTTGTGTATATCAATGGGAAGTGGCCTGACCAGTCACTAGCTGACTACAATTAAAGTGAATGGGATCTGTTGTGGTGGGCTGCTGCTGCTGCAGATGTATGGCACTGGCTGCACTCATGTCCTGTGTATTAGGGACCCCCATAGTGTACACACCTATGGCTTTTCCTGCCTCCTTAGCTGTGACTTTTATTTATTACAGCAAGTCAGGTTAAACTCTTTCACTGCTTTTCACCATATATTTCTGTGTCATTAGCTGCAGTGTAAGGGTTAAACCTCTCCTGCCCCAATAAATCAAAGTTACAGATAAGGAGACACAGCAGGACAATGGTCTCATCTCCCTCCCCCTCCTCTATTCTGGCTGTGACAGGACTGCTGCCCCCACCTCAGTGCTGTGCTGTCCCTGTCACAGCCCACTCCCAGCTACCTGACAGGATCACGGCATGAGCATAGATGGAGATAACAGAGAGACATTACTCACACTGTCTGCTGCTGTTCTGTCAGGACGGGTCAGCCGGAGGAGGGGCGCTTCCTCTCTCTCTCCTGTGGCCTCCAGTCTCTCTTCACAGAGCAGCTAAGCTGATTGGTGGAACAGCAGGGGAGCTCATACAGTTCCACCAATCAGCAACAAAGATGCCCTGCAGCAAGCACGTAGAGTGGAGAGGAGGATTAAACCACTGCAGGAGGCAGGAGGGGGGCGCTCTGTCAGACAGCTGCACATCTAACTTAGAAATAGAAGTTAGATGTGCTTTCTGTCTATCTGCCAGAGCGCCCCAAACAAACTAATATGTGAGGACAAGGCCAGGTGCTCGAGCAGACAGACAGAAAGCACATCTAACTTCTATTTCTAAGTTAGATGTGCAGCTGTCTGACAGAGCGCCCCCCCCCACCTGCTGGCCGGGAGTGAGGCGCCCTGTGCAATCGCACAGCTCGCACACCCCAAAGGCCGGCTCTGGGCACAGGTTAGGATCAGGATACATGGGCATTTAGCAGAAAAAGCAGACAGACACCTTCACTACATTTGCAGGAAGGCAATAACACACAGGCAGGGAGGTGTATGTGGAGCTAGTTAAAACAGGTACAGTAAATATTATAGGAACTAAGACCATTGATGAATATATTTTCTGTAACCAGGGTGGCTCATTAGTCCTATGTTGATAATGGGTGAAAGGAGGGGTTGTAGGTGGGGCCGTAGGTCAGGACATAATCGGGAGGGAGGTAAAGGTAAATGAGAGTTTATAAGATGGAGTGGGTGCCTCGGTTATTCTTAATGCAGGCTCTGCTCTTCTGTAAGTTCTAGTAGTAAAAATTGATATATATTTTAATTTTTTAATTTAATTTTTTTTTATAACACCTGAGGTGTGGAGGGCTGATTTGGAATAGAAGCTGACAGGGGGGACTATAATTTTGTATGATAAATGGTGTATGAGGCCCTTCCGGGAGCTTAGTAGACTGTATGGAGCATAGGTGGCCTGCCTGAGTAGGCTTGTCCGTGTTCTAGGATAGAATGGCTGGTTGTGAAGGGTTTTGCTCGTAAGTGCAGAGAGGAGGCGTTCGGCCAAAGAGGGTACCCTGAATGGATGGAATTACCAGGTGGATAAAGAACAGAGGTATATCTCGGTAATTAGTAATTTATTTTTATTTATTTTATTTTTTTTTCATTTTTTTTTCTTCCTCCTATTCTTTCCTCTTCTTCTTCTGGGGGTGACTTGTACGCAAGAGGACCAAGACAACTGGCTAAGAGCTAACTTTATCATTTTTAATCCATCATTTTGAAAGAAAGGAAAATCTGAATGCACTCACCGATGTAGCAGGAAAAAGCCTTTATTCATATCTTGTGCTCTTTACTACATTGTTCGTGCAGGTGGAGGACACCAAACACCCTCCACTGAAGATTTACAATTTTTAAATTAAGCTAGTTTGATGTGCTCTCCCGGCTGTATCTGAAATCTGAGGTCAGTATAGGAAGATATAGTGATGGTGTGGTGTTAGTATACTGTGATATAGTGATGCCAAGGGGAAAATATTTGAGGTTTAAAAATTAGCTGGTACCTTGTAAAGGGATGGATTGAGCCCCCTGGTGAAATCCCCTCCGGAGCATAATGATGCTTTGTTATGTTTTATAATGCATGGTAATGAACTAGACCGGGTAAATTTAGTAAATGGAGATTGTATCGGGTAGGATGTGGATAATTTAACAGATGGCAGTAGCAGGTGGAGACAAGCTACATCTATAAACGCAGAGCCATTGGCCGCAAGCACACCCTAATGGCCAGGGGTGTCAGAAGAAGAAGACAACAGAAAACACAAGTAGCCCCAGGATAAGCAAGGATCACAGCCTAGCTGCACACACCAGCTCCAGCTTGCTTCGAAGGGGACAGGCAAATGCCGGGACCCCCTGAAGCAAGCTGGAGCGGTGTGTGCAGCATCCAGAGCCGCTAGCTAGGAGAAGAGAGTCATGCCCGGCAGCAGCACATCGCTGAGCACACTGGAGGGGAGCTTGATTCAGCCTGCACGACTTGAGATTTAACAGTGGTCTGTGCGGCCAGGTGGATAGGTGCAGTGTCACTGTAAGTTATGCTCTGGCTGCCGAGGGGTTTAATTTACATACTAAGCATTGTCATAGGTTTGAATGAGACTGGATCCACAGCAGATTTTGATGCAAATTTGCAGCGTGAAATCTGCTGCAGATCCGGTACGTGTGAAGGCACCCTAAAGGGGAATTCCTACTTGAAGCCGTTATCCTGTAGCTGATTGGTGTGTTCCCCACCCATCTTTAAAAAAGGGACAGAATTATCACCGGAATAAATGGAGCACACCACATGTATGGCGCGCGCTATTTATTTTCTATGGGGATGTCAAACATTGCTAAATTCAGGAACAGAAGTAGTCTGGTCAGAATTTCAAACAGAAAATTATGAATAAGGGTCCATTTAATAGATAATATTCATGGAAGCAAAAGTAGATCTAGCTATATATTCAATCTGACTACAATGAATGTTTATGAAGGGTGTGAGCCTTTGGAGAATGTCAGGAAATACAGAGAACACTAATCAGCTTAACACCTCTGTGTAACAAGTGTTTGCTGTCAGGTCTCATCTGTGAACGCTTGCTGAATATACCTTGCCGTTTTCCTTATCACTAATTACTTGCCATAAAAATATAGTCTCTTTAAACCCAAGCAATCTAGGGATGTGTCACAAATTTTGTCACAAAAATACATTGAAATTTCTACGCAGGCAAACCATACTCATCCCATCATAAATATAGCAGATATAAAATGGAATATAGAAGCTCATTGATACTTCTGACTTGCTGTGAATAATTGGCACATGCATAATGCACACCTAACAAAATAACAGTTGTCTGCTAACATATGTTCAAGCCAAATATAGACAAAACCTGTGACTTTTTATATTGATTGCAAAAAGAGAGGCGGCTGATCCTCGGAGCGTGCACTGCACAAGTATTTTGCACTAAATCCAATAGTTCTTTCATGAAAACTGAATTATACTGAGTGCAATAGCAATATTTCCAAAATGACTGGCAATGTCAAAATGTACAGTGGTGATATTACCATTTTAGAATATACATATTATTAATGTGCCATTCTGACAAGTTTTGTCGGACTATAAACAATTAAAATTTATCCCAGATGGAGCTAGCTGTACTGTTATATAGCACGTGACTAAAAATAGGGCTGTTAAAAAAAAACACAGCTATTATGTGAGTTAAAGGGGTACTCCGGACATTCATTTTATATACACTGGTACCTTGGTTTAAGAGTAACTTGGATTAAGAGCATTTTGCAAGAAGAGCTCACAGTTTTTTTGAAATTGTGACTTGGTTTAAGAGCATTGCTTTGGTATAAGAGCTCCATGTACTGGGTGGCAAGGGTAGTGGGGCAGGGGGATGGTCTATATAGCATGGTCTACAGCCCTGTACTCTGATCCAGGAAGTCTCCCTCACTTTCCAAATCATAGCAGATCCACTTCAGGCTGGGGCTTGCATCAGAGGACAGGACTATGGAGGTTATCTCCTCATAGCTGAAACCCCTCTCTACGCAGATGAGAGTGCTGCATTTATATTACCACATCTGCCTGCTTATTCCTTCATGCTCTCTGCAGTCTCTGTCAGCCCTTGTGTTTTCCATCCTCTCCATTCCTGCTATAATGTGCCTGCACTTACACTCAGCCATTCACACTGCTGTATAGAGAGGTTTCTGTCACTGTCCTCCTGCACAGCTCTGTGATTCTCCCTTCCTGATTGGTCCATGCTGAACACACGCCCCTTCCCCACTGCTGTCATGTGACCACACAGACCTCTGACAGCAGCCCTGCTTCTCTATTTTATCCTGTTGTACTACACTACTGCATTATTGGGATCTGCATTGCCATCCTGTACCTACAAACTGCTGTAGTTTTTTCAGGTCTAGGCTGCGTTCACACTACGTATATTTCAGTCAGTATATGTATATTTCAGTCAGTATATTTCAGTCAGTATTGCAACCAAAACCAGGAGTGGATTAAAAACACAGAAAGGCTCTGTTCACACAATGGTGAAATTGAGTGGATGGCCGCCATTTAATGGCAAATATTTGCTGTTATTTTAGAACAACGGCTGTTGTATTGAAATAATGGCCGTTATTTACTGTTATATGGCGGCCATCCACTCAATTTCACCATTGTGTGAACAGATCCTTTCTGTGTTTTTAATCCACTCCTGGTTTTGGTTGCAATACTGACTGAAATATACTGACTGAAATATACGTAGTGTGAACGCAGCCTTATGCAGTTAATATACCTAACACACCACATGATCATTGCTATACTGTACAGTAACTTATAATATCTCATATTCAGCTGTTTCTAAATGTTTTTTTTCTTTTGTTTTACATGTTATTCAAAATGAAAAAAAAAAAAAATTTGGGGGTGTAGAACCTATTGTTTGCATATCATTGATTTCATATGGAAAAATTTGCCTTTCTTTAAGAGTATATGAAAAAATGGTGTTGACATAAAGCGCAAAGTTTGGCAATCCTTAGTATAAATGAATAGTGCAGGAAAAAGAGTGACACGTAATGACTACAGGTGAAAAAACAATGGTGGATAAATGAATGGTTGTCTTTACCTTGTAGTTGATTATTTGGGCGCAGTCCTCGATACGCAGATGTTATAAAGTAGATCTCTTTATGGATGCTTTGATGCTTGGCAACATGTATTGGTGGTGAGAAGGTGATGGTAACCTTCGCTGGAGGTGCCCCGGCCGGCGGCACTACTCCGCGGTGGGTTACGATGATGTTAGCGGTTCAAAAAATTCCCGGGAAGGCTGAGTGACGTCACTACTGGTACGGGAGCTCAGAGAGACCAAAAAAGTAATCAACGCGTTTCAGCAACAATAGCGGTTGCCCTCGTCAGGATTATGGTACGGCCCCGTATTCCTTCCTTACTTATAGGTAGTTTGACCGCTCATCTATCAAGTATGGGTTAAATAGATGTTATGTTGCCATGTTACCATGCTTGTTTTAAAGCTATGTGAGCTGAGCATCGTTATTTGCTCTGTGAGACTTATAATGTTGCATTGTACCCAAAGAATCGCTTTATATTCGGACAAAGAGCATGTCCTTTTTAAACGGAGCATGTTCAGAGCAGTGTATCGGCTCCTACGCGGAGTTTTCAGGAATGTACAAGATGTAGATTTCTTTTTGAGGTTGATGCGCAGGGTATTCGGAACAGTGTATCAGTTCCTATATAGCATACTTGTACTTATATATCTAACTAAATAAAAGCAAATAGTTCCAGATCTGCATTGAGCCCATTCGGGATTAGTGTGTTTAGGAGGAATATCCATTTAGTTTCGGCTCTTGATAACAATTCTATATAGTCCCCCCCTCTCCAGTGAGGCTTGATGTTTTCGATGCCAACAAAAGTAGATCCCTCAAATTTACCCTGATGTTTCTCCATGTAGTGTCTTGATAATGGATGTCCCTCATATTGTCTATTTATGTTATATACATGTTCCTGTATTCTCGTGGTAAGTTGTCGTTTGGTTCTTCCCACATAAAGTTTGTTGCAAGGGCATTTGATGTAATATATAACACCGGTGGTTTTACATGTAATATGTGTTTTTATATTGTATTTCTCTTGTCCTCCTATCAGAATGTCCAGAGTTTTACTAGGGTTCGTTACTCTCCTGCAGCTTTTGCAATGTTTGCATGGAAAAAAACCTTTTGCTAATGGCTTTAAAACTGTTTGGCTTTTATTTATTGTTTGTTTTTGCTGCTTAATCGTAGGGGCTACCAGTAAGCCTAAATTATTTGCTCTCTTGAAAATAAACCGTGGTTGAGAGGGGATAAGTTCACCTATTACTTTATCCTGTTTTAGAATTTCCCAGTGGTTTTTTACAATTCTTTTAAGGTGTTTACTATTATTGTTGTAGGAGGTGACAATGGGAATATCCAAGTTAGCAATATCGTTTTGTTTGTTTTTATTGTTGTTTTGTAGTAATGTTTCTCTTGCAATCTGCTTCACCTCTAAGCAGGTGTTCTTCATGTGTGTCATATCGTATCCTTTTGCACTGAATTGTTTTTGTAATTGTTGTGCTTCTTTTTCATATTCTTCTACTTCTGTACAGTTCCTTCTAAGCCGGATGAATTGGCTTTTAGGTACATTAATCAACCAGGTTGGCAAATGACAGCTATTTATATCTATATAACTGTTACTGTCTGTTTCTTTGTGGTAGGTTCTTGTATAGATTTGTTTGTCCTTGATATATATAGTGAGGTCCAGAAAATTTATCTCTGTTGCACTGTATGTAGGGGTAAATTTTAAATAAAATTCATTTTTATTAATACTTTCTAAAAACAATACCAGGTTCTCTGGACCCCCTTTCCAAATAAATATGATATCATCAATAAAACGATGCCATAGGACCAGATCTGCTATTAGGGTACCATTGGGGAAAATGGTTTGATCCTCCCATTGTCCCATATACAGGTTAGAGTAGCTTGGTGCAAATCTGGTCCCCATGGCTGTGCCCCACTTCTGTTTGTAAAAAATTCCTTCGTACATAAAATAATTGTGGGTTAAAATGAATGTAATACAGTCTCCTATAAAATTCACTTGTTCTTTCTGATATTTACCAGATCGTGTTAAAAACAGTTCTGTGGCTTCCCTTCCTTTGTCATGTTGGATCACTGTGTATAGGGAGGTTACGTCCAATGTTCCAAGTAGGAAATGCTCCTCCCACTTGACACTTTCCAATATTTGTAGAATATGTTTGGTGTCTTTCAAGTACGCTGGTAGGTTAATAACATTCTCTTGTAGGAAGTGGTCTACATAACCGGATAGGTTAGAGGTGAGCCCCTGTATGCCCGATATTATCGGTCGTCCTGGGGGTTCCTGCTGGTTTTTGTGTATTTTTGGTATATGGTAGAATATCGGTATTCTAGGGTTTGAGATGAGTATGTAGTCTTTCTCTTGTTCCGTGATGATACCCTTATCCAGTCCTCTAGTGATTAGTTCTTTAAATTCATTCTTATATTGATAGATGGGATCACTTTTAAGTTTCTCATAGGTTTGTGTATCACTCAATAAACGGACTGATTCGGCATGGTATTTTATCATGTCCTGTATGACAATACTCCCTCCTTTGTCGGCCGGTCTGATGATTATTGCATGTTGTTGTTGTAAGTTTTTAATTGCTTGAATTTCCTTAGCTGTAAGGTTGTTACCATAGTGGGATTTCTTTGGATTGATCTTTCTAATGTCTCTGGTAACTAAATGTTCAAAAATGTTCATGGCCTCAGAAAATTCATTGCATGGGTAAAATTTGGATTTAGCTTTTAAATTGGTGTGTTTAAAAGAGTCCTGGGTTTCAGAAATAGTTTTGTTTACAGTCTGTCTTTCTATTGGGTTTTTTATGAAAAACTTCTTGAGGGAGAGGTTACGCATAAATTTTTTAACACCTATGAAAGCGTCAAATTTGTTAAAGTGTGCTGTAGGGGCAAACTTGAGACCCTTCTTTAAGAGGGATTCCTCACTATTTTTTAAAAGATAGCTGCTTAGATTGTAGATTTTTTGGTCCAAATGTTCCTTTATTTCTTGTCCATCCCCTCGTTTGTTCTTTCTTTTGGTGCGTTTCCCTGCTCTACATCCTCTGCTACTCCTTTTTTTGTTTTTTTGAGAAAAAAATCCCGCTTTACTGTTTTTGTGGATCTATTAGTAGTTATTGGTTTCTCCGCCTTATCTGGTGTTTCTTTCTGTTTGTTGGGATTACTTGTGTTGGTTACATTTTGATTTGAGACTATAGGTTTATTTTGAGTGCGTTGTTGTAGACCCAATGTTTGTTGTGGTACTAAAGTTTCATACATATTATGTGTGGAGACAGAAACGGTATCGGAAACCTCTGCAGAATGTGGTTTGTTGCGATGAATTACAACTGTGGGGGACATAGGGTAATGAGTAATGTGCTGGTCAGTTATTGGGATATTATCATGATTGATTTCAATGTCCGGCTCCCTTTCATTATCAGTCTCAGTTATATGTATTAGTTCTTTCTCACTCTCCGTATTCCCTAACTCTTCATATGTTGATACCTGGGAGAGGTTGATTTGTACAGTTGATGTATCTGTATGAGTTTCATCTATAGTGTTGTAAAACAGGATAAAGTAATAGGTGAACTTATCCCCTCTCAACCACGGTTTATTTTCAAGAGAGCAAATAATTTAGGCTTACTGGTAGCCCCTACGATTAAGCAGCAAAAACAAACAATAAATAAAAGCCAAACAGTTTTAAAGCCATTAGCAAAAGGTTTTTTTCCATGCAAACATTGCAAAAGCTGCAGGAGAGTAACGAACCCTAGTAAAACTCTGGACATTCTGATAGGAGGACAAGAGAAATACAATATAAAAACACATATTACATGTAAAACCACCGGTGTTATATATTACATCAAATGCCCTTGCAACAAACTTTATGTGGGAAGAACCAAACGACAACTTACCACGAGAATACAGGAACATGTATATAACATAAATAGACAATATGAGGGACATCCATTATCAAGACACTACATGGAGAAACATCAGGGTAAATTTGAGGGATCTACTTTTGTTGGCATCGAAAACATCAAGCCTCACTGGAGAGGGGGGGACTATATAGAATTGTTATCAAGAGCCGAAACTAAATGGATATTCCTCCTAAACACACTAATCCCGAATGGGCTCAATGCAGATCTGGAACTATTTGCTTTTATTTAGTTAGATATATAAGTACAAGTATGCTATATAGGAACTGATACACTGTTCCGAATACCCTGCGCATCAACCTCAAAAAGAAATCTACATCTTGTACATTCCTGAAAACTCCGCGTAGGAGCCGATACACTGCTCTGAACATGCTCCGTTTAAAAAGGACATGCTCTTTGTCCGAATATAAAGCGATTCTTTGGGTACAATGCAACATTATAAGTCTCACAGAGCAAATAACGATGCTCAGCTCACATAGCTTTAAAACAAGCATGGTAACATGGCAACATAACATCTATTTAACCCATACTTGATAGATGAGCGGTCAAACTACCTATAAGTAAGGAAGGAATACGGGGCCGTACCATAATCCTGACGAGGGCAACCGCTATTGTTGCTGAAACGCGTTGATTACTTTTTTGGTCTCTCTGAGCTCCCGTACCAGTAGTGACGTCACTCAGCCTTCCCGGGAATTTTTTGAACCGCTAACATCATCGTAACCCACCGCGGAGTAGTGCCGCCGGCCGGGGCGCCTCCAGCGAAGGTTACCATCACCTTCTCACCACCAATACATGTTGCCAAGCATCAAAGCATCCATAAAGAGATCTACTTTATAACATCTGCGTATCGAGGACTGCGCCCAAATAATCAACTACAAGGTAAAGACAACCATTCATTTATCCACCATTGTTTTTTCACCTGTAGTCATTACGTGTCACTCTTTTTCCTGCACTATTCATTTATACTAAGGATTGCCAAACTTTGCGCTTTATGTCAACACCATTTTTTCATATACAATATCCCCAGTGAACTTACGGGTGTTTACTCCCTGACAACAAGCAGCAACACAGTGCAGCGCTGGTGAGGGGTTATTATAACCCCATTGTTTATATTTTCTTTAAGAGTAGATTTGCATTACAGGCACAGTCCCAGAACGAATTATGCTCATAATTCAAGGTACCACTTCCATGAACACCTCATATACGCAAAGAGTGAATAAGACATGAAGTTGCCAAAAAACAAAATATCTCCTAACGGGAGGATGGGGGCATTTTAATATCAAATAAACAATGTGTAATCAAATGAATACAGATAGAGGAGGATAGTGCCTATCACAAGTGTGATAACAAACAAAAGAGGAAAGAACAAGGAGGAAGGAGAGGCTGACTGTAGTCTGACTGCTGGTACCATCTAAGATTTAAGGGGTATTCTGCTAATGTAAAATACATGTTGAATCCTCCCCCCTCCTGGAGACTAACAATTTGTTCCATACTTCTTATTGTTTTTTCAGTCTCCTTCCTCCAGTTCTAAGTCTGCTAATTTGTGCTGGACACAGAAAACTGTGTGTGAGCTGTTCACACCATCTCCATTATCCTGAACCCCTCCTTTCCCGTCCCTTCCAAGATGGCTCATGTAAACAGTGTCCCTGGCCATCTGTCTCTGCACTCTGCACTGCTGGGAGGGTTAATCCGAAGTCAATTTGCTGGTGACCTCACTGTGAATAACCAACTTGGCATCACTGAGTGCAGAGACATGGTTTACATGAGCTATCTCGTTAGGGAGGGGACTCGGAGCAGAGATGTTAACAGCTCACAGCACAATGCAGCAGGTTCAGAACTGAGGGAGGGAGACTGAAAAGATAATAACAAGTATGGAACTAATTGTTAGTCTCCAGGAGTGGGGATGATTCAACATGTATTTTACCTAACCGGGTAACCCATTTAAATCTTATCGGCCAAAAAAGAAGTATAAATAAGTAGTTTTAAAAATAATTTTGCAAAAAAAAAAAAAAAAAAAGAATCATCAAGAGGAAGAGTTGCCATGTTGTTGTTTATATGTCTGGACAGAAGAGTTGGTGAGATTAGTAGCCAAGAAGCAAAAGGCATGTGTACAAATGGCAACCTTTGACTACATCTTTTCACGCTTACTGTAAACCACAATGGGGGAAAAAAATCTATTATCTGTACTAAAGAGGTCAACATGTTCTGCACTGCACATAAAACAACAAAGTACTTTCTAAAGCAGAACTGCATATGATTGTGCTCTTGTCAGCTGCTCTTGCAATTCTCCACCATATGCACTTTTCTAAGAATGGATTTACAAGAAGACAGTCTTTAATTAATATTCAAATTGTAAGAATACAATAAACTAGGAGAATAGATGATTGCTTTCAGCTTCCTCACTACCCACAAAATGGTGTATTCAGCAGAACTGCTGAAACAAATGAATAATGGAAGACAAGTACACTATATGTTATACTATCATAGGAAATGCAGCAGGGAGAAAACACACCAGATAAGTGGTAAAATCATGACAATACATTATATTTGTTTCTAAGCTATGTGCAGAGTACATGCCTGATTTTAGCAAGTTCACTTTGAATATGAGCTCAGATGTAGCCAGCTGAAAAGTACAGTGTGCTGTATATGCAAAATGAATTATATACAATTTAAAGGGAAACTGTCAGGTCCTTTGTGCCCATCTCTGCCACTTTGCCACTGATGAATAACTTTCTCTATTGATCCACTGAATGTGTTGATGCACTTCAGTGCTTGTGCCATTTGCTTCTTACCTGTAACTAATGTTTTATTTACTCTCTCATAGCATGTGGGGGCGCTTCATAGCAAGTACAGCAGCCGGGCCCTCACCATTAATGACAGGCTGCACCAATAGTGCTGCAGCCTGTCATTATCCCCTTACATGGTATTTAAGTGTAAGTGACAGGAGCAGCTCCTGTCACTTACCGATTGGGACCCCCGCAGTGTGACTGCGGGGGTCCCGATCGCTTTCACGGACCGCCGGGGGTCTCTTACCTTCCTCCATGCGGTCTGAAGGGCACTCTGCTCATTGAATCTGCCCTAGGCAGGCTCAATGAGCAGAGCGTCTATTACACTGATCAATGCTATTCCTATGGCATAGCAATAATCAGTATATGCAATTGCATGTAAAAGTCCCCCAAGGGAACTTAAAGTGTGTAAAAAAAGGGAAAAATGTTTTTAAAAATACCCCAAAGCCCCTCCCCAATAAAGATTAAAATCACCCCCTTCCCCTTTATATAAATAAAACAGATAAAAATAATTAAATAAATAAACATATTATATACAGTAGCGTGCATAATTGTCCGATCTATTAAAATATAACAATCAGTCGAACAGCATAAACGAAAAGAGGGGGGAAAAAAGCCAGGATTACTGACTTTTTGATACATTATATATATATATAAAAAAATAAAAGTGATCAAAACATCTGACCTACACAAATATCGTATTAATAAAAACTCATGATCATGGCGCAAAAAATTACACCCTATAACCGCCCCATAGGTGAAAAACTAAAACCGTTATAAGAGTCACAATAGGGCCATTTTAGTAATAATTAATTGCAAAAAAAGAAATAATTTAATAAAAAAAATATATATAACATTAGAAAATCTGTGTAAACATACATATGGTTGTGTTCGGACTGACCTATAGAATAATGGTATCATGTCGCTTTTACCGTATAGTGCATTACGTAGACACTGGAACCCCCCAAAAGTTACCATGTTGCATTCTTTTTTCCAATTTCACAGATTTATATTTTCATAAATAATATTTTCGGGGCTCCATTATACATGTTATGGTAGAATGAAAGGATAAAATGTGCCATTACAAAGTACACCTATTCCTGAAAAAAAAACAAGCCCTTACATGGCCCTGTAGATAAACAAATGAAAGTGTTAGAGCTCTTAGAAAGGGAGGAGGAAAAAACGAAACCGCAAAAATTAGAATTGGCGCAGTCCACTGGGTCATTTTGGGCTTGGTCCTCAAAGGGTTAATATTATTAGGAGAGGGTGCAACCATGTCTGGTCACGCTAGCCATGCCCTCCTCTCTCCCAATGTTCCCTGCACTCAGGTAGTCAATCAAGCCTGAGTATGAAGGAGAAGGACATGACTCATATGAATAGAAACAGCTGCATCTACTCTTCCATGACTACTTACCAGTATATACATACGTGGGCAGAATTGTTGGTACCCTTTGTAAATCTGACAGCACATTTACAGGACATATGTGCTGACAGCTACCAGTTACTTCTGAAAGAAGCATTCTATTTATATCTGTATATCACTGGTCTATTGGATAATCTTTGTGAAAATGTATTTTATTCTCAGCACACAGTGTCACAGAGATGTATTTGTGACACTTCTGGTTCCTGCCCCGCTCTCCAACCACTGCTCCATCTCCAGGCTGCTCCAACTTGCATGGTTGGCAGCCTCCAAAAATTTCCAAAGAAAATAGAGCTGAACTCCAAAGTCAAGGTACATTGTCAGGTTGAACCATCTCTCACGGATTTTACCAGCAGACTTCATGGAAGATGACTGAGGATGAAACTGCAAGTGATACTGGAATTTGCCAAAATGCATATAAACAAGCCACACAGATTCTGTGAGAATTTCAAAACTGGAGCTTTCTGGCAAGTCACATCAGCTCTATGTTCACAGACACAAAAATAAAGTATACTAAAAAAAGAACATTGTACCTACAATGAAACATGGAGGAGGCTTGGCTATGTTTTGCTTCATCTGGCACAGGGTGTCTTGAATCTGTGCAGGGTACAATGACATCTCAAGGCCTTCTAGAGAGAAATGTATTGGACAGTGCCAAAAATCTTGGTCTCAGCTGTAGATCATGCATTCTCTAACAGAATAATGACCCAAAATACACAGCTAAAAACATCCAAGAATGTCTAAAAGCATTGAAGAATTTTGAAATGGCCTTTTATGAGCCACATAAGCTCTGATCTCAATCCTACTGAACATCTGTGAAAGGAGCTGAAACATGGTCTGGAGTAAGCAACCTTCACACCTGAGGCAGCTGGAGCAGTTGGCAAAATTATAAAGTTTAATTGAAAGTTACAGAACTTGTTTGTTTGCAGCGATTGCCTCAAAAGGTTGTGCAACAAAATATTAGGTTAATGGTATCCTCATGTTGTCTCGGCCAGTTTTATTAGTTCCTTTTTGTCCTGTTAAACCCCCACTGATTTACATTAGATGATTTTCAGTAAATTAAATTTTTGTATTACTTTTGTCACTTTAAAGTTATTTTAGTGAGCATTGTGGGTTTTTTCTTTCCTTAATATTTTCTTCACATTTAAGCATTTAAAATAATTTATGCTTGCTCGCTTTTTACAAAATTGTCAGTGAAATCTGCGCTGCCTCTTAGCTGGCATAGATTTCACTGTCTGTGTACAGGTAGCGCCGGTGGCTTTTAAATATGGCCGATAATCGCTTTGTGTAATAAGGCCTTTAGACCAGTGTAGGAGATGCTGGTCTTGATATACCCCCCCCCCCACCACCACCACAAGTGTATTGTCAGTGTCTCGGTAAACTCTAGTTATTATTTGCTAAATACACTCTTGCACTTTTTTGTGGTATTTGAAGAGATGACATCTGATTTACTGCATCTTTATTTTCAACAACAAAGGAAAAAGGAAAGACAATGTCCTTACTAAGTTGGTAATCTGTTAAGTCCTTAAAGGGGTTGGCCACTTCTTCTACATTATTACCGAAAGGGCCAATACTTAGACCTATGGTGCCTTCAGGGATTCTTTTTCCCTTTAGGCAAGGTCCTCCGGATACTCATTACAGTCTGCGCATCCCCGCTGCGCTCCTCCTTCGTCCCCCGGAAGTTTGGCCCAGGAGAGGCATGTGATCAGCAGTGCGTCCACTGCTCCTTCCCGGCATCCACTTCGCGTTAGGCATTCGGCGCATGCGCAGTGCTCTCCTGTTCGGCTCTGTTAAACGATCCTGGTATGTGTACTACTGAGCACAACAGAACGGACGAGAGAGCACTGTGTGCAAGGCATTCGGTCTCTGCTCAGTGCTCTCTCGTCCTGCCTCTCTCCCATTCTGTTGTGCTCAGTAGTACACATACCAGGATCGTTTGACAGAGCGGAACAGAAGAGCACTGCGCATGCACCGAAAGGAATTTTAATTTCCGGGGTTTCCTGTTTACGCCCTTTTTTGGCATAAACTATGCCCTTTTTTAGCACCTGGTGAAAAAATGGCTAAATTGGATAATAAAAGTGAAGAAAAGTCACGTGTGCCACTTTTTCAGCTGGAATTCTGGCGAAGATTCATTAGCAAATTTGAGCTGCTAGATCATATTATCTTGCAATGTTCAAGGAATCTGCACATTTTATTCAATACATTTTAATAAATGTCCCCAAAAGCTCACTAGCTCACAAGCTTTAAACATAGGCCGTGACAGTACAGAGTATATCAAAACAGACAGTGCGAAATCCGCTGCAAAACTTGTAACATGAAATCAACTGCGATACTGTACATGTGAATCTACCCTTGAATGGGTTTTCTGGCTATGCAAAACATTAGCTACAGTATATGGATAGAGGTATGTAAAAAAGAATAAAGAAGCTATACTTACCTCTCTGTGCTCACCCGCTGTCCTCCTATGGGTCTTTGGTATCCCCCCGAGACCATCCCATTACCACTTCTGAGAGGGACATGTCTTGGGAATGACAACCCTCACAGCCAATCACTGGCCATGGTGGGACACCAGATCGAGATCATCTTGGGGGTATACCAGAGACCCCTTTGGAGGACATTGGGGCAGCACAGAGGCTTATATTGCTTCTTTATAGTTTTTTTTTTTTTTTTTTTTACATACTGCCAACCTTATAGCTATTGTTTTGCAAAGCCAGATTCCCCCTTTAACATCTCGGGGCCAGATTCCCAGGACTCAAAGGTGATATACCAATATAAGGCAGGTGGTTTTAATGTTATGGTGGATCCTTTGTGTATTTAGTTATATATATATATATATATATATATATATACAGTATGATCAAGCATGAACCAAATGTAAAATATAGGCAGCTCTAATACGCCCTATAAATACATAGGGATTTGTAGCATTAACTACCGTGGAGAGCATAAGAAAAGGATAATTATAGAAAAGATTAACATTTCAGTATGCTTATCTTAGAATTAGTGTATGTCAGAACAGCTTTAATCTGAAAAGCTGAATACTACAAAAATTCAAAGCAATTCAGAATAATGGATTTTTATAAGCATTAGAAAATTATTCTCCGTTCTGCTCTAGCATAAGGAAGAGAAGCAATTCAGAAATATGGAAATATATTAAAAAAGTATTGAACCATGTACAAGTAATAATTCAAATGAATCTGTCAGCAGCAATTCACACTGTCAGCTGTTAGTACTAGGAGACACATTGTACCTTTCATAGATCTGTCTGTGCTTCCAGAATATAGAAACATGATTTTATTTTATAGTAAAAAGAGTCAAAGAGGCTTTTCTGTGGGCCTGAAGGGCAGCAGGGTATAACACCTCCTTACTCCTTACCTCCCATACCTGACCCTGCTTGGGACTAAGCTCCCAGGTGTCAATCAGGTAGGAAGGGGGAGAGAAGACATTGTCCAACTTGTAGCTATTCAGGAGTCTCTATTTGTTTATGTTCTGGAAGTATATATATAGTGTCTCATTGACCTAACAGTTATCTAACAATGTCAGCAGTTGTGAATGTGAATTAAAGCTCACAAATACCACATTGTGTTGTGAATTAAGACATTGACTACATGTAGTTTTAGGGCCTGTTCACACTGAGCAAGATAGGCGGAATTCCGCACCATGTCAATTCTTTGAGCGGAGAGTGGCAGCGCCTGAGCAATCCCATAGAGACACTGTGTGTCACTGAGGCAGGCAGGATTCTGTGGCGAATTCCTTCTGTTTTGCTCAGTGTGAACATACCCTTAGCCATGACACATATTGCATGGCAAAAAATTATAGTGTCATCTGCCTAGATAAAAATTCTATGTAACTATGGGAGTTACAGAAACAAAGGAGCAAAATAGCTTTACAGAAACCCAAACCACCTCCTACCAGTGAACAGGTGGTCATTGTTCTAAAGATAATTGTGGGACCTGCATTCATATCCAAAAGATGTGCCATAGGTATCTGAGATCTGAATATCCCTTTCATATTAACAGAAATATAGAGCCAGACCTCTACAGTTAACTTGTTGAGTTAAGAGGATGAGGAATAATAATGTTATATTTACATTGATAATTGAACATACCTTGTGCATACACAGTACTGTATACAAGTATATATACAGCTTTTTTTGCTTTTTGAGAATATCTATTGTTGCAATATATTCCCTGAACTAAATACAGTGGTGCCTTGGATTACAAGCATAATTCATTCCGGGACCGTGCTTGTAATCCAAATCCACTCTTAAACCAAAGCAAATTTTCCCATAAGAAATCACAGAAATGCAGACAATTGGTTCCACACTCCAAAAATAATGATTTATTATTCTGAATAACATGTAAAATTAATGAAACAAACATTCAGAAACAGCAGAATATGTGATATTATAGGTTACTGTACAGTAATGGAGAGGATGGGAAACACAAGGGCTGACAGACACTGCAGGGAGTATGAAGGAATGAACAGGGCAGATGTGTGGGCACAGTATAGCAGCGCTCTCTGTCCGGGGAGAGAGGGGTTACAGCTATGGAGAGATTACCTCCACAGTCCTGTCCCCTGATGCAAGCCCCAGCCTGAAGTGGATCTGGTATGATTTGGAAGGTGAGGAAGACCTTCTGGGTCTGAGTACAGTGCTGTAGACCCCACTATGCAGACCATGCCCCTCCTCCATGCGCACTCCCACAGTACAGGGAGCTCTTAAACCAAAGCAATGCTCTTAAACCAAGTCATAATTTTGAAAAACTGTGAGCTCTTATATCAAAACGCTCTTAAACCAAGTTACTCTTAAACCAAGGTACCACTGTATAAGCTTAGATAAATTAGCACAGGAAATTAATTTCATTTAAAGTGATTAATTACTTTCAGAACTAAGATTTATAATGGTTTCCTCCAAGTAATTTGTTTTCAGATCGTGTCATTGATAAATTTCCACACTGACCAACTAATATATTAAAATTCTCTGCAATCCAATCTTACTAATTCAAAAGAAACTCTATATTAAAATGAAATAATGAACAACATTTACTGTGTTTCATGTAATTTGCATGGCATTTGTCTATGTTCTTGGGATAGAGGACTGTTCACACAATTAGCTAAAGCCATTAAGTGTTGTTGGTCTGTTGTACACATGTTACACTGCACGTCTTGAAGAATTCTTTGCTCGCTTTTTGCTAACACTCCTCTGTTATTTAGGCAAAAATTTTGTCATTCGATTATCTTCATCAGGTTCCCTAATTTAGTCACCCCCTTACAATCACTATTCCCCTACACTCCTAGCACTTTAAGGTATTCCGCTCATGAGATAAAAAATAAAATGCTCCACAACCTTGCAGGACATTCTCACCAAGTCCCTGTGAGTATTTTGAGCAATCTCACACCTTTCTACCTGTCGCTGTTCTTCTTTTAGAACTTTTTTCTAATTCCCGTAAACAGGTAAGAGGTGCCAGCCGGAAAACTACATTTTTCGTCCTGTTACCCATCTCCTGCATTCCCGTGGGAATTGAATTTGGTGGAGAGAGATGATGTGCAGGCCAACAGTGGGGGTTTATGTGCAGGCTGACAGCAGAGGAGATAGGCAGAATGACAGTGGAGGAGATGTACAGGCTGACAGCAGAGGAGATGTGCAGGCTGACAGCAGAGGAGATGTGCAGGCTGACAGCAGAGATGTGCAGGCTGACAGCAGAGATGTGCAGAATGACAGTGGGGGAGATGTGCAGAATGACAGTGGGGGAGATGTGCAGGCTGACAGCGGAGGAGATGTGCAGGCTGACAGCGGAGGAGATGTGCAGGCTGACAGCGGAGATGTGCAGGCTGACAGCGGGAGTGATGTGCAGAATGACAGTGGGGGGAGAGGTGCAGGCTGACAGCAGGAGTGATGTGCAGAATGACAGTGGGGGTTTATGTGCAGGCTGACAGCAGAGGAGATAGGCAGAATGACAGTGGAGGAGATGTACAGGCTGACAGCAGAGGAGATGTGCAGGCTGACAGCAGAGATGTGCAGGCTGACAGTGGGGGAGATGTGCAGAATGACAGTGGGGGGAGAGGTGCAGGCTGACAGCAGGAGTGATGTGCAGAATGACAGTGGGGGAGATGTGCAGGCTGACAGCGGAGGAGATGTGCAGGCTGACAGCGGAGGAGATGTGCAGGCTGACAGCGGAGGAGATGTGCAGGCTGACAGTGGGGGAGATGTGCAGGCTGACAGCGGAGGAGATGTGCAGGCTGACAGCAGAGGTGACGTGCAGGCTGACAGTGGGGGAGATGTGCAGGCTGACAGCAGAGGTGATGTGTAGGCTGACAGCGGAGGTGATGTGCAGGCTGACAGTGGGGGAGATGTGTAGGCTGACAGTGGGGGAGATGTGTAGGCTGACAGTGGGGGAGATGTGTAGGCTGACAGTGGGGGAGATGTGTAGGCTGACAGTGGGGGAGATGTGCAGGCTGACAGCAGAGGTGATGTGTAGGCTGACAGTGGGGGAGATGTGCAGGCTGACAGAGGAGGTGATGTGCAGGCTGACAGTGGGGGGAGAGGTGCAGTCTGACAGTGGGGGAGATGTGTAGGCTGACAGTGGGGGGAGAGGTGCAGTCTGACAGTGGGGGAGATGTGCAGGCTGACAGTGGGGAAGATGTACAGGCTGACAGTGGGGGGGGGGGGGAGGTGCAGGCTGACATTGGGAGAGATGTGCAGGCTGATAGCGGGAGAGTTGTGCGGGCTCATAGCGGGGGAGAAGTGCGAGCTAACAGTGGTGGGATATAATGTGCGGGCTGACTGGAACTGGGACTACAACCCGGGTTTGGGGAAAGGTGCTCCTTCCCCTGTCACCCTCCTATCAGAGACATGGATCAGCTGTCCTCCGTGTCTGTAGTGGGCTGGGTAAGTAGCAGTAATGCGGCCGCCAGTGATCTGGATTGGTCCTTGGGCTGAATTAGTGCTTACATCCGGGCCCACAACAGAGCCTGAGGTCATGTGATCCACATCTTGGCAGGGTGGAGGGAAAGAGGAATGAGTGTGATGGAGAGGACTCCATCTTGCAGCTGCATTGAGAAATGATCTCCGAATCAGATTTTCTTACTTCTTACAAGTGTTTTAATAAAATACAGCGGCAGGTTAGGCTACTGATATTCAGCCAATGCTCTGCAGAGATGCAGAGTACAGGATGTAGGTGTGCTGCAGGAGCAGGTAGGCAAGCAGATTGGTGAACTAAGGGCTAATGGATCAGCCCCAGTGCACCAATCACTCTCATTTGCATATAAACAAAAGATAAAGTTACCTAATACTGCATCAGTGCACTGACATAAAGGTGCATGCAGCCTTTGTGTCCTGTACCATATTAGGGTATGTGCACACTGAAGAAATGTGACGGAAAATCCTTTGCGGAATTCCCCGCTCACTACCGCTCACGGACTGCGGCAGCCACGCACATCTCCGCCCACAGAATGAACAATGAACTCTGTCCAAAGAATGAACACGTTTATTCTTTGGACGGATGAAAGAATCTGACTGTGCATAGAATGGAGTCTATGACACTAGGGGAGACTCGTGCACCCACTGCAGTCCGCGAGCGGCGAATTCCGCAACGGATTTTCCGTCACATTTCCTCAGTGTGCACATACCCTAAGAGTCTACGAACAGGTTAAAATCGGCTAGCCTGCTGATAGATTCCTTTGAAGAGCACTGACATCACTAATAATGCACCCCTGCAACATGCTTCAAACTGCATTCCATATTAATATCATATAGGTAGCTGCAATTACTAAGAACACATTGTAAAACTTTTATGGCAAGTTGGAAGGTAAGACCACTTTGTTAGGATTCAATCAAATACATATAATTACAACATCTTGCAATATAGAAACATTCCAGATATTGTTTTTACCCTTCCAGCTTAAGCATGATGAGGATGCTCTTTGTTGCATTCCAAATCCCTATCAATATTCATCATTTATATTGTCATGTATAGTTGCGTGGAAGGCATAAAAGTGGTATGTAACTCTTTGGATTGCACTGCTAAACTAAAATAATTAAAAATACAAAAAAAAAATTGTATAGAGAGGGCACTACTGTACTATCTATCTATCTACAATGGAAAGGAACATTTGCAACAATAAACAAACATTTATCATTGTTTAAATTGACATTTCATATTTACAATTTTAATTCTATTGAATTATGCAATACAGCAATAATAAAGCAAAGCTGAAATGTTATGGTGAGTTAAGGCTATAAAACTTATTTGGGGGATAGCACATCTACTAATGCATAATAGCCTACAAGAATAATGGGAACATTCTGGTACATTCACAAATGTGAGTTATTTGGTTATAAATAGAGATGAGCGAATTTACAGTAAGAATGAACTAAAGTGCTTCATTATCTCTGCAATCCACTCATCAGCCTGCTGCCTTAAAATTCAACGTCCGTTCATCCCTGACTGCTGGGAAAAGCTGGATCCAGTCCTGGGAAACTTCTCCTAGTTCCCCAGGACAGGATCCTTTTTTTCCCAGCAGCCATGAAGAAGTGGCAGTAAATGATAAGGCAGCAGGCTGATGAGTGGATTGCAGAGATAATGAAGCACTTTAGTTCATTCTTACTGTAAATTCGCTCATCTCTAGTTGTAAACTTCAGTTCATCTGATGATATCTGATGAAATTTGCAAAGTTGAATTTCACTTAGCCAAATGTGTTAGAGAGGCATTTTTTTTCCTTGAAAAAAGGATGATGTGATCTACTGTATCTGCTTAACCCACCTGGCTTATGCATGCTTTGAAGGAAATGTATCACCTAGATTTTCTTTTACTGACCAGAGCCAGATCTGTTTCTATTTTCTGGCTTTAATTTTTGTACATTGTAACGGGGGCTGCTATCTTGCCTGAGTCATTTTTAACAGCCTTTAGTGACATGCGCACACAGGGACCTCTCAGTGAATCACTGGCTGTGGTGGAACAGCATAGTGATTGGTTGAGCTGGCCATCAGTCATTGGGGACCCAGAGACTCAAGCAGGAGCGTGAAGAGGAACATCCACTGTGAGAATAGAAGGCCAAAGACTATGGCGGTACTGAGTATTACAGCAGATTTCATTGCAAAACTAGCAGTGTAAAATCAGCTTTGTGCCATGTGCTGTGTGCAGGAATTTGTCAGCTCAATTCAACCAAATGGGCTGCAGATTCCCTACCATAGACAACAGTCTGAGTGTATGATACATATCACAGCTCTATGTGCAGGTGAAGAGCTGGTGTATAAAAAGACCTTTGTCTGAACAGCGCAAGTGTCAAAAAGGTTGGGCCAGGCTGCTTAAGTGCCACAGTATTATCTGCTCCTGCCACCTCCACCTTCGTTCCCTACCCTGCGAAAACACTAAGCTCTGTCTACAGAACACTTTTCTGCACCATCTTGCTAATAGTGGCACATGCATGGTGGCAGGCGTTGCAGTGGGTAAAGGCCTCAGTACATTATTGTGAATGCCCTGGTATTAGTAAGCATGGAGCAGGCAAACGAGCTGTAAGGATGGTTCAGTGCTATAAACCAAGCCCTGTATGCAGAGGTGGATTATTTCTGCTATACGCTCCAGGCTAAGTTCTAAGTAGAGCAAAAATATTGATTGAAAGATGCTGCAGGTGCTGATCACTTAAGTGCTTTAACCTTTCCATTGTAGTCAACAAAAATGACAGCTCTGCCAGACACACACAATCTACAGGTATAAGAATAAATTATGAAACCGTAAAAGGAATTTTGAGTGGTATGCTGATACTGTACTTTAAGTAAAACATGCTAGCATATTCTGCAACAATGTGCATATCTGACATACACAAAATGTGGATTTACTATAGTAGCCTTTAGAAGAAAAAAATACAAAAATGGTCTGGAAAAGTTTTTTCTATTAAAAAAAAAAGTAATAGTTTAAGTAAGCATGTTTACATAATTAGGCCTTATGGCAGGCTCTGTCAAACTCATCTTGTACTGAGGTATTTTCCAATGCTTCTAGGGGAGAAAACCTGCATACATATGAAGGCTGATTTTTTTCTTGTATGTAAGATATTAGGAGGTACAGAAAACAAGACTGTCTATCTATAATTTTTTTTTTTTTTTTTGTGGTAGCATTTTATGGCATCTCACAAATAAGTATGCTGGACACGCACAGCTCAGTAGTAATATAGGGTGCTAAAAAATATGCATATAGATCAATATATCCAAACCAAAACAGGGAAAAAGCTATGCATACAATGTACCAACGCACAACAAGGAATATATATCCGCATAAAAGTACTTTATTATAACAGGTACAATATTAGAGAAGTTTAGCCCCACAAGCTTAAAAACAATTAAAAATTAACAAACCCGGTATGGCAATGACACCCCAATGTAAGTATGTCACTCACCCTGTATAAATAAGATACACATGCAATGTATAAATAACCAATAAAGAACTATGTCATTCAAATAATCAGTGATACTAAGTGTAAATACTACAACCAAAAAATTGCACAATAAAAGATAGCACACATAAGTCAATAAGTTGAGGGTAATATACTAAAAGTCAGAATAAGTAGTCAGATATCACCAAGAGTGACAGGGTGGTGTTGGGGTGTCAAGGGAGAGAGCCCTTGGCACCTGTACAGCATATCTGTGTATTTCCACTTTCACTGCACATTTTCTCTTATCATGCTACATGGCCAAGCTATCTCTTCAGTGTAGAGGCACTATGTGATGTGCAAACTGATTGTATCCAATCGCATTTCTGAGAGATCATCAGGCTGTATGTAGAGATGAGCAAACCTGCCGAGGTTCGGGTTGGTATGAACCTGAACTCTCGGCTTCTGACTGCCGCTGTCTGCCCGCTCGGTGGAGAGGGTGGATACAGCCGGAGGACCGCCTGGAAAACTGGGATACAGCCTATGGCTATGGCTGTATCCCAGTTTTCCAGGCGGTCCTCCGGCTGTATCCACCCTCTCCACCGAGCGGGCAGAAAGAGGCAGTCAGAAGCCGAGAGTTCAGGTTCATACGAACCCGAACCTCGGCAGGTTCGCTCATCTCTAGCTGTATGCCAACAAAATATCAAAAGAGATGCTAACGTATGTCAGGTAGGCCCAACGTTGTTCAGTCCATTTCCTGAATGTATGTATTGTCTGTGTGGAATTCAAAAATATTAGTCACATATTTTGAGTCTTGCACAGACTGGATATACTGTGTTTTCCTGCGTATAAGACTACTTTTTAACCCAGGAAAATCTTCTCGAAATTCAGGGGTCGTCTTATACGCCGGGTGTCGTCTTATAGGGTGGGAGCTGAAAAACTTTGGAACCAGACTGGAGAATCTGCCGTCGCCGCATATGTTGGGGGAGCTAAAAAACAGCCACATCCCTGCCGTATGCTGCAACTGTATGAAGGGCAGAGCAAGCTACAGGTGTCCTGGGTATGGAAAAAAGAGATACGGTACAGTGGCGCTGTACCCAGAAAAACACACCTATTTCTCCCATCTGGCAGCCCTTGTATCCCTGGTATAACTGTACCTTCTTCTCTTTCTCTCAGATCTTACTGCTGTCTGATGTTTTTTATTATTTTAATGTGTGTTGGAAGAGGGGTAGTCTAATACAGCAAGTATATACCAAACTCTCTATTTTAACTGGAAAAGTTGGGGGTCGTCTTATATGCCGGAAAATACAGTATGTTTGGCAATTGACAACATTCAGCCTATTCAAGTGAATATGCTCACTGGATGACACATCTGGCTTCACGTCTGAATCCTTTTTGAGATTTTGTGAATATAGAGCTTGATAAATGCTCCGAAATGATGTGAATTGGGTCTCCACTTATGTACAGGGTGGCTGTGTGTTGGGGATGGTGTACACAGTACACTATAAGGCTGGGTTCACACTATGTATATTTGAGGCTGTATTTGGTCCTCATGTCAGGTCCTCATAGCAACCAAAACCAGGAGTGGATTGAAAGTCACATTTTTCCCGACAGCCACGCCAACATCTATCAGAGGATGTCTTATATATCTGGGACAATCTCGACGGGATGTGATGTGCGAGGTACAGCGGAATACCTGATAAATTGTGTGAATAGCAGTCTGCCATTCTTTCTCAGTGAAAAAGGAGCAAAGATCAGTTTCCCATGTCTTAAAAATGTGTCTTTTGGAATACCATATTATTATATAAACTGCCATATATTTGCCTGAGCCCTTTTTGTCTAGGATGGAGAAATAAAAATACAGATAAATCTGCCTTAAGGGCCGAGGTTTTCGTAAAAGTCAGTCTTTGGCAAAATATATTGGTCTTGTAAGGTGTTAAAAGATCTCAAAGCTCCGTCTGTATAGAGATAGTGTATAGAGAGGATTCCGCTCTCCCTCCAAACCGTCAAATTAATGTGGGGGATAGCAGACTCAAGAAATAAAATTGGGAGTAGTGTAACGCTCAAGCAGTTCTGTGAGTTAGCGGCAGTGTGGTAGTATACCCACACCTTATATGTTGCCACTACCATCGGGTTAGACCAAACGGTCTTAGGGCTCTCTCTGAATGGCATCAGCAATACATGATTTGGGTCGTAAGGAGATATATCTTCGCAGATACAAGGCTATGTAATATTTCTTCAGATCGGGTACCCCCAGGACCTCTGTCAATTTATTTTTATGTAGCAAGGTGCAAATATATTTTTCAATAGTCAATGTTTCTTACATATGTCCATATGTAATTGAACTGAGTGCTATATAATATTTATCTGGGGTTTCCTATAGTATCAGTATCTTTTTGCCCTAATGGTAGTATCAATTTTGTCATCAATCATACCATTTCATACACAGCATTATCTCCTTCTCTATCAAACTACATTTAATGTGATCTACTTAGTAAATGTCAAGCTCAGTCTCATTAATGGGAAACTATTCACTATTATTGGTATGACTCATATTCCCTCCAAGAAGTTACGTCTGCTATCGTCATAGGGATGTACTTGTCTAATAAACATGTAAGGGGAAAAAAAGGAAAACAAAACTATCCTCATAGGATCTAAGCTAACCTTACTTGCTGCACAGAGAATCTCCCTTGATAATAGCAGCACTGCGTTTCCTTTCATCTCCAAGATGCGTTTGCTATTATAAGTAAAATAAAAGACAGTACAGCAGGGCTGGAAATGTCTTGGGGAAAGATCAACAATGTATGACAGAATATGTCCCTGAAGGCAAAGGGTATCCCATTAATGTCTGACTAATCATCACTTTTACCAAGGCCAAGAGTGAAAGCCTGACACTTCATTTTACATTTCAGTATGATTTACTATTTAGCATTTACAGTATAATGGTTATACTATACTGTATATCAGTAGGTTGTTTAACACAACCAGTTATATATCTACTCCACGCATTATTGACACTAATACTTACAGTCATTGTTTTTGGAAGTCATTTTCAATTCAAACAATACATTCACTAGAGGGTCTGGCAAAATTTCTGGTGCCAGTTACCACAAACCACTGGATTCACTTTGAGTCCTCCTAAATAGGCAGACCCATGCCCAATAGAAGTGCGTATCTGGCAGATCAATACTTGTATAGCAAGCCTTTTACTTGTCTTAATGTGGCTAGAGTGAAAGACCACTGGATTGTTTATGTGGACCTTCACTTGCATCACTGCTGGCCACACATCTCTTTGTGGAAACAGGGAGATGTGTGGTTGACAATGATGAAGGGCTGCAATGTCGCAATCATTCAGCTATGTAAAAGGATCATTAAACATTACCGATCTGCTAGATTGGTTGTCATCTCGGACATAGGATTGGTGGTCATCTCGGACTATAAGTTTTGGTGCCCGACCTTCCCAGTGGTCAACAAATGATTACTGAAAATCACCCCCTTAAGAAATGGTTAAATCTATGCTTTAAAACACTCCTCATAAGTGTATAGACTTTGCATTATTTATAGTTAAATGACAGCCATCCGCATATTTTCAGCAGTATGTGAACAGAGCCTTTCTGTGTTTTCAATTCACTACTGGTTTTGGTTGCAAAATACTGACCAAAAATGCTGTATGGGAACATAGCCTTAGGGTATAAACCCACACACCGTATAAGCAGCGTATTTACTGCTGCGATACGCAGCAAATACGCAGCAGATACGCAGCAGATTATATCTAAATAACTGAACACAGCATCAAATCTGTACCAACAAATCTGCTGCGTATTTGCTGCGTATTTGTTGCGTATCTGCTGTGTATACGGTGTGTGGGTTTGTACCCTTAAACTGAAATCTTTTGTATCTAAAGACGTTGCAAATTATATGTTATCATTTATTTAAACTATGCTATAATCTGTGTGTAGAATACTGGACGGCAATAAAAAGTGATGATTGTCTTCGGCTATGACTTTACTCCTGCCTCTTTACTGGCTTTAGTTGGCAATGGAATACATATAGTAGGTTCGGCGCTCTAATTAGGATCCATCCTAAAGTGGATGCTTGCCATAGTTTTTGCATTTAGTGCATGAGCTAATACTATAGATGACAGGCTTCAGGTACTTAATATTGGTGACCATCCGGTTTCTAATGGAGAACATCTGGTTTCAGCAGGATAATATTAGCTATTTGTAGCTACTAAGAGCAATATTTAGTCCCTCTAGAAATCTCATGTTATCAAAGGTAAAATACAACTATAATAACATTACATAAGGAGAGAGAATGGATGATGATATCATTACTTCCAAATAGCTATTTGCATTTGGTGGGCAGTCTATATAACAGAGGACCAGTACACTCACAGAATTTCAGTAATAGTGTCAGGAATCTGCAGTAGCCTGGTCTGAACTGGGCCTGGTGTTTGGCTTTTGTGTGCCACACACGATTGCTTCTCAGCTTCCAGACATGCAGGAGTTAAGCTGAGAAGCTTCTGGACTTGATTTTACACCTGTCTGGTCTCTGTGATTGACTGGTTTCTCTGCCTGTCTGAAGCCTGGAGAATCAGAGCACGGGTCCAATGAGGATCCGGACCGGGCTCTTGCTCAGTATAAAGCAAAGCAAAGG
The DNA here is from genome assembly GCF_027789765.1 of Dendropsophus ebraccatus. Classification (NCBI taxonomy): domain Eukaryota; kingdom Metazoa; phylum Chordata; class Amphibia; order Anura; family Hylidae; genus Dendropsophus; species Dendropsophus ebraccatus. The sequence goes on from NC_091454.1 coordinate 123,746,865, forward strand.
CACAGTTCCAGTGCTGGTTAATTAGGTTCACTCCTGGTCCCAGCTCCCCTTGTCCTACTCCTGGGAACGCCGTCCTATTCCTTTTCTGCCTGACGTACCCGTGTTCTGACCTCCGCCTGACTTTTGACTATCCCGTTGTGTTGCTGATTTTGTACTGCGTTGCCCGTGTGGTTTGACCTGGCTTGTTCCATTACTCTTTATTGTGGTAGTCTGTCTGTACTGTTCTGTGTGTTCACTTACGTAGCGTAGGGAACGTCTTCGTGGTTGTCCGCGACCGCCTAGGGTCGACTGAGGCAAGTAGGCAGGTGACAGTGGGTGGGTTCAGATCTAGGGCCCACTGTCTCTTGTCTTGTCTTCACCTGCCAGTCCTGACAAATAGTGAATCTTCTTAAGAAGAGAATTAATAGATGGTTTGTATGTTTTCACTTCTTCTGTATAGTAGGCCAAACTAATTAGTGTAGTATCAAACTAATTGCTCCTGTTTTTAGTCTAATATATCTAGTTTGCGCTCAAAATAAATCTAATATGAATTTATGAAGCTTTTTTAGACAAGACTATCCAAATTAGATGTGACTTGAATTAGATTTTTTGTTGTTAATTAGATCGAAAGTGCGCCAGAATTCTTTTTTAGCTAAATTTATTAAGTGGGCAATTTTTTAAAAAGTCGCATATATTGGTGCATCGCTACGTCTGCTCCGAACCAGGTAAATTTATTAGACTAATTAAAAGACCATTATTTTTAAGACACATTTACTATGCTATTAGACAATTTACATAAATTTGACTAAACACAGATTGGAAATTATGCCAAAACATCTTTGACAAAATCGTGTTTTTAGATTTGTTAGTAAATATCCCCCTATGTGTTTTATTCATACCGTTTGTTATTTAAGTGCCTAGACTTATAAAAGTGCTTAAAAATGGTCAGGGGTGTAGCTAAGATTTATGGGTCCCCATAGCAAAAAACTGTACGGGGCTCCATGAATCCTGTATGCCCCACCACCACCCACCCCCCAGTCACCTGGCCCAGCACAGTCTCCCAGCGTTTCTTTGTTTACCCAGCCCCCCGACACACAAGAGATTTTAGGTTTTCGCCAGGTACTGTGACGGGCAAGGTGAGTATATGTATGGGGGAAGAGGGGCTCTTGTGTCTGGAGGTGCAATGCTACTTCTGGCCCCAAGAGAGACTGGTAGGGCAGAAAGCCAACGGCTTCTTACTGTCAGAGTGCTGCAGCATTTAACTGTGAGAACTGTTCATCAAAAATGCTCACAGTTAAAGTTCCAAAAGCAACTTATCACACTCAGCCTTAATTCTACCAGAACTGACAACTGAGCTGCGATTAGTTGCTGTGGGCAAATTACACCAGTTTTTAATACAGTTTGATAAATGTGGGCAAATAATTGTAATTGTAGAGCATAAAAGTTATGGAAAGTCAAATGTCTCACAGATTCCTTATCGGACTGTTAACAAACACAGACTGCAAAAATTGTAATCACCATGTTCTCGAAAACCCGCTTGCATTCGTTTAGTTATGTCCTATCGCATGGATTGTGTGCATAGGGCACAAATTGTTAAGATGGAAAAACCCCTTTAAATAATAGTTGCTCTCTTACCTCAGTCAGGTGTGGAGTTGGGTTAAATCCACATAGGTTGCATACCATATTCTTGCATTCTGTACATGTATTAAAATTGGGAAGATCCTTTGAACCAATATTTAGTTCTGTTTTACATAGGGGACAATGTCTTTTTGCCTCTTTGATTTGTTCAATAATTTCTGGCTCCACTTTAGCAGTTTGCTTCAATTCAGGAAGGTCTTTTTTTATTTCTTTTTCCGAATCTTTTTTCTCATCTTTCTTTAAAGGACTAGATTTTGGCTCTTCTGATACTTTTGTAGGTACTGACTGTGTTTCCTTTTTTACTGTAGCTGGCTTAGGTGAAGGTGGGGCCATGGGCTCTTTTGTTGGTTTATGAGTATCTGTTATTTTTTGTGCAGGTGTAGGTTGTTTAGATGCTATTCCCTGTGCGTTTTGTGCTTGAGTGCCTGGTTGGGCTGCTGTTGATATAAAACTGGAAGCTTGGCTGAATATGGATGCACCAAACCCAAAGAGCTTTCCAGTTACTGTTTCTTGTGGTGTGGTAGGTTGTACTTTTGGAGTTTCAGCAGTACTTCCAAGATTTAAACTGAAACGTCGCGGCTGCTCTTGTGATTTAGGGGGCTGTGGTGTAGGTTGTGCTGCTACTTGTGGGGTTCCAGGTTTAGACAGAGGAGTGGGTTTTGCAGCTACAGAAATAGTAGGCTGTGAAGTTGTTTGTGGAATGACAGGCTTGTTAGAAGGGCTAGGTTTTGGACTTCCTGGTCCAGTTGGAGGTGGAACTGCAGGCTTTTGGGCAGGACTTGGCTTTGGACTTCCTGGTCCACTAGGTGGTGGAGCTGCAGGTTTGTGGGCAGGACTTTGCTTTGGACTTCCTGGCCCACCTGCGGGTGGAGCTGCAGGTTTGTGAGTAGGACTTGGTTTTGGACTTCCTGGTCCAGAAGGCTGGGTTGTTTGTGGTAGTACAGGTTTTTGAGCAGGACTAGGTTTTGGACTTCCCGGCACAGAAGGCTGTGTTGTTTGTGGAGCTACAGGTTTATGAACAGGACTAGATTTCACATTTCCTGGCCCAAAAGGTTGTGTTGTTTGTGGAGCTACAGGTCTATGGGTAGGACTAGATTTTGGACTTCCTGGTCCACTGGGAGGTTGAGCTGCAGGTTTATGGGCAGGACTAGATTTAGGACTTCCTGGTCCACTGGGAGGTTGAGCTGCAGGTTTATGAGTAGGACTTGATTTTGGACTTCCTGGTCCAGAAGGCTGTGCTGTTTGTGGAAGTACAGGTTTATGAGCAGGACTAGGTTTTGGACTTCCTGGACCAAAAGGCTGTTTTGTTTGTGAAGTCATTGGTTTATGAGAAGGGCTAGAATCTGAACTTCCCGGTCCAGAAGGCTGGGTAGTTTGTGGAGCCACAGGTTTTTGGAATATGCTTGGCTTTGAATTTACAGGTTCAGAAGGTTGTTCTGATGCTTGTGGAGTCACAGGTTTATGCAAAGGACTAGGTTTGGGGCTTATTGGCAGAGCGGTCTCTTTTGGAGCTGGCTGACTAGCATCAAAAATCTTTTTGGGACTTTTTGTAGAATCTTGTTTTAGCTGTGATATTTCTGCTTGTTGAGCAACTCTTTGTTGTTCACTAGGTAGGATAGATTGTTTAAACTCTTTAATCTGCTGAGACATTGGTAGGCTATCGTTTTGTTTGCCCTTTATAGTAGTTGATTGTTCAAGCATCGTATTTGCAGATTCTATTATTTTACTTTCACCTGTTAGGGCTGCAGCAGAGGGAACTGAGTTGGTCTTAGTGTGAAGCAGATTAGAGGATTCAGCCTTGCTAGGCTCAGCTGTTATCTTCTTTTCAGGTAATGGTTTGTTTTTATCTGATATAGTAGGTTTACCTGTTTTACTTTCTGTTGTCAGTAGATTAGACTTGGATGGCGAGTCTGCCACAGACATCTGGTTGGTTACCATAGGTGATGTTTTAGGGTCTTGTTTCTTTAATTTCTCTGGCATTATATTAGGTTCTTTCTTTGGAGAAGAAACAGATACCCCTGTTGATGGTCCTGCAGGTTTTTGTTTCCCTGGCTGTGGCATAGGAGGACCAGTCATATCCATACCAAGGGCTCTCTGCATCTGACAGTTGAGACAAAGCCATTCCTGTATCTGTTATAAAAAGAAAACAACATAACATTAAATCTATTGATATTCTCTATACAAATTAGTACATAATGCTGCTGGGATTTATTAATGTTATTATTATCAGAATATGTTTTGCATCTAAAATATAATATTACTAATAATAATTGAACTGAAGGTATAAAACGTATCCTATCTGTCTAAGGAAATTCAGTTGAATTAGTTTATAAGTCTTTTTTTTTTTTTACTTCAAATAAGCATAAACCCTAACTCAATTTGATTTAATTTAGGCATTTTGCCCTTTACCTTCTTCTATAGTAAAAGGGATAACATTTTGATCAGTAAGATTAACGCACGTTTGAAGTGTCTTTAGAAGGCATGATCAATCGAGCAGCCAGACCCTATGAATGATCACTGTATAGTTTGTGTAGCCATTTAAATGCATTGCTATCGGCTGCACATCCCCTGTTCACACAGGAAGATGTGTGGCTGATAATGATATAGCTTGCAACAATACAAAAGATGCAATCAGCCAAGGATCTGGCATTTTCCTGCTCCTTGGCTGACCTCTGTCACCTTTACTTGTTTCTAGCAATGTTCCTGGCTGATACTCTCCCAGAGTAAAAGGGGCTTTAAAGTTATATGAGGTATTTAAAGGGATTTTTCAAGATCATCTAAGTTAGACAGTGTCAAATTTTGCCAAGGATATCAGTGTGTGTGTGTGTGTGTGTGTGTGTGTGTGTGTGTGTGTGTGTGTGTTGTTAGAGGGGTTGAGTGCACTCGGGACAGGTGCTGTAACCTCCTTATTGTTTATATGGCTCCATACTCCTGCATGCCATACATTCAAGGTACAGTATTGCAGTCTTGTTCTGTTCAGTTGATATTCCGTTAATTAATATACAAGAAGTGAATTCTGCTAGTTTTCTGTACATGATACAATGTTGGAGCCTACATAACAGCAAGAACTCAAGTTCCAAACCAGAACTATTAGAATGACAGATTCCAATTAAAAAGGAAACAGCAGAATTTTCACTTTCAGACTTGAAGTAAGGCTAAGAAAGCATAACATTACTCAAAAACAGGTAGCTTCAGACAGTTAGTCCTCATGATTACATCAGCCGCCCTCTCCGTGGCCGCGGACCTGCAGCTGTGGACTAGGCTATGGATGTGCATCTGTAACCATCCACAACCATCAGCATTTGCACAGACTTCTTTATTCACAAAGGGTTATCTGTAGCGTTGTGGGCGGGGCTAAGTGGCGCTAATGCCGCGAGGCCCTGCCCACTTAACACAATCTGCAGTTGATAAAAGATGACTTTTTACTTGAACAAGCACCATGACGTATGATATAAAATAAGGTATAAAAACCGCTAAATCTACCCTTTACACCTGTGTAGAGATGTCAGAATGCAAACAGGAGGTGACAGTGTCACTTTAAGGGGTTATAGACCTTCATGAACTGCTGGGAGTTGTAGTTCTCACAATAAAATACATACTTATACATACATGTATTTTGTAGTGAGAACTACAACTCCTAGCAGTTCCTGAAGGTCTATAGCTGTCAGGGCAAACTGGGAGTTGTGGTTCCCCATCTATGGGGTTATGTGTTACATAGTTCTGGAGAATTCATTTTACATGAATAAAAAATGTAACACCCAACCCCATAGATTGTGAACTACAACTCCTAGCATGCCCTGACAGCTATATACCTTCAGTAACTGCTGGGAGTTTTAGTTCTCCCTACAAAATATTTTTTTTTTTTAATTTTGTTGGGAGAACTACAACTTCCAGCTGTTCCTGAAGGTCTATAGCTGTCACTGTCAGGGCATGCTGGGAGTTGTAGTTCATAACATTATATTCTTATTTTTTTAATCCTAGGGGCCCAGCTTTCACACTTACATTAGAAGCTTTCACGCTTACATTACAGTACTTTTCATTTTATACTTTTACTACCTGCTGCCAGGGCAGATTCTAGGTTTTATGCTGCCTGAGGTGAAAATTGAAACAGCGCTTCCTCCTCCCACAAACATAACTATATACCAGCAGTGGACATATTGCATACATGACTATATACCAACAGTACATGTAATCAGGGCCGCCAATAGGGCAGTACAAGTGGTACTGCCGTATGGGGCCTGGACCCTAAGAGACATGGGGGGGGGGCCCGCCGGCCGCCGCCCCCCGTCCGCTACACTAGGGGGGGCCCGCACGGCCCCTCCTTGCTACTTGTTTTTGAGCATCCCGAGAAGCTGCAGCCGCGCAGCTTCTCGGGATGCACTGATCGCTTCGATGTTTCGCCCGCACAGTGAGCGGGCGGAACATTAAAGCGATCAGAATACAGGAGCAGGACCTGTCAGCGTCCTCCTCCTGTATTCCCTCCCATAGGCTGCCGGCACTTCATACCAGTAGCCTATGGGAGGCCGGGACATGACCTCTCCGGCAGGCGTGATGATGTGACGTCATCATGCCTGCCGGAAGTACCGTCCCTGCGGCTCGCAAGATGGAGCCCGAAGAGGAGGAAGAGCTGCTGCCTGCAGCCACAGCGCGAATTAGGTGAGTAGGATGTTTGTTTTTTTAGGGGCACCTCTGGGGGCATTATTAGCTCATGGGGGGCACCTCTGGGGGCATTATTAGTATATGGGGGCACCTCTGGGGGCATTATTAGTGTATGGGGGCACCTCTGGGGGCATTATTAGTGTATAGGGGCACCTCTGGGGGCATTATTAGCTCATGGGGGCACCTCTGGGGGCATTATTAGTATATGGGGACACCTTTGGGGGCATTATTAGTGTATGGGGGCACCTCTAGTCGCATTATTAGTATATGGGGGCATTATTAGTGTATGGGGGCATTATTAGTGTATGGGGGCACCTCTGGGAGCATTATTAGCTCATGGGGGGCACCTCTGGGGGCATTATTAGTATATGGGGGCACCTCTGGGGGCATTATTAGTGTATGGGGCACCTCTGGGGGCATTATTAGTGTATGGGGCACCTCCGGGGGCATTATTAGCTCATGGGGGCACCTCTGGGGGCATTATTAGCTCATGGGGGCACCTCTGGGGGCATTATTAGTTCATGGGGGCACCTCCAGGGGCATTATTAGTATATGGGGACACCTTTGGGGGCATTATTAGTGTATGGGGGCACCTCTGGTCGCATTATTAGTATATGGGGGCATTATTAGTGTATGGGGGCATTATTAGTGTATGGGGGCACCTCTGGGAGCATTATTAGCTCATGGGGGGCACCTCTGGGGGCATTATTAGTATATGGGGGCACCTCTGGGGGCATTATTAGTGTATGGGGCACCTCTGGGGGCATTATTAGTGTATGGGGCACCTCCGGGTGCATTATTAGCTCATGGGGGCACCTCTGGGGGCATTATTAGTTCATGGGGGCACCTCCAGGGGCATTATTACTATATATGGGGGCACCTCTGGGGGCATTATTAGTTCATGGGGGCACCTCTGGGGGCATGATTAGTTCATGGGGGCACCTCTGTGGGCATTATTAGTATATGGGGGCACCTCTGGGGGCATTATTTGTTCATGGGGGCACCTCTGGGGGCATTATTAGCTCATGGGGGCACCTCTGGGGGCATTATTAGTTCATGGAGGCACCTCTGGGGGCATTATTAGTTCATGGGGGCACCTCCGGGGGCATTATTAGTAAATGGGGGCACCTCTGGGGGCATTATTAGCTCATGGGGGCACCTCTGGGGGCATTATTAGTATATGGGGGCACCTCTGGGGGCATTATTAGCTCATGGGGGCACCTCTGGGGGCATTATTAGTATATGGGGGCACCTCTGGGGGCATTATTAGTTCATGGGGGCACCTCTGGGGGCATTATTAACTCATGGGGGCATCTCTGGGGGCATTATTAGTGTATGGGGGTTCCTCTGGGGGCATTATTAGTTCATGGGGGCCACCTCTGGGGGCATTATTAGTTCATGGGGGCACCTCTGGGGGCATTACTAGCTCATGGGGGTACCTCTGGGGGCATTATTAGTTCATGGGGGCCACCTCTAGGGGCATTGTTAGCTCATGGGGGCACAGCAGGGAATCCTACATACAGGGGGCACAGCAGGGGATCCTACATACAGGGGGCATCCCACATTCCTACTCGCTTTACTGCACATAACACCAAACAGTGCAGTTACTATGGGAGCCTACAGGAGGGAGAAAGGGAAGGAAGTTGCTAGAAATGTGCGGAGCCTAAATTGTTTGTCTCACAGGTTCTGAAAAGATGAAACATATCTGGAAGGAATCATCATGGAGGACTGGACTGGATGGAGAGGAAAAGGGAAAGTGACGCCTCAGATCAAAGAAGACGTCACCTGTGAGTCACTGTATGACACTTTTCTTATTTTGTAGAACATCATTTAGTAGGGGTGCCCCAAGTTGACAGCTACTACATTATCTGTACTCAGAGATATCACTGTGTTATCTGTGGTGTTACATAGGACTGCAGGTGACATCTACATTATCTGTACTCAAAGATATCACTGTGTTATCTGTGCTGTTACATAGGACTGCAGGTGACATCTACATTATCTGTACTCAGAGATATCACTGTGTTATCTGTTGTGTTACATAGGACTGCAGGTGACTACTACATTATCTGTACTCAGAGATATCACTGTGTTATCTGTGGTGTTACATAGGACTGCAGGTGACATCTACATTATCTGTACTCAGAGATATCACTGTGTTATCTGTGGTGTTACATAGGACTGCAGGTGACATCTACATTATCTGCACTCAGAGATATCACTGTGTTATCTGTGCTGTTACATAGGACTGCAGGTGACTACTACATTATCTGTACTCAGAGGGATATCGCTGTGTTATCTGTGCTGTTACATAGGACTGCAGGTGACATCTACTACATGATCTATACTCAGAGATATCACTGTGTTATCTGTGCTGTTACATAGGACTGCAGGTGAAATCTACTACATTATCTGTACTCAGAGATACCACTGTGTTATGTGGTGTTACATAGGACTGCAGGTGATATCAGGTGATTTCTCCAGGTTGCAGAAGTTCAAACTTCATCGTGCCCTGCTGACAGTTTATTATGGGAGTTGTAGTTTTGCAGCATGTGGCTCTTCAGGTTTCAGCACTACAACCCCCATCGTTTCCAACTGGAAGTTTATGATGAGAGTTGTAGTTTTTCAGCTGGAGAGTCAAAGATTGGAATACAATGATTAGACAATGACACAGTACAGTCCATTAATTATAGGGGGCAGTAGTGCAGTACATGAGGTGGAGGAAGTGACAGTGCATTAGAACATGGTGGCACATTAGAGTAATTGGATATAACGTTAGATATGACTATGACTCGGGTGAGATGGGGGGGCCCTAAGCTAACATATTGCACCAGGGCCCATCAGCCTTTAGCTACGCCCCTGGGTACAGCTGTCAAGGGTCCGAGCTCAAACAAGGATCCAGGGGGGCCCGGCCATCCAGCCTCCCTGCATACAGGCTCCTGACAGCTGTACCGCACAGGCAGGAAGCAGTAGAGACACAGGGCCCCCTCCCCCACCCTCACTATCTCCTCTTCCTGCTTTCACTTGTGCTGGGATGTAGGAGAAGGAGGGGGAGGGGCGGGGAGCCGCTGTGTGAGGAGAGGGACTGCAGCACCTGGGACCTGGAGCTTCCCTGGTCAGAGTAAGTGTGTGTCTGTGTGTTTATAAATACATGTGTGCTGGTGTCTGTGTGTTTATATAGACATGTGTGCTGGTGTCTGTGTGTTTATATATACATGTGTACTGGTGTCTGTATACATGTGTGCTGGTGTCTGTATGTGTGTATACAGGTGTGCTGGTGTCTGTATGTGTGTACACATGTGTGCTGGTGTCTAAATGTGTGTATACATGTATGCTGGTGTCTGTATACATGTATACATGTGTGCTGGTGTATGTATACATGTGTGCTGGTGTCTGTATTCATGTGTGCTGGTGTCTGTATACATGTGTGCTGGTGTCTGTATGTCTGTATACATGTGTGCTGGTGTCTGTATACATGTGTGCTGGTGTCTGTATGTGTGTATACATGTGTGCTGGTGTCTGTATACATGTGTGCTGGTGTCTGTATACATGTGTGCTGGTGTCTGTGTGTGAGATCAATTCTAGAGAACTGGCTCATATACCCCATTTTCCCCAGTGGCTTAAAATGTAACCTCTGTTATACAGTTATAAAATTGTAGAACCTAAATGTGAACAAGGTGCAATTCAAATAGACACTTACTTGTATAGCTGTCTCTTGTACTCTGTATGCAGTGCATTATATTCACCCTTGCAATGTACAATTTATAGCGTGTCTACAAGCCCAGCGGGGCTCATTATGATGGAGATTAAAAATTATACAAGAGTGGGGTAGGAGTTCCCCTGTATTCAGAATGCTGTTGAGTGCTAGGCAATGCCCCGTCTGGGGTTATTGAATTTCGAGGGTCTATGCAGAGCAGGATAAAGACACCTCTGCTGCACAAACAGGATCTCCTAAAAAGCGTTCTCACCGCCATGTATTCGCTATGACTGTCTTGGGTAAGCTAAACTAGTCTGCCTGGGGGTGTGTGTGATTTGTATATGCTCACTAACATGGAACAGCCTCATTATATTAGCCTTATCCACATATTCTATGTTATTGAGCATACCAGGGGGGGGGGGATATTGGTGAACATATACAAATCAAACAGCCCCCCAGACCCTCGAAATTCAATAACCCCAAACGGGGCATTGCCTAGTACTCAACAGCATTCTGAATACAGGGGAACCCCTACCCCACTCTTGTATAAGTTTTAGTCTCCATCATAATGAGCCCCGCTGGGCTTGTAGACACGCTATAAATTGTACGTTGTAAGGGTGAATATAAGGCACTTCATACAGAGCACAAGAGGCAGCTATACAAGTAAGTGTCTGTATGGTGACATGTAAATTGCACCTTGTTCACATTTAGTTTCTACAATTTTATAACTGTATAACAGAGGTTACATTTTAAGCCACTGGGGAAAATGGGGTATATGAGCCAGTTCTCTAGAATTGATCTGAACCAAATTATACCTCCCAGCAAGGCGTGGGTCGAACACACAATTTTTTTTTTTTATTAATGTGGGGGGCCCAGACACTTTGGTTGTATGGGGCCCCGAAATTCCTGATGGCGGCCCTGCATGTAATTAATACAGAACTATATAACAGAAGAGCATACACTACACATATGTTAGTGCCTGTCTTGGGGACCCCAGTTGTAGAGACCCCCAAATAGTAAAGGCCTCAGACCGCTTAATACTGCCAGCTTCAGACACCCAATAATACTGTTAGCCTCTGAGGGTGGGTTCACATGTACCGAATCTGCAGCGGAGCAAAATCCGCTGCGGATGCGATTCCTGTCATTTTAAGAGATTACCTGCTCCATGCTGCAGCTGCACCTGAGGCTCCTGGAGGTCCCTCTCAGCCAATCAGTGACTGCAGCACGGCTGTGCACTGATTGGCTGAGCGGGACCTACGGAGACCGGGAGCCTCAGGTGCAGCTGCAGCATGGAGCAGGTAATGTATGCTCTGGGCGGTGGGGGGTTAAGGGGTCCGGATGACAATCCCGCTGCGAGTATGTAATTTCAAAAATAAGAGGGATCGCATCTGCAGCGGATTTTGCTGCAAACTCGCAGTGTGAGATCTGCTGCGGCTACGGTACATGTGAACCCACCCCGAAAACCCTTAAAAGGGAACCAGTCACTGGGGACGCGGGCACAGAGCCCGCTGACCCTCCGGTGCAGCCCCTGGATACTTACCCTTTCCGGCGAGTCCCGCTCCTGGAGCCGGTCCCGGGACGACGATATCAGCACCTGAAGCCGTGTGCGCGCGCTACGGAGATGAGTCTGATGCCCATAGAGAATGATGGCTCCATTCACTGTCTATGGGCATCGGACTCATCTCTGCAGCGCGCACACGGCTTCAGGTGCTGATATCGTCGTCCCGGGACCGGCTCAGAGACCCCTTAATAGTGCCAGCCTCAGAGACCCCTTAATAGTGCCAGCCTCAGATACCCCTTAATAGTGCCAGCCTCAGAGACCCCTTAATAGTTCACACCTCAGAGACCCCTTAATAGTGCCAGCCTCAGAGACCCCTTAATAGTGCATGCCTCAGAGACCCCTTAATAGTGCATGCCTCAGAGACCCCTTAATAGTGGCAGCCTCAGAGACCCCTTAATAGTTCACGCCTCAGAGACCCCTTAATAGTGGCAGCCTCAGAGACCCCTTAATAGTTCACGCCTCAGAGACCCCTTAATAGTGCCAGCCTCAGAGACCACTTAATAGTGCATGCCTCAGAGAGCAGCTCTGTAGTTGTAGTTCACACTTACTAATATGGCTCCCAGTCTCACATATACTGCTCCCTATATACAGGTACTACCCTCCCCCATATACATGTATCCCACCCTTTCCTTATCTTCACACTGTCTGCAGCCTGCAAGATATGCTGCTATATGGGGGGCCATCGCTGATTCCCCTGAGTCACCTCAGGTCCTTGCGTAGATAAGGACCCTGTATGATCCCTCTATGGCCTCTGAGCAGGGGAATCAGCTATGACCCCTTATATACATTATTGTATGCTGCTGAATTTGTGCAAAATCACGGTAATTTTACCGCAATTTTGCACAAATTCTTTGACAGAGGATGTAGCCGGGCACGGACGGGGCCGGCCCCTCTGGCATTTGCCAGACTTGCCCTATAGCCAGTCTGGCCGTGGATAAGATGCTTCCTGTAAGTTCCTGAACTATAGTTAGTTATAAAACTGCAGAACCGGCATACAGCTTGATCTACATCTATACTGGGTTTGGTCAGTAACAGTATGGTGGCGACATGTATGGTAATAATATTTGCTTCTTGTATACTGGTGTTATTTGGTAGCTAAGACTGTTATTGAGAGATATAGGGGGACATTTATCAATGTTCAGGTAAGGGTGTACGCCAGGAAGAAAGCGCAGATTCAACCCTTCTTCCTGACGTACGTCTGCCATATCCCCCCCACACACACACCCGGGGGGGTGTTTGTGTGCAGCAAGGCGTGGCCTCCTCCTGCGCCTCATTTATCATTACTGGTGTAAATCATGATCCAAATCTACATCTACACCTAGTTTTGGTACGTCAGGCGCGGGTTCAGGCGCCCAGTCAGCTGGACTCATAAAGAGGCGTGTGCCTCTTAGTGAATTTGGCCAGGGAAAAGGGGGCAGGGCCTAATTTAAGAATGGCCAGTTTTAGAAAAGATCATCCCGGCCAGTACTGCAGTACCGGCCCGATGATCTTTAGCTTCGCTGAGTTATGATGCGGGTGCATCCGCACGCACCCGCATCAGAACTCTCCACTGCACACAATGCAACTGAAAGGGTTTTCTGCGGCCGCAGACATGTCAGTTTCTCGCAGCGCCGCTAGGGATCCGGGCCGGAGTGTATATTGTGTGTATACACTCCAGACGGGATTCCCTCAGCCTGCAGCACTACGTAAGTACCGCAGAAATCATGGCCATTGTAACAACAGCTGTGATTTCTGCGGAACGTACGTAGTGTGAACATAGCCTTAGGCCGGGTTCAAACTTACTATGAGAACGGCTGTTCTGTGATACAGCCGTATCACAGAACGGCTGGTGTCACTGAAGTTCATCCTGGCCAGTACTGCAGTACTGGCCGGATGAAGTTCTTTTTTTTTAAATTGGCATGTGGGCGAATTTGGGTGTGCCCGCATTCCAATTACGCATAGCAGACAATGTAAATGAATAGCGGCCGCACAAAACTAAAATGTCAGTTTTTTTATGCAGCCGCAAAGAATCCAGGCTGGAGTGTATACAGTGTGACGAAAATGTTGAAACTCACGGCCGTGGATTTCCATGCGGTCCCGTACGAAGTACTTATTTCAGCCAAATTGAACGTGATTTTTAGATCCAAAAGGTTCTGTGTGTTTTATTGGTCTGGACCAAGATTTCCAAGTAAATGACCTGTTTCAGATCACTTCGAAACAAGCTAGGGAAGCATAACTCTACTACGGGTGTATGTTCGCGGTTCGCCCACATGTTCGCAATCCGGCCGCATGTCTATTTTTCCCATGGACGTACTTTCAGCCGCACATGTACGGCTGCGTACGAACTACGGCCGGAAAGATACGTAGTGTGAACATAGCCTTAGGCTATGTTCACATGTCGTATGAGACCGGCCGTTCTGTGACCCTGATACGATGTGTATACGCTCCAGCCGAGATCCCATTGAAAGTAAGGCATTGTTCCACCGCGCCAAAAGTACGTCCCTTGTTGCCATTGGAAACAACGGCCGTACTTTTACGTAGTGTGAACATAGCCTTAAAGGCAATCTGTGATAGGACCTATAACTGTACTTTTCATTCATTAGCAGTAGCGCTGTCCTGTATGTAAATCAGCCATAGCAGGAAGGGGAGGGGGCAAGTGGTGCTGCTGTGGCTTGTATCTGCCTCTCTGACACTTTCTTTGTTAATTTAAAGGATGATTATAAAAGTTTACATCGGGCTAAAGGTCCTGTCACTGATAAATCAATCCACACCTGTCTGCTGGGATCTGCAGCTCAGTAGGTACTGGGGCCAGGTCACACTCCTTCAGGGAGGTGATTGGTTCTCTTTAAGCTGTTATTTTATTCCTCATTTTTATGTAATTTTAAGTGCACAAGTAATATATCAATAAACATAATTAATAAAATATAAATGAAAATGTTTTTTTTTTTATAATAAATTTGCATCCATCTGTGTGTTATGAAATGTTACTAATTTTTACACTACCCTGTATCTTTTCTCAAAGAATATGAAACACATAAAATTGGCATGTGCTGCCGCAGCAAGACAGTAACATAATATTAACAGTATTTGAATATACAGATTATCTTGTCTGTTTAAACAAAGAGCCAAATGTACTTCCTGTGCTGGCTTCACCCGGAGCACAGCAAGGCTGGTCACATGGCACATTATAGTAGTGAATTACAGTTGCCAGGAGACAAAACAAAGGTGCAGATGGCTCACTGTGGTTGACCTCTTTAGCTATGCAGATCAATGTTTTATTTACTTCACTGTTACAAAAAACACAGAAACTCTCCTTAATCTACAAAAACAAAGTATTAATAATGTTGTACGATCAACAGGCATCGTGAATGTTAATTTACAATAGTGAAAGGAGTAAAGGATACAGTAATAAATTACACAAGATATTTAGGCTCCTTAGTTCATTTAGGGTGCGTTCACACCTACAGGATCCGCAGCAGATTTTCATGCTGCGAGTTTGTAGCAAAATCAGCTGCGGATCCTGTACTGTGAAGCTCAATGGGTCCCATACACACTGCCTGCATGGGACCTGGCCCCTTTAACCCCTGCGGTGCCGCCGGCCGCCCGCAGCTTACAGCCCCAGCCCCCTTAAACCCCCGCACGCCCGATCGCCACCCCAGCCCCCCCGCACGCCCGATCGCCACCCCAGCCCCCCCGCAAGATCGATCGCCCCCAAGGCGCCCCCCCGGGGAAGCCTGATCGCAGCCCCGTCCCCGAGCACACATCACCTGCTCGGGCCGGAGCATCACACAGCCACGGCCTGAGCAGGTGATGTATGCTCAGGGCCGGGGCTGTAATCGGGCATGCGGGGGGGCAGGGCGGCGATCGGGCTTCCGGGGGGGGGGTTGTGGCGGCAATCGGGCGTGCGGGCGGTGCATGGGGTTTAAGGGGGCCGGGCCTGTAAGCTGCGGCGCAGGGGTTAAAGGGGCCAGGTCCCATTCAGGCAGCGGATGCGCTGCCTGTATGGGACCCATTGAGCTTCACAGTACAGGATCAGCAGCTGATTTCGCTGCAAACTCGCAGCTTGAAAATCCGCTGCGGATCCTGTAGGTGTGAAAGCACCCTAAAGGAGAAGTGGCACCAAACGAAAAAAGAGTAGGGAGACAGGGGAGTGAAGGACAATAATAAACAAAGCAAACTTGACTATCCCCTTCCCCCATAGCACCACTATGGGGTCCCGTTTACCAGTGGGGAGTGACTGCCTGCTCAGCCAATCAGTGACTGGGACGGGACATGGGCTAAGTCATTGACGGGCCAAGTAGGCAATCGCTTATTTTAAAAGTGTTTTAACTGCCTTCCACTGCAAAGACCGGAGCAGAAGCAGAGCTGGACACAGTGCGGAAGGCCTGCAAGGATGCCCCGGAATGTGGTAAGGTGAGTTAATATTGATTATTTTACACTATAAACATCAGCCGTCGGCCGCGCATCGCTATTACATGTAGGGATGTGCGATGATTTTAGGTCTGAACCTAAATAAACGATCATCCAATGATCGTTTCATTGGCTGATCGTTCTGTTTATTACATGGAGTGATAGTCAGCCGAATCGGCCTGATTCAGCCGATTATCACTCAGTGTAATAGGGCCCTAAGAGTCTGAGCTGTATCAATGGTAAAAAAAGGGTGGATTCTGGAGATGTTTTTGAGACGTAAGTGAAAAAGCAGTCAGAGAGTCCTTGAGGCCAAGAAAGCAGAGCATGGAGAGGTCTGTGGTGTCAAATGCTGCTGAGAGATCCAAGAGGGTAAGCAAGAAATAGTTTCCTTGTGACTTGGCTTTCAGGAGATTGTTTGAAATCTTGGTGAGAGTGGTTTCAGTGGAGTGAAAGGAATGGATGCCAGACTAATGGTGCGTTTACACAGAGAGATTTATCTGACAGATCTTTGAAGCCAAAGCCCGGAACAGACACCGGTCATAATGGAAAACCTGAGACTTCTCCTCTTTCCATTCCTGGCTTTGGCTTCATAAATCTGTCAGATAAATCTGTCTGTGTAAACGCACCCTTAGGCTATGTTCACACACATCGTGTGCGCTCCGTCCGGTTCCCATACGGCGCCGCAAACAACTGACATTATTTGCGGATGGAATTCAATGAATTCCGCCTGCAGAAGGACCTGTCAGTTCACACAGTGAAGCGAGCGGCTCCGGCCGCTTGCTTCACTCTGTGCTATGGGAAGCTCTGATGCGGGCGCACGCTGATGCGCCCGCATCAGAGCTCCATGGAGGAAAGATCATCCGGCCGGTACTTAAGTACCCAAAGAGTAGTAAAGTCCACGGCACTCAATATTATGCAGAAGTGAAAGGTTTATTTTACAGTGATAAAATAATGTATACTCCGACCAATATGAGATACTATGCAGTAGAGACCATAATAGTAAAGCAAGCTTTCGGCCCTTCCCGGACCTTCTTCAGGCTAATGGATCTCGTATGTGGTGTGCGACTGAGGTCTCCACCAGACTTCAGTCGCACACCACATACGAGATCCATTAGCCTGAAGAAGGTCCGGGAAGGGCCGAAAGCTTGCTTTACTATTATGGTCTCTACTGCATAGTATCTCATATTGGTCGGAGTATACATTATTTTATCACTGTAAAATAAACCTTTCACTTCTGCATAATATTGAGTGCCGTGGACTTTACTACTCTTTGGATACATGGTTGAAGAACCACAACCCACTGAGCACCTACCAGCGAGAGGTGTGCAACACTGATTTGCTCTACGGTACTTAAGTACCGTCCGTGATGATCCGGGTCGAGACTGGCCATTCCGTGACCCGGCCGGAGTCACGGAACGGCCGGTTTCATACGTAGTGTGAACATAGCCTTAAGGGGGTCAATTAGAGAGGTATTATGGAGATAGCAGGTTAGTCGAGAACAGTTCCAGGAGCTTAGAGATTAAATGGAAATTAGAGACAGATTTATAGTTAGATGCACAGGTTGGGTCAAGAGATGTTTTTTTTTTTTCAATAGTGGGGTAATAGAATGAAGAAGGATGAAGGAAGATACCAGAGGAGAGGGAGAGGTTGAATATTTTAGTGAGGTGAGTAGTGACGGCAGGAGAGAGTGACTGGATGAGGTGTGAGGGAATAGGGTCACTAGGGCAGGTAGGACAAGAGAAGGAGAGGAGCTTGGAGACTTCTTCCTCTGTCACTGGATCAAAAGCTGAGAGTGATGAGGCAGTGGGAGAGGGAATGGGATATATGGGGCTTTGGGACTGGGAGGTATTGTCAAAGCGGATAGTGTCAATTTTAGATTTGAAGTAGGAGGCCAGGTCTTCAGCAAAGAGGTCAGTGATAGGTGTCTGAACTTTGGGATTAAGAAGAGTTTAACCCCTATAACTATTAAGTTATCACATTCCTGATCTCGCACGGTAAACGGCGTAAGCACAAAAAAATTCCAAAGTGCAAAATTGCGCATTTTTGGTATGTAATATGTAAAAATGTAATAAAAAGTAATCAAAAAGTCGCATATGCGCAATCAAGGTACCGATAGAAAGTACACATCATTGCTAAAATGACACCTCACATAGCCCTATAGACCAAAGGATAAAAGCGCTTTTAAGAAACATATATTTGTTAAAAATGGTTTGTGAAGAGATGAGAGAGGTGATGAGATGATAGAGGTAACATTCACTATAATCCGCCTCTCACTCTAGTCTCCAGGACTTTATCCAAGCTATACCAGTTCTCTGGAATGCATTACCTGAGAAAGTCTCCTAATACACAAAGCTTTAAATGTGTCCTCAAACGTATCTATTTAAAGAGGATGTACCATCAGGTACATCCTCTTTAATAAGACCCACAGATAGAACGGCGGCGTCATGGTGAAGCCGGTGCCGCAGTCTGTTTTTTGAACCGTGACCTGGTTCCCATGTATGGCGTCGCACTATCCACGGGTACCATTAGAATAGATAGAGCAGTGTCATAGAGGGGAGGGAATTCTATCCCACTGGGGGCAGGTTGGCCCGCCTCCTGTGCTTCAGCCCCAGCCCGGTACCTGTGGATAGAATGGCCATAAACGGGAACCAGGCCACCGTTCAAAAAGCGGACCGTGGCACCGGCTTCCCCATGACGGCGCCATTCTATCCTTGGGTCATATTAAAAAGGATGTACCTGATGGTACATCCTCTTGAAGCAAGCTTATCAGGTTCTCTAAATTAGTTATGCTCCAAACACTTAGACCTGTACATACAGACATTGATTGGTGACAGGTTCACCCACTTTCACTTTGTACTATCCTATTTATAAAAGGTGCCTGGACCATTATAGAAATGAAGCACTGTAGCTTCTCAACCATGATGATTTACTAGTTGTTCTCCAGGCTGTTTTTCAAGCATTTTATACACATGGGCCAAAATTTACTAATCTGAGGATATAATATGTTTGTTTTTTGTCAAATTTCGACAAAATTCGATTTGCGAATTTTATTAACAGCCAAAACTATAGTAGCTACAATACTGGGATTATTACAGAAGGGCAAATTTGTTAAAGCATGTTGTTGTAAAAGTGTCAAAAATCGGAAAATCACAATTTAAAAAAAAATGGCAATCAGCCAGTAAGTCATCCAATTTCCACCATTCCTCGCCTCTCTGTCCCTATATCACTCTGTTAGTCTCTCTCTGCTCTGCTCTAAATGCCTGTTGCGGTCCTGCTCTCTGTGATTCACACACAGACGACTGGCCACCTCCATTAATAAACCGCTCTATGAAGAGGTGGAGGTGCTGACTAGATATGAGCGAGTACTAAAATGCTTAGGTGCTTGATACTCGAGACAAATATTTCCCGATGCTCAAGTGCTTGTTTTGAGTAACGAACCCCATTGACCCCATTTTTGCAGGGAACCATGTAGGGTTCCCACGTGATGCTACGAGCTCCCAAAGACTCTCCTGCATGATGATTGAGTAACGAACACCATCGAGTACCCTAATACTCGAACAAGTACCAAGCTGGGACGAGAATGCTCGCTAATCACTAGGACTGACATCACCCACAATCAGCCCTCCTATCCTCTCCCTTCCTCTCCTCTCTGTCCCTAAATCACTCTGTTAGTCTCTCCCTGCTCTGCTCTAACTGCCTGCTGCAATTTTGCTCCCTCCTTCACACAGTCAACTAACCACCTCCTTAAAGCGACTCTGTACCCACAATCTGTCCCCCCCAAACCACTTGTACCTTCAGATAGCTGCTTTTAATCCAAGATCTGTCTTGCGGTCCGTTTGGCAGGTGATGCAGTTACTGTCATAAAAAAATAATTTAAAAATTGCAGCCCTGTGCCCTACGGGAGTATCTGTGCCCTAACTTTGCACCCCCCCCTTTATCCCTCCTCCCCACCCTCTTCATCATTAGGAATGCCACTGGAACATTTACTTCTGTTTGAACATTGCTCAGGTGTCTTAACGATCCAGCCCATGTGCTGTGGTAACACAGGTGGGGAATAGGAAGCAATCTCCTCCCTCATATCTGTCTACCGCCCTACCCGTGCCTTACGCTCCTCTAATGACTTAAGACTAACATCCACCTTAATCCGCACCTCTCACTTCCGTCTCGAGGACTTCACCCGAGCTGCACCAGTTCTATGGAATGCATTACCCAAGACTGTCAGACTCACCTCCAATACACAAAGTTTCAAACATGCCCTCAAAACTCATCTATTCAAGCAGGCTTACCAGGTTCCCTAATTTTGACTGGTACCCTCAACCTCCCCCCCACACACACACACACACCTACCTCCGCCACACACACACAAACACACACACACACCAAGCATTTAAGCACCTAGACCTATGCATGCAGGCATTGGCTAGTGACAGGTTCATCCACCCTTACCTTCACTGCCTTATTTATAATAATGGCCGGACCATAAGAACAATGAAGCACTTTGCCCCTCTGCCATTCTGTCTCGCACCCCCTCCTGATAGTGTGTAAGCTGATGCATGCGAGCAGGGATCTCACTCCTCATGTATGAATAATTATATGTATCTCTCTGTAATGTCTATTTTTTGTCTATGTATGTACCCCAGAATTGTAAAGTGCTGCGGAATCTGTTGGCGCTATATAAATAAAAATTATTATTATTATTATTATCTGCCTGGAGCCTTCCTAATGATGAGGAGGTCAGATTGTGGGTACAGAGTCGCTTTAACGAACCGCCTTATATAGAAGGCGAGGGGGAGGTGCTAACATCACAGAGGGGCCTGCAGCTGATTGGACAGGCACTAGGAATTATGGTTAATCCCTTTCTCCTGGCCAGTGACACTCCAGACAGCATGTGCAGCTGCCATTTATTTATTTATTTTTCCTAGACTAATAAGTGGCAATTTGCTTTGCAGAAAGAAGCGAATTGAGAGTGTGATTCGCATCAAATCTTCATTGCCAGATTCCCTTAGCTCATCTCTAGTAGCAACCACTTACAAAACAGCTTTTATTTCTCAAAATGAGTTGTGATTGGGTGGCTATCTGCCTGAGACAAAAATTAAACACATTTTTTTTTCCAACAGATGGATAAATCTGGGCCATGGTATTTACTGTGTGTCCATACCCTAGCACTGATTCCCACATATTTGGCTTCATTGTGTGCCAAGAACACTGCAACCAGATGTTAATGTACACACAAAGGCTCTGTTTACACAACCTCAAAAATAGAGAAAAGGCGCTAAATAAAAAAAAAGTAAAATAAATGTGAATTGCTGAGCCTTTCTACAGGCTTTTAAAATGTTGTGAAAATTGTGTTTAGGAAAGAGGTGCGGGCTCTGGGTCAGCTAAATTTATCATTTTTCACACTGAAAAAGGAGAACAAAACCTACACCAGCTCTGAGCTGGCATAGGTTTCACACTGGTGTCCACAGTTTTATGTTGATTTATGTTGTAGCATTGCGCCTCTACATAAATCTGCGAAGAATCAGTGCTGCGGGGACATATTTAAGCCCGGTGCAAAAAATGTCAGACTTGGGTGACAGATAAATGTCCCCCAAAGTGTTTTTTTTGGAAAGATGACACTGCAGTTGCTAATGCAGATTCCTAAGCCAAAGAAATGTTCGATGAGAAAAAACCTAGTTATTTTGAAGCATCAGGCCTGCTCCACTCACAATTATAAAATCCATGCATTTTAGTGTAGGAAGGAGTGCGTGAGGATAATATGAGACTGTCAACAGAACAAAGCTCAAATAAAGCTGGCCATTGCAAACTGACAACCAGAAATATATCAGTAAATCCAATGAAAAATGGCTAGAAGTAAAGAAAATGTATACTTGTATGGCCAGGTAAAAAAACAGATCCAACTCCTCTTAAAATGTTTTGGGAAAAAAAAAGGTAAATGGACTGGGCATTCAAAAACATCTCCTTAAAGCGACTCTGTACCCACAATCTGACCCTCCCAAACTGCTTGTACCTTCAGATAGCTGCTTTTAATCCAAGATCTGTCCTGGGGTCTGTTCGGCAGATGATGCAGTTATTGTCCTAAAAAACTGGTAAAGAGGGTGGCGAGGAGGGACAGAGGAGCGGTGCAAGTCTAGGGCATGGGTACTCTAGGCCACATCAATTTGACTCAGGGCTGCCAGTTTAAAAGTTGTTTTTTAGGACAATAACTGCATTACCTGACAAACGGACCCCAGGACAGATCTTGGATTAAATGCAGCTATCCAAGGTACAAGTGTTTGGGGGGTCAGATTGTGGGTACAGAGTCGCTTTAAATATACCTATTTGCAAAAAAAAAAAAAAGTTTTACTGCTAATAAAAATAGTAAAACATTAGAAAACCTAGTAAACATGCATAGAGCTGTGCATAAATGATTATAGAAGAAACTATAGAGGATAGGTATGTGGATAGGGTAAATGGTTACAGGAGCTTTCCATCAGAGGTTTCAATATCAGGAATGAGAGCCACATAAAGCAACTGCATATTTGTTAAAGGACAAGTGCCATGAAAAACTTTTTCCCAGTAATTGAAGCACATTACAAAGTTATATAACTGTGTAATGTGCTTCAATCACCTATCTGCCTCCCTTCCCTGTCTTTTCCCCCCTCCACCCCCCACCAGGAAGTGTCCTGACTCACAAAGACCTGATTACTGTTGTCACCGTCACCAGGCAGCTCCTTCTTGTGAGGATGAGTCATCAGCAGGAGGGCTGCTCTAGGTCCTGTTACACCAGCCTCCCCTTCCCCCTCCTTGTCAGGTGACTCTGCTTGCTCAGCTTATCTTCTCTAGTGACATGACTCCTTCACTGAGTCCACTGCAGCAGGAGAGAGGGTATGAGGGGAGGGGGGAGCTGCCTATGTGCCGGAGTCAGTCGGAGGGAAGATAAGCAAGTGAAATGTGACAAGTGATGGCTTGCAGTTGTTTAGCCAATAGGAGCTGAGCAAGCCTGTCACCTGACAAGGCAGGGAGGGGGGAGGCTAGTGTAACAGGAGAAGGAGCTGAGAGAAGAGCTTGGTGACGGTGACGACAGTAATCAGGTCTGTGTGAGTTAGGACACTTCCTGCCGGGGGGTGGAGGGGGGAAAAGACAGGGAAGGGAGGCAGATAGGTGATTGAAGCACATTACAGAGTTATATAACTTTGTAATGTGCTTCAATTACTGGGAAAAAGTTTTTCATGGCACTTGTCCTTTAATTCTCTTTAATAGCAGTGCAAATGAGCATACAGCTACTCATAGCAAAAGTGGTAAATGGTAATTTTATTTACAGACTTTGGACTTGGATTTTTTATTTGGATGAACTAAAATAAAGTATAAACCAAATGGTTATCCATACAGAAACATAGCACTAATTGTACTGTATATGTGTGCTGTGATATAAGATGCACTCAGCTAATACAGTTTTGCAAAAATAAGTGCAGTCATGGTGTAAGCTTTGGCTGCAGCTCCCACAGTAGTTATTAAATAGACAATAATGGAAGTGCTGGGTCACAGGCAGGAATTCAGCTATTACATGGAGAGAGTATTGTGTGAATAAAATAATGAAGCTACTACTTACCTGTCCAGGCTCCCCCTGATGTCCTCCAAACTTATCTTTGGGATTCCCTGGTCTTCATAGCCCCAGCTCTCACTTCTGGTCCCGTCTCTGAAGTGACAGGCCACTTACCAATCACTGGCAGAGACGGAAAGCACTGTGGCGAGTAATTGGCCAGTCACTTAAGAGACCAGGCCAGAAGTGAAAGCTACATTAGTGGTGACTGGAGAATCCCACAGACAAGGCCGGAGGACACTGTGGAATGGGATCAGGTAAGTAATAGCTTTATTATTTTACACCAAAGCAGGGGCTTCACAGATATGGCTAAAACAGACCTTGTTTTCAAGTTATTCTTTCCAAGTTACAATCACACAGAAGCATCTTTGAAAGCATATAATGACCCAGTATCATAAATGGAAGTCACAGATATAAAAACGTAACATTTTTCCATGTAAATTTAACAAGGGTTGGTGACTAATATACAATAAAAGTAAGAAAGAGGATCATTCAAAGGACCTTTGTTTCCTGTTAAAGGAGTCCTCACAGCAACATAGCTAGGAATGAAGGGAGTTACTGAACTCACTTTGTAAGGTTGGGTTCACACTACGGAATTTTTGCAGATAAACTTTGCGGAATTCCGCCAGCTGTACGCACTCACGGACGCGCGCCTTTCCGCCGACTTCATAGACACCATTCTATGGGCCGGCTGATTCCGCATTCCGCCAAAAGAATTGACATGTCAATTCTTTTGGCGGAATGCGGAATCTGCCGGCCCATAGAATGGTGTCTATGGAGCCGGCGGAAAGGTGCGCGTCCGTGAGTGCGTACAGCCGGCGGAATTTATCCACGAGAATTCCGTAGTTTGAACCCAGCCTAATGGAGAGCTTTAGGGTATGTTCACATGGGCAAAACTGCTCTAAAAAAAACATCAGTATGGAATTCGCTGTGCAGATTTTGGTGCTTATTTTGATGTTGTTGTCTATGTGCCATTTGAGTAAAAGCAAGTAACGTGGAATATTAGCTGATTTTAATCTACTTGGAGCAAGATGTTTGAGCTTCAAAGTTTAAGCTCCCCTGAAATTAAGATGTGACTTTTTAATAAATTAATGAATTATGATATTGATCTCCTAATATAATATTTAAATTTTAATGTTTTTGCATTATTTTTAATATGCAATTTTATGTCATTTTAGTGAATTTAAAAACAAATAATGGGCATTATTTTACAACAGCCGCTGTTATTATAGGAATGATGGTCGTTAACATAAAACAATGGGCGTTATTTGTAGTTAAATGCCGGCCGGCCAGTAAAAATGGTGGTAATTTTGACCATGTGTGAACATAGCCTTAAGTCTTTTACATTTTGTTGAGTTTCAAGGATAACAAGCACTAGAGAATTCTTATAATCTGTTGACATAAAAGAATTAGAAGATATAAACTGAGAAATGTATTACTTGATCTGTCCAGAAACGGGGTTGAACATTGTTATTTGTTTTTAAAACATGGTATGTTACACTGTCTTTCTTTTACCTAAGTTGTTATTGCATATTTATTATACAATTGTATAGGCATTAATAGGTAGAAAAAATGGGTCACTATATGCTTTGTGAGATGCTGATGCTGGTCTTTTGAGTGCATTAAACTTCAATGCAAATTTAAAAATTGCAACAGCAGATACAGTACCTGGTTTACTGCCTATGGTCAAATGCTTACCTTTAGAGATGAGTGTATCGCTCATCTAAATGAAGAGAAGCAATCAGTTCGATCAGCGATCTGCTCATCAAGCTGGCGGCCTTGCAGCGCTGCTCTGCTCCCTGCCACTCCTCCCAGGATGCTGAGAAAAGATGTAATCAATCCTGGGAAACTTCTCCCAATTTCTCAGGATTGAATCCAGCTTTTCCCCAGCACCCGGAGTGGAGTGTCAGGGAGTGGAGCAGCACTGAAAGGCAGACAGCTTGATGAGCAGAGCGCTGTTCGAACTAAGTGCTTCTTTTCGTCAAGATGAGAGATTTGCTCATCTTTATTTACCATGTTTAGTGATGAGCGAATAGTGAAATATTCAAATATTTGATATTCGTACGAATATCTCCCGAATATTCGATTGAATATTCAATCCCATTAAAGTCTATTGGAACAAGTATTCGATTATTGAAAAACATCTATTCGACCACTTGGAGGTAAAAACCGGAAGCTGGGGGATTTGAACGCTTATCGAATATTTATTGAATATTTGGCGAACTATTCGATAATATTCGATAGATCGAGTACCTTACTATTTGATTGAATATCTATTCGATCGAACAGTATTCGCTCATCACTAACCATGTTTGGATTAAAATAACAATTATTTTAACTTTATTAAATAAGAATCTATGAGACAACTCTTTGTTTTTCTTTTCTCTCCATTTCCTTAATCTTGGCAAAGGGTGGAGCTGGTAGGGTGTTTAGAATGCATTCTATATATTTGCTTACAATTGTTATCAATACTGTTTATATTGTACAAAGTCACATAATAATAATAATATAATAATAATAATAATAATAATAATAATAATAATAATAAAAGTATGTATCCAAATCTGATAAAATAAATAAAATGTGTACAGTATGTATAACTGTCTGTGTGAAAAGCCAAGGGATCTATTTATTAACGGTTTAGTACAGTAGAGAGTTGTTTTTGTTCTTAATTCTTATCTTTTATGTTGTATTGCAAAAAGTTAGTGTGAACCTAGCCTAAAAAGGAAAGGATATACAATTATACACATGACACCCAAGCATCTCAATTATTTATGACACAAGCGTTAGCCAAAATAATCAACACATCAGACATAATGTCTACAGAGAAGGCCATAACAGGGAAACATATAAACATAGACCTCACACCTGTGATATCTTCTTACTTTTATATTGATATACATTGGCATTGTTTGTTTAAAGAAAAGCTAGAAAGGATGAAGCTATTATAAGCATTTCTAAACAATCCAACTTTCCTCAGCTCTCCATGGCATCTCAGTTACACCGTTTCCAATTACAACAGCAATGCGAAATTGAACTGTATCTAGTCAGATAGATAGACAGTTTTACATTACAACAGAAAGGAACTACTTTGTCCGGTATACCTTAGCTAACCTATAACTTCTTAAATATAGTTTGTGTGTGTAATATTATATTGTTCTGAAAAACATTAATTCAACATTCTTTTTATAGAGGCGACATTAGAGTTGTGAGCCTTTTACATAGATTACGAACAGAGCTCGGAGCTTATGATTCACGCCTTGTTTAATAGATAAGATGTTCCGTTATGTGGCAGAGGGTCACTGGAGTCTTGCTATACACTAGTGCTTAGTGTACAGTTGTTTTGTCTGGGTGTAAAACAACTGTACAAAAGGATAGAAAAGTGAAGTTGTTAGGATGATTCCTGAAACAATTCTTCTTTGTACAGACTTTTTTTTTTTTCGTTTGGGGGTGTGAGCCTAACTCCCTTAAAGATTTCATTTGCTTTTAAGCAAAAGTATCGTCACTGAAATTGTGGTGGGGAGACGGGACGTAGAGGCGTTGCGAGCCTAGAGCATAGACACTCTAGGCCATGCCAATTTGACACAGGTCTGCAAGTCTAAAAGTTATTTTTTTTTTAGCACAATAACTGCATCACTTGCAAAAAGGACCTCAGGAGAGATCTTGGATTAAAAGCAGATATATGGAGGTACAAGAGTTTTTTTTTTTTGGGGGGGGGGGGGGGGGCAGATTGTGAGAACAGAGTCCTTTTAAGTGATGTCGTTTCTCATTGATCGTATCTTTTGTACTAATACAAAAATCATTGTAAATCGTTTGCAAATCTTTTGGTGTAAACAAATGTTGTTTGCTCTTTGTAGGATCAGTGGGATATTACTATTCTAGTTTATGGAATGATATTAAAATGATTGAATTTACATAGTTTTGTAGCAATTTATCTTTTTGTATAATTTTTTGTATCATTCAAAACAACAAATCATTGTTTTTTGCCTGCTAAACGACCGATTTAGCAAATTATCTGTGTGTAAAGAAGGACCCTAAGAGGAGTAGGGTGCATATGAGGATGCTTACTGCTAAGGATCTACTCAGTAAACTATTTATCAGGTGACAGTGGGGATCTGTGGGGATCTTAGGAGAAAATCACCTTCAGAAGGTGGACATGCATTGGAAAGGGATCAGCATGGCTGTTTCAATATGCAAAGCCATGTGGTCAGGTGTCATGTAAGAGGTTTTGCATATTTGTTCACCTCTATACTGGTAGCACTGGGAGTTAACTGGGGCTGTGCAAATAGTCAGCCTCGTATGGGTGTTGGGGGAAGACAAAGTTGTACTCAACCCCACAGGAGACTATAGCTAAGTTTGTTCAGAGGGATCTCTTGCTATGGAGGCTATCGTGGGACACTGGTTGCCTTGCAGGCCTGAAATGTACAGTTGCTTGAGTGTTTTGTACTGTGACTGCCTTTTGGATGCTGGTCTAGAGAGAACTATTAAGATCATGGAACTAAAAAATAGATGGAACCCCTGAGATACAGGTAGCTAAGTTTGAAATATGGTCAAACATTTGATACCCAGTCTTCTGTGAGAATATGCAAAGCAACATGGTCTGAGTACAGTCCAAGGCTATGTTAACACACTGTATAAACAATGGCTGTTTTGAGTATCGAATAACTGTTGTTCTTTCGAGTATTAA